>NW_028270145.1:6245000-7445000 GCF_037043375.1 Chiloscyllium plagiosum
TGTGTGTGTGTGATCAGATCAGTAGTGTGTGTGTGTGTGTGTGTGTGTGTGTGTGATCAGACCAGTAGTGTGTGTGTGTGTGTGTGTGTGATCAGACTGGTATTGTGTGTGTGTGTGTGATCAGACCGGTATTGTGTGTGCGTGTGTGTGTGATCATACCGGTATTGTGTGTGTGTGTGATCAGACTGGTATTGTGTGTGTGTGCGTGTGTGTGTGAGATCAGACCGGTATTGTGTGTGTGTGATCAGACCGGTATTGTGTGTGTGTGTGTGTGTGTGTGATCAGACCAGTGTTGTGTGTGTGTGATCAGACCAGTGTTGTGTGTGTGTGTGTGTGTGTGTGTGTGTGTGTGATCAGATCAGTAGTGTGTGTGTGTGATCAGATCAGTAGTGTGTGTGTGTGTGATCAGATCGGTATTGTGTGTGTGTGTGTGTGATCAGACCGGTATTGTGTGTGTGTGTGTGTGTGATCAGACCGGTATTGTGTGTGTGTGTGTGTGTGTGTGATCAGACCGGTAGTGTGTGTGTGGGTGTGGGTGTGATCAGACCAGTATTGTGTGTGTGTGTGTGTGTGTGTGTGTGTGTGTGTGTGAGATTAGACCAGTAGTGTGTGTGTGTGTGTGATCAGACCGGTAGTGTGTGTGATCAGACCGGTATTGTGTGTGTGTGATCAGACCGGTATTGTGTGTGTGTGTGGGTGTGGGTGTGATCAGACCAGTATTGTGTGTGTGTGTGTGAGATTAGACCAGTAGTGTGTGTGTGTGAGATTAGACCGGTAGTGTGTGTGTGTGTGATCAGACCGGTAGTGTGTGTGTGTGTGATCAGACCGGTAGTGTGTGTGTGTGTGTGATCAGACCGGTAGTGTGTGTGTGTGTGTGTGTGATCAGACTGGTAGTGTGTGTGTGTGTGTGTGTGTGTGTGTGTGTGTGATCAGACCGGTAGTGTGTGTGTGTGTGTGTGTGTGATCAGACCGGTTGTGTGTGTGTGTGTGTGTGTGTGTGTGTGTGTGATCAGACCGGTTGTGTGTGTGTGTGTGATCAGACCGGTAGTGTGTGTGTGTGTGTGTGTGTGTGTGTGTGATCAGACCGGTATTGTGTGTGTGTGTGTGTGTGTGTGTGTGTGATCAGACCGGTAGTGTGTGTGTGCGTGTGTGTGTGTGTGTGTGTGTGTGATCAGACCGGTAGTGTGTGTGTGTGTGATCAGACCGGTAGTGTGTGTGTGTGTGATCAGACCGGTAGTGTGTGTGTGTGTGTGTGTGAGATCAGACCGGTATTGTGTGTGTGTGTGTGTGAGATCAGACCGGTATTGTGTGTGTGTGTGTGTGTGTGTGTGATCAGACCGGTATTGTGTGTGTGTGTGTGTGTGTGTGTGATCAGACCGGTATTGTGTGTGTGTGTGTGTGTGTGTGTGTGTGTGATCAGACCGGTATTGTGTGTGTGTGTGTGTGTGTGTGTGTGATCAGACCGGTAGTGTGTGTGTGTGTGTGATCAGACCGGTAGTGTGTGTGTGTGTGTGTGTGTGATCAGACCGGTAGTGTGTGTGTGTGTGTGATAAGACCGGTAGTGTGTGTGTGTGTGTGTGATCAGACCGGTAGTGTGTGTGTGTGTGTGTGATCAGACCGGTATTGTGTGTGTGTGTGTGTGTGTGATCAGACCAGTGTTGTGTGCGTGTGTGTGTGATCAGACCAGTAGTGTGTGTGTGTGTGTGATCAGATCAGTAGTGTGTGTGTGTGATCAGATCGGTATTGTGTGTGTGTGTGTGATCAGACCGGTATTGTGTGTGTGTGATCAGACCGGTATTGTGTGTGTGTGTGTGTGTGTGTGTGTGTGTGGGTTCAGACCAGTATTGTGTGTGTGTGTGTGTGTGTGTGTGTGTGTGTGTGTGTGTGTGTGTGATTAGACCAGTAGTGTGTGTGTGTGTGTGATCAGACCGGTAGTGTGTGTGATCAGACCGGTATTGTGTGTGTGTGATCAGACCGGTATTGTGTGTGTGTGTGTGGGTGTGGGTGTGATCAGACCAGTATTGTGTGTGTGTGTGTGTGTGAGATTAGACCAGTAGTGTGTGTGTGTGAGATTAGACCGGTAGTGTGTGTGTGTGAGATTAGACCGGTAGTGTGTGTGTGTGTGATCAGACCGGTAGTGTGTGTGATCAGACCGGTAGTGTGTGTGTGTGTGTGTGTGTGATCAGACTGGTAGTGTGTGTGTGTGTGTGTGTGTGTGTGATCAGACTGGTAGTGTGTGTGTGTGTGTGTGTGTGTGATCAGACCGGTAGTGTGTGTGTGTGTGTGTGTGTGATCAGACCGGTATTGTGTGTGTGTGTGTGTGTGTGTGTGTGTGTGTGTGTGTGATCAGACCGGTATTGTGTGTGTGTGATCATACCGGTATTGTGTGTGTGTGTGTGTGAGATCAGACCGGTATTGTGTGTGTGTGTGTGTGAGATCAGACCGGTATTGTGTGTGTGTGTGTGTGTGTGAGATCAGACCGGTATTGTGTGTGTGTGTGTGTGTGTGATCAGACCGGTATTGTGTGTGTGTGTGTGTGTGTGTGATCAGACCGGTATTGTGTGTGTGTGTGTGTGTGTGATCAGACCGGTAGTGTGTGTGTGTGTGTGTGTGTGTGTGTGTGTGTGTGTGTGTGTGTGATCAGACCAGTATTGTGTGTGTGTGTGTGTGTGATCAGACCAGTATTGTGTGTGTGTGTGATCAGACCAGTATTGTGTGTGTGTGTGTGTGTGTGTGTGTGTGATCAGACCGGAATTGTGTGTGTGTGTGATCAGACCGGAATTGTGTGTGTGTGGGATCAGACCGGAATTGTGTGTGTGTGTGTGTGTGGGATCAGACCGGAATTGTGTGTGTGTGTGTGTGTGTGATCAGACCGGAATTGTGTGTGTGTGTGTGTGTGTGTGTGATCAGACCGGATGTGTGTGTGTGTGTGTGTGTGTGTGTGTGTGTGTGTGATCAGACCGGAATTGTGTGTGTGTGTGTGTGTGTGTGTGTGTGTGTGTGTGTGATCAGACCGGAATTGTGTGTGTGTGTGATCAGACCGGAATTGTGTGTGTGTGTGATCAGACCGGAATTGTGTGTGTGTGTGTGTGTGTGATCAGTCCGGAATTGTGTGTGTGTGTGTGTGTGTGTGTGATCAGACCGGAATTGTGTGTGTGTGTGATCAGACCGGAATTGTGTGTGTGTGTGATCAGACCGGAATTGTGTGTGTGTGTGTGTGTGTGATCAGTCCGGAATTGTGTGTGTGTGTGTGTGTGTGTGTGTGTGTGATCAGACCGGAATGTGTGTGTGTGTGTGATCAGACCGGAATGTGTGTGTGTGTGTGTGTGTGTGATCAGACCGGAATTGTGTGTGTGTGTGATCAGACCGGAATTGTGTGTGTGTGTGTGTGTGTGTGTGATCAGACCGGATGTGTGTGTGTGTGTGTGATCAGACCGGATGTGTGTGTGTGTGTGATCAGACCGGAATTGTGTGTGTGTGTGTGTGATCAGACCCGAATTGTGTGTGTGTGTGTGTGTGTGTGTGTGATCAGACCGGAATTGTGTGTGTGTGTGTGTGTGTGTGTGTGTGTGATCAGACCCGAATTGTGTGTGTGTGTGATCAGACCGGAATTGTGTGTGTGTGTGTGTGTGATCAGACCGGAATGTGTGTGTGTGTGTGTGTGTGTGTGTGATCAGACCGGAATTTGTGTGTGTGTGTGTGTGTGTGTGTGTGATCAGACCGGATGTGTGTGTGTGTGTGTGATCAGACCGGAATTGTGTGTGTGTGTGTGTGATCAGACCGGAATTGTGTGTGTGTGTGATCAGACCGGAATTGTGTGTGTGTGATCAGACCGGATGTGTGTGTGTGTGTGTGTGATCAGACCGGTTTTGTGATCAGACCGGTAGTGTGTGTGATCAGACCAGTGTTGTGTGTGTGTGTGATCAGACCGGTAGTGTGTGTGTGTGTGTGATCAGACCGGTAGTGTGTGTGTGAGTGTGTGATCAGACCAGTATTGTGTGTGATCAGACCGGTAGTGGGTGTGTGTGTGATCAGACCGGTAGTGTGTGTGTGAGTGTGTGATCAGACCAGTATTGTGTGTGATCAGACCGGATGTGTGTGTGTGTGTGTGTGCGTGTGTGTGTGTGATCAGACCGGTATTGTGTGTGTGTGTGTGTGTGTGATCAGACCAGTGTTTGTGTGTGTGTGTGTGTGATCAGACCAGTGTTGTGTGTGTGTGTGTGTGTGTGTGTGTGTGTGTGTGTGTGTGATCAGACCGGTATTGTGTGTGTGTGTGTGTGTGTGTGATCAGACCAGTATTGTGTGTGTGTGTGTGTGTGTGTGTGTGTGTGTGTGTGTGTGTGTGTGAGATTAGACCAGTAGTGTGTGTGTGTGTGTGTGTGATCAGACCGGTAGTGTGTGTGATCAGACCGGTATTGTGTGTGTGTGATCAGACCGGTATTGTGTGTGTGGGTGTGGGTGTGATCAGACCAGTATTGTGTGTGTGTGTGTGAGATTAGACCAGTAGTGTGTGTGTGTGTGTGTGAGATTAGACCGGTAGTGTGTGTGTGTGTGATCAGACCGGTAGTGTGTGTGTGTGTGTGTGATCAGACCGGTAGTGTGTGTGATCAGACCGGTAGTGTGTGTGCGTGTGTGTGATCAGACCGGTAGTGTGTGTGTGTGTGTGTGATCAGACCGGTAGTGTGTGTGTGTGTGTGTGATCAGACCGGTTGTGTGTGTGTGTGTGTGTGATCAGACCGGTTGTGTGTGTGTGTGTGTGTGATCAGACCGGTTGTGTGTGTGTGTGTGATCAGACCGGTTGTGTGTGTGTGTGTGTGTGTGTGTGTGATCAGACCGGTAGTGTGTGTGTGTGTGTGATCAGACCGGTATTGTGTGTGTGTGTGTGTGTGATCAGACCGGTATTGTGTGTGTGTGTGTGTGTGTGAGATCAGACCGGTATTGTGTGTGTGTGTGTGTGATCAGACCGGTATTGTGTGTGTGTGTGTGTGTGTGTGTGTGATCAGACCGGTAGTGTGTGTGTGTGTGTGTGTGATCAGACCGGTAGTGTGTGTGTGTGTGATCAGACCAGTATTGTGTGTGTGTGTGTGTGTGTGTGTGTGATCAGACCAGTATTGTGTGTGTGTGTGTGTGTGTGTGATCAGACCAGTATTGTGTGTGTGTGTGATCAGACCAGTATTGTGTGTGTGTGTGTGTGTGTGTGATCAGACCGGAATTGTGTGTGTGTGTGATCAGACCGGAATTGTGTGTGTGTGGGATCAGACCGGAATTGTGTGTGTGTGTGTGTGTGTGTGTGTGTGTGTGATCAGACCGGAATTGTGTGTGTGTGTGTGATCAGACCGGAATTGTGTGTGTGTGTGTGTGTGTGTGATCAGACCGGAATTGTGTGTGTGTGTGATCAGACTGGTATTGTGTGTGTGTGTGTGTGTGTGTGTGTGTGTGTGTGTGATCAGACCGGGTGTGTGTGTGTGTGTGTGTGTGATCAGACCGGATGTGTGTGTGTGTGTGTGATCAGACCGGATGTGTGTGTGTGTGTGATCAGACCGGAATTGTGTGTGTGTGTGTGTGTGTGTGATCAGACCGGAATTGTGTGTGTGTGTGTGTGTGTGTGTGTGTGTGTGTGTGTGATCAGACCGGAATTGTGTGTGTGTGTGATCAGACCGGAATTGTGTGTGTGTGTGTGTGTGTGTGATCAGACCGGAATTGTGTGTGTGTGTGATCAGACCGGAATTGTGTGTGTGTGTGTGTGTGTGTGTGTGTGTGTGATCAGACCGGAATGTGTGTGTGTGTGTGTGTGTGTGATCAGACCGGAATTGTGTGTGTGTGTGTGTGTGTGTGTGTGTGTGTGATCAGACCGGAATGTGTGTGTGTGTGTGTGTGTGTGTGTGTGATCAGACCGGAATTTGTGTGTGTGTGTGTGTGTGTGTGTGATCAGACCGGATGTGTGTGTGTGTGTGTGTGTGTGTGATCAGACCGGAATTGTGTGTGTGTGTGTGTGTGTGATCAGACCGGAATTGTGTGTGTGTGTGTGTGATCAGACCGGAATTGTGTGTGTGTGTGTGTGATCAGACCGGAATTGTGTGTGTGTGTGATCAGACCGGAATTGTGTGTGTGTGATCAGACCGGATGTGTGTGTGTGTGTGTGTGATCAGACCGGTTTTGTGATCAGACCGGTAGTGTGTGTGATCAGACCAGTGTTGTGTGTGTGTGTGATCAGACCGGTAGTGTGTGTGTGTGTGTGATCAGACCGGTAGTGTGTGTGTGAGTGTGTGATCAGACCAGTATTGTGTGTGATCAGACCGGTAGTGGGTGTGTGTGTGATCAGACCGGTAGTGTGTGTGATCAGACCGGATGTGTGTGTGTGTGTGTGCGTGTGTGTGTGTGATCAGACCGGTATTGTGTGTGTGTGTGTGTGTGTGATCAGACCAGTGTTTGTGTGTGTGTGTGTGTGATCAGACCAGTGTTGTGTGTGTGTGTGTGTGTGTGTGTGTGTGTGTGATCAGACCGGTATTGTGTGTGTGTGTGTGTGTGTGTGTGATCAGACCAGTATTGTGTGTGTGTGTGTGTGTGTGTGTGTGTGTGTGTGTGTGTGTGTGAGATTAGACCAGTAGTGTGTGTGTGTGTGTGTGATCAGACCGGTAGTGTGTGTGATCAGACCGGTATTGTGTGTGTGTGATCAGACCGGTATTGTGTGTGTGGGTGTGGGTGTGATCAGACCAGTATTGTGTGTGTGTGTGTGAGATTAGACCAGTAGTGTGTGTGTGTGTGTGTGAGATTAGACCGGTAGTGTGTGTGTGTGTGATCAGACCGGTAGTGTGTGTGTGTGTGTGTGATCAGACCGGTAGTGTGTGTGATCAGACCGGTAGTGTGTGTGCGTGTGTGTGATCAGACCGGTAGTGTGTGTGTGTGTGTGTGATCAGACCGGTTGTGTGTGTGTGTGTGTGTGTGATCAGACCGGTTGTGTGTGTGTGTGTGTGTGATCAGACCGGTTGTGTGTGTGTGTGTGATCAGACCGGTTGTGTGTGTGTGTGTGATCAGACCGGTTGTGTGTGTGTGTGTGATCAGACCGGTATTGTGTGTGTGTGTGTGTGTGATCAGACCGGTATTGTGTGTGTGTGTGTGATCAGACCGGTATTGTGTGTGTGTGTGTGTGTGTGAGATCAGACCGGTATTGTGTGTGTGTGTGTGTGATCAGACCGGTATTGTGTGTGTGTGTGTGTGTGTGTGTGTGATCAGACCGGTAGTGTGTGTGTGTGTGTGTGTGTGATCAGACCGGTAGTGTGTGTGTGTATGTGTGTGTGTGATCAGACCGGTAGTGTGTGTGTGTGTGATCAGACCAGTATTGTGTGTGTGTGTGTGTGTGTGTGTGTGATCAGACCAGTATTGTGTGTGTGTGTGTGTGTGTGTGTGTGATCAGACCAGTATTGTGTGTGTGTGTGATCAGACCAGTATTGTGTGTGTGTGTGTGTGTGTGATCAGACCAGTATTGTGTGTGTGTGTGTGTGTGTGTGTGATCAGACCGGAATTGTGTGTGTGTGTGATCAGACCGGAATTGTGTGTGTGTGGGATCAGACCGGAATTGTGTGTGTGTGTGTGTGTGTGTGTGTGTGTGTGATCAGACCGGAATTGTGTGTGTGTGTGTGATCAGACCGGAATTGTGTGTGTGTGTGTGTGTGTGTGATCAGACCGGAATTGTGTGTGTGTGTGATCAGACTGGTATTGTGTGTGTGTGTGTGTGTGTGTGTGTGTGTGTGTGATCAGACCGGGTGTGTGTGTGTGTGTGTGTGTGATCAGACCGGATGTGTGTGTGTGTGTGTGATCAGACCGGAATTGTGTGTGTGTGTGATCAGACCGGAATTGTGTGTGTGTGTGTGTGTGTGTGTGTGTGTGTGTGTGTGTGTGTGATCAGACCGGAATTGTGTGTGTGTGTGTGTGTGTGTGTGATCAGACCGGAATTTGTGTGTGTGTGTGATCAGACCGGAATGTGTGTGTGTGTGTGTGTGTGTGATCAGACCGGATGTGTGTGTGTGTGTGTGTGTGATCAGACCGGATGTGTGTGTGTGTGTGTGTGTGATCAGACCGGAATTGTGTGTGTGTGTGTGTGTGTGTGAGATCAGACCGGAATTGTGTGTGTGTGTGTGTGATCAGACCGGAATTGTGTGTGTGTGTGATCAGACCGGATGTGTGTGTGTGTGTGTGTGTGATCAGACCGGTTTTGTGATCAGACCGGTAGTGTGTGTGATCAGACCAGTGTTGTGTGTGTGTGTGATCAGACCGGTAGTGTGTGTGTGTGTGTGATCAGACCGGTAGTGTGTGTGTGAGTGTGTGATCAGACCAGTATTGTGTGTGATCAGACCGGTAGTGGGTGTGTGTGTGATCAGACCGGTAGTGTGTGTGTTTGTGTGTGATCAGACCGGATGTGTGTGTGTGATCAGACCGGATGTGTGTGTGTGTGTGTGTGTGTGTGTGTGTGATCAGACCGGTATTGTGTGTGTGTGTGTGTGTGTGATCAGACTGGTATTGTGTATATGTGTGTGTGTGTGTGTGTGTGTGATCAGACCGGTATTGTGTGTGATCAGACCGGTATTGTGTGTGTGTGTGATCAGACCAGTATTGTGTGTGTGTGAGTGTGTGTGTGTGTGTGTGATCAGACCAGTATTGTGTGTGTGTGTGTGTGTGTGTGTGATCAGACCGGTATTGTGTGTGTGTGTGTGTGATCAGACCGGTATTGTGTGTGTGTGTGTGTGATCAGACCGGTAGTGTGTGTGTGTGTGATCAGACCGGTTTTGTGTGTGTGATCAGACCGGTACTGTGTGTGTGTGTGATCAGACCGGTTTTGTGTGTGTGTGTGTGTGATCAGACCGGTAGTGTGTGTGTGTGATCAGACCAGTATTGTGTGTGTGTGTGTGTGTGTGTGTGATCAGACCGGTATTGTGTGTGTGTGTGTGTGATCAGACCGGTAGTGTGTGTGTGTGTGATCAGACCGGTTTTGTGTGTGTGATCAGACCGGTTGTGTGTGTGTGTGTGTGTGTGATCAGACTGGTATTGTGTGTGTGTGTGTGTGTGTGTGATCAGACTGGTATTGTGTGTGTGTGATCAGACCGGTTGTGTGTGTGTGTGTGTGTGTGTGTGATCAGACTGGTATTGTGTGTGTGTGTGTGTGTGTGATCAGACTGGTATTGTGTGTGTGTGTGTGTGTGTGTGTGTGTGTGTGATCAGACTGGTATTGTGTGTGTGTGTGTGTGTGTGATCAGACTGGTATTGTGTGTGTGTGCGTGTGTGTGAGATCAGACCGGTATTGTGTGTGTGTGTGTGATCAGACTGGTATTGTGTGTGTGTGTGTGTGTGTGTGATCAGACCAGTGTTGTGTGTGTGTGTGTGATCAGACCAGTGTTGTGTGTGTGTGTGATCAGACCAGTAGTGTGTGTGTGTGTGTGTGTGTGATCAGACTGGTATTGTGTGTGTGTGTGTGTGTGTGTGTGATCAGACTGGTATTGTGTGTGTGTGTGTGATCAGACCGGTATTGTGTGTGTGTGTGTGTGTGTGTGATCATACCGGTATTGTGTGTGTGTGCGATCAGACTGGTATTGTGTGTGTATGCGTGTGTGTGTGAGATCAGACCGGTATTGTGTGTGTGTGATCAGACCGGTATTGTGTGTGCGTGTGTGTGTGTGTGTGTGTGTGTGATCAGACCAGTGTTTGTGTGTGTGTGTGTGTGATCAGACCGGTATTGTGTGTGTGTGTGTGATCAGACCGGTATTGTGTGTGTGTGTGTGTGTGATCAGACCGGTATTGTGTGTGTGTGTGTGTGATCAGACCAGTATTGTGTGTGTGTGTGTGTGATCAGACCAGTATTGTGTCTGTGTATATGTGTGTGTGTGTGTGATCAGACCGGTATTGTGTGTGTGTGTGATCAGACCAGTATTGTGTGTGTGTGTGTGTGTGTGTGTGATCAGACCAGTATTGTGTGTGTGTGTGTGTGATCAGACCAGTATTGTGTGTGTGTGTGTGTGTGTGTGTGTGTGTGATCAGACCAGTATTGTGTGTGTGTGTGTGTGTGTGTGTGTGTGATCAGACCAGTATTGTGTGTGTGTGTGTGTGATCAGACCAGTATTGTGTGTGTGTGTGTGTGTGATCAGACCAGTATTGTGTGTGTGTGTGTGTGTGTGTGTGTGTGATCAGACCAGTATTGTGTGTGTGTGTGTGTGTGTGTGTGATCAGACCGGAGTTGTGTGTGTGTGTGATCAGACCGGAATTGTGTGTGTGTGGGATCAGACCGGAATTGTGTGTGTGTGTGTGTGTGTGTGTGTGTGTGTGTGTGATCAGACCGGAATTGTGTGTGTGTGTGTGTGTGTGTGTGTGTGTGATCAGACCGGAATTGTGTGTGTGTGTGATCAGACCGGAATTGTGTGTGTGTGTGATCAGACCGGAATTGTGTGTGTGTGTGTGTGTGTGATCAGACCGGATGTGTGTGTGTGATCAGACCGGAATTGTGTGTGTGTGATCAGACCGGAATTGTGTGTGTGTGTGTGTGTGTGTGTGTGATCAGACCGGAATTGTGTGTGTGTGTGATCAGACCGGAATTGTGTGTGTGTGTGTGTGTGTGTGTGTGTGTGTGTGATCAGACCGGAATTGTGTGTGTGTGTGTGTGTGATCAGACCGGAATTGTGTGTGTGTGTGTGTGATCAGACCGGAATTGTGTGTGTGTGTGTGTGTGTGATCAGACCGGAATTGTGTGTGTGTGTGTGTGTGTGTGTGATCAGACCGGAATTGTGTGTGTGTGATCAGACCGGATGTGTGTGTGTGATCAGACCAGAATTGTGTGTGTATGTGTGTGTGTGTGATCAGACCGGAATTGTGTGTGTGTGTGTGTGTGTGTGTGTGATCAGACCGGAATTGTGTGTGTGTGTGTGTGATCAGACCGGTTTTGTGATCAGACCGGTAGTGTGTGTGATCAGACCAGTGTTGTGTGTGTGTGTGATCAGACCGGTAGTGTGTGTGTGTGTGTGATCAGACCGGTAGTGTGTGTGTGAGTGTGTGATCAGACCAGTATTGTGTGTGATCAGACCGGATGTGTGTGTGTGATCAGACCGGACGTGTGTGTGTGTGTGTGTGTGTGATCAGACCGGTATTGTGTGTGTGTGTGTGTGTGTGTGTGATCAGACCGGTATTGTGTGTGATCAGACCGGTAATGTGTGTGTGTGTGATCAGACCAGTATTGTGTGTGTGTGTGAGTGTGTGTGTGTGATCAGACCAGTATTGTGTGTGTGATCAGACCGGTAGTGTGTGTGTGTGTGATCAGACCAGTATTGTGTGTGCGTGTGTGTGTGTGTGTGATCAGACCGGTATTGTGTGTGTGTGATCAGACCGGTACTGTGTGTGTGTGATCAGACCGGTATTGTGTGTGTGTGTGTGTGTGTGTGATCAGACCGGTACTGTGTGTGTGTGATCAGACCAGTGTTGTGTGTGTGTGTGTGTGTGTGTGATCAGACTGGTATTGTGTATATGTGTGTGAGTGTGTGTGTGTGATCAGACCGGTATTGTGTGTGTGTGTGTGTGTGTGTGATCAGACCGGTAGTGTGTGTGTGTGTGATCAGACCAGTATTGTGTGTGCGTGTGTGTGTGTGTGTGATCAGACCGGTTTTGTGTGTGTGTGTGTGTGATCAGACCGGTACTGTGTGTGTGTGATCAGACCGGTTGTGTGTGTGTGTGTGTGTGTGTGTGTGTGATCAGACTGGTATTGTGTGTGTGTGTGTGATCAGACTGGTATTGTGTGTGTGTGTGTGTGATCAGACCGGTATTGTGTGTGCGTGTAATCATACCGGTATTGTGTGTGTGTGTGATCAGACCGGTATTGTGTGTGTGTGTGTGTGTGAGATCAGACCGGTATTGTGTGTGTGTGTGATCAGACTGGTATTGTGTGTGTGTGTGTGTGTGTGATCAGACCAGTGTTGTGTGTGTGTGTGTGATCAGACCAGTGTTGTGTGTGTGTGTGTGTGTGATCAGACCAGTGTTGTGTGTGTGTGAGTGATCAGACCAGTGTTGTGTGTGTGTGATCAGATCAGTAGTGTGTGTGTGTGTGTGTGTGTGATCAGACTGGTATTGTGTGTGTGTGTGTGTGTGTGTGTGTGTGTGTGTGATCAGACTGGTATTGTGTGTGTGTGTGATCAGACTGGTATTGTGTGTGTGTGTGTGATCAGACCAGTGTTGTGTGTGTGTGTGTGATCAGACCAGTGTTGTGTGTGTGTGTGTGATCAGACCAGTGTTGTGTGTGTGTGTGATCAGACCAGTGGTGTGTGTGTGTGTGTGTGTGTGTGTGTGTGATCAGATCAGTAGTGTGTGTGTGTGTGTGTGTGTGTGATGAGACTGGTAGTGTGTGTGTGTGTGTGTGTGTGTGTGTGTGTGATCAGACCGGTATTGTGTGTGTGTGATCATACCGGTATTGTGTGTGTGTGTGATCAGACCGGTATTGTGTGTGTGTGTGTGATCAGACCGGTATTGTGTGTGTGTGCGTGTGTGTGTGAGATCAGACCGGTATTGTGTGTGTGTGTGATTAGACCGGTATTGTGTGTGTGTGATCATACCGGTATTGTGTGTGTGTGTGATCAGACTGGTATTGTGTGTGTGTGCGTGTGTGTGTGTGATCAGACCAGTATTGTGTGTGTGTGTGTGTGTGTGTGTGTGTGTGTGTGATCAGACCAGTGTTTGTGTGTGTGTGTGTGTGATCAGACCAGAGTTGTGTGTGTGTGTGTGTGTGTGTGTGTGTGATCAGATCGGTATTGTGTGTGTGTGTGTGTGTGTGATCAGACCAGTATTGTGTGTGTGTGTGTGTGTGTGTGTGAGATTAGACCAGTAGTGTGTGTGTGTGTGTGTGATCAGACCGGTATTGTGTGTGTGTGATCAGACCGGTATTGTGTGTGTGTGTGGGTGTGGGTGTGATCAGAC
The DNA here is from genome assembly GCF_037043375.1 of Chiloscyllium plagiosum. Lineage (NCBI taxonomy): Eukaryota > Metazoa > Chordata > Chondrichthyes > Orectolobiformes > Hemiscylliidae > Chiloscyllium > Chiloscyllium plagiosum. Next base: position 6,257,943 of record NW_028270145.1, read on the forward strand.
CAGTATTGTGTGTGTGTGTGTGTGTGTGTGTGTGTGTGTGTGTGTGAGATTAGACCAGTAGTGTGTGTGTGTGTGTGATCAGACCGGTAGTGTGTGTGTGTGTGATCAGACCGGTAGTGTGTGTGATCAGACCGGAATTGTGTGTGTGTGTGTGTGTGTGTGTGTGTGTGTGATCAGACCGGAATTGTGTGTGTGTGTGTGTGTGTGTGATCAGACCGGTAGTGTGTGTGTGGGTGTGGGTGTGATCAGACCAGTATTGTGTGTGTGTGTGAGATTAGACCAGTAGTGTGTGTGTGTGTGTGATCAGACCGGTATTGTGTGTGTGTGATCAGACCGGAATTGTGTGTGTGTGTGTGTGTGTGTGTGTGTGTGTGTGTGTGATCAGACCGGAATTGTGTGTGTGTGTGTGTGTGTGTGTGATCAGACCGGAATTGTGTGTGTGTGTGATCAGACCGGAATTGTGTGTGTGTGTGATCAGACCGGAATTGTGTGTGTGTGTGTGTGTGTGTGTGTGTGTGTGTGTGATCAGACCGGATGTGTGTGTGTGTGTGTGTGTGTGATCAGACCGGATGTGTGTGTGTGTGTGTGTGTGTGATCAGACCGGAATTGTGTGTGTGTGTGTGTGTGATCAGACCGGAATTGTGTGTGTGTGTGTGTGTGTGATCAGACCGGAATTGTGTGTGTGTGTGTGTGTGTGTGATCAGACCGGAATTGTGTGTGTGTGATCAGACCGGATGTGTGTGTGTGATCAGACCAGAATTGTGTGTGTATGTGTGTGTGTGTGATCAGACCGGAATTGTGTGTGTGTTTGTGTGTGTGTGTGTGATCAGACCGGAATTGTGTGTGTGTGTGTGTGATCAGACCGGTTTTGTGATCAGACCGGTAGTGTGTGTGATCAGACCAGTGTTGTGTGTGTGTGTGATCAGACCGGTAGTGTGTGTGTGTGTGTGATCAGACCGGTAGTGTGTGTGTGTGTGTGATCAGACCGGTAGTGTGTGTGTGAGTGTGTGATCAGACCAGTATTGTGTGTGATCAGACCGGTAGTGTGTGTGTGTGTGATCAGACCGGTAGTGTGTGTGTGAGTGTGTGATCAGACCAGTATTGTGTGTGATCAGACCGGATGTGTGTGTGTGATCAGACCGGATGTGTGTGTGTGTGTGTGTGTGATCAGACCGGTATTGTGTGTGTGTGTGTGTGTGTGTGTGTGATCAGACCGGTATTGTGTGTGATCAGACCGGTAATGTGTGTGTGTGTGATCAGACCAGTATTGTGTGTGTGTGTGAGTGTGTGTGTGTGTGTGTGATCAGACCAGTATTGTGTGTGTGTGATTGTGTGTGTGTGTGTGTGTGATCAGACCGGTATTGTGTGTGTGATCAGACCGGTAGTGTGTGTGTGTGTGATCAGACCAGTATTGTGTGTGCGTGTGTGTGTGTGTGATCAGACCGGTATTGTGTGTGTGTGATCAGACCGGTACTGTGTGTGTGTGATCAGACCGGTATTGTGTGTGTGTGTGAGTGTGATCAGACCGGTACTGTGTGTGTGTGATCAGACCAGTGTTGTGTGTGTGTGTGTGTGTGTGTGATCAGACTGGTATTGTGTATATGTGTGTGAGTGTGTGTGTGTGATCAGACCGGTAGTGTGTGTGTGTGTGATCAGACCAGTATTGTGTGTGCGTGTGTGTGTGTGTGATCAGACCGGTTTTGTGTGTGTGTGTGTGTGTGTGTGATCAGACCGGTACTGTGTGTGTGTGATCAGACCGGTTGTGTGTGTGTGTGTGTGTGTGTGTGTGATCTGACTGGTATTGTGTGTGTGTGTGTGTGTGTGTGATCAGACTGGTATTGTGTGTGTGTGTGTGTGTGATCAGACCGGTATTGTGTGTGCGTGTAATCATACCGGTATTGTGTGTGTGTGTGATCAGACCGGTATTGTGTGTGTGTGTGTGTGTGAGATCAGACCGGTATTGTGTGTGTGTGTGATCAGACTGGTATTGTGTGTGTGTGTGTGTGTGTGATCAGACCAGTGTTGTGTGTGTGTGTGTGATCAGACCAGTGTTGTGTGTGTGTGTGTGTGTGTGATCAGACCAGTGTTGTGTGTGTGTGAGTGATCAGACCAGTGTTGTGTGTGTGTGTGTGTGTGTGTGTGTGTGTGTGTGTGATCAGACCAGTGTTGTGTGTGTGTGTGATCAGATCAGTAGTGTGTGTGTGTGTGTGTGTGTGATCAGACTGGTATTGTGTGTGTGTGTGTGTGATCAGACTGGTATTGTGTGTGTGTGTGTGTGTGTGTGTGATCAGACTGGTATTGTGTGTGTGTGTGATCAGACTGGTATTGTGTGTGTGTGTGTGTGTGTGTGTGTGTGTGTGTGTGTGTGTGTGTGTGATCAGACCAGTGTTGTGTGTGTGTGTGTGATCAGACCAGTGTTGTGTGTGTGTGTGATCAGACCAGTGGTGTGTGTGTGTGTGTGTGTGTGATCAGATCAGTAGTGTGTGTGTGTGTGTGTGTGTGTGTGTGTGATCAGACCGGTATTGTGTGTGTGTGATCATACCGGTATTGTGTGTGTGTGTGATCAGACTGGTATTGTGTGTGTGTGCGTGTGTGTGTGAGATCAGACCGGTATTGTGTGTGTGTGATCAGACCGGTATTGTGTGTGTGTGTGATTAGACCGGTATTGTGTGTGTGTGATCATACCGGTATTGTGTGTGTGTGTGATCAGACTGGTATTGTGTGTGTGTGCGTGTGTGTGTGTGATCAGACCAGTATTGTGTGTGTGTGTGTGTGTGTGTGTGTGTGTGTGTGTGTGTGATCAGACCAGTGTTTGTGTGTGTGTGTGTGTGATCAGACCAGTGTTGTGTGTGTGTGTGTGTGTGTGTGTGTGATCAGACCGGTATTGTGTGTGTGTGTGTGTGATCAGACAGGTATTGTGTGTGTGTGGGTTCAGACCAGTATTGTGTGTGATCAGACCGGTATTTTGTGTGTGTGTGTGTGTGTGATCAGACCGGTAGTGTGTGTGTGGGTGTGGGTGTGATCAGACCAGTATTGTGTGTGTGTGTGTGTGTGAGATTAGACCAGTAGTGTGTGTGTGTGTGTGATCAGACCGGTAGTGTGTGTGATCAGACCGGTATTGTGTGTGTGTGATCAGACCGGTATTGTGTGTGTGTGTGGGTGTGGGTGTGATCAGACCAGTATTGTGTGTGTGTGTGTGTGATCAGACCGGTATTGTGTGTGTGTGTGTGTGATCAGACCGGTATTGTGTGTGTGTGTGTGTGTGTGATCAGACCGGTATTGTGTGTGTGTGTGTGATCAGACCGGTATTGTGTGTGTGTGATCAGACCGGTATTGTGTGTGTGTGATCAGACCGGAATTGTGTGTGTGTGTGTGTGATCAGACCGGTATTGTGTGTGTGTGATCAGACCGGAATTGTGTGTGTGTGTGTGTGTGTGTGTGTGATCAGACCGGTATTGTGTGTGTGTGTTTGTGTGATCAGACCGGTATTGTGTGTGTGTGTTTGTGTGATCAGACCGGTATTGTGTGTGTGTGTGTGTGATCAGACCGGTAGTGTGTCTGTGTGTGATCAGACCGGTAGTGTGTGTGTGTGTGATCAGACCGGTAGTGTGTGTGATCAGACCGGTTGTGTGTGTGTGTGTGTGTGTGTGTGTGTGTGATCAGACCGGTAGTGTGTGTGTGTGTGTGTGATCAGACTGGTAGTGTGTGTGTGTGTGTGTGTGTGTGATCAGACCGGTAGTGTGTGTGTGTGTGTGTGTGATCAGACCGGTAGTGTGTGTGTGTGTGTGTGATCAGACCGGTAGTGTGTGTGTGTGTGTGTGATCAGACCGGTTGTGTGTGTGTGTGTGTGATCAGACCGGTTGTGTGTGTGTGTGTGTGTGTGTGATCAGACCGGTAGTGTGTGTGTGTGTGTGATCAGACCGGTATTGTGTGTGTGTGTGTGTGTGTGTGTGTTATCAGACCGGTAGTGTGTGTGTGTGTGCGATCAGACCGGTAGTGTGTGTGTGTGTGTGTGTGTGTGTGTGTGTGATCAGACCGGTAGTGTGTGTGTGTGTCTGTGATCAGACCGGTAGTGTGTGTGTGTGTGTGTGTGATCAGACCGGTAGTGTGTGTGATCAGACCGGTATTGTGTGTGTGTGTGTGATCATACCGGTATTGTGTGTGTGTGTGGGATCAGACCGGTATTGTGTGTGTGTGTGTGTGTGTGTTTGTGTGTGAGATCAGACCGGTAGTGTGTGTGTGTGTGTGTGTGTGAGATCAGACCGGTATTGTGTGTGTGTGTGTGTGTGTGTGTGTGTGAGATCAGACCGGTATTGTGTGTGTGTGTGTGAGATCAGACCGGTATTGTGTGTGTGTGTGTGATCAGACCGGTATTGTGTGTGTGTGTGTGAACAGACCGGTAGTGTGTCTGTGTGTGTGTGTGTGTGTGTGTGTGATCAGACCGGTATTGTGTGTGTGTGTGTGTGTGTGTGTGTGTGTCTGATCAGACCGGTAGTGTGTGTGTGTGTGTGATCAGACCGGTATTGTGTGTGTGTGTGTGTGTGTGTGTGATCAGACCGGTATTGTGTGTGTGTGTGTGTGTGATTAGACCGGTATTGTGTGTGTGTGTGTGTGATCAGACCGGTATTGTGTGTGTGTGTGTGTGTGTGATCAGACCGGTATTGTGTGTGTGTGTGTGTGAGATCAGACCGGTATTGTGTGTGTGTGTGAGATCAGACCGGTATTGTGTGTGTGTGTGTGTGTGTGTGTGTGAGATCAGACCGGTATTGTGTGTGTGTGTGTGTGTGTGATCAGACCAGGATTGTGTGTGTGTGTGTGTGATCAGACCAGTATTGTGTATGTGTGACATCAGACCAGTATTGTGTGTGTGTGTGTGAGATCAGACCAGTATTGTGTGTGTGTGTGTGTGAGATCAGACCAGTATTGTGTGTGTGTGTGATCAGACCAGTATTGTGTGTGTGTGTGTGTGTGTGTGTGTGAGTGATCAGACCGGTATTGTGTGTGTGTGTGATCAGACCGGTATTGTGTGTGTGTGTGATCAGACCGGTATTGTGTGTGTGTGTGTGTGATCAGACCGGTATTGTGTGTGTGTGTGTGTGTGTGATCAGACCAGTATTGTGTGTGTGTGTGTGTGTGTGTGTGTGTGTGATCAGACCGGTATTGTGTGTGTGTGTGTGTGATCAGACCGGTATTGTGTGTGTGTGTGTGTGTGATCAGACCGGTATTGTGTGTGTGTGTGTGAGATCAGACCGGTATTGTGTATGTGTATGATTAGACCGGTATTGTGTGTGTGTGTGTGTGTGATCAGACCGGTATTGTGTGTGTGTGTGTGTGTGTGTGTGATCAGACCGGTATTGTGTGTGTGTGTGTGTGAGATCAGACCGGTATTGTGTGTGTGTGTGTGTGTGAGATCAGACCGGTATTGTGTGTGTGTGTGTGTGTGTGTGTGTGTGTGTGTGAGATCAGACCGGTATTGTGTGTGTGTGTGTGTGTGATCAGACCAGGATTGTGTGTGTGTGTGTGTGATCAGACCAGTATTGTGTATGTGTGACATCAGACCAGTATTGTGTGTGTGTGTGAGATCAGACCAGTATTGTGTGTGTGTGTGTGATCAGACCAGGATTGTGTGTGTGTGTGTGTGATCAGACCGGTAGTGTGTGTGTGTGTGATCAGACCAGTATTGTGTATGTGTGAGATCAGACCAGTATTGTGTGTGTGTGTGAGATCAGACCAGTATTGTGTGTGTGTGTGAGATCAGACCAGTATTGTGTGTGTGTGTGTGTGAGATCAGACCAGTATTGTGTGTGTGTGTGTGTGTGTGAGATCAGACCAGTATTGTGTGTGTGTGTGTGTGAGATCAGACCAGTATTGTGTGTGTGTGTGAGATCAGACCAGTATTGTGTGTGTGTGATCAGACCAGTATTGTGTGTGTGTTTGTGTGTGTGATCAGACCAGTATTGTGTGTGTGTGTGTGTGTGTGTGTGTGATCAGACCAGTATTGTTTGTGTGTGTGTGTGTGTGTGATCAGACCAGTATTGTGTGTGTGTGTGATCAGACCGGTATTGTGTGTGTGTGTGTGTGGGTGTGTGTGTGTGTGTGTGATCAGACCGGTATTGTGGGTGTGTGTGTGATCAGACCGGTGTTGTGTGTGTGTGTGTGTGGGATCAGACCAGTATTGTGTGTGTGTGTGTGATCAGACCGGTATTGTGTGTGTGTGTGTGTGGGTGTGTGTGTGTGTGTGATCAGACTGGTATTGTGGGTGTGTGTGTGTGTGGGATCAGACCAGTATTGTGTGTGATCAGACCGGTATTGTGTGTGTGTGTGTGGGTGTGTGTGTGTGTGTGTGTGTGTGTGTGATCAGACCGGTATTGTGTGTGTGTGTGTGGGATCAGACCAGTATTGTGTGTGATCAGACCGGTATTGTGTGTGTGTGTGTGTGTGTGATCAGACCGGTAGTGTGTGGGTGTGGGTGTGGGTGTAATCAGACCAGTATTGTGTGTGTGTGTGTGTGTGTGTGTGTGAGATTAGACCAGTAGTGTGTGTGTGTGTGTGATCAGACCGGTATTGTGTGTGTGTGATCAGACCGGTATTGTGTGTGTATGTGTGTGTGTGTGTGTGATCAGACCGGTTGTGTGTGTGTGTGTGTGTGATCAGACCGGTATTGTGTGTGTGTGTGTGTGTGTGTGTGTGATCAGACCGGTATTGTGTGTGTGTGTGTGTGTGTGATCAGACCGGTATTGTGTGTGTGTGTGACCAGACCGGTATTGTGTGTGTGTGATCAGACCAGTATTGTGTGTGATCAGACCGGTATTGTGTGTGTGTGTGTGTGTGTGTGTGTGTGTGATCAGACCGGTATTGTGTGTGTGTGTGTGTGTGATCAGACCGGTATTGTGTATGTGTGTGACCAGACCGGTGTTGTGTGTGTGTGTGTGTGTGTGTGATCAGACCAGTATTGTGTGTGTGTGTGTGTGATCAGACCGGTATTGTGTGTGTGTGATCAGACCGGTATTGTGTGTGTATGTGTGTGTGTGATCAGACCAGTATTGTGTGTGTGTGTGTGTGTGTGATCAGACCAGTATTTTGTGTGTGTGTGTGTGATCAGACCAGTATTGTGTGTGTGTGTGTGATCAGACCGGTATTGTGTGTGTGTGTGTGTGATCAGACCAGTATTGTGTGTGTGTGTGTGTGATCAGACCAGTATTGTGTGTGTGTGTGTGTGTGTGATCAGACCGGTATTGTGTGTGTGTGTGTGATCAGACCGGTATTGTGTGTGTGTGTGATCAGACCGGTATTGTGTGTGTGTGTGTGTGTGAGATCAGACAGGTATTGTGTGTGTGTGTGTGTGTGTGAGATCAGACCGGTATTGTGTATGTGTATGATTAGACCGGTATTGTGTGTGTGTGTGTGTGTGATCAGACCGGTAGTGTGTGTGTGTGTGTGATCAGACCAGTATTGTGTGTGTGTGTGTGAGATCAGACCAGTATTGTGTGTGTGTGTGTGTGTGTGAGATCAGACCAGTATTGTGTGTGTGTGATCAGACCAGTATTGTGTGTGTGTGTGTGTGTGTGTGTGTGTGTGTGATCAGACCAGTATTGTTTGTGTGTGTGTGTGTGTGTGTGATCAGACCAGTATTGTGTGTGTGTGTGATCAGACCGGTATTGTGTGTGTGTGTGTGTGTGGGTGTGTGTGTGTGTGTGTGATCAGACCGGTATTGTGTGTGTGGGTGTGTGTGTGTGTGTGATCAGACCGGTATTGTGTGTGTGTGTGTGTGTGTGTGATCAGACCGGTATTGTGTGTGTGTGTGTGTGTGTGTGTGTGTGTGTGTGTGTGTGTGTGATCAGACCAGTATTGTGTGTGTGTGTGTGTGTGTGTGTGTGTGTGTGTGTGTGTGTGTGAGATTAGACCAGTAGTGTGTGTGTGTGTGAGATTAGACCAGTAGTGTGTGTGTGTGTGATCAGACCGGTAGTGTGTGTGTGTGTGTGATCAGACCGGTTGTGTGTGTGTGTGACCAGACCGGTATTGTGTGTGTGTGTGTGTGTGGGATCAGACCAGTATTGTGTGTGATCAGACCGGTATTGTGTGTGTGTGTGTGTGTGTGTGTGTGATCAGACCGGTTGTGTGTGTGTGTGTGTGTGATCAGACCGGTTGTGTGTGTGTGTGTGTGTGATCAGACCGGTATTGTGTGTGTGTGTGTGTGTGTGTGTGATCAGACCGGTTGTGTGTGTGTGTGTGTGTGTGATCAGACCGGTATTGTGTGTGTGTGTGTGTGTGTGTGTGATCAGACCGGTATTGTGTGTGTGTGTGTGATCAGACCGGTATTGTGTGTGTGTGTGACCAGACCGGTATTGTGTGTGTGTGTGTGTGTGGGATCAGACCAGTATTGTGTGTGATCAGACCGGTATTGTGTGTGTGTGATCAGACCGGTTGTGTGTGTGTGTGTGTGTGATCAGACCGGTATTGTGTGTGTGTGTGATCAGACCGGTATTGTGTGTGTGTGTGTGTGTGTGTGTGTGTGTGTGTGTGATCAGACCGGTATTGTGTATGTGTGTGACCAGACCGGTGTTGTGTGTGTGTGTGTGTGTGATCAGACCAGTATTGTGTGTGTGTGTGTGTGTGATCAGACCGGTATTGTGTATGTGTGTGACCAGACCGGTATTGTGTGTGTGTGTGTGTGTGATCAGACCGGTATTGTGTGTGTGTGTGATCAGACCGGTATTGTGTGTTTGTGTGTGTGTGATCAGACCGGTATTGTGTGTGATCAGACCGGTATTGTGTGTGTGTGTGTGTGTGTGTGATCAGACCTGTCTTGTGTGTGTGATCAGACCAGTATTGTGTGTGTGATCAGACCGGCATTGTGTGTGTGTGATCAGACCGGTATTGTGTATGTGTGTGTGTGTGTGTGTGTGTGTGTTCAGACCGGTATTGTGTGTGTGTGTGTGTGAGATCAGACCGGAATTGTGTGTGTGATCAGACCGGTATTGTGTGTGTGATCAGACCGGTATTGTGTGTGTGATCAGACCGGTATTGTGTGTGTGATATGACCGGAATTGTGTGTGTGTGATATGACCGGAATTGTGTGTGTGTGATATGACCGGAATTGTGTGTGTGTGATATGACCGGAATTGTGTGTGTGTGATCAGACCGGTATTGTGTGCGATCAGACCGGTATTGTGTGTGTGTGTGTGTGTGTGTGATCAGACCGGTATTGTGTGTGTGTGTGTGTGATCAGACCGGTATTGTGTGTGTGTGTGATCAGACCGGTATTGTGTGTGTGTGTGTGTGTGTGTGTGATCAGACCGGTATTGTGTGTGTGTGTGTGTGTGTGTGATCAGACCGGTATTGTGTGTGTGTGTGTGTGTGATCAGACCGGTATTGTGTGTGTGTGTGTGTGTGATCAGACCGGCATTGTGTGTGTGTGTGTGTGTGATCAGACCGGCATTGTGTGTGTGTGATCAGACCGGTATTGTGTATGTGTGTGTGTGTGTGTGTGTGTGTGTGATCAGACCGGAATTGTGTGTGTGATCAGACCGGAATTGTGTGTGTGATCAGACCGGTATTGTGTGTGTGATCAGACCGGTATTGTGTGTGATCAGACCGGTATTGTGTGTGTGTGTGTGTGTGATCAGACCGGTATTGTGTGTGTGTGTGATCAGACCGGTATTGTGTGTGTGTGTGTGTGATCAGTCCGGTATTGTGTGTGTGTGATCAGACCGGTATTGTGTGTGTGTGGGTGTGATCAGACCGGTATTGTGTGTGGGTGTGATCAGACCAGTATTGTGTGTGTGTCGGTGTGATCAGACCAGTATTGTGTGTGTGTGATCAGACCGGTATTGTGTGTGTGTGTGATCAGACCGGTATTGTGTGTGTGTGTGTGTGTGTGTGATCAGACCGGTATTGTGTGGGTGTGTGATCAGACTGGTATTGTGTGTGTGTGATCAGACCGGTATTGTGTGTGTTCGTGTGTGTGTGATCAGACCGGTATTGTGTGTGTGTGTGTGTGTGTGTGATCAGACCGGTATTGTGTGTGTGTGTGTGTGTGTGTGTGTGTGTGTGATCAGACCGGTATTGTGTGTGTGTGTGTGTGTGTGTGTGTGTGATCAGACCGGTATTGTGTGTGTGTGTGTGTGTGTGTGTGTGTGTGTGATCAGACCGGTATTGTGTGTGTGTGATCAGACCGGTATTGTGTGTGTGTGTGTGTGTGTGTGATCAGACCGGTATTGTGTGTGTGTGTGTGATCAGACCGGTATTGTGTGTGTGTGTGTGTGTGTGTGATCAGACCGGTATTGTTTGTGTGTGTGTGTGTGTGTGACCAGACCAGTATTGTGTGTGTGTGTGTGTGATCAGACCGGTATTGTGTATGTGTGTGACCAGACCGGTATTGTGTGTGTGTGTGTGTGTGTGTGTGTGTGTGTGTGTGTGTGTGTGTGATCAGACCGGTATTGTGTGTGTGTGTGATCAGACCGGTATTGTGTGTGATCAGACCGGTATTGTGTGTGATCAGACCGGTATTGTGTGTGTGTGTGTGTGTGTGTGATCAGACCGGTATTGTGTGTGTGTGTGTGTGGGATCAGACCAGTATTGTGTGTGATCAGACCGGTATTGTGTGTGTGTGTGTGGGTGTGTGTGTGTGTGATCAGACCGGTATTGTGCGTGTGTGTGTGTGGGATCAGACCAGTATTGTGTGTGATCAGACCGGTATTGTGTGTGTGTGATCAGACCGGTAGTGTGTGGGTGTGGGTGTGGGTGTAATCAGACCAGTATTGTGTGTGTGTGTGTGTGTGTGTGTGAGATTAGACCAGTAGTGTGTGTGTGTGTGTGATCAGACCGGTATTGTGTGTGTGTGATCAGACCGGTATTGTGTGTGTATGTGTGTGTGTGTGTGTGATCAGACCGGTATTGTGTGTGTGTGATCAGACCGGTATTGTGTGTGTATGTGTGTGTGTGTGTGTGATCAGACCGGTTGTGTGTGTGTGTGTGTGTGATCAGACCGGTATTGTGTGTGTGTGTGTGTGTGTGTGTGATCAGACCGGTATTGTGTGTGTGTGTGTGATCAGACCGGTATTGTGTGTGTGTGTGACCAGACCGGTATTGTGTGTGTGTGTGTGTGTGTGTGGGATCAGACCAGTATTGTGTGTGATCAGACCGGTATTGTGTGTGTGTGTGTGTGTGTGTGATCAGACCGGTTGTGTGTGTGTGTGTGTGTGATCAGACCGGTATTGTGTGTGTGTGTGTGTGTGTGTGTGTGTGTGTGATCAGACCGGTATTGTGTGTGTGTGTGTGTGTGTGTGTGTGTGTGTGTGATCAGACCGGTATTGTGTATGTGTGTGACCAGACCGGTGTTGTGTGTGTGTGTGTGTGTGTGTGATCAGACCAGTATTGTGTGTGTGTGTGTGTGATCAGACCGGTATTGTGTGTGTGTGATCAGACCGGTATTGTGTGTGTATGTGTGTGTGTGATCAGACCAGTATTGTGTGTGTGTGTGTGTGTGTGATCAGACCAGTATTTTGTGTGTGTGTGTGTGATCAGACCAGTATTGTGTGTGTGTGTGTGATCAGACCGGTATTGTGTGTGTGATCAGACCAGTATTGTGTGTGTGTGTGTGTGTGATCAGACCAGTATTGTGTGTGTGTGTGTGTGTGTGATCAGACCGGTATTGTGTGTGTGTGTGTGATCAGACCGGTATTGTGTGTGTGTGTGATCAGACCGGTATTGTGTGTGTGTGTGTGTGTGAGATCAGACAGGTATTGTGTGTGTGTGTGTGTGTGTGTGTGTGTGTGAGATCAGACCGGTATTGTGTGTGTGTATGATTAGACCGGTATTGTGTGTGTGTGTGTGTGTGTGATCAGACCGGTAGTGTGTGTGTGTGTGTGATCAGACCAGTATTGTGTGTGTGTGTGTGAGATCAGACCAGTATTGTGTGTGTGTGTGTGTGTGAGATCAGACCAGTATTGTGTGTGTGTGATCAGACCAGTATTGTGTGTGTGTGTGTGTGTGTGTGTGTGTGTGTGTGTGTGATCAGACCAGTATTGTTTGTGTGTGTGTGTGTGTGTGATCAGACCAGTATTGTGTGTGTGTGTGATCAGACCGGTATTGTGTGTGTGTGTGTGTGTGGGTGTGTGTGTGTGTGTGTGTGATCAGACCGGTATTGTGTGTGTGGGTGTGTGTGTGTGTGTGATCAGACCGGTATTGTGTGTGTGTGTGTGTGTGTGTGTGTGTGTGTGTGATCAGACCGGTATTGTGTGTGTGTGTGTGTGTGTGTGTGTGTGATCAGACCAGTATTGTGTGTGTGTGTGTGTGTGTGTGTGTGTGAGATTAGACCAGTAGTGTGTGTGTGTGTGAGATTAGACCAGTAGTGTGTGTGTGTGTGTGATCAGACCGGTAGTGTGTGTGTGTGTGATCAGACCGGTAGTGTGTGTGTGTGTGTGATCAGACCGGTTGTGTGTGTGTGTGACCAGACCGGTATTGTGTGTGTGTGTGTGTGTGTGTGGGATCAGACCAGTATTGTGTGTGATCAGACCGGTCTTGTGTGTGTGTGTGACCAGACCGGTGTTGTGTGTGTGTGTGTGTGTGTGTGATCAGACCAGTATTGTGTGTGTGTGTGTGTGTGAGATCAGACCAGTATTGTGTGTGTGTGATCAGACCAGTATTGTGTGTGTATGTGTGTGTGTGATCAGACCAGTATTGTGTGTGTGTGTGTGTGTGTGATCAGACCAGTATTTTGTGTGTGTGTGTGTGATCAGACCAGTATTGTGTGTGTGTGTGTGATCAGACCGGTATTGTGTGTGTGTGTGTGTGTGTGATCAGACCAGTATTGTGTGTGTGTGTGTGTGATCAGACCAGTATTGTGTGTGTGTGTGTGTGTGTGATCAGACCGGTATTGTGTGTGTGTGTGTGATCAGACCGGTATTGTGTGTGTGTGTGTGATCAGACCGGTATTGTGTGTGTGTGTGATCAGACCGGTATTGTGTGTGTGTGTGTGTGTGAGATCAGACAGGTATTGTGTGTGTGTGTGTGTGTGTGTGTGTGATCAGACCGGTAGTGTGTGTGTGTGTGTGATCAGACCAGTATTGTGTGTGTGTGTGTGAGATCAGACCAGTATTGTGTGTGTGAGATCAGACCAGTATTGTGTGTGTGTGATCAGACCAGTATTGTGTGTGTGTGTGTGTGTGTGTGATCAGACCGGTATTGTGTATGTGTGTGACCAGACCGGTGTTGTGTGTGTGTGTGTGTGTGATCAGACCAGTATTGTGTGTGTGTGTGATCAGACCGGTATTGTGTATGTGTGTGACCAGACCGGTATTGTGTGTGTGTGTGTGTGTGTGTGTGTGTGTGTGTGATCAGACCGGTATTGTGTGTGTGTGTGATCAGACCGGTATTGTGTGTTTGTGTGTGTGTGATCAGACCGGTATTGTGTGTGATCAGACCGGTATTGTGTGTGTGTGTGTGTGTGTGTGTGTGTGTGATCAGACCTGTCTTGTGTGTGTGATCAGACCAGTATTGTGTGTGTGATCAGACCGGCATTGTGTGTGTGTGATCAGACCGGTATTGTGTATGTGTGTGTGTGAGATCAGACCGGAATTGTGTGTGTGATCAGACCGGTATTGTGTGTGTGATCAGACCGGTATTGTGTGTGTGATCAGACCGGTATTGTGTGTGTGATATGACCGGAATTGTGTGTGTGTGATATGACCGGAATTGTGTGTGTGTGATATGACCGGAATTGTGTGTGTGTGATATGACCGGAATTGTGTGTGTGTGATCAGACCGGTATTGTGTGCGATCAGACCGGTATTGTGTGTGTGTGTGTGTGTGTGTGTGTGATCAGACCGGTATTGTGTGTGTGTGTGTGTGATCAGACCGGTATTGTGTGTGTGTGTGATCAGACCGGTATTGTGTGTGTGTGTGTGTGTGTGTGTGATCAGACCGGTATTGTGTGTGTGTGTGTGTGTGTGATCAGACCGGTATTGTGTGTGTGTGTGTGTGTGTGTGATCAGACCGGTATTGTGTGTGTGTGTGTGTGTGTGTGTGTGATCAGACCGGTATTGTGTGTGTGTGTGTGTGTGTGTGTGATCAGACCGGTATTGTGTGTGTGTGTGTGTGTGATCAGACCGGTATTGTGTGTGTGTGTGTGTGTGTGATCAGACCGGCATTGTGTGTGTGTGATCAGACCGGTATTGTGTATGTGTGTGTGATCAGACCGGTATTGTGTGTGTGTGATCAGACCGGTATTGTGTGTGTGATCAGACCGGTATTGTGTGTGTGATATGACCGGAATTGTGTGTGTGTGATATGACCGGAATTGTGTGTGTGTGATATGACCGGAATTGTGTGTGTGTGATATGACCGGAATTGTGTGTGTGTGATCAGACCGGTATTGTGTGTGTGTGTGTGATCAGACCGGTTTTGTGTGTGTGTGTGTGTGATCAGACCAGTATTGTGTGTGTGTGTGTGTGTGTGTGTGATCAGACCGGTATTGTGTGTGTGTGTGTGATCAGACCGGTATTGTGTGTGTGTGATCAGACCGGTATTGTGTGTGTGTGTGTGTGTGTGTGTGTGTGTGATCAGACCGGTATTGTGTATGTGTGTGACCAGACCGGTATTGTGTGTGTGTGTGTGTGATCAGACCAGTATTGTGTGTGTGTGTGTGTGTGATCAGACCGGTATTGTGTATGTGTGTGACCAGACCGGTATTGTGTGTGTGTGTGTGTGTGTGTGTGTGTGTGTGTGTGTGTGATCAGACCGGTATTGTGTGTGTGTGTGTGATCAGACCGGTATTGTGTGTTTGTGTGTGTGTGATCAGACCGGTATTGTGTGTGATCAGACCGGTATTGTGTGTGTGTGTGTGTGTGTGTGTGTGATCAGACCTGTCTTGTGTGTGATCAGACCAGTATTGTGTGTGTGATCAGACCGGCATTGTGTGTGTGTGATCAGACCGGTATTGTGTATGTGTGTGTGTGTGTGTGTGTGTGTGTGTGATCAGACCGGAATTGTGTGTGTGATCAGACCGGAATTGTGTGTGTGATCAGACCGGTATTGTGTGTGTGATCAGACCGGTATTGTGTGTGTGATCAGACCGGTATTGTGTGTGTGATCAGACCGGTATTGTGTGTGTGATATGACCGGAATTGTGTGTGTGTGATCAGACCGGAATTGTGTGTGTGTGATATGACCGGAATTGTGTGTGTGTGATATGACCGGAATTGTGTGTGTGTGATCAGACCGGTATTGTGTGTGATCAGACCGGTATTGTGTGTGTGTGTGTGTGTGATCAGACCGGTATTGTGTGTGTGTGTGTGTGTGATCAGACCGGTATTGTGTGTGTGTGTGTGATCAGACCGGTATTGTGTGTGTGTGATCAGACCGGTATTGTGTGTGTGTGTGATCAGACCGGTATTTTGTGTGTGTGTGTGTGTGTGTGATCAGACCGGTATTGTGTGTGTGTGTGTGTGTGTGTGTGATCAGACCGGTATTGTGTGTGTGTGTGTGTGTGTGTGTGATCAGACCGGTATTGTGTGTGTGTGTGTGATCAGACCGGTATTGTGTGTGTGTGTGTGTGTGATCAGACCGGCATTGTGTGTGTGTGTGATCAGACCGGTATTGTGTATGTGTGTGTGTGTGTGTGTGTGTGTGTGTGTGTGTGTGATCAGACCGGTATTGTGTGTGTGTGTGTGTGATCAGACCGGAATTGTGTGTGTGATCAGACCGGAATTGTGTGTGTGATCAGACCGGAATTGTGTGTGTGATCAGACCGGTATTGTGTGTGTGATCAGACCGGTATTGTGTGTGTGATCAGACCGGTATTGTGTGTGTGATCAGACCGGTATTGTGTGTGTGATCAGACCGGTATTGTGTGTGTGATCAGACCGGTATTGTGTGTGATCAGACCGGTATTGTGTGTGTGTGTGTGTGTGATCAGACCGGTATTGTGTGTGTGTGTGTGTGTGTGATCAGACCGGTATTGTGTGTGTGTGTGATCAGACCGGTATTGTGTGTGTGTGTGTGTGATCAGACCGGTATTGTGTGTGTGTGTGTGATCAGACCGGTATTGTGTGTTTGTGTGTGTGTGATCAGACCGGTATTGTGTGTGATCAGACCGGTATTGTGTGTGTGTGTGTGTGTGTGTGTGTGATCAGACCTGTCTTGTGTGTGATCAGACCTGTCTTGTGTGTGATCAGACCAGTATTGTGTGTGTGATCAGACCGGCATTGTGTGTGTGTGATCAGACCGGTATTGTGTATGTGTGTGTGTGTGTGTGTGTGTGATCAGACCGGTATTGTGTGTGTGATCAGACCGGTATTGTGTGTGTGATCAGACCGGTATTGTGTGTGTGATCAGACCGGTATTGTGTGTGTGATATGACCGGAATTGTGTGTGTGTGATATGACCGGAATTGTGTGTGTGTGATATGACCGGAATTGTGTGTGTGTGATCAGACCGGTATTGTGTGTGATCAGACCGGTATTGTGTGTGTGTGTGTGTGTGATCAGACCGGTATTGTGTGTGTGTGTGTGTGTGTGATCAGACCGGTATTGTGTGTGTGTGTGTGTGTGTGATCAGACCGGTATTGTGTGTGTGTGTGTGTGATCAGACCGGTATTGTGTGTGTGTGTGTGTGTGTGATCAGACCGGTATTGTGTGTGTGTGTGATCAGACCGGTATTGTGTGTGTGTGTGTGTGTGTGATCAGACCGGTATTGTGTGTGTGTGTGTGTGTGTGATCAGACCGGTATTGTGTGTGTGTGTGTGTGTGTGATCAGACCGGTATTGTGTGTGTGTGTGTGTGTGTGTGATCAGACCGGTATTGTGTGTGTGTGTGTGTGTGATCAGACCGGCATTGTGTGTGTGTGATCAGACCGGTATTGTGTATGTGTGTGTGTGTGTGTGATCAGACCGGTATTGTGTGTGTGTGTGTGTGATCAGACCGGAATTGTGTGTGTGATCAGACCGGAATTGTGTGTGTGATCAGACCGGAATTGTGTGTGTGATCAGACCGGAATTGTGTGTGTGATCAGACCGGTATTGTGTGTGTGATCAGACCGGTATTGTGTGTGTGATCAGACCGGTATTGTGTGTGATCAGACCGGTATTGTGTGTGTGTGTGTGTGTGTGTGATCAGACCGGTATTGTGTGTGTGTGTGTGTGTGTGATCAGACCGGTATTGTGTGTGTGTGTGATCAGACCGGTATTGTGTGTGTGTGTGTGAGATCAGACCGGTATTGTGTGTGTGTGATCAGACCGGAATTGTGTGTGTGTGATATGACCGGAATTGTGTGTGTGTGATCAGACCGGTATTGTGTGTGATCAGACCGGTATTGTGTGTGTGTGTGTGTGTGATCAGACCGGTATTGTGTGTGTGTGTGTGTGTGATCAGACCGGTATTGTGTGTGTGTGTGTGATCAGACCGGTATTGTGTGTGTGTGTGTGTGTGTGTGTGTGATCAGACCGGTATTGTGTGTGTGTGTGATCAGACCGGTATTGTGTGTGTGTGTGTGTGTGTGATCAGACCGGTATTGTGTGTGTGTGTGTGTGTGTGTGATCAGACCGGTATTGTGTGTGTGTGTGTGTGTGTGTGTGTGTGATCAGACCGGCATTGTGTGTGTGTGTGTGATCAGACCGGCATTGTGTGTGTGTGATCAGACCGGTATTGTGTATGTGTGTGTGTGTGTGTGTGTGATCAGACCGGTATTGTGTGTGTGTGTGTGTGATCAGACCGGAATTGTGTGTGTGATCAGACCGGAATTGTGTGTGTGATCAGACCGGAATTGTGTGTGTGATCAGACCGGAATTGTGTGTGTGATCAGACCGGTATTGTGTGTGTGATCAGACCGGTATTGTGTGTGTGATCAGACCGGTATTGTGTGTGTGATCAGACCGGTATTGTGTGTGTGTGTGTGTGTGTGATCAGACCGGTATTGTGTGTGTGTGTGATCAGACCGGTATTGTGTGTGTGTGTGTGTGTGTGATCAGACCGGTATTGTGTGTGTGTGTGTGTGTGTGATCAGACCGGTATTGTGTGTGTGTGTGTGTGTGTGTGTGTGTGATCAGACCGGTATTGTGTGTGTGTGTGTGTGTGTGTGATCAGACCGGTATTGTGTGTGTGTGTGTGTGTGTGTGTGTGTGTGATCAGACCGGCATTGTGTGTGTGTGTGTGATCAGACCGGCATTGTGTGTGTGTGATCAGACCGGTATTGTGTGTGTGTGTGTGTGATCAGACCGGAATTGTGTGTGTGATCAGACCGGAATTGTGTGTGTGATCAGACCGGAATTGTGTGTGTGATCAGACCGGAATTGTGTGTGTGATCAGACCGGTATTGTGTGTGTGATCAGACCGGTATTGTGTGTGTGATCAGACCGGTATTGTGTGTGATCAGACCGGTATTGTGTGTGTGTGATCAGACCGGTATTGTGTGTGTGTGTGTGTGTGTGATCAGACCGGTATTGTGTGTGTGTGTGATCAGACCGGTATTGGGTGTGTGTGTGTGAGATCAGACCGGTATTGTGTGTGTGTGATCAGACCGGTATTGTGTGTGTGTGGGTGTGATCAGACCGGTATTGTGTGTGTGTGTGATCAGACCGGTATTGTGTGTGTGTGATCAGACCGGTATTGTGTGTGATCAGACCGGTATTGTGTGTGTGTGTGTGTGTGTGTGTGTGTGATCAGACCGGTATTGTGTGGGTGTGTGATCAGACCGGTATTGTGTGTGTGTGTGTGTGTGTGTGTGTGTGTGATCAGACCGGTATTGTGTGGGTGTGTGATCAGACCGGTATTGTGTGTGTGTGATCAGACCGGTATTGTGTGTGTGTGTGGGTGTGTGTGTGATCAGACTGGTATTGTGTGTGTGTGTGTGTGTGTGTGATCAGACCGGTATTGTGTGTGTGTGTGTGTGTGTGTGTGTGATCAGACCGGTATTGTGTGTGTGTGTGTGTGTGTGTGTGTGTGTGATCAGACCGGTATTGTGTATGTGTGTGACCAGACCGGTATTGTGTGTGTGTGTGTGTGTGTGATCAGACCGGTATTGTGTGTGTGTGTGTGTGATCAGACCGGTATTGTGTGTTTGTGTGTGTGTGATCAGACCGGTATTGTGTGTGATCAGACCGGTATTGTGTGTGTGTGTGTGTGTGTGTGTGTGTGTGTGTGTGATCAGACCTGTCTTGTGTGTGATCAGACCTGTCTTGTGTGTGATCAGACCAGTATTGTGTGTGTGATCAGACCGGCATTGTGTGTGTGTGATCAGACCGGTATTGTGTATGTGTGTGTGTGTGTGTGATCAGACCGGAATTGTGTGTGTGATCAGACCGGAATTGTGTGTGTGATCAGACCGGTATTGTGTGTGTGATCAGACCGGTATTGTGTGTGTGATCAGACCGGTATTGTGTGTGTGATATGACCGGAATTGTGTGTGTGTGATATGACCGGAATTGTGTGTGTGTGATATGACCGGAATTGTGTGTGTGTGATATGACCGGTATTGTGTGTGACCAGACCGGTATTGTGTGTGTGTGTGTGTGTGATCAGACCGGTATTGTGTGTGTGTGTGTGTGTGTGATCAGACCGGTATTGTGTGTGTGTGTGATCAGACCGGTATTGTGTGTGTGTGTGTGTGTGATCAGACCGGTATTGTGTGTGTGTGTGATCAGACCGGTATTGTGTGTGTGTGTGTGTGATCAGACCGGTATTGTGTGTGTGTGTGTGTGTGTGATCAGACCGGTATTGTGTGTGTGTGTGTGATCAGACCGGTATTGTGTGTGTGTGTGTGTGTGTGATCAGACCGGCATTGTGTGTGTGTGATCAGACCGGTATTGTGTATGTGTGTGTGTGTGTGTGTGATCAGACCGGTATTGTGCGTGTGTGTGTGTGATCAGACCGGAATTGTGTGTGTGATCAGACCGGAATTGTGTGTGTGATCAGACCGGAATTGTGTGTGTGATCAGACCGGAATTGTGTGTGTGATCAGACCGGTATTGTGTGTGTGATCAGACCGGTATTGTGTGTGTGATCAGACCGGTATTGTGTGTGTGATCAGACCGGTATTGTGTGTGTGATCAGACCGGTATTGTGTGTGTGTGTGTGTGACCAGACCGGTAGTGTGTGTGTCTGTGATCAGACCGGTATTGTGTGTGTGTGTGTGATCAGACCGGTTTTGTGTGTGTGTGTGTGTGATCAGACCAGTATTGTGTGTGTGTGTGTGATCAGACCGGTATTGTGTGTGTGTGATCAGACCGGTATTGTGTGTTTGTGTGTGTGTGATCAGACCGGTATTGTGTGTGATCAGACCGGTATTGTGTGTGTGTGTGTGTGTGTGTGTGTGTGTGTGTGATCAGACCTGTCTTGTGTGTGTGTGTGTGTGATCAGACCAGTATTGTGTGTGTGTGTGTGTGATCAGACCGGTATTGTGTGTGTGTGATCAGACCGGTATTGTGTGTTTGTGTGTGTGTGATCAGACCGGTATTGTGTGTGATCAGACCGGTATTGTGTGTGTGTGTGTGTGTGATCAGACCTGTCTTGTGTGTGATCAGACCTGTCTTGTGTGTGATCAGACCAGTATTGTGTGTGTGATCAGACCAGTATTGTGTGTGTGATCAGACCGGCATTGTGTGTGTGATCAGACCGGCATTGTGTGTGTGTGATCAGACCGGTATTGTGTATGTGTGTGTGTGTGTGATCAGACCGGTATTGTGTGTGTGTGTGTGTGTGTGTGATCAGACCGGAATTGTGTGTGTGATCAGACCGGAATTGTGTGTGTGATCAGACCGGAATTGTGTGTGTGATCAGACCGGTATTGTGTGTGATCAGACCGGTATTGTGTGTGTGTGTGTGTGTGTGTGATCAGACCGGTATTGTGTGTGTGTGTGTGTGTGATCAGACCGGTATTGTGTGTGTGTGTGTGTGATCAGACCGGTATTGTGTGTGTGTGTGTGTGTGTGATCAGACCGATATTGTGTGTGTGTGTGTGTGATCAGACCGGTATTGTGTGTGTGTGTGTGTGATCAGACCGGTATTGTGTGTGTGTGATCAGACCGGTATTGTGTGTGTGTGTGTGTGTGTGATCAGACCGGTATTGTGTGTGGGTGTGATCAGACCAGTATTGTGTGTGTGTGTGATCAGACCGGTATTGTGTGTGATCAGACCGGTATTGTTTGTGATCAGACCGGTATTGTGTGTGTGTGATCAGACCGGTATTGTGTGTGTGTGTGTGATCAGACCGGTATTGTGTGTGTGTGTGTGTGTGTGTGTGTGTGTGTGTGAGATCAGACCGGTATTGTGTGTGTGTGTGATCAGACCGGTATTGTGTGTGTGTGTGATCAGACCGGTATTGTGTGTGTGTGTGTGATCAGACCGGTATTGTTTGTGTGTGTGTGTGTGTGATCAGACCGGTATTGTGTGTGTGTGTGTGTGTGTGACCCGACCGGTATTGTGTGTGTGTGTGATCAGACCGGTATTGTGTGTGTGTGTGTGATCCGACCGGTATTGTGTGTGTGTGTGTGTGTGTGTGTGTGATCAGACCGGTATTGTGTGTGTGTGTGTGTGATCAGACCGGTATTGTGTGTGTGTGTGTGTGTGATCAGACCGGTATTGTGTGTGTGTGTGTGATCAGACCGGTATTGTGTGTGTGTGTGTGATCAGACCGGTATTGTGTGTGTGTGTGTGTGTGTGATCAGACCGGTATTGTGTGTGTGTGTGATCAGACCGGTATTGTGTGTGTGTGTGTGTGTGTGTGATCAGACCGGTATTGTGTGTGGGTGTGATCAGACCAGTATTGTGTGTGTGTCGGTGTGATCAGACCAATATTGTGTGTGTGTGTGTGTGTGATCAGACCGGAATTGTGTGTGTGTGTGTGTGATCAGACCGGAATTGTGTGTGTGTGTGGGTGTGTGTGTGATCAGACCGGTATTGTGTGGGTGTGTGTGTGATCAGACCGGTATTGTGTGTGTGTGTGATCAGACCGGTATTGTGTGTGTGTGTGTGTGTGTGTGTGATCAGACTGGTATTGTGTGTGTGTGTGTGTGTGTGTGATCAGACCGGTATTGTGTGTGTGTGATCAGACCGGTATTGTGTGTGTGTGTGATCAGACCGGTATTGTGTGTGTGTGTGTGTGATCAGACCGGTATTGTGTGGGTGTGTGATCAGACCGGTATTGTGTGTGTGTGATCAGACCGGTATTGTGTGTGTTCGTGTGTGTGTGATCAGACCGGTATTGTGTGTGTGTGTGGGTGTGTGTGTGATCAGACCGGTATTGTGTGTGTGTGTGTGGGTGTGTGTGTGATCAGACCGGTATTGTGTGTGTGTGTGTGTGTGTGTGAGCAGACCGGTATTGTGTGTGTGTGTGTGTGTGATCAGACCGGTATTGTGTGTGTGTGATCAGACCGGTATTGTGTGTGTGTGTGTGTGATCAGACCGGTATTGTGTGTGTGTGTGTGTGTGTGATCAGACCGGTATTGTTTGTGTGTGTGTGTGATCAGACCGGTATTGTGTGTGTGTGTGTGTGTGTCCAGACTGGTATTGTGTGTGTGTGTGTGACCAGACCGGTAGTGTGTGTGTGTGTGTGTGTGATCAGACCGGTTTTGTGTGTGTGTGTGTGTGATCAGATCAGTATTGTGTGTGTGTGTGTGTGATCAGACCGGTATTGTGTGTGTGTGATCAGACCGGTATTGTGTGTTTGTGTGTGTGTGATCAGACCGGTATTGTGTGTGATCAGACCGGTATTGTGTGTGTGTGTGTGTGTGTGTGTGTGTGATCAGACCTGTCTTGTGTGTGATCAGACCTGTCTTGTGTGTGATCAGACCTGTCTTGTGTGTGATCAGACCAGTATTGTGTGTGTGATCAGACCAGTATTGTGTGTGTGATCAGACCGGCATTGTGTGTGTGTGTGTGATCCGACCGGTATTGTGTATGTGTGTGTGTGTGATCAGACCGGTATTGTGTGTGTGTGTGTGTGTGTGATCAGACCGGAATTGTGTGTGTGATCAGACCGGAATTGTGTGTGTGATCAGACCGGTTTTGTGTGTGTGTGTGTGTGATCAGACCGGTATTGTGTGTGTGTGTGTGTGTGTGTGTGTGTGTGTGTGATCAGACCGGTATTGTGTGTGTGTGTGTGTGACCAGACCGGTATTGTGTGTGTGGGTGTGTGTGTGTGTGACCAGACCGGTATTCTGTGTGTGTGACCAGACCGGTATTGTGTGTGTGTGTGTGTGTGATCAGACCGGTATTGTGTGTGTGTGTGTGATCAGACCGGTATTGTGTGTGTGTGTGTGATCAGACCGGTATTGTGTGTGTGTGTGTGTGTGATCAGACCGGTATTGTGTGTGTGTGTGTAATCAGACCGGTATTGTGTGTATGTGTGTGTGACCAGACCGGTATTGTGTGTGTGTGGGTGTGTGATCAGACCGGTATTGTGTGTGTGTGTGTGATCAGACCGGTATTGTGTGTGTGTGTGATCAGACCGGTATTGTGTGTGTGTGTGTGTGAGCAGACCGGTATTGTGTGTGTGTGTGTGAGCAGACCGGTATTGTGTGTGTGTGTGTGATCAGACCGGTATTGTGTGTGTGCGATCAGACCGGTATTGTGTGTGTGTGTGTGATCAGACCGGTATTGTGTGTGTGTGTGTGTGTGTGTGTGTGTGTGATCAGACCGGTATTGTGTGTGTGTGTGTGTGTGACCAGACCGGTATTGTGTGTGTGGGTGTGTGTGTGTGTGACCAGACCGGTATTGTGTGTGTGTGTGTGTGATCAGACCGGTATTGTGTGTGTGTGTGTGTGATCAGACCGGTATTGTGTGTGTGTGTGTGTGATCAGACCGGTATTGTGTGTGTGTGTGTGTGATCAGACCGGTATTGTGTGTGTGTGTGTGTGACCAGACCGGTATTGTGTGTGTGTGGGTGTGTGATCAGACCGGTATTGTGTGTGTGTGTGTGATCCGACCGGTATTGTGTGTGTGTGTGTGATCAGACCGGTATTGTGTGTGTGTGTGTGTGTGTGAGCAGACCGGTATTGTGTGTGTGTGTGTGATCAGACCGGTATTGTGTGTGTGTGATCAGACCGGTATTGTGTGTGTGTGTGTGATCAGACCGGTATTGTGTGTGTGTGTGTGATCAGACCGGTATTGTGTGTGTGTGATCAGACCGGTATTGTGTGTGTGTGTGTGTGTGATCAGACCGGTATTGTGTGTGTGTGTGATCAGACCGGTATTGTGTGTGTGTGTGATCCGACCGGTATTGTGTGTGTGTGTGATCAGACCGGTATTGTGTGTGTGTGATCAGACCGGTATTGTGTGTGTGTGTGTGTGTGTGATCCGACCGGTATTGTGTGTGTGTGTGTGTGATCAGACCGGTATTGTGTGTGTGTGTGTGTGTGTGATCAGACCGGTATTGTGTGTGTGTGTGTGATCCGACCGGTATTGTGTGTGTGTGATCAGACCGGTATTGTGTGTGTGTGATCAGACCGGTATTGTGTGTGTGTGATCAGACCGGTATTGTGTGTGTGTGTGGGTGTGATCAGACCAGTATTGTGTGTGTGTGTGTGTGTGATCAGACCGGTATTGTGTGTGTGTGTGTGTGTGTGTGTGTGTGATCAGACCGGTATTGTGTGTGTGTGTGTGATCAGACCGGTATTGTGTGTGTGTGTGATCAGACCGGTATTGTGTGTGTGTGTGTGATCAGACCGGTATTGTGTGTGTGTGTGTGATCAGACCGGTATTGTGTGTGTGTGTGTGTGTGTGATCAGACCGGTATTGTGTGTGTGTGTGTGATCAGACCGGTATTGTGTGTGTGTGTGTGTGTGATCAGACCGGTATTGTGTGTGTGTGATCAGACCGGTATTGTGTGTGTGTGTGTGATCAGACCGGTATTGTGTGTGTGTGATCAGACCGGTATTGTGTGTGTGTGTGATCAGACCGGAATTGTGTGTGTGTGTGTGTGTGTGTGTGTGATCAGACCGGTATTGTGTGTGTGTGATCAGACCGGAATTGTGTGTGTGTGTGTGTGTGTGTGTGTGATCAGACCGGTATTGTGTGTGTGTGTTTGTGTGATCAGACCGGTATTGTGTGTGTGTGATCAGACCGGTATTGTGTCTGTGTGTGTGTGTGATCAGACCGGTATTGTGTGTGTGTGTGTGTGATCAGACCGGTAGTGTGTCTGTGTGTGTGTGTGATCAGACCGGTATTGTGTGTGTGTGTGTGTGATCAGACCGGTATTGTGTGTGTGTGTGTGTGATCAGACCGGAATTGTGTGTGTGTGTGTGTGATCAGACCGGTATTGTGTGTGTGTGTGTGTGTGTGATCAGACCGGTATTGTGTGTGTGTGTGTGTGTGTGATCAGACCGGTATTGTGTGTGTGTGTGTGTGTGTGTGTGTGATCAGACCGGTATTGTGTGTGTGTGTGTGTGTGATCAGACCGGTATTGTGTGTGTGTGTGTGAGCAGACCGGTATTGTGTGTGTGTGTGTGATCAGACCGGTATTGTGTGTGTGTGATCAGACCGGTATTGTGTGTGTGTGTGTGATCAGACCGGTATTGTGTGTGTGTGTGTGTGTGATCAGACCGGTATTGTGTGTGTGTGTGTGTGTGATCAGACCGGTATTGTGTGTGTGTGTGTGTGTGATCAGACCGGTATTGTGTGTGTGTGTGTGTGATCAGACCGGTATTGTGTGTGTGTGTGTGTGATCAGACCGGTATTGTGTGTGTGTGTGTGTGACCAGACCGGTATTGTGTGTGTGTGGGTGTGTGATCAGACCGGTATTGTGTGTGTGTGTGTGATCCGACCGGTATTGTGTGTGTGTGTGTGATCAGACCGGTATTGTGTGTGTGTGATCAGACCGGTATTGTGTGTGTGTGATCAGACCGGTATTGTGTGTGTGTGTGTGATCAGACCGGTATTGTGTGTGTGTGTGATCAGACCGGTATTGTGTGTGTGTGTGTGTGTGATCAGACCGGTATTGTGTGTGTGTGATCAGACCGGTATTGTGTGTGTGTGTGTGTGATCAGACCGGTATTGTGTGTGTGTGTGTGATCAGACCGGTATTGTGTGTGTGTGTGATCCGACCGGTATTGTGTGTGTGTGTGATCAGACCGGTATTGTGTGTGTGTGATCAGACCGGTATTGTGTGTGTGTGTGTGTGTGTGTGATCCGACCGGTATTGTGTGTGTGTGTGTGTGATCAGACCGGTATTGTGTGTGTGTGTGTGTGTGTGTGATCAGACCGGTATTGTGTGTGTGTGTGTGATCCGACCGGTATTGTGTGTGTGTGATCAGACCGGTATTGTGTGTGTGTGATCAGACCGGTATTGTGTGTGTGTGATCAGACCGGTATTGTGTGTGTGTGTGGGTGTGATCAGACCAGTATTGTGTGTGTGTGTGTGTGTGATCAGACCGGTATTGTGTGTGTGTGTGTGTGATCAGACCGGTATTGTGTGTGTGTGTGTGATCAGACCGGTATTGTGTGTGTGTGTGATCAGACCGGTATTGTGTGTGTGTGTGTGATCAGACCGGTATTGTGTGTGTGTGTGTGATCAGACCGGTATTGTGTGTGTGTGTGTGATCAGACCGGTATTGTGTGTGTGTGTGTGATCAGACCGGTATTGTGTGTGTGTGTGTGTGATCAGACCGGTATTGTGTGTGTGTGTGTGTGTGTGATCAGACCGGTATTGTGTGTGTGTGTGTGGTCAGACCGGTATTGTGTGTGTGTGATCAGACCGGTATTGTGTGTGTGTGATCAGACCGGAATTGTGTGTGTGTGTGTGATCAGACCGGTATTGTGTGTGTGTGATCAGACCGGAATTGTGTGTGTGTGTGTGTGTGTGTGTGTGTGTGTGATCAGACCGGTATTGTGTGTGTGTGGTCAGACCGGTATTGTGTGTGTGTGATCAGACCGGTATTGTGTGTGTGTGATCAGACCGGAATTGTGTGTGTGTGTGTGATCAGACCGGTATTGTGTGTGTGTGATCAGACCGGAATTGTGTGTGTGTGTGTGTGTGTGTGTGTGTGTGTGTGATCAGACCGGTATTGTGTGTGTGTGTTTGTGTGATCAGACCGGTATTGTGTGTGTGTGTGTGTGATCAGACCGGTATTGTGTGTGTGTGTGTGTGTGATCAGACCGGTATTGTGTGTGTGTGTGTGTGATCAGACCGGTATTGTGTGTGTGTGTGTGTGATCAGACCGGTATTGTGTGTGTGTGTGTGTGTGTGATCAGACCGGTATTGTGTGTGTGTGTGTGTGTGATCAGACCGGTATTGTGTGTGTGTGATCAGACCGGAATTGTGTGTGTGTGTGGGTGTGATCAGACCGGTATTGTGTGTGTGTGTGATCAGACCAGTATTGTGTGTGTGTGTGTGTGATCAGACCGGAATTGTGTGTGTGTGTGATCAGACCGGAATTGTGTGTGTGTGTGGGTGTGATCAGACCGGTATTGTGTGTGTGTGTGATCAGACCGGAATTGTGTGTGGGTGTGATCAGACCGGTATTGTGTGTGTGTGTGGGTGTGATCAGACCGGTATTGTGTGTGTGTGTGATCAGACCGGAATTGTGTGTGTGTGTGGGTGTGATCAGACCGGTATTGTGTGTGTGTGTGATCAGACCGGAATTGTGTGTGTGTGTGGGTGTGATCAGACCGGTATTGTGTGTGTGTGTGTGTGTGATCAGACCGGTATTGTGTGTGTGTGTGTGTGATCAGACCGGTATTGTGTGTGTGTGTGTGTGATCAGACCGGTATTGTGTGTGTGTGTGTGATCAGACCGGTATTGTGTGTGTGTGATCAGACCGGTATTGTGTGTGTGTGATCAGACCGGAATTGTGTGTGTGTGTGGGTGTGATCAGACCGGTATTGTGTGTGTGTGTGATCAGACCAGTATTGTGTGTGTGTGTGTGTGATCAGACCGGAATTGTGTGTGTGTGTGATCAGACCGGAATTGTGTGTGTGTGTGGGTGTGATCAGACCGGTATTGTGTGTGTGTGTGATCAGACCGGAATTGTGTGTGGGTGTGATCAGACCGGTATTGTGTGTGTGTGTGATCAGACCAGTATTGTGTGTGTGTGTGATCAGACCGGAATTGTGTGTGTGTGTGGGTGTGATCAGACCGGTATTGTGTGTGTGTGTGATCAGACCGGAATTGTGTGTGTGTGTGGGTGTGATCAGACCGGTATTGTGTGTGTGTGTGATCAGACCGGAATTGTGTGTGTGTGTGGGTGTGATCAGACCGGTATTGTGTGTGTGTGTGTGTGTGATCAGACCGGTATTGTGTGTGTGTGTGTGGGTGTGATCAGACCGGTATTGTGTGTGTGTGTGTGGGTGTGATCAGACCGGTATTGTGTGTGTGTGTGATCAGACCGGTATTGTGTGTGGGTGTGATCAGACCGGTATTGTGTGTGGGTGTGATCAGACCGGTATTGTGTGTGTGTGTGATCAGACCGGTATTGTGTGTGTGTGTGATCAGACCGGTATTGTGTGTGGGTGTGATCAGACCGGTATTGTGTGTGTGTGTGATCAGACCGGTATTGTGTGTGTGTGTGATCAGACCGGTATTGTGTGTGGGTGTGATCAGACCGGTATTGTGTGTGTGGGTGTGATCAGACCGGTATTGTGTGTGTGTGATCAGACCGGTATTGTGTGTGTGTGATCAGACCGGTAAACGGCTGACTCGGCCGTTGGCGTTTTGAAATGTAGGTTGAGTGGCGCGAGCGCAGTGCTGCGCGCGGGACGTGTGTGTGAGTGAGTGCGTGCGCGCGCATAGTGTTGGCCCAGCCCCGCGCGGCCCCGTCCCGCCCTCCGCGCTCCCTGTGTTGGTACCGAGCGGAGAGGATGCACACGGCACTCGAGTGAGGTATTTAAACACCCATTTGTTTCCCTTCTCACCGCCCCAGTCGTCGAGCGTTTAAAGCACGAGGGTGTGCTGCTCAGTGGTGTAGAGGAGCGCCGAGCTGATTTCGTTGAATATAATTCCCTTTTGTTGAAATCTTTGCATTGAACGGGATCGTTGGGGAGAGGAAAGAAAAAGGGGGTGGGTGGGTGGGAGGGAGGGAGAGAAGGAGACGGGTCTCGCTGCGCTCGAGCCTGGCTCGGTGTCACGTGTCGCGGTTTTTGCCGCGGTTGGGTATTTTATGTGGAGAGTAAAATGTGATTCATGGCAATAATGGCGGGGCGACCGCCTGATCTGGGGCCTAATAACAACGAGAGATTATGACGAGCACATGTCTCTGTATGTTTTCGGGAGGGAGTGAGTGAGTGAGTGAGGATGGGGGATACCGGCGATCGCTGTGCCCCCGGAGTGCGGCGGGAACCTCGCGCTAACCGCGTGTCCGGTTTATTGCTGCAGCTTTGGAGATGCGCTCACGCCTTCTCAACGCGGCGCAGCTCCCTCGCTGCCTTGTTCACTTCATCTAAGGCCGTGCTGTCTTTTTATTTTCCGATTTTTTTTTTCTCTACCCTTTTTTTTTGAAAAAAAAAATCGTATTTTATCCTCTCCCCGCGTGACTATAGAACAGTATGTTATTTTCTGTGATCGGTCTGGCCCCCTTTTTCCTCTTTGGATGCGTGACTTCCCTCTGATCCCAATTCCTTATTTTCGCCGGTTGGCTCCCAACAACAGGATTAAATGGTAAACCAGCTCGAGGTTTACTGCGGCTGCAAGTGTTGACCGTGAAGGGCGACTGGCACGTTAAAAACGTCGTAATTTTAAAAGCCCATAATTAACATTTTCGAATGTGGAGCTGTCAGTCACTTGCAGATGTTTTTTTTTGGTTTAATGCATTTTCTATTTTTCTGAAATGACTTTTCTCATTCCAGTAATGATCGTTTTAATGTAATAAAATTGTAGTGCAATCATTTTTTTTAACGCAAAGCAACATTTGACGAAAATCTAGCAGTGTTTATCAACTGTAGTTTTAAAATTTTTAGGTGTTTTCGTTGTATGTATTTTTCAAACTAGTATTTT
Organism: Chiloscyllium plagiosum; assembly: GCF_037043375.1. Classification (NCBI taxonomy): domain Eukaryota; kingdom Metazoa; phylum Chordata; class Chondrichthyes; order Orectolobiformes; family Hemiscylliidae; genus Chiloscyllium; species Chiloscyllium plagiosum. The sequence continues at coordinate 6,287,859 of NW_028270145.1, forward strand.
CACTTAAGTGCCCATATGTAATTGTATGATGCAATTCATGCGGAGTTTAGTACACTGATTTCCTAATGGTTTAAATAAAAATGCACAAGCAGCTTTCTAAAAGTGGTAAATAAAGTCTACACCTGACTGGCATAATCATCAGCATGTCTGGCAGTGTGGAAATTAATCTTTGAAACTGACGTCCTATATATTGATGCTTTTGTCTTAAACCGTGCTTACTTTGGAGGAAGAAGGCTCAGTTGATCTGTTATTGGGAAATGGACGATGTGGGAAAAGCTGGCTTAATCATAACGTCAGCTGTTTTGATGCCAGTGGTGATAACTGCCATTGAATTACTGTTAGTCAGAATCCCAATAATTTTAGTTGCTGGATTTTACAATGAACCTTAAGACTTCAAATTGGTGGCATAGCAACCAATCTCTTAATGTCAATCCAGTGTAAGGTCCAGCTAGTAATATAAATGTGTTCTATGACTTAGCTGTAGCTGTCAGTATTTTTGAGTCTACAACGCATGATTATTTCAGCCTAACTGGTTTAGACCAGTGTTTGTGTTGCACGCTTCTGCTTTGTTCAACACTACCAAAATCTTCTAGTCCCTTCTCTCATTTAAACGGAAGTGATTAAATTTGTCTGCTCTTTTACCAGTATGTGGTCAATATATATGTAGTTTTGCCACACTTTTTGGACAAAAAAACCTTTCAAGTTATCTTTTGGATTTATTGATGTGACCCTACATTTGAACACTATGTAGTAACATTCTTGTCCATTATATTGAAAAGAATTGATACCTAAGTTATCTCATGATTTTTAAAAATATTTCTGAATTATTGTTTGAGATTAGATAGCAAGGTTTGTTGCAATTTCTCAAATTTCACAGGCAGGTTGCTAATTTTGGAATATTTCTAAAATAAGTCAAGAAAATAAAAGTTCAATTTTTATTGTGTATATAAATTTCATTTTGATATTTTTACATCTAGATCAAAGGTTTGTGTCCGCAAACCAGATTAGGTGTGATTCTGCATGTGCTTGCGCTGGCTGCATCTTTTACAGAAAAGTATCTTTTATTTTGGAACCAAGTGAAACAAGTTTAATTCATCATGGTGTCATTTTGGGGGAGGAGCCATTTCTATAATTGAATTTTATCATAACTGGAGTAAAGTACTTTGGTGTGTGAATCAAGCTGATGTTGATACTATTGCAAAATACACTGCCCTATTTTTTGCTATTCTATTGCTGAAATGGTTTTCAAAGAATTCACATTGCCATAATACTAGCTTCCAAATTTGCATCCATTAGTGCTAATTAAGTGCAGCACTGAAATGCTGAATTGAGGATGTGGATTTATAATTGAAGTGCTTTTGTGAACCTGTCATTCTGCAATTACAACCCCACATTAATAGGATTCTTAATGAGGAAAGTGACATATATAGCATAGGCAATAATCTAATCCATTGATGCAACAATGAAAAGAATGAAAATGACAACCCTGAAACTGGAGTTAATTCACTAATGTCGCAAGTGTGGTGCTGGAAAAGCACAGCAGGTCAGGCAGCATCCGAGGAGCAGGAAAATTGACATCTCTGGCATAAGCCCTTCGTCGGGACTTATTTAGAGCTTATACAGGGCTGGACTAATTAATGTTAAATGCTAATAGAGTCATTGAGTCAAACAGCATAGAAACAAGAGCCTTCAGTCCAACTAGACCATGCTGACCACGGTCCTGTACTAAACCAGTCCCAACTGCTCATATTACTCCAAACTGTTCCTATTTAGGTACTTAATCAAATGGTCTTTAAATGTCACTACCTGCATCAATCACTTCTGGCCGTTCCTTCCACACACAAACCACACTATCTGTTTCCATTTTAAAATGCAACACCTAGAGTCATAAAGATGTACTGCAAGGATATTTTTAAAATTGAGAGCATGCAGAAAAGATGTACAAGGATTTTATGGTGTCTGGATGGTTTTCCCTGGGCTGTAGGAAATGGAGGGGTGACCTTTCGAACTTTGTGGAATTAAGAATGCCATTGAAAAAGTGAATAACTAGAGTCTTTTCCCTAGAGTCATAGAGATGTACAGCATAGAAACAGACCAGCAGTCCAACTCGTCCAGGCCGACCAGATATCTCAACCCATCTGGTCGCACCTGCCAGCACTCACCCCATATCACTCCAAACCCTTCCTATTCATATACCCATCCAGATGCCTTTTAAATATTGCAATTGTAGTAGTTTCCTCCACTTCCCCAGGCAGCTCATTCCATACATGAAAAAGTTGCCCCTTAGGTCCTTTTTATATCTTTCCCCTCTCACCCTAAACCTGTGGCCTCTAGTTCTGGATTCCCCCAGTCCAGGGAAGAGACTTTGTCTATTTATCCTATCCATGACCCTCATGATTTTATGAACCTCAATTATCTGAATATCAGATTATCTGAAGGGGATCTCGAGGTCCCGATTAAAAACATTACATCAAAGACATGTTTTCAACACCGATCATGTCTTTTGTTTACAGTGATTAAACAGGCATCTTCTCCAAATGCTGGAAGAGCACAACAGTTCAGGCAACATCCGAGGAGCAGTAAAATCGATGTTTCGGGCAAAAGCCCTTCATCAGGAATACAGGCAGAGAGCCTGAAGGGTGGAGAGATAAGTGAGAGGAGGGTGGGGGTGGGGAGAAAGTAGCATAGAGTACAATAGGTGAGTGGGGGAGGGGATGGAGTGGATAGGTGGAAAAGAAGATAGGACAAGTCAAGGGGACAGTGCTGAGCTGGAAGTTTGGAACTGGGGTGAGGTGGGTGAAGGGGAAAAGAGGAAACTGTTGAAGTCCACATTGATGCCCTGGGGTTGAAGTGTTCCGAGGCGAAGATGAGGCGTTCTTCCTCCAGGCTTCTGGTGGTGAGGGAGCGGCGGTGAAGGAGGCCCAGGACCTCCATGTACTTGGCAGAGTGAAAGGGGGAGTTGAAATGTTGGGCCACAGGGCGGTGTGGTTGATTAGTGACTGCCTACTTCCCCCCCCCCAATACTTTCCCTGGAGTTCTACACAGGGGAGTACCCTAAACCCCTTTTCCCAGATAATCTCTCCAATATTGTCTGTACAAGACAAAGATGGAGCCTGTTAAAAAGTTGTAGTAAAAAGTTTGTATATGTGTGTGAGTGCGTGCATGCACACGCTATTTGGAGACTGCTGCTGCTTTTTTGGGGAGACAATGTTGGTGTTGATGTCCAGTCTGGCTGCCCCCGGGGAGGGGGGCAGTATTGAACAGGGGCTGGGGGTTCACCCGTGGTGTGCTGCTGCCTCATTTCCTGAATGGGGAGCAGTATTAAAGAAACTCCCGAGTTCCAGAGGAAAGGCATTTAATCGATTAACTGAATAATTGATTATCTGAAGGAAACAGTGCCCGCCCATCTTGTTTGGATAATCGAGGTTCTTCTGTATAAGGTCATCCCTCAGCCTCCGCTCCAGGGAAAACAGCCCTCGCTGACTCAACCTCTCCCTATATTTCAAATCCTCCAACCATGACAACATCCTTGTAAATCTTTTCTGAACCCTTTCAAGTTTCACAACATCTTTCCGATAGGAAGGAGACCAGAATTGCACGCAATAGTCCAAAAGTGGCCGAACCAATGTCCTGTACAACTGCAACATGACCTCCCAACTCCTGTACTCAATACTCTGACCAATAAAGGAAAGCATACCAAATACCTCCCTCACTATCCTATTTACCTGCGACTCCACAAGTTATGGAGTTCAAAACTAGAGTACATAATTTTAAGGTGAGATGGGATAGATTCAAAAGGGACCTGAGTGGCAAACTTTTCTCAGGGTGGTTCCTATGTGGAATGAACTGCCAGGGGAAGTGGAGATGCAGATTAGTTACGACATATAAAAGATGTTTGGACATGTACATGATTAGAAAGGGATTAGAGGAATATGGGCCAAATGCAGACAAATGGGACTAGTTTAGTTTGGGAAACTTGGTCCATGCAGATGAGTTGGACTAAAGGGTTTGTTTGCATGCTGTATGACTCTATAAGTTGTTAAGCAAACTGAGTTTTATGGGCATTTCAAAGACTTCAGGTGGCATATAGGGAATGTTGAAATGCAAACTGGATGGAAGGGGTAAGATTTTCAGATGGCCGTTGAAGATGGGAATCTTGCAAATTGATTTACTGGTATTCCGATAGCAGGTGATGTTGGGGATGGAGTAGTATGAGAGAATTTTAGTATTGAGTGTTAGGTGAAATAAATCCAAATATTTCAGCATTATTTTAGTCTGCTACATTCTATCACAGTTATATTCTTAGATTTTATATTAGACATGTGAATCTCATAAACCTTTTCTCAGTGGTATATAGTCCCAAATTGTTTTGCTGTAAACTTAGTACAAGAACCAAGTAGAGTTAGAAAAATCAGCTGTTTACCATTACGTTTAAGTGATAAGACTCAACTTTAAATATTGGCTCTAGATTTTGCACTCTCCACAAATAGATTAATTCCCCATCTTCTGGAAATATCTTCATCTTGTAATATTTCCCAATCTGCCTTCAGAGAAATTTAAATCATCTACGTTTTTTATTGTTAATGGTATTCGTCTAGCTAAACAACTCCAAGATGTCTTCCTTGTCTCTCAATTTTTCATATCAAGGGTCCTTAACTGTTTGAATCTTTTTCCATTTCTGCTCTTGCCCTTTTCCTCCCTCCCAGAACCATAGTAGGGTCCTAACTTTCTACACAAGTAGCCTCTACAGAAAATTAATCAGCCCCTGCTATTTCAAACATCTCTAGTGTAATAATGCTACTACCAAACACATCTTCCCCCTAAAAAAGGAATGTATTTTCCACACATTTTAGTCTTCATGCCACTACCCAACTAGTTCCCACCGTACTTTTTCATACAGGCACTGGAAAGATGTAATGGTCGTCTCTTCGTCATCACCTCCGCTCACTCTGTAAGATCCCAAACATGTTTTCTTGCTGAAGCAATGATTTACATTTGCTTCAATTCAGCATTCTATATTTGCTTTTGAAAAGGAATCAGTCAGCACTGTTGGCTGAAAGGCTGGTTTAAAATGCACAATAACACCAACAGCGTGGATTGCATTCTCATACTAGCTAACATTACCATACCCTCCTTAACCTCTTTCCCTCACCTGAGGTGTGGTGACCCTCAGGTTAAACCAACACCAGTTGTCTCACTGGAGAGAACTCGAGCACTATTTTCCTCTGGCAGGACAGTTATCATTGTACCTCCTGTCTTTTCCCATCTTGCATCAATCTAATCGGACGCTTTTTTTCTTTTCTCGTTTCCCTTTCATAAAAAGTCACAGCCTGAAATGTTAAGTCTCTCTCCACAGATGCTGCTTGACTCTTGGAGTATTTCTGCACATTTTGTTTTTGTTTCAATGGCTTTGAAGTATGCTTGTTGTGTTATTCGTATACAATATTTGTGGGGAAAAAAGGCATTCACTAGTTTTGATTTTTAACCTCATTAGGCCAAATAAAAGTATGGAAAAAAATCCTGATCAGAATTCATGCAAATTGAATTTTTGGAATACTACTGGGACTTTCTCATTAAGTACTTTAATTATGGCAATATTGCTTCAAGATTTATTAATATAGCTAAAACATGCAAGTCTTAATAATACATTATCTTATTAGGATAGCCTAGTTTTATATGGAAATTGCTCGTGGATTCATTTACTACAAAACAGTGTTGTTTACCAGCTTAGAAATTCAACCAAGTCGATTCTGAGTATCTATGCATAAAGGAGTCTCAACTTCCTGATGGTGGTGTTAATGCATCCATTGAATAGTTCGACTGAACCTGGACCTGTTCTGAATCGATTGATACTGAGCTGCTGATCTAAGCAGGACGGTGGTGTTTCATTACAAATGGTGCTAATGTCTTGGTTTGAGGATTGGAAAATAAATGAGAATGTATGATTACAGTTGCTCCTGAGTAATGTTGGCTAATTTGTTTCCTATGAGATGTATAATCAGGCTCTACTATTATATCCTCCATGGTCAACATTCATTATCATTATTCACAGGTGAAAAAGAACCCCTTACAACAATTCTCAGAAATGTGCTTGTGTGTGATGGTAGTAACTTTTGAAGTAAAGATGGGGTTAACTGGAACTTGGGCAGTTATCTGCAATATTAGCATGTAAATTTGCTTTGTAATGAATTGGATTTTTTAAAATTAACTTTGGATTTTAACATTGCTTAATAAAAATTAAACAAGATAGTAATTTAAACCTCTACATGTAATTGAATATATACGCTTGTCATTTACAACTCAATGACTGCAGAATGAAGTTCAGTATGCTGCACCTGGGTATGACAACATAATATGATTCTTTTTGATCTTGTCTCATCATAAATGACACCATTCAGCTCGTTGAGTCCATGCCAATACTCTCTAAGAAAAATATGGCTCTGTTTTAAAAATAATTTAGGTCGTTTCATTCTTTGATCTGTGCCTTTTTTCTATATACTTCCATTTTTCCCTTCTGTTGCTGATTCAATTTTCCTTTGAAAGTTGCAACTTAATTTGCCTCAACCTCACATTCACTCACAAAGTGCATTTGAAGTTCTAACTGCTCATTGCAACAGTTTATTCATGTTGCCCTTGTTTTCTTTTGCCAAATTACTGCAAATCTGTGTACTTTGGTTCTGCCAATTGGAAAAAATTGATTTATCTCGACTCGTGATTTTGAACACTTATCAAATCTCCTGATTCCCTGTGTTGATGAAAACTCGTGAATTGAAATATTAACTCTGTTCTCTACAGATAGTAACTGACCAACTGTGTACTACCAGCAATTTGTTTTCTATTTATTTCAGATTAATAGTATCCACAACATTTTGCTTTTGAAATATCCTCTCACCCTTCACTAAGGAAAAGAACCTCAGTTTCTCCAAAGTAACTGAAGTCTCCTATTCCTGGAACCATTTTCATAACTATTTTTCTCCACCCTCTGTAAAGTTTTCACATCCTTCCAAAAGTGTAGTGTCCAGAATTGAGTACCGTGCTCCAGTTGAAGCTAAGCCAGTGATGTATAAAGATTTGTCATGACTTTCTTGCTTTTATATGCTATGCCTGTATCTGTGAAAGTCTAATTGATCACTTTCTCATTCTGACCTAACACCAAATAATTTTTCCCTTGACTGTACATCACCATTTAAATTGTCGCTTAAAATATCACTATATCAGAGCACGTCCAGCGTAGGTGGACTTGAACTCAGATCTTCTGACACTAGCACAGTCCCACAAGAGCCCTCTCTTTAGAATTGTAACTTTCATTTATGTACCATCTTCTCATTCTTCACACATATTTTGAGTTAGGAATGGACGTGCAGCAGATAAATTTATCATCGAACTGTCAGTGTCTCTTGAAGTCCAACATTGTTTTGTTATCTGCAAGTTGTAAATTTTGTAAATGGACCTTGCGCTCTGCTTTAATATTGTTATTAACATATATCAAGGGGAGCTATAATCATCACAAATACTTTTGTCCAGTACAAAACACAACCACTGCTCTCCATTTCCAGTCACTCAGCCAACTATCCGATCAAGGTCCGATCAAGGACAGTAGTGGGAGACTGTGTATTGAGTCGGAAGAGATTGGAGAGGTCTTGAACAAGTACTTCTCTTCAGTATTTACGAACGAGAGGGACCGTATTGTAGAAGAGGAGAGTGTGAAATGGACTGGTAAGCCAGAAGAGATACCTGTTAGGAAGGAAGATGTGTTGGACATTTTGAACAACTTGAGGATAGACAAGTCCCCCGGGCCTGACGGGATATATCCTAGGATTATGTGGGAAGCAAGAGAGGAAATTGCAGTACCGTTGGCAATGATCTTCTCGTCTTCACTGGCAATGGGGGTGGTACCAGGGGACTGGAGAGTAGCGAATGTTCTGCCCCTGTTCAAAAAAGGGAATAGGGATAACCCCGGGAATTACAGGCCTGTTAGTCTTACTTCTGTGGTAGGCAAAGTAATGGAAAGGGTACTGAGGGATAGGATTTATGAGTATCTGCAAAGACACTGCTTGATTAGGGACAGCCAGCACGGATTTGTGAAGGGTAGGTCTTGCCTTACAAGTCTTATTGAATTCTTCAAGGAGGTGACCAAGCATGTGGATGAGGGTAGAGCAGTGGATGTAGTGTACATGGATTTTAGTAAGGCATTTGATAAGGTTCCCCATGGTAGGCTTATGCGGAAAGTCAGGAGGCATGGGATAGAGGGAAATTTGGCCAATTGGATAGAAAACTGGCTAACCGGTCGAAGGCAGAGAGTGGTGGTAGATGGTAAATATTCAGCCTGGAGCCCAGTTACAAGTGGAGTTCCGCAGGGATCAGTTCTGGGTCCTCTGCTGTTTGTAATTTTTATTAATGACTTAGATGAGGGAGTCGAAGGGTGGGTCAGTAAATTTGCAGATGATACGAAGATAGGTGGAGTTGTGGACAGTGAGGAGGGCTGTTGTCGGCTGCAGAGGGACTTAGATATGATGGAGAGCTGGGCTGAGGAGTGGCAGATGGAGTTCAACCCTGCCAAGTGTGAGGTTGTCCATTTTGGAAGAACAAATAAAAATGCGGAATACAGGGTTAATGGTAGGGTTCTTAGTCAGGTGGAGGAACAGAGGGATCTTGGGGTCTATGTACATAGATCTTTGAAGGTTGCCACTCAGGTGGATAGAGTTTGTAAGAAGGCCTATGCAGTATTATCGTACATTAGCAGAGGGATTGAATTCAAGAGTCATGAAGTGATGTTGCAGCTATACAGGACTTTGGTTAGGCCACAGTTGGAGTACTGTGTGCAGTTCTGGTCGCCTCACTTTAGGAAAGATGTGGAAGCTTTGGAGAGGGTGCAGAGAAGATTTACCAGGATGTTGCCTGGAATGGAGAGGAAGTCGTACGAGGATAGGTTGAGAGTTCTCGGCCTTTTCTCGTTGGAACGGCGAAGGATGAGGGGTGACTTGATAGAGGTTTATAAGATGATCAGAGGAATAGATAGAGTAGACAGTCAGAAACTTTTTCCCCGGGTACAACAGAGTGTTACAAGGGGACATAAATTCAAGGTGAAGGGTGGAAGGTATAGGGGAGATGTCAGGGGTGGGTTCTTTACCCAGAGAGTGGTGGGGGCATGGAATGCGCTGCCCGTGGGAGTGGTAGAGTTGGAATCATTGGCGACCTTTAAGCGGCATTTGGATAGGTACATGGATGGGTACTTAATCTAGGTTAGAAGTTCGGCACAACATCGTGGGCCGAAGGGCCTGTTCTGTGCTGTATTGTTCTATGTTCAATCCAGGCTGCCATTATCCCTCTTATTCTATTTGCTTCAACTTTGCTGGCAAGCCTGCATATGGAGCTTTTTATGAAATGCCTTTTAAAGTTCAAATATATTAACTGTATTACTGCATCAATTTTTAAAAATTGCAGATTTTACAATAGCAGCAATGTCTATTTTTATGAAGTTGTAGTTTCCACCCTATGGATTTGTAGTATTTTCTGTCCCTCCTCGTTCTGTATTAAAAAATTAAAATCTTTATGATTGAAGTCAAGTGGACCAAGCTTAAAACCGTATACCAAAACATTCTCAAGTTAGCAAATGTTTATCTTTTTTTAAAAATGTCGTTGAATAACATTCAAGTAAAAAACATTCTCCGTTCTCCCCACCACAACTTAAAAATGGTATACATTTCTAAATTTTTCAAAATATTAATAAATAATCAGGTAACTTAATTGTATATGCCCAAACATTTAAAGGATAGTCTCTGCAGTTTATCTTTCCCCATTGCATGTAAAATTAAGTCATGTCCCCCGACAACTCTATAGTACTATATAAATACTATACTGACATTCAATTTAGAATAAATTAAATAATTCTTTGAACTGTTCTATATATTTTAAAGCATCTTCTTGATTTAACATGCTTATACAAATGACTGATTATTTATACTTTAAAAGTGTATTTAAAATTAAGCCCATTTTGCTATGTTTTCAGATAATTTACACTAATAACTTGATCTCAGTGTTTGACGAAATTCATATTGTGATTATAGAGATGATGAGGTACCATTGAATGCGAGGGAGCCATTCAACATTAGAAAAAGACAGATCAGCCTTCCACTCATTCAGCAAGAAGTTGCATTAATCTAGTATGTGCAATCTTTGATTAACATGGTTTGCCATAACATCATGCCAATAATACATGCCTGATTCATGATAACTAGGTTCTTACCCGTATCCCAACAGTGCTTAGGGATAATTGTATGCCAATCTTCAGCTCGTTTGGCCGTTGCCAATCTGAGTGATACCTCTGTCTGTCATAGCTCCCAGGCACTCTCACCATGAAAGCATAGAAATCGTGGCTAGGGAAAGCAGGAAATCAATTCCATTAAATGTTAAATTAGGTGTTCTCTCTAGATTTGATTTGAAGGTGCTGGTGTTGGACTGGAGTGGACAAAGTTAAAAATCACAACACCAGGTTAAAGTCCAACAGGTTTATTTGGAAGCAGTCGTTTTCAAGGCGCTGCCTCTTCAGGTGTTTTGGAAGCACTAGCTTTCGAAGTGCTGCCTCTTCATCAGGACACAACCACCTGATGAAGAGACTCAAAAGCTAGTGTTTCCAAATAAACCAGTTGGACTATAACCTGGTGTGTGTGATTTTTAACACTCTAGATTTGACCATTGTGAGTGAAACGTACAAAAAAGGCAGACAGGATAAGTGTAATTTTGTTAAATGAAACTCAAATAGTTTGTGCACTTCCTGAGATAATGGGAGATTTCAAAAGACTTTTAGCATCATGGATTGAATGTCAGAATCAATTAAATATATTGCTTATTTTGAATTGTTACTGGAGCATGGTAGAAGCATTTATGAAGACTTGAAAGTGAAATCACATGATCTTGATTCCAAAGTTTTCTATGCCTGTTGTGGGTAGTTTGAGCACGTTAAGATGAGAGCCATGCTGCATTACATGAAGATTACTGGTGAAGGTGGAGCAGACCACGCTGATGATGTGGCCACAGAAGCATTTCAGTTTACAGAAAGTGATTCAAGAAGGTGATGAAGGCTCTAAGGAATTGTTTAATTTATCCTTGAAACAGGATTGTAAAGAATGCCTTCCAAGACTTTTATTCCTGCAGAGGAGAAGTGTGCAGCAGGAGTTAAGGTAGTCAAAGGTCATTGCACTTAGCTGTTGGGAGGAAATACTGCAAGAGACCAAAAATTGAAGCCAGTGATGATGTGCCACTGCAAAAACCTAATGACTTTGAAGGGCTATTTGAAAGCCCATCTTTTGAAATGGTGTACTGTCAAATTGACCTCTATGTTCCAGGAACATTGTTTGAACATTTTTTCCCCCTCACCCTAAACCTATGCCATCTAGTTCTGGACTCCCCCACCCCAGGGAAAAGACTTTGTCTATTTATCCTATCCATGCCCCTTATAATTTTATAAACGTCTATAAGGTCACCCCTCAGCATCCGATGCTCCCGAGAAAACAGCCCTAGCCTATAGCTCAAACCCTCCAACTTTGACAACATCCTTGTAAATCTTTTCTCAACCCTTTCAAGTTTCACAACATCTTTCCGGTAGGAAGGAGACCAGAATTGCATACAATATTCCAACAGTGGCCTAACCAATGTCCTGTACTGCAGCAACATGACCTCCCAACTCCTGTATTCAATACGCTGACCAAACGCCTTCTCCACTATCCTATCTACTTTCAAGGAGCTGTGAACCTGCACTCCAAGGTCTCTTTGTTCAGCAACACTCCCTAGGATCTTACCATTAAGTGTATAAGTCCTGCTAAGATTTGCTTCCCCAAAATGCAGCACCTCATATTTATCCAAGTTAAATTCCATCTGCCACTACTCAGCCCATTGGCCCATCTGATTAAGATCCCGTTGTAATCTGAGGTCCCCTTCTTCGCTGTCCACTACACCTCCAATTTTGGTGTAATCTGCAAATTAACACCATCAATTTACTGGGTCTGAAATAGGGAATGGTTAAAATACTGGACTGTCAGTATCCACTGTACTGGACCTCAGCAAGGTAATGAGAAAAATGGGAAAACAAAGTGATATAAAAGGTGATGACTTTTCATTAAGAATTTAAAGCTGAAGTGCGAAATATGTTAAATTTTGAATTTTGCATATATCCTTGCGAAATCCAAAACATGGTAAGATTATAGATATTCTTAAATATTTTCACCGCTACTCCAAAGCTCATCCCTTTAATGTGGGAATCGCGCCTAAGAAAACCCAGCATATGGGATAATGCTGGCTTATCTGGAAGTACTTCCTTTTGAAGTACTTCATGATCTACGTTTTACTCCCATAGCTGTCCTTGCCAACTGGCCACACCAAAATAAATCCACCCCACTGTGTATGCCGTCACTGATACAGCACGGTATGGATTGAAAGCCTTGCTATTAACATCATGGTGTAATGCCATATCTCTTATTTTTCTGTATTTTTGATTGTGGTCTGAAATGCAAAAATAACTTATTTTAAAAGCTAGGATTGTTGAGGGATTGTTTCATTTTTTGGCAAACAAGTAACCTAAACATTCATTGCAAGTGCTGTTTGAACAGCTGTTGGTTCCAGCCGTGAAGATGTACAGATGAGCTGAAACCCAGTGGTACGTCCAAATTGAAATATTCAGCAAGCAAAAAGTAGTTGGTTAGTTTGTGAACTGGTGACCAGTTATTGATGACAAAGGCCTTCTGCCTGCCAGCAACTATGTTCTCAGATAGCTAAAAAAAACTTGGGGCTGTGAGTAAAAAAGGAAGAAAGATCAGGTGCTGTCTATTTACTGCTGTAACTTTAAACCTGAAGAAAACCAGTTTATTTTTCCTTCAGCACTTGCTGCAAATTGTTATTAGTAGTTCATAACTCAGCGACCTTTAGACATGTAAACCAGTCACCCTGTGCCTGCTGTGAATAAGTGCAAGCATAGGGAGAAGGGAGTTGGAGAAGAAGTGTTCTGATCAGCATAAGAATCATCTCAGCAAATCTTGTGATCAGGGACCATTGAATTGCCTTCCCAGTCTTTCCTTTGGCTTATATGGATGGGTGCTTAAGCTAGGACAAATGTTCGGCACAACATCGTGGGCCGAAGGGCCTGTTCTGTGCTGTATTGTTCTATGTTCTATAACATCCATTTTTCCCCTCAGTAAATGTTTGCAAGGGGTCATGTTAACTAGAGTTTTAACTCGAAACATTATATACTGGTGGTTCATCATTGTTTCCCTGCATCTAAAATCTGTTGTGAAAATAGTGATTCTTGTTGAGTACAGAAATCTATTCCATGCTTTCTGGCAACCTAGGACTATAAGACAGGTAAATTAGGGAATTCTGCATACTTCTTTGAAAAAAAGACTTTTGTGACAATTCTGGGAGTTATGGGGTTTCATCTTTGATAAACTTACCAGTAAGGTGAAACATTGAGGTTTATTGTTGATCAGAATCTGAACCAGATGGGCCTTGCAAATGCTGTGATTACAAAAACAGATTAGAGACTGAGAATTCACAAGAAAATCACTCTCCTCAACTCCCCAAAGCCTGTCTACTATCTACAAGGCACAAGTCAGTAGTGTAATGGAATACTGTGCACTTGTCTAAATGGGTGCAACTCTGGCAACACCTAAGCTTGATACCATTCATACAAACTAGTCTGCTTGACTGGCACTGTGTACAAACAATCAATCCCTCCACCATCAAAGCACAATAGCAGCAAGTATATAAATTCACCATGGTTTCTGACTCGACACTTTCCAAACCTGTGACCACTTACAATGAGAAGGACAAGGGCAGCAGATACTTGGGAACATCACTATCTGCCAGTTCCCCTCCAAACCATTCCCCACTCTGACTTGGAAATGTATAGCCATTGTTTCACTGTTGCTGTGTTAAAGTCCTGGAACTCACTCCCTAAACAGTATTGTGAGTGTACCCACTCCAAATCAACTGCATCAGTTCAAGAAGTCTTCAGTAAATGCTAGCAAAGTCAGTGAAGCCCACATCCAAGGAATGAATAAAAGAATTAGCATTTACACACTAGAAATACCACCTTATTTAATACAATAGCACATGTACGATTTTTCTATCCCCTCAAAATACTTTCCTACATTGTGGACATTTTGAAGCTGCAAACCAGTAAACTTCATAACTTTGTGACAGTTGCTGCCTTCTAATATATTTTCTCTTTCTCACTTCAGTTAATGTAATTCCATCCATGTTGAGCTATATTGTGATGTAGGCCTGATTGTTGCTGTAGATTTTTAAATTTTCCTGTCAAGCTCCAGTTTTAGATTAACAGTAATATTTAACATTTGAGGAAAGAAGAAAAAGGAGCCATTTAAATATAAGTTCTAGAGCACATCAAGCTGTTGGGTTTACCATCTTCGGCAAAGTTGCCATCCAAGAATGGAAATGAGATGGAGAAGATGAGCCATGTGTAACATCCTTTCCATAAAACTCTGTACTGTAGATCCAAAAGGGGATATACACTCTTCGTATTTTACACAGTAGTTTCATAGATTCCAAAATAATTTTAATGGAATTTGAATGGTCCCAGCACCAGTTAAGATGGATATATTTATAATGCAGACTGAATATTTTGCAATTCCAACTTTGAAGTGCATTATAAATTGCTGGGATGATTAATTGTACTTCTGTAATATTACCTGCGTCTGAAATCCATCTAGAGCTCTGGTTGAAATCATATCCTGTTCTACTTCATGCTTGCCTAAAACCCATGTTATCTCCAATCAACATTTGGTTATTAATTCTATGCCTTGATTCCTAAATGCCCCTCTGTGCTTGTAAATCTTTTCACTACTTATTTCCGTCTATCATCATTGCTATATCTTCAAAAGTCTCTTAAAATTCCATCCCATTGACTAAGCTTTAGGTATCATGCTTTAACCTGCTTCTAACCACTCCCTATTATATTAATTCCTTCTTGTGAAATATGCAGGGACCTTATGGAATGATAAGTGCTAAATAAATACCAAAATCAGATTTTCTAATTGTTATCACGTTCGTCATGGGACTGAAAATTGGTTGCCTCATTTCCTGTATTAATTTTACAGAGTCATAGAGTTGTACAGCATGGAAACAGACCCTTTGGTTGAACTTGTCCATGCTGACCAAATATCCTAAATTAATCTAGTCCTATTTGCCAGCATTTGTGCACATTGTTAAGTACCTTGGGAAACGTGAGGTCATATAGGAAGGCATGGTGACTCAGTGGTTAGCACTGGTGCCTCACAGCTCCAGGGACCTGGGTTCAATTCCAGCCTTAGGCGACTGTCTGTGTGGAGTTTGAGCATTCTGTCTGTGTCTGTGTGAGTTTCCTCCAGGTGCTCCGGTTTCATCCCACAGTCAGAAAGATGTGCAGATTAGGTGAATTGGCCACGCAAAATTGCATAGTGTTCAGGGTTATGTAGGTTCGGTCCATTAGTTATGGGAAACGTAGAGTAATGGGGTAGGGGATTGGATCTGGGTGGGACATTGTTCGGAAGGTCGGTGCGGATTTATTAGGCCGAATGGCTTGTTTCCACACTGTAGGGGTTCTATGAGGTGCTACATTGCAGCATTTCATTTCAGTTGTTATTTCTATAGTTATAATTGACATCTTGTGCACTCACATTAAGAATGGAACAAAAGAAGGAAACTCCATCAAGTAAGTTTCATTTTACAGTGAAAAGTCATGTGTGGGCAGAGCAGGCGAAAATTAAAAATGTGATATACATGGCTTTCTGCAAATCTTAGTCACATGGTGTGGTTGGATTAGTCATATCACACTGTTGTTTGCAGCAAATATTGTCAGGAATTTAAGCACTTGTACCCAAGACAATTTCTCCCATGACAAATAGCAACAATGTGTAATTATACAATTGCCATTTAATGTCATAAAACACCACAGGGTACTTTGCAGGATTATTATGAAAAAGTTTGAAACTTATGTAAGATGATATTGCAATAGATAAGTTTTGGTCAGATAGATTTGAAGACAGACATAAAGCTGGAGATAGGGACTGAACAGGGTGAAAATTGGGTGGATGAAGGTGCATTCACTATAGAACAGAGGAGCTAGAAGTAGAAATCGATCCATCAAGTCTGTTCTACTGTGGAGCTTTGATGTTAGCATCTGGAAATTTATCAGTTTCTGTCTTGAATATATTCAATTATCGAGCTTCCACAGTACTCTGGCATAGCAAATCCCAAAGTTCATTAGCTTTGGGCTTATGAAATTCTTCCTTCTTTCATTTGTAAATGCCTGCTGTTATTCCAGGACTGGTCCTTGCTTCTAGAGTCACCAGTCACAAAACCATCCTCTTCACATCTACACTGTTAAGCCCTCTAAGATTTTGTAAATTTCAGTGAGATAATCTTTCTTTTTTCTAAATTTGAATACATATCCAGTTTTGCCATCAGATAATCCTGCCATCCCAGAATTAGTCTGGTGATTCCCCCATTGTACGCCATTTATAGCAAGTTCATTGTTCCTCAGATAAGGAAACCAAAACTGGAGAGAATACTCCAATGTTTCCTCATAGCACTACCCAATTATAGCAAATCATATGCACAGGGCTAAAAACCCTAATCCTAATTTGCCTTCCTAATTCTCACTGCAAGAGCCTGCTAGCTTTTAATTACACGAATACAGATATCCAAGTCCCTTTTGGCCATCATCACTTTCCAACATCTCATCATGTAAGAAATATTCTGTATTTGTTTTCTCTGCTACTGTGGATAACTTCATATTCATTTACACTACATTCCATCTGTCTTACTCTTGCTCATTTTACTTAGATTGTCCATCCTCTTCAACTCTCAGTTCCACCTAGTTTTGTGTCATAAACAAATTTGGAAACGTTACATTTTGTTCCCGAATTAAATTATTTATATAGATTGTAAACAAACTGTGGTCCAAGCACTGATCCCCACTCGTAAAAGCCTGTGTGCCTGAGAATGATCTGTTCCTCTGTTTTCTGAGAATTGATGGGCTGACAATCTATGGTTGTGTATTATCTTCAATTCAGTGTTCTCATGTTTATTTGACCCTGTTAAAAGCCTTCTGAAAATCCAAATACACCACATTCACTGGTTCTCTTTTATTAACGCTACAAGCAGCATCCTCAAAAGAAAGACTCCAACATGTTTGTCAAGAATGATTTCACCTTCATAAATCCATATTAACTGCCCAATTTCACAATTATTTTCTAATTGTCCAGTTATCATAATGATCACTGCCCCTAACTGTTCTATTCATACTTGATCTATTTGACCTGCTTGATTCTCTGAAATCCAGATCTAGCAGTGCTTGCTTTCTTGTTGGACTGGAAAGCTGTTGTTGCAGACATTTTTTTGATCCCACACCAGGAACTCTTGCCCCTCTCTACCTTTCACTCTACTACTATCACAGTCCAGATGAAGGGTCCCCACCCGAAACATTGACTTTCCTGCTCCCCTGATGCTGCCTGACCTGCTGTGCCTTTCCAGCTCCACTTTCTATTGAATATAAATCATTCTTTGTAACTGCTATAATTTTTGCAGCTATTTCCAATTTTCTTTTCCTGTACATCCTCCCTACTAAGTCAAACAAATTCAACCTCATTGGATGAGAAAAGAGACAAAAGATTAAGATAAATTAGAAAAAAATATGCTTATGACCAATGTAAGGTAGAAAATACAGTTGAGAACCAGGCTGAATATAGAAGGTTCGCAGAGGAGGTGAAAGCAAATGCGAGAAGTAAGAAAAGCCTTGGAGGTCTGCACTGCATTAGGAAATTTAAGCAGCAACTCAGCATGGCCAATCCAACTAACCTGCATATCTTTGGACTGTGGAAGGAAACTGGGCCGATTTTCATTCTTCCCTATCTCATTTTCCCACTTTTTTTCCTCTAACTTGCTGCTTTTGACAGATTAGCTTCCAATTACCAACTCACTTTGAGTAGATGGCACCAGTAAGCAATAAGATAGAAGTGACAAGTTGGATTAGTCACTCAAGTGCATGGAGATGAACTGGGCTCTGAGTTCTAATAGTGGCAGGTTGCAAGAGGACACTAAACTCTGAAGGATTTGTGAGCCCAGGGACTAACATTAATTTTGTACCTGGCTGATTAGATTTGTGCTGTCAGTTTCTCAGACCTCTCTGCCAATCTGGTGCCATAATTTTAGTTTCAAATTGCCTTGCCAGCTGTTTGACTTTGGGCTACACCTGCTGGCAGGTACTTTGTATCCCTGTCCTCTGCTGTGTGAGTTCCGAGTGAAGCCTTCTATTCCTCAGTACAATATTAACCTTGATTACTGTGGTTGTCTTTTGAATTCAAGCCCTTGTGACTCAAATAAGAGTGCTGTCGCTGAGCCAAAGTTGACAGGATAATTCTGAGAGAAAGTGAACATATTCTGAGGATGATGGATATATAAAACATGTTGTTTATGGTGAACTGAAGTGAACTTCTGCACTGTCTGTTTTCATTGTGAACACATTCAAGTTTTATCTTGTGTGTCAAGCCTAAGGATTGTGAAATGGTTTCAGTTAGGGGATTTTGCATAACTATGCTCTTTGACCCAGATTAGTCCTGACCTTGAGGTTATCATTTTTGCGTCACTGATGTGTGGAATTGTCACAGTAAGAAAAATAACAGTGTGACTGCTGTTGAAGTTCAGTGTAACTGCAATTTAAAAAAAAAATGAATTACTTGAATCAGGGATTTCACACAGGACCCTTGCAAACTTGATTCCTCACATTACTTTATAGTAATGGCCCAGATGCTTGTGGGACTTGAATTGCCATATTTTGTAACATAATATGGTGTTTTGGCAGCTTGCACCATTGTTATTATGTAGAGGTTCAAGTAAGTTAGGGATAAGTGAGTTATGCAATGAGAAGTTTCATCAGAGTGTGCTGGCACATTTTTGATACATTGTCAATGCCCATTAAAGTTCTGTTCTCTCAACTCAGGCTTCTATTGCAATGGATGATAATCACTAATTACTGAATTTATGCTGTGGTATGCACCACAGGTTATTAGATTGAAAAATAATGGCGATGATTGACCTGGTTATAACATGATTTACAGCCAACATATGATGTTCAGAGGCAGCCCAACAAATGAACCGTTAAAGATTCAGTGTCACTCCCATATAAGAAGTTTTGATTTTTTAAAAATATCTTTCATTTGGAAAACATATTCTTGCCAACTTTGGCATCTGTTGTAGCCTGAAGGTAATTATTTTAAGGGCCCCTATCTATTTTGACATTTCATGTGTTTAACTTACAGGTTCCATTAATGTAATAGGATACTTCCTTTATTGGAGGGCAAACAGCTGTAGCTCTGCTCTTTATTACCCAGATTTGAATTTCTCTCTCTCTCTCCTCTCTCTCTCTCTCACTCCCCCTCTCTCCCCCTCTCACTCCCCCTCTCACTCCCCCTCTCACTCCCCCTCTCACTCCCCCTGTACTAACTGGACCCAGATATACCACTACCTAAACCCAAGTCTGAATTTGTAATCAGCTTGGCGATTCCATTTTTTCACACTCTTAACAGTCACACTTCCAAACTCAATTTAGCACACTCTTAATTATGTTAGTTTACCTTGCATTCTGAGCATAAAACATTGCAAATTTCTGTAGCTGAAATGGTATTTGTACACACTGACGGCTACTTTGGACTCTAACCTGTCTACTACCACCTGACTTGCTTTGATTTTTTTCCTTTGTCGAGAGAAAGTAGTTCATCTTGATATGTTGGCCTCTATTTACCTTTCTCAATAGCAGCAAATGCTCGGATGTTTGTTGCCTTTGAGGACCATGCCAACACCACAACATCAGGCGACTGTTCTTGAGCTGAAGCCTGAATGTTGAGTATCCCTCAGTGGACACCAGAGGGGTGACATGAAGGATCCTACTGAACATTGTGAAGCAAGGGACTATAATTCAAAAATTAGGCTGATTGGTCACTGGTTACCTGTTTTTCACACCTATCTCCTTCAAGTTCATTGGTATTGACATTGTTCTAAAAATTCCACATTAGCGCATTATAAAAGCAGTCAACAGTATTTTTATTTTGTGGTAACAAAAATTCATCCTGCAGTCCATAAGTCTACATGTATTATTATGGGTTTTTAAAAACTTATTTAGGGAACGTGGGTTTAGTTGTATGAGCTGGCATTCATTGCCCATCCATCTTTTCACTCAAAGGTGATGAACTATCTGCTTTAGCCACTGCTGTCCATTTGGTATCCTTAAGCTGTTTGGGAGGAAGTTCCAGGATTTTGACTCAGTGACATGAGGGAATGACGATATATTTTCAATACAGGATGATGAGTGGCTTGGAGAGCAACTAGTAGATGGTAGTGTTCCCATGTATCAATGCCCTTATCCTTTTAAATGGTCGTAATAGTAGGTTTGGAAGGTAAAAGAGCTGAGTTTTGAATCTTGTTGAGTTTTGTGAAGAGATTCTCTCTTTTATTAGCTATCTATCACATTCTGGTGCGCCGTGTGCCCTGTCTTTCCTCTCACCATATGTGGAAGCACTTGGCACACCCAGGACTTCCTGGCTCCAGCACAGTTTTTAAAACCCAACCTGCACCTGGTTAATTGCTGCCAGACAAATGTTCCCTCCTGCTAAGTGGTTTAATGGGAGGGGAACTAAAAATACATGCTTTCAGAGCACTTTGCAAAGACAAGTGTACCTTCATAAATATAGTGCTGTTTAAGGACTAAATTACTCCGGTTACCTGTGCTCAATCTCAATCCATTTTAAACAGGATTTGATTGTTTCGCCCCTCCCACTATACCATCATTGTTACTTGATGTCAGTGACCAGTGGTGCCATCCCTCCACCACATCCTCCTGGCTGTTGCGCATGTCCTCTGATGCAGTGTCATTTCCTCCACTTATATGTTGAGTTGACACCCATTCACAATTATTATCACCTCAGCATATAATTCCCACAATTGATTTCCCCAATTTCCCTACCTGATAAGGCCCCTTGATTCACAGAGGACATATCCCCCGTGACCAACTTCAAGAGATGTCCCAGACTGAACTCTATGCTGATATTGAATTGACTTATTGTGACTCTTCAAACTGGTCACACGGGACCTAGAAGACCGACTGTGATCAACGCCCTAGCCTGTGGAAGTATTAACTCCCTAACCCTGACCACTCTAAATGGTTGATGGACCGTGTTCAATGTCAGGTCATTTTACACATGGATTGGAACATAGAGCATCTCCGGGCTCCCTGTTTGCTCTTAGTGCTCACTCACTCTGCAGCCTCAACTAGAATGTAAAGGGTTCATAGTTGTTCTGTCTTGCCTTCCTGTTTAGCACAAAGCCAGGAACCTTGTCAGTTATGGTGAATGGTAGTTATGTTAATAGTATGTGGAATGCAACTTTTGAGCTGTTAGCTAATTGATAATTGACAAGTTTGAAACACTTTTTTTTTTGTTTTATGAACAATCTTAATTATGAAGCAGCAAATGCTTGTATGGAATCAAAGTGTACTTGCCTTTTCTTGGGAGCAAATATGTATAGATTTTCCTCAAAATTAATGGAACGTGTTTTGCCCTCAACTTATTTCCCTTGCACCCCCATTTGCAGACTCTCTTGTATTCACAACAATGTCTGCATTAAAGCTATCACAAGAGTCTTCACTGAGGCTTCAAGATAAAGTAAAATGTAAGGTTAAAAATCACACCACACCAGGTTCTCGTCCAACAGGTTTATTTGGAAGCACTAGCTTTTGGAGCGATGTTCCTTCATCAGGGTGGTTCATCAACTGAAGTTGCATCACACTGTAAATGTTTGCTATAAATTCGGTGTCTTATGATCTTGTTCTCCATAACCACCTGATGAAGGAACAGCGCTCCAAAAGCTAGTGGTTCCAAATAAACCTGTTGAACTATAACCTGGTATTGTGTGATTGTTAGCTTTGTATACCCCAGTCCAACACCGGCCCATCCAAATCATAAAATATAAGGACAGATATCCAAAAGCTTTGTGAGAGATGTGTTCTAACAAAGAGAGGTTTATAACTTGAGAAAATAATTTTGAAGACATGAGATACAATGACCAATGATGGAGCAGTGGAAGAAACTCGCAGGAAACAGTTCGAGAAGTGGAAGAATGTTGGTTTGGGCAAGTAAAGGGGAAATGATGGCCCGGGAAACTGTGGTATTTGTGTTTTTCCATAGAATAAGCATGATACTGATGGCAAGATTCTTTTTACTGTGGGAAGGCCATTATACAGCAATTAACATAAGGCTCTAGCTGATGAGGAAACATTCTCGCTTTTACCACCCACTGTAAGGGCATTGGTAGGATTGAATGATTGATATCCATCTTGTTTGGATCCACTATGACACAACTTTCGTGATCATCAAGTATTGAGGTCTGACAATAAACCAGCTTTTGTCTCAAAGATGGAGTTAATAGTATTGCATTACAATACACCTTGCACACCCTCCCCCATTTCTTGGAGAACTGATACCAATGCAGTTAATGGAATTAGTAAGATAAAAGGCTATATGTCTATTGTTTTTCCTTCGGATACATGTGAAGAAATGTTCTGTGCACTTACTGCTTAAGGTATAAATTGTGTTTAAATATATTTTCACATCCATGTAATTCTTGAGTTATCAGTTTTTTGGGATTCTGCTCAGCTTGCTCTAGTTTTCTTCGGTAACATGTATGATGAAGCATTCCAACAACAAGCTTCACATTGCATACAGTCAATAATATTTGAATAAAATTTTGTTTCATTCACATAAAATTACTAGTTTCTTGCACTGTACTACTTTGTTTTTGAAATTATACATTGCTGTACTTGATATCAGTGTGGACTGACTTGCCTTGGTAAGAAGTTTCATTTATTTTTAAATGTGACCAAAGTAGAGTGATCCAAAGAAGCAGGACCTAGAATTATATTGTGTACGTACGTGTCCACTGTCAAGATGCAGTACACAAATCTCTTGGTGCTTCTAATGTTTTTGATGATAAAGAAAACAATAGGCCTATTTAAACTTTATTTTCTTATTCAACCTCCTCCAACTGGTTGCAGTTAAATGCTTTTTTTGGATCGTAAATTTGGTCTTCAATATTTTGAGGAGAATACTAATTCAGTGTTTTGTTACAAACCTTCACAGTTTAAAAAACACTTCTCTTTCTGACATTTTTGATAGAGAAAACGAGTGTAATGATTATTGCTTATAGAGATTCTAAGAAAATGTTTGACAATGAATCACATAAACGTTTGGTTAAAAAAGCTGAGACTTGTGGAATGGGAAGGTGAGTGTCAGTTTGGATTAAAAAAAATTATGTTTGGAAAAGATAACAATTGTGGCAAATGGCTGCTTTACAAACTGGAGTTTTGTAGACTGTGTTGTCCTGCAAGGTCAGTGCTGAGATGACTGTTTATTGAAAGTGACTTAGACATCAGAACATAAAAGTAAAATTTCAAAATGTGTCAATGAAATCAAACTTTGGGTTGTCTCAAACAGCGAAGGTGATACCAATCAGCTGCAACAGAACAAAGAAAGGCTCGCAGAATGGGCAGGCAAGTGGCAGGTGGAATTTAATGCTGAGAAATGAGATGTTGCACTTTGGCAAAAACAATGGGGGAGACAGTATTGACTTGATGGTGTGGTTCTAAAGAATGTATAGGTACACAATCACCTTGGGGTTCTTGTGTATAGTCTCTGAAGGTGGCAAGACATATTGAAGAGTAATTAATCTGTTCATCAGAAATAGTGGCATACAGTACTGGGGAGGCGGCAGTAGAGTGATAATGTCACTGGACTAGTAATCCAGAAAGCCAGGCTAATATTATGGGTTTTTAGTTCGAATCCTGCAATGAAAAGTTGGAAATTAAAAGCTGGCCAAATGGTGATCATGTAACCATTATCGATTATTGTAAAAACTATTATTCACTAGAAAATCTGGTTCACTTATGTATTTCAGGGAAGGACATCTTCCATTCTTACTTGGCCTAGCTCACTCCAGATTCGATTCCCATGGTAGTATGATTGATTCTTAACAGCCCTTTGAAATGTCCTTGCATGCCACTTGTTCAAGCGCAATTAAAGAGAAATAAATGCTGGCCTGACCAGCAATTCTGCATTGCATGAATTAATTAAAAGGCAAGAGAAGCTACCAAGCTCTATATAGGGCAATGCATCCAGTTTTTGTCACCATACTTAGGCTGAGACTCCTCTGAAGATACAAAGAAGATTTACCAAAATGATTCTGAAGTGAAGGAGAATTAAGTTGGAGAAGTTGGGTAGCTTTTCTTTTTAAAAAAAACAGGATGAGAGGAGGTGTACAAGATTATGGCAGGTAGATCAAACAAAACTATTCCCATTAGCTGACGTTACATGGAACTAGTTGACATAGATGTAAGATCTCGGACTAGAGATAGGAAGAGTTGTAAGGAAATATTTTTTGAATCCATCCAGTGGTAACTACCTGGAATTTGCTACCACTGAGTCATAACAACAGACAATCAATGATTTAAAAAGCAAATAAACTTGAAGGCCATACATACAGAGGGCAGTGGAAAATGGAGCAGACTGGACTTGTTCCACAGACAGCTGGCATGGACTCCTTCTATACCATCGTAAAATGGTATAGAAGGTACATACCGTGGTAAAATGGCTCCTTCTATACCATCGCGATTACATGATTAAAATTAACATTTAACCCCATCGTGTCTTTTCAGAACAATCTTGTCAAGCCCGTCAGTATTTATTAAATATTCCATTTGACAAAGCAGACTCACATGAAAGTTTGACAAATTTTTAAAAATTATGTTGAAACATGATTGAGAACTTTATTTTGTCTTATTTTGGACAGCTTTAAAATTCATTTTGGTCACATAATACTGTATTGTTACAAGTTGGAAACCAAAATGATTTAATATGTTCTTCTGAAATTGTTTTCTTTCAGGTGTAGTATATCCACCATGAAGGTACATCTGCATACAAAATTTTGTTTAATTTGCTTACTCACCTTCTTGTTTCACCATTGCAACCACTGCCATGATGAACATGACCATGAACATAATCATGATCATAACCATAGTCCTGAAGAAAACCATATACATAAGCACAATGATTACCAGATCTCTGAGGAGTCATACCTTCAAAATAATCCCAGCAAGAGCTCTCTACATCATGCAGAAAATAAGCAAATGTATTACATTCAAAAACTGTTCAGTCGTTATGGTGAGAATGGGAAGTTGACCTTTCATGGTTTAGAGAAACTCTTATCAAATTTAGGTCTTGGAGAAGTTAAAGTTGTAGAGGTAGAACATGAGCATGATGAGCATGACCATGTTTCGCATCTGGACTTTTTAGACCTACTCAAACATAAGCATGGACACTCCCATTCACACTCCAATCACACAGCACGTGACCAAACAATACCAATTACTAAAGTGAAAGTAGGGCATTGTAAAAACTCTGACAGTCAGAATGCACATACCATTTTGACCACCCCCATTGCTTACCATCAACCTCGGCATCATCACCGCAACCACCATCGAGGTGCACCTCATTCTGCAGGCTTGCAGATTCATAAAGAGGGAGAACAACTTCCTGACCTTTCAGGCATTAACACATTACAACAGCAACCCAAAAAAAGATCCAAAAAACGCAAAAAGCATAAAGGTTTAGCAAAACATCCAGAAATTACATTAACTGCATCTCCTGAAGAACCCTTCAATATTATGTCCAAGCCTGAACATAAGGATGAGCATCTTCGTGCTCCTGAGGACAAAACAACTTCTCAACATAGAGCAAGGAAAGATTTGAGCTCCTCAAAAATGAGTCATGAAGATCACCTGGAATCTGAGCTTGTATACGATCAGGTGAGAGTGATTGAACTAAATTAGTAATATTTAAACATATTATGTTTTATCTATTACATTAATGATGACTAAGTTAATTCAGAATGCTTCCTCACATTGACAAAAACAGAATTGTTAACATAAACTTCCTTTTCTTAACTAATTGCTTAAAGTTAACTTGTAAACTTTTTTCTGTAATAATATGACATTCAGTTGATATTTTATCATTTTTGAAAACAAGCTTTAGGCCCTTGTAGTTACTTTGTGTTTCTTCCTCCTTCACAGTCTTCTCTCATGGCGATCATATAGAATCTCTCAAATCTTTTTATCAACTACTGTTTATTTTGCTGGCTCCAGATCCCTCTTCAGAATTGAAAAATAGGGAAAGCTCAAGCTGCCAAATTAAAAATGGAAGCTGCAGAAGGGTCTCCGCCCGCTCACTCGGGCATATGCCCTCCAACTGGCATCCGCAAATGCGGAGAAAAACACCATCTTTTGCTTTAAAATTGACCTGCATGCAACCTTTTCCTATAATTATTGTCTTATCCCTTCAATCTGCTTGACATTTGGAGCTATAAATAATTCGTAAATTAGCTTAGATCAGTTAATTTTATACTATTTTCACTTGAGATTGAGGCAGTTTTTAAAGCATAATGAAATAAATTAGAACTGATTGAACACTTGGAAGAAAAATATTCCCAATATTTTCAGGTTTCAGATGTAAAATTCATTGTTGAAAATGCACTATTATGAATGTTAAATTAGGTTGCAATGCCTCAAATCTAAAATAACTTCGGAGGTGCACACAAAGTGCCCAGAAATATTACGAATTCTAGAAAAGAGAAGTTCAATTTTAAAACTGACAAAAATTAACTGCAATTAACTAATAGCATAAAATTTACAGTATTAATTTTGAGTTTTTTGTTATTCATTCTCATGTAGCTTGTCGTAATGTACAAAAAACCTGCAGCTAATTTGCATGCATCAAACCCTATAAACAGCAATATGATGTATATAACCAAATTAGTTTATTGCAGTCCCAAAAGAAGCAATGCCCACGTTCATGGAGAACTCACCATTGTTGCTTCATATACAGTGGCATGTAATCTTTAATGTCCAAATAAGAGGACAGACTACGTCTCCAGTCTTTCTTATAAAATATTGCTAAGGCATTCTCATCATCAGATATTCTCATCAGTGTGAAGGCCATCAATCTAAAAATTAACTCTGTTTCTTTTCATAGGTGCTGTTTGGCATGTTGAATATTTCCAGCATTTTCTGTTTTGATTTCAGATTTCCAGCAGAGGCTGGATTTGTAACACTTTCTCACATTCCAGACTTAATTTTACTAAAAAAGCCAGCTAAGTGCCAGTTTCAGAGCCCTTCATGGATAGTTTCTCGGTGAGGTTTAGTGAGTTATGTAACAAAATTCTCCACTGCTAACCTCATTGTATATGTCCCACACCTGTATGTCACCACTGTTATACTATCACGTGCTCACCAGTGTGGAGTGTACTTGCTGATACCGGAACCTTCTGGGATATGTGCGGCTGGAGCTATGTATAAATCTCAGCCATGATAAATTGCTTCATAGTATGTTGTTGCACAATTCTAAAGGACATAACTGCTGAAAGGGCGTTGACACCCATCTCACTGACATGACTTCGAGGTCCTGCTGATTGGGTGGTGGAACAGAGGACACCTTTATTCCAGGACTGCCAGAGAAGACCATAGCTTCACACTGAGTCAATCTTGTCTGCAATAGTGAACCCGATTGAAGTTGTCAAAACAGGTGGCTTTCTTAATCTACATCAAATGAACTATCAATCTATGCGCTGCAGGAATACATAGCTGTCTGTTTTCTCAGGAAAAAGTACAGAGCTGGTTTACTTCCATTTTATAGGACTGTGAATATTCAAATTACTTTTGATCATTAAATTAAAAGTCTCCAAACACACTTTACTTCAGTTTTAAAACATAACAATACATGGGAAAATACTTGACACCTACACTATGCAGGTCAAATTAGCTTTGCAGGGCAGAGACTTTTAATCAATCATTCAGTAAAAACATATCTGACTTGCAATACAATTTCTAACTACTGAACTAAAATAACAAGTTTTCTTTTGTATTTCAAAGCCTGTCACTGAAAGAATCCAGGACCTGGTAACTTTTTGGTCCACCATTTAAAACTGGGGTACCCCCAAGTGTGTCAATCAAGTATTGTTACAGAAAAAATCTGACTTTACAAAATATTCTGGGTGAACATGATGTTAGGTTGGACTCTCCATCACATTACAGCTAGAAGGAGGGGTACCACACTCTTATCCCATTTTGGCAATACTTGGCGGATGTGGGAGTAGTCCTATCTGCCATTTTTGGAGCTCTTCTGAACAGCCCTAATTTAGAGATTCCAGGCCAATGCATTTCACTTTTTGGAGGTTTGTAAGTGAAAATGAAGTTTCTAGGAATCTACAAGTAAAATACTGGAAATGCACAACAAATCAATCAGCATCTGAAAGAAGATGATTTAGTTTCATTTTGACTGAATCACAATGACTGCAAACACAATTTTTACCAATTTTTTTTCATAATTTCCTTTTCTAATTTTCTGGAGAAAATTGAAAACACTAATGTAACTTTCACTCATATAAGTGTACATTCCCTTGTTTGCATATCCATTAGTAAGGTTTTAATGGTATTTTCAGTGTAACATAATTGATCAAAAATTACCTTTGAAATAGAAACAATTGTTAAGTTACCTTGTGATATTTAACTGTAATCTGAAGAGCTAATTGGTGAGTCTTTAAAATATATTTAAACACATGTATTCCTTCTAGTGCTTGAATGTCTCTCAACTGCTGCAGAGCTATGGTCTTAGCACAAATTCTGGGATTTCTACAGTGGAGTTTACCTACCTATGCCCTGCTTTGCTATTCCAAATTGATAGTAGAGTTTGTATCCAGTATCATGATGAATTAAGTATGGAGCCTGTAGACAACCAAGATTCTGTGTTACCAGGTGAGGCATATCAATTGATTGAAAATAAAGCTGGAATTCATCTTCATTCTTAGCAAGTGGCCACAAATTTAAACTTCCAGGCATTTTCATTGTCTGTATTTTCTTACTCATTTATATTTATATGCATTATATCAGAAAATTCATTCAGGACTATAACATTTGCTTTAAGCTGTTAGAAGTTCAGTTTATTCTCTTTTGCCATGATTCGCCTCACTCCAGAATTTTGTGATTTTTAAAATTATTTGTTCTTGGGATTTGAGGCCATTTATTGCAAGTCCTGATTGTCCCTGAGAAGACAGGAGTGACCCACTACCTTGAACTACTGAAATCTATATCGTGCAGCTGCATCTACAGTGTCAGGGATGTAGTTCTAAAAATTTGACTCAGCAACAAAAAAAGATAGTCCCAAATCAGGTTGGTGTTTGACTCGTACAGCTAGTTTTGTTTTCATGCTTCTGCCTTTATTCTTGTAGGTGGTAGAGATTGGGGGTTTGGCTGATTGCTGTTCATGGAGACTTGGTGTTTTGTTGCTGTGTATCTTGTTGTCAGTACTCATGTAATTTGTAAGTGATTAAAGCAATTGGTAGGGGAGGGAATGATGTTTAAGTTGATGGATAGGCACAGTCTTATTTGCCCTGGATTGTGTCGAACTTAAGGTCCAGTTTTCGTTCCTAGATTGGGTGGACAGCCTGGGAAAACCTGAAGGGTATTCCCAGTGCTGGGTGGGGGAATGCCTGCCTGGTTCTGGCACCGTTTGAAGTTTAAAGATAAATATAAAGCATAAAATATTATTATGTCCCATCCATCCCAACCTACGACACCTAATTCCCTCTACCCACCATTACAACAACTACTTCACACACTCTACAATAACCTATGCCCCATTACTGAGACTCTGTCCCTTTATATTTCCATGTCACTCCATGTCTCTCATAACCACTCTTTGCATTTTTAATTGCCATGCTAATTCACCTAATACTTACCATGAGCACACATCAGGTCGTGTGCGCTTTTCAGAAAAATGCAGTTCTGTTGAATAAAATGAGTGTATTTCAGACTTCACAATTGAGTAAATTGATCTCATTCATAAAGTATATTTACAGCATTTCAATTTCTTCACATCCATAAGAATAATGCATTGGAATTGTCGCCCCCCCCGCCCGCAAATAGTCCAAAATTGCTTCCAGTCAAATTGTAACATGGAAGTTACCCCAATATGGTAATGAATCATTGTGAAATCTAAATCACTAATAGAAAGCTCCAGGGCAAGGTAAACAGACAGATTGAAACAGAAAGCAATCATTGTCTAGATCTCTTTCCAAGATTTAATATCTTTGATAGATCTCGTTAATAGTTTTGATGATTCTTTGAACAGCTTGTTTTACACACAAACATTTCTACTTAACAAGTGCAAAGAGTACCTGACTCCACTTACCTCTCCTAAGTGCAGTCTTGACACTCACATGGGGTGCCTTTTCTTTGTGTCCATGGCATTGAAATATCTTAATGATTTGTAGTCAGTAGTAGAAGTGGAAAATATATCAAATTTATTGTATTTTCATATATTGTCATGCTACATTTTGGGTATATTAAAATTGTGAATATCATTTCCAATATTATTTGGATTTAGTACCTCCAGATATAACAAAGAGGAAATCTTGGTATTATCAAAGCTGTTATTCGACTTGACATGAATGGAGGATTGGAAATTGATTAGCAGTACAAAATTGAGTAATGTGTAATAAGTTTGTGAAGTGAATGAAACTGCAAGATTGCATTACAATTCTAATTTCATTAAAGATTCTTAAGCATACCATTGTTAACTATTATCTTAATCTTATTTTTATGTTTTTGTGGTAACCAAATATATTCTTCTGAATCAGTTATTTCTTACACAGTTTGGATTTGGGGACTGCTGTCAATCACCATTATAAGCTTGTTATCAGTTCTGGGTGTTGTCCTTGTACCTATCATCAATCAAGTGTGCTTCAAGTATCTTCTGACATTCCTAGTGGCTCTGGCAGTGGGGACACTTAGTGGTGATGCATTACTGCATCTTATGCCACATGTAAGTATACTTTCATTTAATAAGAATGTAGTTTGTCTTGTGATTCCAGTCTTGTGGTTTCAGTCTTTGGTGTGGGAAGGAGCACTTTGAAGTGAGTTCTTCAAAGAAACATTGAAAAGGTTTTAGGAGGGCCAACAAAATGGGCCTTTCTCTGCTTTGTTGTTGAGGCATTAATTTTATTTCAGTGATCATTATATTCTTTTTACTAACTGACCATCAATGATTGCTTGTAATGCACTTTATTTTCACCTCACTTGTGCATTTTGACTTTTTCCCAGTGCAGATTTTCCTTGCGTTGTTGGAAGGACTGATGTCCCATATTTGCATCCTTACTCCTAAATAAATTGGAATTGGATTTGGAGTTTTCTGGGT
The DNA here is from genome assembly GCF_037043375.1 of Chiloscyllium plagiosum. Lineage (NCBI taxonomy): Eukaryota > Metazoa > Chordata > Chondrichthyes > Orectolobiformes > Hemiscylliidae > Chiloscyllium > Chiloscyllium plagiosum. Next base: position 6,319,196 of record NW_028270145.1, read on the forward strand.
GTGTTTGATAGTATTATTCATTGATTAAGCTTACCTAGCCCCTGCGGACCTGATCACTATTATTAACAACACCCAAGAACATCTCCTCTTTGAAGGTTTACAGCACCAAATAGAAAATCTTCATTCATTGGTGCCAGGTCATAATTTTAACACACTGAAACATCAAGCTCTATCATACTTCTGAATGACACTGAATCAGTGATACTTTGAGCTTGCTGTGCAACCATATCATTTCTTCTGCCTATCATCCCATCTATTTAGAAACACTTGAAGTTTTCAAGAAGTCAAAAGATTCAGGAAAATAAAACACTTTTTTAAAATTTGAATTTAATGTTGACCTATTTAGTCTGATTTCTTTCAGTTCATTTATAACTTAAAAAAACTAATTTTATTGCTGATTATTTTAATTAATAAAATACATTGATCAATAGAAGAAAGCCTAATCTTTTTAATAGGCAGATGGACCAGTCTTGTTTCCTCCATTCACTCTTTACTAAAAAACTGTACCTGAGTTTTTTGATAAAAATTTCAGTGCTATTGCTTACCCCTGTCTTGTGTTTCATATGCTGAAGAATGCAGATCCTGAACTTTTTAATTTGGTTGGTAATCAGTAAGTAATCTGACATACTCAATTCCTTTACAAGCATTGTCAAAATCTCAAATATTGTGACTTGATTATAAATGACATTGGTTTGAAAATTTGAGACACTGATCTATTTTATTGTACTTTATTTTCATACTTTTTTTCTACACTCATTCATGATAAGTGGCATCACTGGCAAGGCATCTACCCATGTCAAATTGCCCTTGAATGTAGAGATTTACTTGGATTACTTTAGAATGTAGTTAAGATTCAGCCATATAGCTGTGGTACTGGAGTCATGTGTAGACTAGGTAGACTAGACAAACCCTTCCTTAAAGGGGTTGAATGTACCTGATGTGTTTTTTTTTATCATTAATGGTACTTTCATGGTCACCATCACTGAGATTCGCTTAATATTCCAGATTTTGTAACTAAATTCAAATTCAACCATCTGCAATAGTGGAATTTGAACAGAGCAGTAACCGGGTTTCTGGATTATTAATTCAGTGAATTAACCAGTACGTCACCATCATTGCCTAATATAGAAGAAAAGTCAATTGTGTTAGATCATGGTTAATGCTTATAGTCATAAGTCTAAATTGTTCCAAATTCATTGTGCGCGAAGTCTGAAATTTGTGCTACATCACTATTTATCTTTTTTTTGTAAAAATAGTCACAAGGCAACCATGATCATAGTCATCATGACCATAACCACGATCATGACCATGATCATAATCATACTCATGGAAATCATGAAATCTCTGAAGATCTCCTCACAGTACATAGTGGATTGTGGAAAGGACTTACAGCTCTGGGTGGTATCTACCTCCTTTTCATCATTGAACACTGCATCGGCATATTCCGTGATCGCAGAGCCAGCATGGTAAGATTGAAATGTATGCATTATTACTGAGAATTCACTGTTCTCTTTCCTATGCTTAAATGTGAAAGTTGTCTGAAATTGCACCAGAGCTGTATGCAACTATTTATGCCAGTATGACCCCAACTATAATTTCACCAATTCTGGAACTAATGGACAATATGACATTCCATTTTAAGTTTGAGAGGAACATACCCCAATCAGAAACAAGAATTGAAAAGTTAAAGCTAATTATTTAGCAGTGGAACATATGAGAAAGGGAAATAGAAGGTGGAAGTGCATTTGATGGGCTCGGGTGACCCACTCAAAGCTGGATTGATTATCCCATTCCTGACACCAGTCTGAATAGGATAAGGCACTTAAGTAACTATCTTAAAGATCGTGTCTGCGCGGGTTTCCTCTGGGAGCTCCGGTTTCCTCCCACAGTCCAAAAAATATGCAGGTTGGTGAATTGGCCATGCTAAATTGCCCGTCGTGTTAGGTGAAGGGGTAAATGTAGGGGAATGGGTCTGGGTGGGTTGCTCTTCAGAGGGTCAGTGTGGACTTGTTGGGCTGAAGGGCCTGTTTCCACACTATAAGTAATCTAATCTAATCTAATCTGAATGCTTAGGCAGATGGACCATCTGCTCTTCCTTTAAAATTTCAGATCGGTTGAGGGTGTACAAAGAGGTGGTAAAAATGTCACCTATTGGATTTTGAGGCCCCCCCGCCAACCACCAAACTCTTCAGCAGGGTAGTGAAAATTCCAGCCCTTTGTTTCTTGTCATTCAGCCAATTTTGCACTCACGCTGTCACTGTTTCTTCATTCCACTGGTTTTAACATTGTTAGCGATGTTCATCACTGCTGTAATTGCATGTGTTCAGCTGTCTAAGTCCCAAACTGTAGTGTTTCCATCCAAAACTGCTCACCAACCACTAAGATACTCCTTAAAACCACTCTCCTGTTTAAGTTATTGGCTCCTTCGTTGTTCAGTGTCAAAGTTTAGCTTTCACTTCAAATGCTTTTGAGATGTCTAAAAGCACTCGGTATACTGCATTACCCACACTTAAGAACATTCAAATCAAGCTCATTCAGTACAATTTGCCTTCAATGTAGGCATGCTGGCTTTCCTTAATTAAATACTGCAGGTTTGCACGATTACATGTTTCAAAGCTATATATCTCAGCAATAAAATTATTATAATGACGGTTCTGGAGAAGGGCAAATTGGATATCAACTTCCTTATTTCCATGTTTGAATATGTATATGTAGTTGGGCAGTATCGCACTCCAAATGCACCTTAATCGCAATGAGTGTTACTAACCTTATCATTACATCAACAGCCAAATCTGATTATTATGATCCTCCTATATAATTCATACTTATGAGACATACTTTCACCAGGGTTATTGCTATCACTTTTCATAAATGAAAATATTGCAAATCATAAGGAACAAATTTGTATTTTTCTTGTAAAGCTTCAGTTTTTGTTTAATTGTGTGCTTATATATCACAGTAATCCTGAATTGATTTAATGTATTATCCAAAGTTTCTATATATAGCCAAATCTCCTTAGTTCAGTCATAAAATTTGGTTTGACAACTAATTCAATTCTTTGTAATGCAGAAATCTGAGTCTATTTAGCTGCAATTGATTAGAAGGCAAGACTTTAATGTTTTGAAATTCATTCACAATGTCTTGTTATATTTGAATATTCAATTACCAGAACAAAAAGAAATGGCGCAAGCAGAAAGTTCTGAGTGGAGAAGCAGCAGTGGGCCGAAAATTGTCAGACCATCAATTGAATCGTAGATCAGAAGGTGAATGGCTTGACCTTAAGACCATGTCTGGTAAGTGTATTTGTTAAGTGTTCAGTATATCAACAGCTGAAGTTTTTGAGATGTGTAATGACCTCACAATGTGTCTTCAACAAATTCACAAATGGGTTACTTAGTGCAATGTAAGATCTGGAATTGTGATATTTATTTGTAATAGGAAGATCTTAGTAATCAATTTTTCATTTACTTTGCTCAAAAGTTGGTGGTCAAGATCTGATCAATTAATTTTATTAATCAAGATACAAGTTTAACATGATGGTTTTGGGGAGTGTAGGGATTCACATTTCTCAATTGCATGAGGCCCCCCCCACCCTTGATGATGGGCCATGTAAAATTCCCTGGGTGGCCTTCTCATCCAGCCGGACCTGTCTGTGAATTTGAGGTGGGTGAGGCCCAGAGAAACCCACCACCCTTGCTATGTTAATTGAGGCCCTTAAGAAACAAATTATTGGCCCCTTAAAGGCAGTTTTTTTTTTCAACTAACAAGAGGAATCCAGCGACAAAGATCATTGTACTCTGACCATGGGCAGGAAAGGTGCAGCATCCATTACCTGCCCCCCCTTTTGACACCAACACTCGCCATCAGATTCTCCCATTCAATCGAGTGTGGTGCTGAAAAATTAAAGCAGGTCAAGCAGCATCCGAGGGACAGGAGAATTGACATTTCAGGCATTAGCCCTTCATTTCATCACCCGTCATTCCTGATGAAGGGCTTATGCCCAAAATGTCGATTCTCCTGTTCCTCTGATGCTGCCTGACCTGCTATGCATTTTCAGCACCACACACACAACTCTGATCTCCAGCATCCTCAGTCCTCATTTTCTCCTAGATTTTCCCATACAGCCTAACATGGCCATCCTGATTCTCCCCACTTCCCAAACTTATTACAAGAAACCCCCATACCTCGATCCTGGGCTCCAGAGCTGCTTGTAATCCCAGCAAAGTCCACTACTCCTAGTGGTGCTGCTGTGTTTACAAAACGGTCAGTGGCAGAATCTAAGGTGGGATTTTGCCTAAATGAGGGGTGAAAATCCTGCATCCTTGATGCTTCAAATCCGGTATTCCTCACCAATTTATCCAATAGCAGGCAACCATAAAATTTTGCCCACAGATTTATACTAAGATCTGGCTTAAGGTTGAACACCATAGTAACTTTTAGAGATCCCCACTTTACACCATGTTACAACAGAGGCTCAGGAACCTTTCATGGTTTGGGATGGTTATTTGTTGTAGCATTAAAGGTCTGCTTTTCCTCTAGTTCTATTAATATCAGCAATGGATTGCCAATCCAGGAATCACATCTCAAATTGCACTAAAGTCATGAACATTGTGAACTCAGGCAATCAACTGCAATTTAAAATGTACAAAAATGACCGATGAGATTGACAGTCTGGTCTATCTGACCTATCCTATATATTTTGCTAAATGCATCAAAATAAAGACAGTCCTTATACACTAACAAGGTATGTAATCTCCTGCAAAAGATGAAAACCTAGATCATTTAGAAATAAAATCTGAGCAATTCTTCTCTGAACTCCTTAGGCCATTAAAAATTAGTCTGAAATTGTCCAATTAGTCATCACAAACCTCATTAGCGATGAAATCATACATGGGCAGAAGGGAGCAGCAGTTGCTTAGATATCTAATTCTGTTCACTGGAGAATGGAAATGCTTACCAAAGTGAATGATAGATGCAGGTGAAAACTCAGAACTAAAATGTAACTCCATTGCTCTCTTCAAAAGATACAAACAATCTGATTACTGCCAGCATTTGCTGTTTCTTATTGAAGAGTATATATTTGATTCTTATTGGTTTTGTTAAGAATAATCAAGGAGCTCTTAGCGTGCAATCAATTGGCGACATAACATTGTGTCTATCATGATCCAAAATGACCCAGGTTTCTACCTTTCACACCCCTCTTGGTATTGTCCACAAGTCTGGAATTGTGATATTTATTTGTAATAGGAAGATCTTAGTAATCAATTTTTCATTTACTTTGCTCGAAAGTTGGTGTAAATAAAGCTCTCTGCTGTAATTCTACATTCCATTTGTGTGAAATAAGTTGTCTCAGGGATGTACTGAAACAACATCTTTTACCCTAGTGAGGAAGATTTTAGCCTGCAACTTTACAATCCCATTCAAAATTTTCATAATCCTTACTCTAACTCTTCCAAGCAAAATCTCCTGCAACGTAACTCTTTTTTACTATTCACAGGAATCCCTCTCCCAAATTAGTTGCATTTCTCCTGTCACAATTAGTGACCACTTCCTTGATCTCATTAATATACTTAAAATTTGTCTTTTTATCTTTCTTATTCCCCCCCCCCGCCCCGGTACTTCTATCAGTACTTTATCCTCCTCTTCCACTGTCTTCTGCTTCCTTACCCTCTTAATTAATTTTTCAGCCCTAGTGGAAAGCAGATCACCACAATTTTCCTTCGATAAAGGTGCATCCCCTCAAATGGTTTTGGTAAAGATGTAACAGTTTTTAAGCAAGGTTGGAGATGGAAGTGGGAAAGAATAAAAGGGAAAGTCTATTTCAGCTTGGAAGGCAAAAGTAACTAAATGACAAAAGGAGGTGATTGTGCAAGATGAAGGGATGTTAATACAGCAAGACATAGAAAATTTGTCTAGAGGAGGTATAAATGCAATGTGCAGAATAATTACCAACTGCTGCTCTCCAAAACCAAGAATATACTTAAAAGAAAGAATAGCAAATGTTATGATCTGAATGTTTTAAATTCAATACTTTTGAAAATTTAAAAGTGCATTATTGGAAATTAAAGTGCTTATCCTCCAATTTAGACTTACTCATTTAAAGAGGCTGAATAATTTGGAGATGCCAATGTTGGACTGGGGTGTACAAAGTTAAAAATCACATAACACCATAGTATAGTCCAACTGGTTTATTTGGAAGTACAAGCTTTTGAAGCGCTGCTCCTTCATTAGGTAGTTGCTGACGGCAGGGAAGTCAAAGTTGGAGTGAGGTGAAGCAAATATTTAAAATAACAGATGATTGGAAGTTCAGGGTCAGACTTGTGGACTGAATGGTCACTTAATCAACCTTTTGATCGCCCCAGTTGAGGCCACATTGTGAGCATGATTACCATATACTAAATGGAACTAAGTACATCACTGTTTCACCAGAAAGAAGTGAAAAGCCTAAGGAAGGAGGCAGTAAAAGAGCATCCCCTGTATTAGCATGGGAAATTTCTGTGAAAATGTGGGTGATTTCGAATAATTGGAATAATTGACAACTGAATCAGGGTGCACCATCAAAATAAATGTGACAGAGATGGAGAAACTTGAATAATAGAATAGAGTACTTACAGGAAGTGGGGTTTCACATTGTGTAATCAACTTGCCTGAATGAATAAAGTTCAGTCATCACAAGAAGCTTAACACCACTTAGCCTGCTTGATCAGCACCCAAACCACCACCTTCAACATTTGCTTTCTTCAACACTGTTGCAGAGTGGCAGCAGTTTGTACCATCTACAAGGTACACTGCAGTAACTCACCGAGGCCCCTTCCACAGTACCAAACAAACCCACATCCTCTACTGCTTGGAATGACAAGGATAGCAGAATTCTATGGACAGCACCACCTGCAAGATTCCTTCCAAACCAAAACACAGTGACTTGGAACTGCCTGTTCCTTCACTGTAACTGACTCAAAATCCTGGAACTCCCCTTTCTAACAGCACTGAGTGTGTACCTACATGTGATGGATGACTGAGAAGGCAGCTCAATCTAACCTTCTCAAGGGCAAGTTTGAGATGGGCAATGAATGCAGGTTCAGCTAACAATACCTACATCTCATGAAAATATAAAGAGGTGGGGAAGAGGACTTTAGTGTCAGAATGAAGAATATTCCAGATATCTCAACGAAAGGCAGGCATATGGGTTCTTATGGCAATGCAGTTTATTTGGAAAAATTGAACAATTTTCCCTTAACTACACTTAAAAGTGGGAACAAATTAAACCAGGCAGAGGAGAGTCATGGAATTTGGTGAACTGACCTCTACACCTCCTCCTACTGCCCTTCGACCACGACCTCACCTCCCATCACCAAACCATCATCTCCCAGACCATCCACAACCTTATCACATCTGGGGATCTCCCATCCACAGTCTCCAACCTCATAGTCCATGAACCCCGCACCGCCCAATTGTACCTCCTACCAAAGATTCACAAACCTGACTACCAGGTCAACCCATTGCCTCAGCCTGCTCCTGTCCCACTGAACTCATCTCTGCCTACCTTGACACCATCTTGTCTCCCTTAGTCGAGGACCTCCCCACTTACGTTCGGGCCACCATCCACACCCTTTATCTCCTCCAAGACTTTTGTTACCCTCTCCCCATAGCCTCATCTTCAGCGTGAACATCCAGTCTCTCTATAAATCCATCTGCCATCACGAAGGCTTCCAAGCCATCCATTTCTTCCTCTCACGCCGTCCCAACCTTCCACCGACGCCCTCATCTGCCTGGCTGAACTGGTCCTCACCCATAACAATTTCTCCTCCTAATCCTCCCACTTCCTCCAAACCAAAGGGATAGCCATGGGCCCTAGCTATGCCCGTGTCTTTATCAGATACATGGAACAGTCCATCTTCTGCAGCTACACCGGCACCACCCCCACCTGTTTCTCCGCTACATCTGTGACGATATCGGCGCTACCTCATGCTCCCACGAGGTGGTTGAACAGTTTATCAACTTCACCAACACCTTTTACCCGGACCTCAAATTCACCTGGACCTTCTCACAGACACGTCCCTCCCCTTCCTGAAACTCTCCATCTCCATCTCTGGCAACCGACTAAGCACAGACATATACTACAAGCCCACTGACTCCCATAGCTACCTAGACTACACCACCTCTCACCCTACCGCCTGTAAAAATGCCATCCCTTTTCCCAATTCCTCCACCTCTGCCGCATCTGTTCCCAGGATGACCAATTCAATTTTAGAAAATCCCAGATAGCCTCCTTTTTCCAAGATCGCAATTTCCCTTCCCTCGTGCTCAACAGGAGAGCTCCAGTACATCTCCTCCACTTCCTGCACCCTGCCCTTGAACCCACCCATCTCAACGCAACAAAGACTGAACACCCCTAGTCCTCACCTCTCCCCCCTTCAACCTCCGTATGCATCGCATCATCCTCCGCTACTCTGCCACCTACAAATGGACCCCATGACCAGATATATTTTTCCCTCCCCACTCCTATAAGCATTCCAGAGAGACCATTCCCTCTGCGATTCCCTCGTCAGATCCATGCCCCCCCACCAGCCCCCACCCCACTCTTGGCACCTTCCGCTGCCACTGCAGGAAGTGCAAAACCTGTGCCCACACCTCCCCCCTCACCTCTGTCCAAGGCCCCAAAGGATCCTTCCACATCCAACAGAAATTTATCTGTACCTCCACCAATGTCACCTACTCTATCCGTTGCACCTAGTGTGGTCTCCTCTACATCAGGGAGACAAGACACCAACTTGCGGATCGTTTCAGAAATCATCTCTGGAACACCTGCACCAACCAATCCCACCGTCCCGTAGCTGAACACTTCAACTCCCTCTCCCACTCCACCAAGGACATGCAGGTCCTGGGCCGCCTCTATCACCAAACCCTTAGCACCCAACATCTGGAGGAAGAACGCCTCATATTCCGCCTTGGGTCCCTGCAACCACATGGAATCAATGTGGATTTCACCAGTTTCCTCATTTCCCCCATCCCAGTCCCAAGCCTCCAACTCGGCACCGACCTCCTGACCTGCCCTCCATCTTTCCCATCTATCCGATCCACCCTCCTTTCTGACCTATCACCTTCTCCTCCACCTTTATCTACCTATCGCATTCTCAGCTATCTACCTCCCAACGCCAACCCCCCTCCCAATTATCTCTCAGCTCCCCCAGCCCACAAGCCTCATTCCAGGTGAAGGCCTTATACCCGAAACATCGATTCTCCTGCTCCTCAGTTGCTGCCTGACCTGCTGTGCTTTTCCACCACTGCACATTCGAGAGTGATGGAATTGTCTTGAATGGAAACTGATTGATCTTCTGTTTATGGGAGACACAATTGCTCTCAAAATGAATTAGTGAGGACTAAAAATGTGGAGAGAATGGATATCCGTGGTAAAAAGGAAATGGTCGATTCAAAAGGTGATATTGAAAATCTTTGTGAGGGAGGTTTTGTATGGAACTATTTATCAATATATAGTAATGTAGCATAGGTAGCAAAACGTTAAGTACACTATATAATAATTAATCAATTTCTGGTTTTAGGAACAGACCAACTGGATGGCTTTGGTGAGCAACATGATATAACCCAGGTTACTGACCTTGATGGTACCTTAGGATCCCCATCAAAGATATCTGTTGCCCCTGATTTAAAGTCTGTTTACATTCATGACTCACAAAGTGAAATTGATTATTGTGCTGCTAACTATGATGTTAAAGTGAAACCTAAAAAACATTCAAACCATTCGCATCATTCACATGGCCACTGCCATTCTAATAAAGAGATGCAAGATGCTGGAATAGCGAATATTGCTTGGATGGTTATCATGGGAGATGGCATGCATAACTTCAGTGATGGCCTGGCAATAGGTAAGAAAATGAAATTGATTGCAATATCAAAAATACATGATAGCTTTAGTAGTGTCTAGAAGTAATACAATTAACAAAATTTGCTAATATCTTTAATCATTAAAAGCACAGATTAAATATTTGAATTGTATCTCTGTAAAACTTGAATTTCTTCAATACAATTCTGTAGAGTGTCGATTGTTTTGTATCACCATAGCTAAATTCCAGTTTGCATTATTGCTAACTAAATTTTGTGTACTGAATTAATTTGTGCTTTGTAGGATGTATTCCACTTCAAAAATCATGGGCTGAATTTTACCATAAATCAACTAAGAGTCAATATCGGAGTTTCAAAGCAGGTTTCTCTCTGTGAGCTCTGGCAAGTTATCTCTCACTATTTTACATTGCTCACCTTGTTATGTATACACCGAGCCTCTATGACATTGTGGGGTGCTATCTTGTGCTCACTAGCAGTGGAGATAATCATCACTGCATGGACCTTACAGGATTTCATATTTAAACCCTAGCCGTACACCAAGCCAATTTGCTGCCAAACAAGAAATGCCCTTAACATTTGCAGTGTCAGAAGAATTGCCCAGAGACAGCCAACAGAGATAAGTTGGCACCCGAAATTGGTTACAGGAACCTGGAGGGTCCTGATGAATAGTATAGTGAAGAGGGCTTTTTTTGTCAGGACTGTTCGAGCAGATCACGCTACCAGATCTTGCCAACCTGGTGTGAATTTGCCACTTGGGTCATTATGATATCCATGGTCCAGAGAAATGTCCAGCAGTGCAGGTAGAAGGGTAATGACCTCCCTGTACTCTGCAAGGGTAAGGGCTACCTCTTTGTTCTGTTGTTATTCTCTATCTGTGCCATTATACCCACCTCCCACCGTCTTATGATCTGCCACTTGGGTCATTATTGTATGCAGGATCTTTCCTCACTTGCTTTCCAACCCACTCCATTCTGGAACTACTAAGCTGTCATATCCTCTCATTAATCCAGAATACCTCACAATCTTACCTCTGCCTACACCAACACTAACAGCTATGCCAGGCAGTTTCACCTCATTTAATCCCTACCTTTGTCTTATTCCAGGAGAAAACATCCCACAATAGGGCAAAAAGTGCCAAGGCAAGGGGGGATCCTGACCTTCATCTCTTCACTGCTTCTGAGAAGGCAATCCTTGCCTTAGTGGAGAGGACTATGGCTGATCATCCAGTGATGCCAAGACCTCTTGTGTTTTGGCAATCAAGTAAGATTAAATGGCTACAGTGCTCTCCTGTTACCTCCATTATGAATGCTTTCTTAATGTGGCCAAACCTCTAACCCCATCTTGCAATCATTCCCTTTCTTGTCTGCTGCAGAGACTGGTGGCATCTGCATGGTAATCAGCCCCTAAGGATGTCGCCTTCTCCTCCACCTCTGAGGGAGCCACAGATTCTTCAGAGGAAGCACCCTGTGCCTGTCCCCACATCTTCCACCAGCTCAGATACTGATACTTTGCTGGGTACTTCAGGTAAAATACAGCTGAGAGCATATGCTAGTGAGTATATCACTGTCATGTCTTCAAAGCTGCCAATAGAAGAAAGACCCCATGTCACTGGCACTCAAAGAACTGCTGGAGACCAGGTCCCTGCTCGGGCCGAGGCAAGAGAGGACCCCATGTTGTCAGTCATTAATAACTTCCTTCAAATATACAAACAAGACACAGGAGCAGCAGGTATGTTTGTTGGAAGCATTTGCAAAACGGATTTAGGAGTCCACCAGAGCTATCTGCACGGTACCCTATTATCCTACATTTACCCCTGACTAATGCATCTAACCATGGCTAATTCACCTCATCTGTTGAGGAAGACAAGCCTGCTTCTGAACAGCACACCCTTCTGGATGTCTGGTCCATTAGCCACAAACATTTCGTGTGGGGGTGATGACTTGGTTAAAACACCAAAGCTAAATGTTCCAATGTATGGGAAGGTTCACTATACCCTACCTACGACACTAGGACTGGATGTAATGAGATGGAAGAAAAATAAAAGATCTTGGTGTGTATGTAGAAGGCATAGGTGAGACTTCATTGCAGATACAGTAAGATGTTTGTAAATATATTTTTCCTCATCAGCTGTGTGAGAGAATGTTATCTTAGCTGTAGGTTTATCCCATTCTGCATCTCAGCATTCTACTACAAGTTGCCCACCGTAGCAGTGGCCTCTCATAACTCCCTCGACTTTCAGTGAATGATCCCCTAAACTGACTATGGCCCACCTCCCTCCACTCCCTCTTCCACCCTTCCCTTCCCAAAAAAAAAACCCCTGACTGATTTAGGGAGGCTGCCCCAACTGAGTATTAACCAGACCCCTGACTATGCTCTCTGCAGCTCCATTACTGATATGCTGCTAATCCCCAGACTGGTTGCGCGAGATCTGCAAGACTGACAATAGCCCACTCCCTGGAATGCACTGATTTGGACTCCCTGATACTAGATGTCTCCAGCAGCTGCCTGGCAATTTCTAAGATCTTGGACTGTGATCGAATGATGTCTTTGACTTACTGTGGTCAGACTTCCTGACTGAAGACAGTCAACACCGACTTGAGGACTACTCCCCTCTGAGTTTGAAGCACATTGTGTTTTTGTCACATACACAGCATGGTGCCATTCAACAACATGTCAGCCCCCTCCCCTTAACTGATCACTTGACAACTGTGACATACTGCCTGGCTTTGTGTCTACAGTGTCACAGAAGGACTGTGAGCCTTTAAGTTCTGCATGAAGCAGCATAGCATAAAAATGCAAGATGAGGCATGGCCTAGATTCTGTGAACAACAAGTAAACACAAAGTGAGTAAATGCTAAGAGCCATGAGCTTGGTGATTGTACCTGCACACAAAATAACCTGGCAGCAGCATTACAGTACAAGGTGTCTCCAAAATGCAGTATTGAAATGGTGAAGAGTATTGTAAGTGAAATAGATGTGCCATGATAATATGGTGAGGCTGAAGCATATCCAATACCCACATCCAGAGATGGAGAGATGCAGGCATTCACTGCCCATGAAGCCACCATGTACCCAAACTGACTTTATACGTCAAATTGTCACCATCAAATTTCTATCTGCCATGTGGGAGAATGACAAGCTGCATTTAAAATGATTTGGTAACAAATGGGCTTCTTGTCTCTGACTAGCAAAGTTTGTCTTGCCATTCAACCCTTAGATGGAAAAATCAGACTTTTATTCTCAACACAGAATCTCATTGTTCCAATCTAGCCATATTTCACTAATTGACTCACCATTGCCCACATTAGAAAATTCAGCTCAATGTTTTTAATATTAATTAAAGCTTCTTCCTTTTGAAAATCTGCTTCTTCTGATTACAAGCAAGAACATGCAGGGAAGTGGAATGTTCTGGATTGATTGTCGTCAATTTCACTATTTGTGTAATATGCTTTATTTTGGCAGTCAATTAGATTGAGCACCTGAAACTCTAATTAGGGGAAGAAAATTAGAATATTTCGGTCTTAATAGTAAGGTATTCCATACCTGAAGTTACGAGAAAACACTTTCTCTAGATTTCAAATGTATTCCATAAGCTGCTGGTAGACATATGAAACTTTAAAGCGTGTATGCATTATCTAAATAAACCAATTAATTTTAACATGTACTTTCTAAGGGACAGCTGTAGTCATACAGTTCCAGTGTATGAGATTTGTGGAAGTTTGAGCAGAAAGTTGCATTTATAAAAATGGTATAATAAAGTATGAATAACGGTTTGTGTTTTTGAGCAATATTATCTTCTGACAACTCCCTTTGCATTGGGAAAGTTTCATGTCATGCATGTTATGACTAAAAGTCTTTAAAAATGAGGCTAGTAATTGCAGCTATACTTCTGAATGTACTGAAATTAAAGCTACATAGCTACAGAGCACTTTTCACAAAATCCAGATGTTCCAAAGCCCTTTCTAGCCAATGAAGCAAATGATTTTAAAGTTGAAATGTTTAATATTAATGTATTTTGTGTTCCTTAACTAGGATTTCTCCTTCTTATTGGTATGCAGTTGCAGGAAGTTTAAATTATTTAATATGACTTTGTTTTAACTTCCAGGAGCTTCTTTCAGTGCTTCCATCACCGGGGGGCTGAGCACTTCCATCGCAGTATTTTGTCATGAGCTTCCTCATGAACTAGGTAAGTTTTTTTTGTGACTTCCATTAGCATAAAGTGTAATACCATGAGATTAAGCATTTCATTTACTTTTTTAGGTGGAGGGAGCATAGGACCACATGATATAGGAGCTGAATTAGGCTATTTGGCCAAAGAATGCTTTGCCATTGGACCATGGCTAATATGTTTCTCAAACAAAAACAAATTGCCGGAAAAACTAAGGAGATCTGGCAGCATCTGGAGAGAAAATCAAAGTTAGTGCTTCGAGTTCAGTGACCCTCTCATCCGTTGAAACTCCATTGAGTACAGACCCAGAGTCCTCAACCGTTCCTCATGACAAACCCTTCACCCCCGGGATCTTATGAACCTCCTCTGGACCCCCTCCAAGGTCAGCATATCCTTTCTTAGATACAGGAACCAAAACTGCTCCCAACATTCCAAATATGATCTGACCAGAACCTTATATAGCCCCAGCAACATATGTCTGTTCTTGTATTCTAGACCTTTTGAATAGAATGATAACATTGCATTTACCTTCCTAATTACCAACTGAACCTGCATATTAAGTGTTGAGAATTCTAAACCACGACTCCCAAGTCCCTTTGTCCTTCAGGCTTCCAAAGCCTTTTGCCGTTGAGAAAATAATCAACGCCTTTCTTCTTCCTATCAAACTGCATAGTTCACATGTTAAATACAGGAACAGTTGGCCAGAATTTACATACCAAAAATAGCAAGGCCAGACTAACAAATTTCAATATTCTGAGAAATTTAAGAAGCAATTTTGGGTCCTTGAGGGAAGGAAGTTAAAGCCATAGTCTTCATATAGTATAGATTTCCAACCAAAATATCATGAGTAGAGACATACATACATTTCCACCAGCAAGAGAAAGTTAAGGTAAAGTTTAATGGTTTATAAAATTAGAAGAACCTTTATAGTGAACGGGGAAAATAGGATAAATATTTGAAACAGATGATGGCAGTTATGAGAAGAGTGTGGGGAAGGGTGTTCAGTCTTTATTGGCTCTAATAAAGAGTAATCAGAGACACTTAGATGAATAGCCTCATGTTGTAAACATAATTCATAACAATTGTTGAATTTCCTTTTGAGATTCAAATATGGTGTTGAATGTAGAAGGTTCTCCCACTTTCTCATAAGATACTATAGAAACTGGCACTAGTTTGTCAATATCCTCCACAGACAAATTTCAGACTGCTCTCACCTTGAGTTATAATAGATGACAGCTATTTTTGTTACTACTTTATATTGAAGCTCAGAGTTTGCCAGTCTCATTCTTTGGGATTTTATCATTCACAACAGGTTAGAGAACTATTTTTTAAAAAACAAAGGGATGAACTTTAGCCTTCCTGCGACTTCTAAAGTTTAAATTGTATTTTCAGACCCATTGGTTTCTTCTAGATTTGCCTTTCCATGTACTGCCACTTCCACATATTTTGATTTAGAATGATATGATAAATCTAAGGTGTAAAGCTAATTTTGTCCACAGATTATGAGCAATGTGCTCTTCCATGGACTCTAGCAAAGTCATTTTAACTTCTTAACAGATCATAAAAATATCATTCAAAGGTCATACAGCTGTACAGCATTGGAAACAGATTTTTTGGTCCAACTTGTCCATGCCTACCAGATATCCTAAGTTAATCTAGTCCTATTTGTCAGCATTTGGTCCAAATCCCTGTAATCTTTCTATTCATGTACCCATCCAGATGCCTTTTAAATGTTGTAATTGTACCAGCCTCCACTATTTCATCTTTGAGGAGAAAGTGAGGTCTGCAGATGCTGGAGATGAGAACACATTTCCATCCCCTAGATGCTGCCTGACCTGCTGCGCTTTTCCAGCAACACATTTCCATCTCCACTATTTCATCTGGCAGCTCACTCCATATACTGTATACATCATCCTCTGCATGATGAAGTTGCCCCTTAGGTCCCTTTTTAAATTTTGCCCCTGTCACCTTAAACCTATGCCTTCTAGTTTTGGACTCCTATTCTGGAGAAAGAATCTTGGCTTTTCAACCTTTCCATGCCCCTCATGAACTTCAGCCTCTAACCCTCCAGGGAAAGTAGCCTCCGCCTATTCAGCCTCTCCCTTTAGAGGACACCTTCCAACCCTGGAATCGTCTTTGGAAATCATTTCTGAACCATTTCAAGTTTCACAACATCCTTCCTATAGCAGGGAGACCAGAATTGAAGAACTTAATCAAGTGAATCAATGTGTCATGAATCTTCATTCTGCGGTTTTAAATTATTCAGTTGGTAGTGCTTTCCATGATCCCAAAATATATGGAACAAGAAATTGTCACACCATTTTATCCATTTTCTTACCATTTATTTTCTTTCCAAAGTGTAGTCTTGGAACACTGCAAAGAGGAGATTTTGCTAATTACTTGTGCTTTCACTATGCAAAGACTTCTGGATAAACCAGATTGTTCATGATTTCCACCTTAGTTCGTTTCCACACCTCAGACAGGCTTAGATGATAAAGCCTGTAAAGCCTATTCCATGTTTCAAATACAACATAATTGATCTGCACCTCAAGTCTTCAACTAACTACATTGGTTGAATGTCCCTGAATTACCCTTGCCTAACAAAGAAACAGAATAATGCTGAAAATACTCAGAAGACCTGACAACATCCGTTGAGAGAGAAATGGATGCAATGAGTGGGATTTTTCTCTCCCTAGAGGTGACAAAGCAGCTGATGAGAAAGTCATTATCAGGTGGATTGGTACAGCCGAGTTACTCTTCCCTTCCTTAGTCCATGCATGACCATCTTTACCAGTCAACTAAGTTCCTTAAGTGGTCAATTAATTTTCACTTAAGGCTGTCAGGAGATCATTGGCCCAATTACCTGCTTTCCTGGTAGGCATGAAAAGTGGCTGCCTGACAGGAGAAACCATGGTGGCCTGCCTTCCAGTAGGGTTGGAATGGGGTGGCATTGCCTCTATTGTCCAAGTCAGTGGGCACTAAAGGCTACCCCCTGCCTATAACACTAACTCACTTCTCATGACTCCCATGCAATAATACCCTCCAAAAAAAAAAACTACCATGCCAGTCCAACTCATGGCCACAGTTGGAGCTGCCAGCAATGCTATCCAGCTCCCAGTGCCTGCCACTTTGTCCAGCAGCTTTGGGAGAGAAAGCCTTCACTGTCAATGCTCCTGACAGGCTGGGCAGGCCTGCTAGGTAGCCCTTCAGCGGGTGTTTAGAGTTTGACCTAGCAGGCTTTCTTGCTAATGGTGTGGGGATTAGCCATCCCTGAAGACAACCACAACCACACTTTGGCAGAGAACACTAGATCCAGTCTAATGTTTCAGGTTGGTGACTCTTCAGAAGAGTATTTAGAGAAGTTACAATTTTAGGCAAGGAAAGTGAATGAGTGAACTAAGGACAAATGGCAAAGTTTGTCATAGCTTAAGAAATAAAATAACAAGATGTAGATAGTGAAAGGCAAAAGAGATGATTAGATTAGATTACTTACAGTGTGGAAACAGGCCCTTCGGCCCAACAAGTCCATACCGCCCTGCCGAAGCTCAACCCACCCATACCCCTACATTTACCCCTTACCTAACACTACGGGCAATTTAGCATGGCCAATTCACCTGACCTGCACATCTTTGGACTGTGGGAGGAAACCGGAGCTCCCGGAGGAAACCCACGCAGACACGGGGAGAATGTGCAAACTCCACACAGTCAGTCGCCTGAGGTGGGAATTGAACCCGGGTCTCTGGCGCTGTGAGGCAGCAGTGCTAACCACCGTGCCGCCCACTGTGCCGCCCGTGAGGAGCCAAGTAAAGAAAGATGATATCTCTAGTGGAGTGGTAAATGAGAAAGTAAAATCACAAGCAACGGCTGCCATCAGAAATGAAAAGGACAAATGTGATATGAAATGAGGAGAGAATGAATCCATTAAGATTATATTTGCTAGAGTTCAGAAGAATGGGAGAGGGGAACCTCACAGAAGCCTAAACAGAACCAGACAGGTGTTATGACATGGTGTAAACCCCTCTGCTAATTTAAGCCCAACACACAGAAGCTTATCTGTTACGTTTCAAGAGGTAAAAGAACTCTGAGGTCACTATTTAAAGTAAAAATTAGCAATTTTATTCTTTAAGTCCAACAGAGAATATAAAACAGGTCAAATAAATTCCCTCTTACATTTACAGCAAAATCAATTTCAAAACCAGCTAGAGTCTTCAGTTGTCGAACTTTCTCTGTAGATTCCTCTAGGTCAATTTTGGTGTTCTTCTGCACAAATTTCTTATAGACAGGTACCTTGCAGAGAGTTATCCAGCCAGCAGACTATTTGTTGGTGCTTATTGCTGTTCTTCCCCCTAAATGTCTGATTTTATACCCCAAAACATTAGCTCATTTCATTGGTTTAATGTCAATCCAATCAGTGAAATTCAAATTCAATTGGATTTTGGTATCTGAGGCAGAATTTAAACTGTCCAAATGTGAATTTGTTTTTGTTTCATGGCAACACAACTCCAGCTATTTGTTTCAACCAAATGTTGCATTCTTAAATTGTTCACCACACTATGTGCTTCTCTAAGGCCTTGCCAATTTCCTCTCTCTTAAAGGTACAGTACATGCCTACACCTTCACAACACAGGCTAGTTGCAAGAATGATTTTCTCGATGGCAGTGGAGTGCAGAACCAGGGGTCACAGTTTAAGGATAGAGAGTAAATCATTTAGAATTGAGATGTGAACTTTCATCCAAACAGTGATGAGCCTGTGGAATTCACTACCACAAAAGGCAATGTCCAAAACATTGTGTAATTTTAAGAAGGAGTTGGATGTAGAACTTAGGACTAAAGGAATCAAAGCATATTAGGGGAAGCGGAAACAGGCTATTGAGATGGATGATAAACTATGATCGTGCTGAATGGCAGAGCTAGCTCGAAGGGCCAAATGGCCTACTGGAGCTCTTCCATCTGAGCTGCCTGTATTTTGACCCAGCGATAGTGAAGGAGTGGTGACATATTTCCAAGTCAGGATGGTGAGTGATTTGGAGGGGAACTTGCAGGTGGTGGTATTTCCATACATCTGCTGCCCTTGTCCTTCCAGATGGAAGTGGTTGTGGGTTTGAAAGGTTCATCTAAGAATCTTTGGTGAATTTCTACAGAGCATCTTGTGGAAAATACACACTGCTGCTACTGAGTATCGGTGGTGGAATGAATGGATTTTTGAGAATGTGGTGCCAGTCACGCGGGCTGGATGGTGTCGAGCTTCTTGAATGTTGTTGGAACTGCACCCATGCAGGCATGTGGAAAATATTCCATCACATTCCTGACTTGTGCCTTGTACCTGGTGGACCGGCTTTTGGGAGTCAGGACATAAATTATTTGCTGCAATATTCCTAGCCTCTGAGCTGCTCATGTTGCCACTGTATTTATGTGATGAGTCATTAGAGTTTCTGATCAATGGTAATGCCCAGGACGTTGATAGTGTTGGTAACGCTGTTGAATGTCAAGGAGCGTTGGTTAGATTGTCTGTAATTGGAGATGGCCGAAGCATGGCATTTGTGTGGTGCAAATGTTATATTGTCCAAATCTTGTTGCAATTGAACATGAACCACTTCAGTATCTGAGGAGTTGTGAATGATGCTGAAAATTGTGCAATTATCAGGGTTTTTTTTTGCAGGATAGAACATAGGTATTCTGTGAAGCAGTCACCCAGTAAATGCTGAGCTTTTCCAGCAATTTCTGTTTTTGTTCCATCGAATCCAGTTTTGCTAGGGCTCCTTGATGTCAAGGGTTATCACTGTCATCTCACCTCTGGAATTAAGCTCTTTGGTCCATGTTTAAATTGAGGCTGTAATACGATCAGGAGCTGAGTGGTCCTAGTAGAACTCAAACTGGCATCACTGAGCAGGTTATTGATGAGCAGGTGCTGCTTGATAGCACTTTGTATCTGTTCACTCATTTTCAATTATTTATATACTTGAACCCTAAATCATCTTCTCATCCACATTTCCTAGCTTCTCACAAATTAGAAGATAGTCTTTTTTGGATCAAAATTGATGACATTACACTCTCCAACTTAACGTAAGATTATCTCCTTGACTCCACTTCATTGCCTGCCCCTGAAGCCCTTGATGATCAAAAATATATTGAACTAAACCTTGAACATGTTCAACAATCTAGCATCTTGTTCTCTCTGAATGAGAATTACAAAGATTGAAGACCCACTGGGAGGAAAAAAAAATCTGCAACCCCCTAATTCTAGATTCTCTTATGAGCGTAAGGCCAAATCTGCTCAAACTTTTCTCATCAATCAACCTCTTCATGTCAAGAATCAGCTTTAGTCATCTTTCTAAATTGCCTCCAATGCAAGCACATTCCTCCTTAAGTGAGGAGACCAAACCATGCACTGTGCTAGTTTGGGTTTCCTTACTTAAAGAGGAATGTGCTGTATATAGCACCAATGCTGTATATAGTTGTAATAAGACTCCCTTCCTTTTGTTCTCTTCTCCCTTTTGTAATAAAGACTACATTCCATTTGACTTCCTATTTATTTGCCAAACCAGCATATTAATTTTTGTGCAAGGGAAAGGGGGCTTTAAAGTGAAATCCGAGGTGGCTCCCAGCCAACAATCTTATGCCCAATCCTCTAGCAATGTCCAATTACTTGATCAGGCATTGCCTTTGATTGAGGGATGCCACCACTCACTGAGGTGATAAGCTACCTGTGCTGTAGCAGTTTTCACAAGCGTTTCATGGTAATAGGTCTGCCTATCACTGGGTTAATCTCAGCAACAATGGCTGAGGCCCTTAAACTGTCCTTAATTGGTCACTGAAGGTCTTCATTGACATGATAAAAAAGATGACCATGGATGTTTCTGCCCAACTTTTTCATCCAGAACCTAATTCTGGTAGAGGTGGGAAGGTGGCAGGGTTAGGTAAACCACCATCCTGCCTAAATTCATCCCAAAGATGCCTTTTGTGGTCATGAACTTGCCCCGTTCAAGCCTTTTGCAAAAAGCTATCGTGTGTAGATTCACCTCGTTGAGTTGAAAGGTTAAAGAGCTGCTCAGTGTCGGTAGCTCCTTTTATTCATGGTTGCATGATGCATTTAGTAGACAATGATACATGTCCTCCCAGTGTAGAGCAGATCATTCATCCTTCTAGGTCATTGATGAAATCTTCCTTGATGTACCCAAAGGCACTGACCTCTACAGCAACCAAAGTCTGGGCTGTACAGGTTACTCAGGATCAGATGGCTTTTTGTATTCATCTATCAAAAACAGTACATGTTTTCTCCCCTGTAAGTCCTGCAGGATGCCTTTCTATGGAGGTGTCGCTAAAGAGTGGATCTGTCTGCAACATTTCCAGCCTGCAGTGGCCTTGCATAGTTCCTTCAAGCATCAGTTTAGGCATGGAGATCATTGTCATGGCCGAGTGTGCACTAAGTAATAAACAAATGGCCAGACCATGTGCTTCAGATGGTCCCAATTGGAGACATAAACTTTCACAGGAAGAAGTCTGGTGTATTTCTGTGTTCAAATTATCCTTTTCCCACGTTTAACAAATGGGGAGTAACTAAAAGGATTGTGTTCAAACATCATGTTTACTCTAAATATAATGTTAACCTTTTTAGTCAAACCATTTACACCAATAAAAGAGCCTTGTTAATCTAAAAGGAGAAGTAAATTAAAGTTTTAGTAGTATTGGGAATTTCTGAAAATTACATTAGAGGATTTGTGTCCTTTAAGTATAGACGTTCAATGATAGTTTGTAATATGGAGACTCTGTTATCTCAGCTGAATCATCTTGCAGAGGTGACATTAATGTTGGCTTTATTCTACTATTTTTTTTTCATTGTCTGTGGTGATATATGCTTTACCCCAAAATGAATATTTTCATAACAATATATTAATCTGGGCTATATAGCTGCTTAATAGCTGCTGATAAATGCACTTGCTATTTGTTTTGTGCACTGCTGTTTAGAATATATGAATGCTTAGTTTGGTTCCAATACACTGGAATAAATGAATTAGTCACCATCAACCTTAAGGACAGTATGAGAGCATAAGGTGTTGGATTTGCATGAAGAAAATCACAGTGCTCTACTGAATCTGTCTGTTGAAATTAGTGCTATAGTTAAAAATTTGTTGTTTATATTTATTTAGCCAATGTAAATGGGCTTGACGTTAGTCAAAGAGATGAGCTTGAAGAGTGAGGATCTTAGCCATAACTTAACTCTGTTAAGGAGGCCCCTGCCTAACATATTTTCACTGAGGAGAAATGAGAGGGATGCAGTTAGGCCTGCCACCTCTGAAGCTGGGCCCTCGGCTACCACAGAGTTCATTGTATGATGAATTGGCAGACTAAACGATCTGCCTGTAGAGCATTACAGAGCAGTACTGGCACTTCGGCTCTCGATGTAGCGCCGGCCAGTGAAACCAATCTGAAGCCCATCTCACCTACACTATTCCATTCTTATCCTTGTGGCTATCCAATGACCATTTTAAATACCAGTAAAGTTGGCGAGTTTACAACTATTGCAGACAGTGTGTTCCATGCCCCTACTACTCTCTGAGTAAAGAAAATACCTCTGACATCTGTCCTATATCTATCACCCCTCAATTTGAAGCTATGTCCCCTTATGCTAGCCAACACCATCCTTGGAAAAAGGCTCTCACTGTCCACCCGATCTAACCCTCTGATTATCTTACATGTCTCAATTAAGTCACCTCTCAACCTTCTTCTCTCTAATGAAAACAGCTTCAAGTCCCTCAACCTTTCTTTGTAAGACCTCCCTCCATACCAGGCAAAATCCTAATAAATTTCCTCTGAACCCTTTCCAAAGCTTCCACATCCTTCCTATAATGCGGTGACCAGAACTACACACACGGGTTTTCTACATTTGCAGCATGACCTCATGGCTCCGAAACTCAATCCCTCTACTAATAAAAGCGAACACACTGGATGCCGCCTTAACAGCCCTATCAACCAGGGTAGGAACTTTCAAGGATCTATGTACATGGACACCGAGATCTCTCTGCTCATTTACACTACCAAGAATCTTACCATTTGTCCCGTATTCTGCATTCCTGTTACTCCTTCCAAAGTGAATCATCTCACTCATTTTTTGCATTAAACTCCATTTGCCACTTCTCAGCCCAGCTCTGCAGATTTTCTATGTCCCTTTGTAACCTACAACATCCTTCGGCACTATCCACAACTGTACCAACCTTACTTCCAGGTCCTCATCCAGGTCATTTATAAAAATGACAAACAGCAGTGGACCCAAAACAGATCCTTTTTGATCCAAACCGCTAAATCGCCTTCAATTCCATGCCTCCATATTTTGTGCACTAGCCTACAATGGGGAATCTTATCAACTGCCTTACTGAAATCCATTTACACCACATCAACCGCTTTACCCTCATCCACCTGTTTGGTCACCTTCACAAAGAACTCAGTAAGGTTTGTGAGGCATGACCTACCTTTCACAAAATCGTGTTGACGATCCCTAATCAGCCTATTCCTATTGAGCTGATTATAAATCCTATCTCTTATAACCTTTTCCAACACTTTTCCACCCACAACTGAAGTAAGGGTCACTGATCTATAATTACCAGGGTTGTCTCTACTCCCCTTCTTGAACAAGGGAACAGCATCTTCTGGTACTATTCCTGTAGCCTCTGTTTATTGGGAAGAAAATTGCTTCAATTGTAATAATTAATCCTGTGTCTTTAAGTCCTTGCCACCTAGGAAGTCATAACCTCTCATTTCCCATGCCACCTATACACCCTCAAATCCATTCTCCCAGTATCCACTATCTACAGACAATGTCCAAGCTATTACTCACCATATCCACCAATGCCACGTAGAGGAACATGCGTGCAATGATAGCAAAGATACCCTACAAGTTGTGTCAGTGTTGCCCTGCTGGGTCTAAGTGCATTAGCCATTCTTGGAGTGACAAAGCATTCATTATAAGACCATCTAGATAAATAGATGTCTGGCCATCTATTTTAAATGCTGGTATGAATACAACTGTCCCTACTGTGGTTAAAGTGTTATAGGTTATGATGTGGCACATTGGGGACATGGGGGTGAGTGTAAAGCAGTCCTAACATCCCTTCATAAAACTTGGCCAAAGTCTCAGAGTAATGCCTTTGAAGCAGCCCACCTCCAATGTCATCTCTGGTCTTTGATTGTCTTCCAAAGCAAAAAGTATATGTCAAGAAATCTTTTCTGTTGATGGAATTATTTTGTACAAGCTGGACAAAGAAGAATTAAAAGAATTTTGCATCAGTAATTAGACAGTTAATTTGTATGACTGTTTCAAAATTGGTTGAGTAAATGACACAAGATGTTTCATTTAAATAACATAGAATATTAAAAACATTAAAATTCAAAAGGGGATCATATAACTTTGTGACTTAATAATTCTCTTTCATCTCTCTAGGTGATTTTGCTGTTCTGATTAATGCTGGAATGTCTGTGAAACAGGCCATTGTTTATAACCTCTTGTCAGCTCTGCTTGCATATGTTGGTGTAGTAATAGGTATAGCTGTGGGACAGTATACTCATAACTTAACCCAGTGGATCTTTGCTATCACTGCGGGCATGTTCCTCTACGTGGCATTGGTGGATATGGTGAGTAATAGCTTGGACATTATTTATCAAACAAATTTGCTTTTTAGAAGTCCAATCTTAATTGATTAAATTGAACCTAATTTTAAATTAGCTTGCAAAATTTCTTTGTGAAGCCTTTCAAAAAGTAAATCTTTTAATATATTACTTAAAAGCATCCAAGCGAATATTTAAACATTAGTTTGCTGGTATTAATTTTTTCTGCAGCAAGTCAATAACCTCAATAAACTTGAAAATCTGGGTATGCATAATAATGAAGAAGCAGGTAATAGTTCTGAATCTTGCCCCTCCTTCATCAGTGTACTTCCTTCACGTTTGGATGCGTGAAATGACCAACTTTGTTTTCAACAATTCCTTTTTTCTTGCAAATTTACCACTACTCACTAAGTTCTCTCTCATTATGTACAAATTGAGTTGCACTAAAATAAACAGTGCAGAGAAGTGGACTTAAACATCTACTTACATTAATGTAGTCATTTGCAAGAATGCAAGTAGATTGTTAGCAAACCTGAATGAAAGTTCTCCAAAGCAAAAATGTTCACTTTGCATTTGTGTGTGTTAATTTTCTTTTTGAATTTTTCGAGTTGAGAAGGACAATGGCTATAAATTCACAACTCTGCCACTTGTAAATTATATGGGTGATGGTTACGAGAGGGATATCCTTGAACTGCAGCTGATTTTCACTAACTTTCACTGCTGACACAAGGGACCTCAAAGAAAGAAGAATTGCAATTGTTTCCAGGGCAGTAGCAGAACATTATCTGTTCCTTCAGAGAGAGATAATGGACCTGACAATAAACAACTCCGACTTTCTTAAATTGCAAGCACTGGCCTTTTAAGGTTAAGGCTGCAATCAGATCTTGAAGCTGCTCTGCTTTTAAATTTGACTTCCATTTTGTGTGCTGTAGAGGTAGTATCATCGTTCACATTTCTCTTGTGGGTGGGGACCCTACATGAATAAATAACCCCAAACTAAAAAATACGATGGTAGTTGGTGTGCTGGATGAAAATTCCCCCCCCCACCCCCACCCCCACCCCCCACCCCACAATCCCACCCCCCACCCCACAATCCCACCTGCTTCAAGTAGGCAGTAGGAATTTAGATTAGATTACTTAGTGTGGAAACAGGCCCTTCAGCCCAACAAGTCCACACCGATCCGCCGAAGCACAACCCACCCATACCCATACCCCTACATTTACCCCTGCATCTAACACTACGGGCAATTTAGAGTGGCCAATTCACCTAACCTGCACATTTTTGGACTGTGGGAGGAAACCGGAGCACCCGGAGGAAACCCACGCAGACACGGGGAGAATGTGCAAACTCCACACAGTCATTCGCCTGAGGTGGGAATTGAACCCGGGTCTCTGGCGCTGTGAGGCAGAAGTGCTAACCACTGTGCCACCCACAATTCTCTCCCCACAAGTCTATTGCTCAGAGCTATAAGCCTTTGTTGCAATTGAAGGTCCCCTTTGGAAAAATAATTCTACGGGACATCTTCATTTCTCTCCCAAAAACTTTGCTTTCCAAGTGAAGACATTTTTGAAACCAATAACCAATATGCCTGAGTTGCACAACTCAGTAATGACAGCTAGATAGAAAATTTGTGGGCTATTATAGAATTTGTTTTTTCTTGAAGCTTTTGGGTCCTGTTCAGATAACATAGGATCATGATGTAAGTTTGCTCCCTGAGCTGGAAGATTTATTTTCAGATGTTTTGTCACCATGCTAGGTAACATCATCCGTGAGCCTCTGGTGAAGTGCTGGTGTTCTGTCCTGCTTTCTATTTATGTGTATTGATCTGTTAAGGTGGATGATGTCATTTCCAGTTCTTTTACTCAGAGGTTGGTAAATGAGGTCCAAATCAATGTGTTTATTCATGAAGTTTGAATGCCAGACCTCTAGGAATTCTTGTGCATGTCTTTGTTTAACCTGTCCTAGGATGGATGTGAAAAATGTGTTGCTGGAGAAGCGCAGCAGGTCAGGCAGCATCCAAGGAGCAGGAGGATCTTTTTATTTCGCAGCAGGTCAGGCAGCATCCAAGGAGCAGGATGCTGCGCTTTTCCAGCAACACATTTTTCAGCTCTGATCTCCAGCATCTGCAGTCCTCACTTTCCCCTAGGATGAATGTGTTGTCCCAGTCAAAGTGGTGTCCTTCTTGGTCTGTATGTAAGGATACTCGTGATAGTGGGTCATGTCTTTTGGTGGTTGGCGTCCATGTATCCTGGTGGCTAGTTTCCTCCCTATATGTCTGATGTAGTGTTTGTTGCAATAAGTATTTTTCTTCTAACGCTCGTTGTTTCTGAGTGCTGCAGTGTGTGGTGACCTGTTTAAATAATGTCCTGATGCAGGTCCATTTGTGGGTGTTGGGCTGATTACTTGTGTAGTTAAGTATCTGGTCTTTGTGTGCTGCTTTCCTGTAGACGTTGGTCTGCAGCTCTCCATTAACTGTTTGTTCCACAGTGGTATCTAGGAATGTGGTGGGGGGGGGGGGGGAGAATGTATGTTGTTGTTCACCTCCTCTTTTGTGAAATTTATGCCAGTAAGCATGTTGCTGATGATGTTGTAGGTTTCCTCTAATTTGTTCCGTTCTCTGATGACAAAGGTGTCATCCACGTAACGGACCTAAAGTTTGGTTTGGATCGTGGGGAGGGCTGTTCGTTCAAGTCTCTGCATTACTGCTTCTGCTAAGAAGCCTGATATTGGTGATCCCATGGGTGTCCTGTTGATTTGTTTGTCAGTCTTGTCATTGAAGATGAAGTGGGTAGAGAGGCACAGGCCTACAAGCTTGATAATGTTGTCCTTGCTGATGCAGTTGGTGCTGTCTGGTGTTTGTGTCCTTGGTTCGTCTAGTAGTGAGGTCAGGCTAGGCTGATGTTAATTGATGTGTATAGGGTTGTTACATAAAAAAAAATACCTATACAGCGTATTCAAGAACAACAGGTACCCGACAACACAGTCTGCCAATTCTTAAACAACAAACCCAAACAAGTAGACACAACACGCCCAGAAACTCTAGCCACAGTACCATACATCAAAGACATCTCGGAGATGACTATCAGACTACTCCAAACCCTTGGCATCATGGTAGCCTACAAACCTACCAAAACACTGAAACAGCTACTGATGAACCAAAAGGATCCTATACCAACAACCAGCAAAACAAATGCCATTTACAAAATACCCTGCGAGGACTGTAACAAACATTACATTGGACAGACAAGCAAAAAATTAGCCACGAGGATACATAACACCAACTAGCCACTAAAAGAAATGATCCACTATCACTAATATCCATACATTTTGACCAAGAAGGGCACTACTTTGACTGGGGCAACACATCCATCCTAGGACAGGCTAAATAGAGACATGCACAGGAATTCCTAGAGGCCTGGCATTCAAACTGGAACTCGATGAATAAACACATTGATTTGGACCCCATTTACCAACCTCTGAGAAAAACAACCGGAAATGATCCACCTTAACAAGACATATAAATAGAAAGCAGGACAGAACACCAGTGCTCCAGCGGATGATGTTACCTAGCATCCATCTGTAAACGTCTGTAAACAAACCTTCCAGCTCAGTGAGCAAACTTACAACCTGAACCTCAACCTGAGCTGTAAATCTTCTCAAAAATCGCAACGTAGAACCATAGAATCCCTACGGTTTGAAAGCAGGCCATTCAGCCCATCGAATCTACACCACCCCTCCAAACAGCATCCCACCCAGACCCACCACTCCTATCCTATCCCTGTAACCCTGTATTTTCCATAGCTAATCCACCTAGCCTGCTCATCTTTGGACTGTGGGAAGAAATTGGAGCACCCAAAGGAAACATGTAAACATGGGACAATGTGCAACTTCAACATTAAAAGCTTGAATTGAACCCAGGTCCCTGGCACTGAGGCAGTACTGCTAACCCACTGAGCCCCAAGATGATGAATAGTAGACTCAAATAATACCATGTAAAAAAACTTAATTGGATTTGATTTTTGTTATCTTAATACATTTTTAAAATCATATGGCGATTTGATAAATGTTGATTGGGAAAAATAATGTTCATTACCGTGACTTCTGACTTCGGGCGGCACGGTGGCACAGTGGTTAGCACTGCTGCCTCACAGCGCCAGAGACCCGGGTTCAATTCCCACCTCAGGTGACTGACTGTGTGGAGTTTGCACGTTCTCCCCGTGTCTGCGTGGGTTTCCTCCGGGTGCTCCGGTTTCCTCCCACAGTCCAAAGATGTGCAGGTCAGGTGAATTGGCCATGCTAAATTGCTCGTAGTGTTAGGTAAGGGGTAAATGTAGGGGAATGGGTGGGTTGCGCTTCGGCGGGTCGGTGTGGACTTGTTGGGCCGAAGGACCTGTTTCCACACTGTAATGTAATCTAAATCTAAATCTGTAATCTAATCTAAAAAAAGTATAGGCCTAAATATACTTGTTGACAAATGGGGATCAAGTTATATGCCTACAAATGCATTTTGCCGTTCAAACATAGGGTCATCTTTTAGGTCTAGTTATATGTCACAATTTATGGAAAGCTTTAAATTGATTTACAATGAAAGGGCAGATGCCTAAAACAGTTAATTGCAGATTGTGCCCTAATTAGGTTTTCTTTCCCTTTTCTAGTTACCAGAAATGCTCCACCGTCCTACAGATAACCATATTCAAGCTAAGTTTGGGCACTTTGCTCTACAGAATGCTGGGATGCTCTGTGGCTTCGCCATTATGCTGCTAATTGCCATTTTTGAGGATCAAATCAAAATCCACTTCTGACAGTTTTGGTGATAATATATGGTCTTGTTTGCCTTATTCGGTGGTACTTAACTTTGTAAAGCAAATTGTGACATATTTGTTAGGACAGTAGATTACTTTTCACAGCAACTGCTGTTTGTTCGTTGGTTTGACGCACGGTTACCTCCGTGGTTCAGTATGGAAACTTAAGTAATTACATTTTTTATGTCTGTGAAGACGACGAAATCAATGCTTGAATAAGTATTTAGCACAATTAGATCAGGATAAGTGATGTAGTTGTAACAACTGTTTAGAATACTTTTCGCATGCATTGTGTCAGGTGTTTATTTATGGATGGCACTCACCAACTGTAATGCCATCTGGATTCATGGTGCTGTTTTTGTGAGATCATATCTTCAGTGTCACACATAAACAAATGAGCAGATTTCAATTTACTTTTGAAAATGGTGTTATTTCATGATTGTAGACATTGTCCATTGAATTTGTTTTTACCTTTAACATTCCTTCTTCCATTATAATACCTCAGAACCATGTTTGCTGTTCTCAGTGAGCAGCTAGATTGCTTGTTCTTTGTATTAGTTTGGAGTTGATTTTTGTAAGCCCTTATTAGCCTGTCACTATGTGACATTTCCATTTTGTCACTGTATAAATCAATGTAATAGATCATATGTGATCAAGTGCAACTGGCCAAAATATGATAAATGTGAGTTAGTGGAACCTGTGATTCTTGTGCGTGTTAATCAGCATAATAAGTCATTAATAAAGCCAAAGATTATGGATCCTAACCAGTTAATTTTGACATTTAGGTGAAAAGTTTCAGTGTTAAGGTACCATAGACTTGGTGTTTGTCACAAGTGAAATTAAAAATCATTTTGTTTATCACATAATAAGTTTTGATGTTTTAAGTCTAATGCTAATGTATGAAATAAATGGCTCTTTCAAGTTTTACTTAATAAATTCCTGACAATGCAAAACTATGGTTTTATTGTATTGATTCTGCAACAGTCTTTGCATTTCAATATGTCTATAATGACAGATGGATTTACAGGCACACAAAAAAAACTTGTAAAATTTCTGTAGGAATCATACCAACAAAATTGATTAATCAGAAGTAAAGGTTTGAGGAATAGAAGTAAGTAATTCTTAAAATCCTGATTATTACACATTTGAGGCAGGTATTTTATGAAACCTTCTACCAGCAAGACTTATGCCAAAATATAAAATGAGGTTTAAGCATTGTATTTGTTAGTAAGCATAAGCTGTAAAAAATTGCACCAAAATCATTACGAATTAAGCTGACAGAGTAGAGCTACACCACGTCCAATCCAGTGTTCAGGAGGCTGGTCAGAAGGGATACGCATTGCAATCACAAAGTTAGTAGAGTGTCCAGTTGTGGACAATGTTCCCCTTCTCTCACTGGTCTTGTAAACTGGAGCAATGTAAACAGGATGTGGAGAGATTTCTGACTTCTTACAAGGTTTTAGCCACAGCTGTCAAAGGAAAGCAAAAATAATTGGATACTACAATTATTCTTGACGAAATAGCTCTCAGTAACAATGTCCTAGAGGCAAGAAGAGAAATGGCTATTTTTTTTAAAAATTATTCATGGGGCATGCTCAGTTGGTATTTTGTGCCCATTTGGGTCTGGAGTCAGTGTAGGTTAAACAGGCAAGGGTAACATTTCCTTTTTTAAAAGGACGTTATTGTAAAAACCTATCTGGATTACTAATCAACAGTGATTACATGGCTGCCATTAGGCTAGTTTTAATTCCAGATCCTTAATAAATTCAAATTCACCATCTGCTATGGTGGGATTCAAACCCTTGGATTTCAGATTCCTAATCCGGTGACATTATAACTATACCATCGTCTTCCTTTCTATTAAATTTAATTAAATCTGGCTCATTGCTTATAATTGAGTTCAACCTTATATTTGAAAGGTAGAAATATAAAACAACTACTAAGATTCTGGACAAGCTGACTTAAATGGGAGGAGACAAAATGTCACCTGTTAAACTCTGCAGATTTGTAAATAGTCAAACTTGTATGTTAGTCATGATTCGGAGATGCCGGTGTTGGACTGGGGTGTACAGAGTTAAAAATCACAGAACACCAGGTTATAGTCCAACAGGTTTAATTGGAAGCACACTAGCTTTCGGAATGACGCTCCTTCATCAGGTGATTGTCCCTGACACATCACAATCACCTGATGAAGGAGCGTCGCTCCGAAAGCTAGTGTGCTTCCAATTAAACCTGTTGGACTATAACCTGGTGTTGTGTGATTGTTAACTTTGTATGTTAGTGGAAGTGTTCAAAAATATCATGTGACATACCACCAGTTTATCCCGCTAATATTCAAGATTTCTACTTGTGAAACAAACAGCCCTTAATAATAAAATGATCAGGGACAACAAAAGAAAATTGTCTGAAAGAAAAAATATAAAAAGGAGCAGATTTTGGCAACTACAAAATTGCAGACAACAGCTAAGGATACCAAATCGGGCTACAAAAATAATTCTGGAAAAAAAACTTGCTCAGAATATTAAAATCAGCAAGATTTGTTTACATTTGATCAAAAGAGGGTTGCCAAGAGCAATAAGAACGATAAGGTTAATAGAAAATCTATTTGCAATGATTGGAAAGTCTAGGACCATTTTAAATGTCTAAAAAATAGAGCAAAATTTTACAGGATATCTTAAATTCATTTGTGGCATATGGGCGTGACTGGCTGGACAGCATTTATTGCTCGCCCCTAAGTTGATCTTGAGAAGGTGTTGGTGAGCTGCCTTCTTGAACTGCTGCAGTCCACCTGCTGTAGGTTAACCCACAATGCCATTAGGAAGGGATTTTGACCCAATGCTGTTAGGAAATTCATTTACATGTCAATGGCATGCAAATTGATTTTAGATCTGTTAAATTTAAACCTGAGATTATAACAGAGTTTATAGCCCACCTTGCATTCATTACTATCTTTGGTTCAGGGGTTAGGTATCTACATTGGGTTCACAAGATCACAAACCCCTCTTTAGGAAGTCCTAATTTCAAGTGCAGTGATGAATTTTTGAAGGAAGAATGAGAATAGGCAACTTAAATGGTGTAGTTTTAAAGATGATGCAGGAACATAAAGAAACTTGGGATTTAGATAGATTTTGAAGGTAGTAGGACGAATTGATAAACCTGGTTTTTTAAGAAAAAAAATCCTTGCTTTAAGGCACTGGTTAAGTCTCAACTAGAATTTGGTGCTTCGAATTGAAACACCACAGGAAGGACAGCAAAGCTGTGAAGAGGGTATAAAGAATATTGGCCAGACTCCTATCAGAGTGAGAAACTTTAATTATGATAATCATAGAAGCTGTGGTTATACTCATGAAGCAGAGACCATATAAGGAGAAGATTTAGAAACTTCAAATATTGAGAAATGTTGTCAGAAAAGATCAAGAGAAACTGTTTCCATGGATAGAGTATAACCAAAGGACACAAATTTTAAAAAAAACTGACAGATAACCTGGGATTTTGTAAAAAAAAAGTGATTTGTTGAATATAAATCACTATCTGGAAAAAAAAGATAGCAAATAGAACAGTTTTTTTTTAAAAATGGAGTTGGACTTGGAAAAAAAAGTTGGTGAGAGGAAAAGAGAAGAAAATAATTTAAATGAGAAGGAAATAATTGAAAAGCGTTTACAGAGGCAGAACATGCATATGAATCAAACAGCCTCTTGTCCTGCATGAGTAGATAAGAATCCCTACAGCATGGAAACAGGCCTTTTGGCCCAACAAGTTCACACCGACCCTCCGAAGAGTAACCCACCCAGACCCATTTCCCTACATTTACCCCTGACTAATGCACCTAACACTATAGGCAATTTAGCATAGCCAATTCACCTAACCTGCACATCTTTGGATTGTGGGAGCACCTGGAGGAAACCCACGCAGACATTGGGAGAATGTGCAAACTCCACACAGTCGCCCGAGGAGGAAATCAAACCCAAATCCCTGCTGCTGTGAGGCAGTAGTGGTAACCACTGAGCCACTGTGTTGCCTGTATGATGTTAATCCCTCATTAGCAACAGAATATTTGAAAGCTTCCAAAAGTCTGATAGGCAATTAAATCCGGAAAGGCACGAGAACAATGGAAAGGCAGGATACTAAGATAAAACTTTTTTAGATCCTCTGTATTTAGAAACAAAACTACAAATATCTACTGGGTTTAGTCCATTTGAATTGATCCCTGGCCATTAGAGGACCATTAAAATAAATTAGGGAGATGTTCTTGAACCAAAACTACAAAACCTCAATGTTGGATTATTTGGCCATGTTCTGGTTTTAAAGGAGCCATATAAGATAGCGCACTTGCATTAATAAAACAGATGCTACTTACAACAGGCATTGTATCATAGAGAATTTTGGGATATGATTCTGCCAGTTTTTTAAGACTTCTATCCCAGCGTGCTCCATCTATAAAGAGGCCTCGTACGTAGACACCTGTGTATAAAATACATTAATGAAACTGAGTAACATTTTTGACATAGGCACTTTCTTCTCCAGGACTGATTATTGCATTCCACAACTTCAAAGAATGATCTCTGGCCCACATTTTGCTTAGAATTTATCCCCAACAACACCCCCGCCCCCACAGCCAACCCTTCATGAAGACATAGTGCAGTTCGATAAAAAGTAAGTCAGGCAGTAGGAAAGCTCAATACGTAATTGAACCAACAACTGTGGATTATTCGTTTATGGAAGAACTATTCATTTAAGTTATCCAGAAGCTAATCCCTTAAGGACAATTACAACTAGTAGTAGAAAAGTTAAATCGATTTTACTCATTATGAATCTCCAATTGAAATACAGCCTGATTAGGGTTCTAACTGTATATCTAAAGTTTTCAAGGAGATCATTAGCAGTTTGGATATTCAAAAAATTAATGGTGTATCATCTGTAAACGGAGGGAGCTTTGACGGGCTATCATCAAACGCAAAATCATGATTATCGCATACTGTCAGGAATATCCACAGGATTGACCCAAAGGATTATAGTTTTTCCTATTTGCTACCAGAGATTCCCCAAATGAATCGATTGGGTTTAGTCCATTTGAATTGATCTCTTGTCATTAGATTAGAGGACCATTAAAATTAATTAAGGAGATGTTCTTGAATCAAAACTACGAAACCTCATGTTGGATTGTTTGGTCATGTTCTGGTATCACAGGAGCAATATAAGATAGCACAAGAAGATTTGAAAGTTTCAAATGAAAAAAAAATGGGCAAATTCAGTAACTAGAATGTTTCAAGTGGGAGATAAAGTGTTGGTATTGCTGCCTTTACAACGTGAACCGCTAAAAGTGAAATTCAGTGTTCCATATAAAGTAAAAAATTCACACAACACCAGGTTATAGTCCAACTGCTCCTGGTGTGTCTGATTTTTAACTTTGTCCACCCCAATCTAACACCGGCACCTCCACATCATGGCTACCATATAAAGTAGTTAAGAGGATTAGTGATACCTGATAACTGATTCTTCATTATGATCAGGAGTATTTATATCATATAAACATATTGTAAAGGTATCATTACAGGGAAGAGAACAAGCAGGAACTTGACAGAGACTATGAGACTGAGGTAGACAGTTCTCAAAAGAACCTCCTCTTATTCAATTAGCCAACACAAATACTGGGACTGTTGGACACTGTTTTCCCATATTAGCAAGAAGGATAATGGGAGGGTCTTTAAAAAATATAAGGTAATCTCTGGAGATAACCGAGGTGTACTGCATTGGGAGAGCAAAGATTGATAAAACAGCATGCTTATTGGTTAAGCCTAGAAAGTCAATCTCAAGTGGAAAGAGAGTCAAAACATGCTGGAAAATCACGTGATTGAACCTAATCAAAGCAGCAGAAGGACACTGGTAGAGTTAGTTTCTAATCTTAATGGATCATCTAGACTCTGTATAGAAAGGCAAATGCAGTAAAAAGATTCATGGTTGGAAGACTAAATTGATAGGGTTGGTAGTGCTTCATTTCTTTCTATGATGGATCTATTGAAGGAGCGCTGGTGAGTTTATGTCAAGAGCTAAAGAAATATCTGCTTTTTTCACACCACTTGGGTTATAACAATGTCGGATAATGTCACAATCACCTAGCTACAATGCAAAGGCTTATGAATCAAAACTTTTAGGAATGTGTAGGTTTTAACTAAAATGTGTGCTTAACTTCAGCACAATATCTGTACCTTTCACACATTTATTAAAGAAAAAGCAAAAGTGGTACAACCAGGCAGCATTGGAGAAGCAGAAGGAAATTTTAATAACTAAATGAGCTGTCCCTGATTTCTCCAGACTTTTTAAAATGGTGATTAATTTGGGGATAGATGCAGTGTGGCAGATGAAGTTACAGGATGATGACTTAGGAAGCAGAGAAGCCAGAAAGGTATTTCTGTCAGAAACAAACTGGTATTGTAAGTGGTGTCAACCCTGTTTTGTTCAAGCAGTGAGGGAGTTTGGTTACAGATGGGCTGACACCAGAAGGAGTTAGTTGTAAAATTCATTCCTGAAGAAGGGCTTATGCCCAAAATGTCGATTCTCCTGCTCCTTGGATGCGGCCTGACCTGCTGTGTTTTTCCAGCAACACATTTTTCAGCTCTGATCTCCAGCATCTGCAGTCCTCACTTTCTCCTTGGAGTTGTAAAATGTTGGGTTAGACTTTTAGCTAGTAAATAGTTGACAGTTCATAGTTAGGTAAAAACAATGACTGCAGATGCTGGAAACCAGATTCTGGATTAGTGGTGCTGGAAGAGCACAGCAGTTCAGGAAGCATCCGAGGAGCAATAAAATTGACGTTTTGGGCAAAAGCCCTTCATCAGGAATAAAGGCAGAGAGCCTGAAGCATGGAGAGATAAGCTGGAGGAGGGTGGGGGTGGGGAAAAAGTAGCATAGAGTACAATAGGTGAGTGGGGGAGGGGATGAAGGTGATAGGTCAGGGGCGGGGGAGGGTGGAGTGGATAGGTGGAAAAGAAGATAGGCAGGTAGGGCAAGTCATGGAGACAGTGCTGAGCTGGAAGTTTGGAACTAGGGTGAGGTGGGGGAAGGGGAAATGAGGAAACTGTTGAAGTCCACATTGATGCTCTGGGGTTGAAGTGTTGCGGGGCGGAAGATGAGGCATTCTTCCTCCAGGCATCTGGTGATTAGGGAGCAGCGGTGAAGGAGGCCCAGGACCTCCATGTCCTCGGCAGAGTGGGAGGGGGAGTTGAAATGTTGGGCCACAGGGCGGTGTGGTTAATTGGTGCGGGTGTCCCGGAGATGTTCCCTAAAGCACTCTGCTAGGAGGCGTCCAGTCTCTCCAATGTAGAGGAGAGCGCATTGGGAGCAACGGATACAATAAATGATATTGGTGGATGTGCAGGTAAAACTTTGATGGATGTGGAAGGTTCCTTTAAGACCTTGGATGGAGGTGAGAGAGGAAGTGTGTGCGCAGGTTTTGCAGTTCCTGCGATGGCAGGGGAAGGTGTTAGGGTGGGAGGGTGTGTCGTAGGAGGGGCGTGGACCTGACCAGGTAGTCACGGAGGGAACGGTCTTTGCGGAAGGCGGAAAGGGGTAGGGAGGGAAATATATTCCTGGTGGTGGGGTCTGTTTGGAGGTGGTGGAAATGTTGGCGGATGATTTGGTTTATGCGGGTTGGTAGGGTGGAAGGTGAGCACCAGGGGCGTTCTGTCCTTGTTACGGTTGGAGTGGTGGGGTCTGAGGGTGGAGGTGCGGGATGTGGACGAGATGCGTTGGAGGGCATCTTTAACCACGTGGGAAGGGAAATTGCGGTCTCTAAAGAAGGAGGCCATCTGGTGTGCTCTGTGATGGAACTGGTCCTCCTGGGAGCAGATACGGCAGAGGCGGAGGAATTGGGAATACGGGATGGCATTTTTGCAAGAGGTAGGGTGGGAAGAGGTGTAATCCAGGTAGCTGTGGGAGTCGGTGGGTTTGTAAAAAATGTCAGTGTCAAGTTGGTCGTCATTAATGGAGATGGAGAGGTCCAGGAAGGGGAGGGAGGTGTCAGAGATGGTCCAGGTAAATTTAAGGTCAGGGTGGAATGTGTTGGTGAAGTTGATGAATTGCTCAACCTCCTCGCGGGAGCACGAGGTGGCGCCAATGCAGTCATCAATGTAGCGGAGGAAGAGGTGAGGAGTGGTGCCGGGGTAATTATGGAAGATCACCTGTTCTACATAGCCAACAAAGAGACAGGCGTAGCTGGGGCCCATACGTGTGCCCATGGCTACCCCTCTGGTCTGGAGGAAGTGAGAGGATTCGAAGGAGAAATTGTTAAGGGTGAGGACCAGTTCGGCCAAACGAATGAGAGTGTCGGTGGAAGGGTACTGTTGGGGACGTCTGGAGAGGAAAGAATGGAGGGCTTGGAGGCCCTGGTCGGATGGAGGTGTAGAGGGATTGGGTATCCATGGTGAAGATGAGGCGTTGGGGGCTGGGGAAACGGAAGTCTTGGAGGAGATGGAGGGCGTGGGTGGTGTCTCAAACGTATGTGGGGAGTTCCTGGACTAGGGGGGATAGGACAGTGTCGAGGTAGGTAGACATGAGTTCAGTGGAGCAGCAGCATGCTGAGACAATGGGTCGGCCAGGGTGGTCAGGCTTGTGGATCTTGGGAAGGAGGTAGAACCGGGCAGTGCGGGGTTCTCAGACTATGAAGTTGGAAGCTGTGGGTGGGAGATCTCCTGAGGTGATAAGGTTCTGTATGGTCTGGGAGAAGATGGTTTGGTGATGGGGGGGTAGGGTCATGGTCGAGGAGGCGGTAGGAAGAGGTGTCCTCGAGTTGGCATTTGGCTTCAGCAGTGT
Organism: Chiloscyllium plagiosum; assembly: GCF_037043375.1. Lineage (NCBI taxonomy): Eukaryota > Metazoa > Chordata > Chondrichthyes > Orectolobiformes > Hemiscylliidae > Chiloscyllium > Chiloscyllium plagiosum. The sequence continues at coordinate 6,357,435 of NW_028270145.1, forward strand.
AGAGGTCAGTGCGCCAGACTACCTTTATCTGCTGGCTTGATGGTGAGGTTGGGATTGGAGCAGAGGGATTGGAGGGCTGCGCGTTGTGAGGGTGAGAGGTTGGAGTGGGGGAGGTGGGTAGACAGGTTGAGGCAGCAGTTGGAAATAAAGAGGTCGAGGGCAGGTAAAAGGCCAGCGCGGGGTGTCCAGGTGGATGCAGTGTGTTGGAGGTAGGCGAAGGGGTCCTCGGAAGGTGGGCGGGAGTCCTAATTGTGAAAGTAAGCTCGGAGGCGGAGGCGGCAGAAGAAGTGTTCGACGTCACGACGTGTATTAAATTCATTGATGTGTGGACGGAGGGGGATGAAGGTGAGTCCTTTGCTGAGGACTGATCATTCATCCTCAGTGAGGGGAAGGTCTGGAGGGATGGTGAAAACTCGGCAGGGCTGCGAGCTGGGATCTGGTGTGGGTGTGGAGCTAGGAGTGGGGCAGAGCCAGTAACTGGAGTGGGTGTGATGGTGGGGGGAATGGGGGTGGAGTCATGAGCAGGGGTGATGTTCCCCTCAGGGTTCTGGGGGTCGGGAATGGTGACAGTGGGATATGTGGGGGGGGGTGTCAGCAGAATGCAGGTGAATGACGGTGGGGGCGGAAGTGGTGGCAGACACGGCAGTAGGGGTGGCAGAAGTCACTGAGGTTGTGACATCAGCGATGATGTGAGGGGTGGAAGTGATGTCACATGTGATGCATGAGGAATTGTGAGGGACAGAAGTGGTTGTGGGAGTGGTCATGTTGGGGGCGGAAGTGACATCATCAATCAGCGTGGGGGTGGCAGCTGCACCAGCCGCTAATGGCGTCCGAGCAGTTCCAGAGGCCGGGGGAATCTTCTGGAATGTTTGAGGAGCGCTGGTTATGGAGATGGGTAGATAAAAGTTTGTTGTAGTCACAGTTTTTGATGTTTGAGATGGAGTTGAAATATTGTTTGTTGAGAGTATGAATTCTCCTGAGGATGTAGTACAGAGTGGGTCCTTTGCAATTCTGAGAGAGTGTGGCCCTCAGCTGAGGCAGGGCTGACTGTAGAGAGGCGCATTGCTGCGAGCGTGGAACAGAGGATCTTGAAGGAGAACTGTTGCTGGTGTTTTTGAATCTGTAGTCTGTACTGTTTGTCCTGTTCGGGTCCGAACTCTGCTGGTTTAAAGGTGGTCCGGAGACTATGTGGGATGAGGTGGTTACGGAGGCACTGAAGAAGCAAATGTGGCTGTGGTAGCGAGTTTGTTTCAGGACATGTTTGAAGAGCTTCAGGGCAGAGGAAATGACCTGGGAGTTGCAGTGGGAGAGGGACTCCCTGAAATTCTTGTAGAGAGAGGAGGAAAACTTCTTCAAGGCATTTACTTGTAGCTAGAATCCATTTATTTGTAACTTTATAAAGTGAGATGCAAAGAGATTTCTTCTCCCAAAGAACGATAAATATCTAGAATTCTCTGCCCAGTGGAGAATCTCAAGGTGAGCATTTAAAGAGGAGGTAGACAGATTGGTAAAACAGTGGGGATTTTAGGGCAATGAGGAACTGGCACAAACAGGAATTGAGACCTGAGGCAGCAATCTATGGTTTTAAGACTGTTCTTTTCCTATTTCAGTCCAAAATTTAAAAATACAGGAAAATAAAAATATGTGGTCTTTCCAAGTGGTACAAGGGCACACAGGAAAAGACAGCATTCACTTGCAATAAACACCTAGTGATGACAATGCCAGTGCTGTAGTACAATATCAGCAACAAAGTCAGTCTGCTACTCAGGACCTGAAGCAACACTTGCTGCAATCAATCATCAGCAAATACCCCCACTTCTGTCCTTAAGATGGAGGAAAGATCACTGGTGAAGCAACTGAAGATGTTTGGCCCTAGGACTCTACCCTGAGGAACTCCTGCAGAGATGTCTGGGAGCTGAGATGACTACCTCCAACAACCGCAACCATCTTCCGATGTGCCAAGTGTGAGTCCAACCAGCAGAAAGTTTTTGCCTTCATTCCAATTGACTTCAGTTTTGCTAGGACTCCTTAACGTGGCCTCAGTCAAATGCAACCTTGTTGTTAAGGACAGTTACTCTCACCTCACCTCTGGAATTCAGCTATTTTGTTCTTGATTGAACTCAAGCTGTAATGAAGTCAGGAGCTGAATGGCTCCGGCAGAGCCGAAATGGGAGTGTCACTGAGCAGGTTATTGCTGAGTAAGTAGCTCTCTTGATAACACCTTCCATGACTTTACTAATGTTTGATAGCTGAAAGCTGAGAGTTGTAATTGACCAGGTTGGATTTGTCCTGCTTTTTGTGTACATGACTTATCTGGACAATTTTACACATTGTTGGGTGATGCCATTTGTTGTAAATGCACCGCAAGAACGTGACTAGGGGAGCGGCAGGTTCTGGATCACATCATCAGAACAATTGGTGGAATATTGTTTGGGCTCATAGCTTTTGCAGTATCCAGTGCTTTCAACTGTTTCTTGATATCACATGGAGTGAAATGAATTGGGTAAATACATGAATCTATGACACTGAAGACTTCTGGAGGTGGTTCAGATAGATCCACTTAGCACTTTTGGCTGAAGATTGTGGCGAATGCTTCAACTTTATCTTTGTATTCATGTAGTGGGATTCCCCCATCATTGAGGACGGAAACATTTGTGCAGCCTCCTCCTCCAGTGAGTTGTTTAATTGTCCACCACCATCACGACTGCAGAATTTAGACCAGACCCATTGATTGTGGAATTGCTTAGCTCTGTATATCGTATGCTGCTTATGCTGTTTGGCATGCAAGTACTCCTTTTTGGCAACTTCACCAGGTTGACACATTGTTTTTTGGGAGGCCTGCTGAGCCCTTTCAGACTCGACCAGTTTTGATAAGTAGTGCTGCTGCTGAGCACTCTTGGCTGTGGCCACCAAGACTACCATGCAGAGTATATTCTGCATCTTTGCCACCCTCAATGCTTCCTCCAAGTGTTGTTCAATATAGATGAGCACTGATTCAACAACCAAGGGAGAGTGGTACGTGGTAACCAGCCAGAGGATTCCTTGGCCATGCATACGTTGTGCCATGAGACATCATGACTCCAGAATCAATTCTGATACCACTATATATACCACTGTGCTGCCAACTCTATTGGGTCTGTCCTGTCGGTGGTACAAGATTTATCCAAGGACAGTGATGGTGATGTTTCGGACATAGTCATACTCACTGAATTAAATGTTTAGACAGACATTGTTTAGTTTCTTTTGTTGAGACTTTCTAGTGATTGTTACAACTAAGTGGCTTGCTGGGCTATTTCAGAAGGCAGTTGATGGGGAGGGGAGGTGATGGCCTAGTGTTATTATCATGAGATAATTAATCCAGAGACTTGGGTTTGAATTGCACCATAGCAGACACGAGAATTTGAATTCAATAATAATCTGAAATTAAGAGTTTAGTGTCATTCATTCTTTTATTGTTTTAAATCCATCCGCTATTGAGAGATTATGTTGTGGCTATAGAGAGTGGTGGGTGTTTGCTGATGCTGATGCTGTTAACTATCTACACCCTAAATGTATGAATTAAAGAATGGATGACATTAGCCTGTGCACATCACCTGATGATTTATAATGGAGAAGAGTCTCATTGTCTATTCTATTTATACTGTGATTGTTGTCAGTTTGGCATGTCCATGCTGAAAATAAATGTTATGCAGTTCTCGGGATTTTGCATAATATGCATCTGCAAAACCGATCATAAGCTACTGGAAAGAGACATAAAAGCTAGAAATGTATTGACACTGACAATTGTACAAGGTAGAATGGAATCTGAGCATCCAATATGATGGGAGGCATGCATGAGCACATTCCATGCCGGAACTGTGCTGCTCACTATTTTGTTGAAACAGGCAAAAAACATCCAAGCTCCACATCTGAAAAAGGCATTCGCTTGTCTAAAAATGCAAACAATGGACTTTTTGTACAGGTCCATCTGAAATTCCACTGAATGGGCTTTGTTTAAGTAAAGAAGACTGCCATATAAGACCTAAGCAGTAATTCTTAAAAGGACTGCAGAAGGTCACAACCAAAATTGTAAGTTGTTTAAAAGTACATATCAGTATGCGTAACCCAACCCAGCTTTGTAACAGTGCAGAGGACCATTGCCAGCACTCATTTAAACCCTCCCAATAGCTTCACCTTAAGTGACAAATGATGCATCTGCCTGAAATTCACATTCAATTTGCCTGTAAGGCTTTCCTGTTAAATGAGGTTCAAGGCTCAAACTGGATGTGCCTCTTCTGGAGTTGTAATTATAATTGCAAGCCAAAAAGTAAAGAATTCACAAATGACCAACTCCTCATGGTGATAATTCAAATAAGTGAAGTTAAAATTCTTAAAGCACACATGAATTTTCAGCTCATGGACAGTGCTATTAGAGGCAGTGTTAGGTTATTTTATATAGAGACAACAGATGCAAAGATTGACCTCAGAGATGACGTGTGACATTCTTCAGATAATGTAATTTTCAAATAAGTAGACAGTGTAATCTGGGTGTTAGCTATGCTCAGTATCAGAATTCTCACCTTTCATACAAGGTTGAGAGTTACGGTTCTGCTGCAGATGTGAGGCTGACCCGCCTATGCAGTACTGAGGGTGTGCTGGAGGAACAGAGGGGCCTCTTTTTTAGGATATACTTTAAATCAACAAATCAGTTACTCTCTGGTGGATATTACAGATTCTATGAAAGGTTGTGGTAACTTGCTGTACATAAACTGGCTTCTGCATTCTATATCATCAACTACATTTCAAAGGCCTCACTGACTGGAAACGTTTTCATACCTGTGTTCATGGGCCACAGCCGGCCCTGGCTAGGACCAAACTTACTGCCCATTTGTAATTGCCCTGGAGAAGGTGGTGGTGAACTGTTTTGTTAAACTACTGCAATCAATGGGAGGAAGGTAAAATCACAGTGCTGTTTGGAAGTGGGTTCCAGGATTTTGGTGCAATGACATTTAAACTATAGTGCTGCCTGCAGTTACATTGTTGGGGCTGTATTACAGACCTCCCAACAGTGAGTGTGAGGTAGAAAAACAAACAGGTAAACAGATTATGGAAAGATATAGAGGCAATAGGCTAGTGGTAATGGGAAATTTTAATTTTCCCAACATTGACTGGGATACACTTAGCATCAGAAGTCTGGATGGGGTAGAATTTATAAGAAGCAGCCAGGAGAGATTTCTAGAGCAGTATGTCAATAGTCCGACGATGGAAGGGGCCATATTGAACCTGGTATTGGGAAATGAGTCAGGACAGGTGGTAGAAGTTGCGGTGGGGGATTTCTTTGGAAACAGTGACCACAATTCTGTAAGTTTTAGAATACTCATAGACAAAGATGAGAGTGGTCCTCAGGGAAGAGTACTAAACTGGGCCAAGGTCAATTATATCAAAATTAGGCAGGAGCTGGGAAATGTGGATTGGACACAGCTATTTGAAGGAAAGTTCATATTTGATATGTGGGAGGCTTTCAAAGATAGGTTGAAGATAGTGCAGGATAGGCATGTCCCGTTGAAGGCAAAGGATAGGAAAGGCAAGATTCGTGAACCGGGGATGACAGGAGAAATTGTACGAGGTAAAAACAATGACTGCAGATGCTGGAAACCAGATTCTGGATTAGTGGTGTTGGAAGAGCACAGCAGTTCAGGCAGCATCCAAGGAGCAGCGTACGACTAGCCAAGAGGAAAAGGGAAGCATACATAAGGTCCAGGCAGCTAAGAAGAAAATGGGCCCTGGACGAACATCGGAAGAGTAGAACCAGTCTTAAATGAGGAATCAGGCGGGCTAAAAGGGGTCATGAAATAGCTTTAGCAAGCAGAATTAAGGAGAATCGCCAAGCATTTTATTCTTATATAAGAAGCAAGCGGGTAACTAGAGAAAGGATTGATCCACTAAAGGATAATGAAGGAAGGCTGTCTGTCGAACGGGTGAGATTCTCAACGATTACTTTGCATCAGTGTTCCCTGAGGAGAGGAACATGATGAATGTTGAGATTAGAGATAGAAGTTTGATTAGTCTGGATCACGTTGGCATAAGTAGGGAATATGTGTTGGGTAGACTAGAGGTTATTAAGGTGGACAAATCCCCAGGACCGGATGGGATATATCCCAGGTTGCTGAGGGAGGCGAGAGAGGAAATAGCTGGGGCCCTGACAGATATCTTTGTGGCATCCTTAAACACAGGTGAGGTGCTGGAGGACCGGAAGGTTGCTCATGTTGTCCCCCTGTACAAGAAGGGTAGTAGGGATATTCCGGGTAACTACAGACCAGTGAGCCTGACATCAGTGGTGGGAAAGTTGCTGGAGAAGGTACTGAGGGATAGGATCTATTTATATTTAGAAAAGAATGGCTTATCAGTGATAGGCAACATGGTTTTGTGAGGGGGAGATCGTGTCTTACCAACTTAATAGAGTTCTTTGAGGAAGTGACCAAGTTGATAGATGAAGGAAGGGCTGTTGATGTCATATACATGGACTTTAGTAAGGCATTTGATAAGGTTCCCCATGGTAAACTAATAGAAAAAGTGAAGTCACATGGTGTGCAGGGTGTTCTAGCTAGGTGGATAAAGAACTGATTGAGTAGTTGAAGGGAGTTTCTCAAAATGGAGAAAGGTGACCAGTGGTGTTCCACAGGGGTCAGTATTGGGGCCACTGTTGTTTGTGATATATAAATGATCTGGAAGAGGGCACTGCTGGTATGATCAGCAAGTTTGCAGATGACACGAAGATTGGTAGAGGAGCAGAAAGCATAAGGGACTGTCAAAGAATACAGGAGGATATCGATAGACTGGAGAGTTGGGTGGAAAAGTGGCAGATGGATTTCAATCCATACAAATGTGAGGTGATGCATTTAGACAAATCTAATTCTCGAGCTAATTATACAATGAACAGAAGAGCCTTGGGAAAAGTTGATGCGCAGAGAGATCTGGGAGCACTAGTCCATTGTACCCTGAAGATTGCTGCACAGATGGATAGACTGGTCAAGAAGCCATTTAGTATGCTTGCCTTCATTGGACAGGGTATTGAGTTTAAGAGCTGGCAAGTCATGTTAAAATTGTACAAGACATTGGTTCAGCCACATTTAGAATACTATGTACAGTTCTGGTCGCCACATTACCAAAAGGATGTGGACACTTTGGAGAGGGTGCAGAGAAGGTTTACGAGGATGTTGATTGGTATGGAAGGTGCTAGCTATGAAGAGAGATTGAGTAGGTTAGGTTTGTTTTCATTAGAAAAACAGAGATTGAGAGTGGACCTGATTGAGGTTTACAAAATCATGAAGGGTATAGACAGCGTAGATAGAAGTTAAGCTTTTTCCAAGGGTGAAGGATTCAGTAATGAGAGGTCACACTTTCAACGTGAGAGGTGAAAAGTTTAAGGGGGATACATGTGGCAAGTACTTCACACAGAGGGTGGTGGGTGTCTGGAATGCGTTGCCAGCAGAGGTGGTAGAGGCAGGCATGGTAGATTCACTTAGAATGTGTCTGGACAGATGCATGAGTAGGTGGGAAGCAGAGGAATACAGATGCTTAGGAATTGGGCAACAGGTTTAGAGAGTAGATTTGGATCGGCTCAGGCTTAGAGGGCCGAAGGGCCTGTTCCTGGGCTGTAAATTTTCTTTGTTCTTTCTGCTATAGTTCCAAGGTATGTGGCTTGCAGGTGAATTTGCAGCAGGAGGATTTGAAAAGTATTTTGGAATATCTTGAGGTGATGAAAGATACTACATAAATACATGATATTTATTTCCTTTCAGGTCTTCTTGTCTTTTATTTGTTTGCCCTTGTAGAAAATGTCCTTGAAAATTTGACCCAATTGCACTCATGAGACATTCAGCTAAGGAATCTGACAATGAATTGAGTTAGTCAAGCATTTTGTTGCTCTTCCAATTCATTGTTACAATGTTCATTGACACCACCGACTCTTCACTATCGCCTGACCCACCCTTCTTAACTATCTGACTAACTTCTCCCCATGCACCCCCTGAACACCCAGTTCACTGTCCTGACTTATCAGCCAAGTGACCACTTCCTCAAGTACCCAGCTACTCTCAGAAACAACTGTCACCACACCACCACCAGGTACTCTACCCACCTCTGGCCATGTCCATGCCACCTACCACCTCACCCACCTGTCATCCAATCCACCTGCCATAATACCCATCATAAATGGACCATAAATATCTAGAATACTTCTAATGCTACTAGCTAGTGAGAGTAGGAATAAAAAGGTAGAGTAGATGAATGCATGCTGGTGTATGGGAGAAAGATTCACATTTTTGGATCATTGGAATGTCTTCTGGGGTCGGAGTGACTTGTACAAGAAGGATGGATTGCACCTGAATTGGAAGGGGTCTAATATACTGGCAGGGAGATTTGCTAGAGCTGCTCGGAAGGATTTAAACTAGTAAGGTGGGGGGAGTCGCGGGAGGGGGGGGTGGGGTCAGGTAGAGGTGGGACCCAGGGAGATAGTGAGGAAAGAGATCAATCTGAGACTGGTACAGTTGAGAACAGAAACAAGCTACTCAGGGCAAACAGGGACAAAGCAGAGAACAAGGAAGGACTAATAAATTAAATTGTGTTTATTTCAATGCAAGGGGCCTAACAGGGAAGGCAGATGAACTCAGGGCATGGTTATGAACATGGGACTGGGATATTATTAGCAATTACAGAAATATGGCTCAGGGATGGACAGGACTGGCAGCTTAATGTTCCAGGATACAAATGCTACAGGAAGGACAGAAAGGGAGGCAAGAGAGGAGGGTGAGTGGCATTTTTGATAAGGGATAGTATTACTGCTGTAGTTAGGGAGGATATTCCCGGAAATACATCTGTAAGAATAATAAGGTGGTTATGGTAGGGGGTTTTAACTTTCCAAACATAGACTGGGACTGCCATAGTGTTAAGGGTTTAGATGGAGAGGAATTTGTAAAGTGCGTACAAGACATTTTTCTGATTCAGTATGTGGATGTACCTACTAGAGAAGGTGCAAAAACTTGACCTATTCTTGGGAAATAAGGTAGGGCAGGTGACTGAGATGGGGAGCACTTTGGGGCCAGCGACCATAATTGTATTAGTTTTAAAGTAGTGATGGAAAAAAGATAGACCAGATCTAAAAGTTCTAAATTGGAGAAAGGCCAATTTTGATGGTATTGGCAAGTGCTTTCAAAAGCTGATTGGGGGTAGATGTTTGCAGGTAAACGGATGGCTGGAAAATGGGAAGCCTTCAGAAATGAGTATATTCCTGTTACGGTGAAAGGAAAGACTGGGTGACTAAAGAAATTGATGGTTTGGTTAAGAAAAAGAAGGAAGCATATGTCAGGTGTAGACAGGATAGATCAAGTGAATCCTTAGAAGAGTGTAAAGGCAGTAGGGGTATACTTAAGAGGGAAATCAAGAGCGCAAAAAGGGGACATGAGCTAGCTTTGGCAAATAAGGTTAAGGAGAATCCAAAGGATTTTTATAAATACTCTAAGGACAAAAGGGTAACTAGGGAGAGAATAGGGGCCCTCAAAGATTAGCAAGATGGCCTTTGTGTGGAGTCACAGGAGATGGGGGAGATACTAAATGAGTATTTTGCATCAGTGTTCACTGTGGAAAAGGACATGGAAGACATAGAATGTAGGGAACTAGATGGTGACATCTTGAAAAATGTCCATATTAAAGAGGAAGAAGTACATGATGTCTTAAAACTCATAAAAGCGGATAAATTCCCAGGATCTGATCAGGTGTACCCTAGAACTCTGTGGGAAGCTAGAGAAGTGATTGTTGAGCCCCTTGCTGAGATATTTGTCTCATCAATAGTCACAGGTGAGGTGTCGGAAGACTGGAGGTTGGCTAATGTGGTGCCACTATTTGAGAAAGGTGGCAAGAACAAACCAGGGAACTATAGACCAGTGAGCCTGATGTCAGTGGTGGGCAAGTTGTTGGAGGGAATCCTGAGGGACAGGATGTACATGTATTTGGAAGGGCAAGGACTGATTAGGGATAGTCAACATTGCTTTGTACGTGGGAAATCATGTCTCACAAACTTGATTGAGTTTTTTGAAGAAGAAACAAAGAAGATTGATGAGGGCAGAGCAGTAGCTGTGATCTATATGGACTTCAGTAAGGCGTTTGATAAGGTTCCCCATGGGAGATTGGTTAGCAAGGTTAGATCTCATGGAATACAGGGTATCTAGCCATTTGGCTACAAAACTAGCTCAAAGGTAGAAGACAAAGGGTGGTGGTGGAGGGTGGTTTTGCAGACTGGAGGCCTGTGACCAGTGGAGTGCCACAAGGATCGATTCTGGGTCCACTACTTTTCATCATTTACATAAATGACTTGGATGTGAGCATAAGATATATGGTTAGCAAGTTTGCAGATGACACCAAAATTGGAGGTGTAGTGGATAATGAAGAAGGTTACCTCGGATTACAACGAGATCTTGATCAGATGAGTCAATGGGCTGAGGAGTGGCAGATAGAGTTTAATTTAGATAAATGCGAGGTGCTGCACTTTGGGAAAGCAAATCTTAGCAGGACTTATACACTTAATGGTAAGGTCCTAGGCAATGTTCTGAACAAAGAGGCCTTGGAGTGCAGGTTCATAGCTCCTTAAAAGTAGAGTCACAGGTAGATAGGATAGTGAAGAAGGTGTGTGGTATGCTTTCCTTCATTGGTCAGAGTATTGAGTACAGGAGTTGGGAGGTGATGTTGTGGTTGGACAGGACATTGGTTAGGCCACTGCTGGAATATTGCGTGCAATTCTGGTCTTCCCATTGTAAGGATGTTGTGAAACTTGAAAGGATTCAGAAAGGATTTACAGGGATGTTGCCAGAATTGGAGGATTTGAGCTCTCGGGAGAGGTTGAATAGGCTAGGGCTGTTTTCCCTGGAGTGTCGGAGGCTGAGGGGTGACCTTATAGAGTTTATAAAATCATGAGAGGTATGGATAGGGTAAATAGACAAGATATTTTCCCTGCGGTGGAGAGTCCAGAACTGGAGGGCATAGGTTTAGGGTAGAGGGGAAAGATACAAAAGGGACCTAAGGGGCAACCTTTTCATGCACAGGGTGTTGTGCGTGTGGAATGGGCTGCCACAGGATGTGGTGGAGACTCGTACAATTGCAACATTTAAAAGGCATCTGGATTGGGTCTATGAATAGGAAGGATTTGGAGGGATATGGGCCAGGTGCTGGCAGGTGGGACTAGATTAGGTTGGGATATCTGGTCGGCATGGACAGGTTGGACTGAAGGGTTTGTTTTTGTGCTATACATCTCTATGACTCTATATGATTACAATTCGATTATTAATATTGTAAAAATAATTCCATTTGGATTCATATGTAATATCATTGAAATTGCAAATTCCTTTCCAGAATATGTGATTATGACTCTAGAATGTTACACAAAGGTAATACAAAGAAACTGCACTGTTAGCTGTATTTCCTTTAGTGAAGATGTTGATCTGTGGGCCTATCAGGTTGAGAATATTAATTATTACAGAAGGGAGTTCTCCTGGGGTCTCTTCATCATTAAAGAAAATAGTTTAAATGGTCATTCATCCTGTTGCTACATATGGAAACTTACTTGATGCAAAGTGGCTGTTGAATATATTTGCATAACTACAGATTAAATATATGTGAAATGGTTTAAAATGTTGCCAGCTACTGCAGTAATGCTTTGCTGTTCTTTCTGAAATGTATAAGGTGCACAAAGCCAGTTTAGTCCCTTTGCAAAGGAGAAGTCATTTCATATAGATATTAAACCCGCTGTATAAGTCAGGAGTGAGAAAGCACAGGGTAAAGCAGATTTCTTAAACAGGATTATCCCACACAATTTAAAGGTCAGCATGTTGCATGTAAACCCTGTGTGATGTTCAACCTGCTTTATGATATTGGAATTTTTTAAACCTACCTGTCCCAATTAATTCTGTAGAGAGCAATGATCTGATGCAGCACTAAGGCTCCACCAGTCACCATGTGCTACTGTCAACCTCTGCTTTCGATACATGTTGATCAAAAATGCCTTACTCATGAAGCAGCAGATGGAACCTTGGCCTCAAAGGCCAATTTACTGAGATCACGGGCAAGGGTCTTAAATCAAAGCAATCTTGCATATGAGAACAGTAACAAGCTGGCTGAAATCAAACAATTTCTTGGGGAAGGTAAGAATATACAAGTACAGAAAGCGGTGGTCATTTTCAGTCCACCATTGATTCTTTTCTGGGGTCCTTAATATGTTGTTGATGGCAAGCTGCCAGCAGTTAATTTGTTGCTTCATTGCCAGTTTAATGATTTGATTAGATTAGATTAGATTACATTACATTACAGTATGGAAACAGGCCCTTCGGCCCAACAAGTCCACACCGACCCGCCGAAGCGCAACCCACCCATACCCCTACATTTACCCTTTACCTAACACTACAGGCAATTTAGCATGGCCAATTCACCTGACCTGCACATCTTTGGACTGTGGGAGGAAACCGGAGCACCCGGAGGAAACCCACGCAGACACGGGGAGAACGTGCAAACTCCACACAGTCAGTCGCCTGAGTCGGGAATTGAACCCGGGCTGCGAGGCAGCAGTGCTAACCACTGTGCCACCGTGCCGCCCATTTGGAGTAGGAAAATTAAACAAGCTTACTTGTTGCTCAGTTTTGAAAAGACATAAGACACCATTGGGGTTTTTCAACTAAAAATATTCTGAGCATAAGTAGATTTTAATTTTTTGTTGTCATGTAACTAATAGTTGTATTCCAGATGTGATACAATTTGTTGAATGACTACCTAGTAAGGCATCTTCAACAAGCCTCTTAAAAATGGAATTTTCATGTAATGTGACATGATAATGCTAAATGCAATGACCCACCAGAGCACACAAACATTTTTGTTATTGTATTTGATCAAAATAAGTAAAACTATGAACAGTAGTTTTAATGCTTTATAAAGTGCAATATTTTAGTATCAGGATGTAACAATAATCTGCAAAGTGTAACTACTCTTGTCTGAATACATGTGGGTAGTGTATACTGAGTTTGAAAGAATAATTGTTATTCAAAAATGACTTGAGTTTATTTTTGGGTATAGTAACAACTAGGGTTCCTCTCAGATTAAATTCTATCCATATTTTGTTCTGGAATCTTTAGCAAGAATGTGTTCCAATTTTTGAATAATTTCTATGAAATTTTAAATGCAGATGAAGTTGCACCACATAAAGATGCCATACCAGTTAAGTAAATTCTAAATCAATGAAATCACTACATTAATTGTCATCATGATTTATTCAGCCATTCAGTACTGGAACACTATGGTTATGTTATGCTGTATTTAGAATTTTCTAAGGGCAGCGTTAAATGTACAAACTGATATGAAATATTGAAGGCATTTTGCCTCCTTTCAGTTCTCTCCTACTGGTAGTATCTTTGAACAATATATTTCTTAAGTGAGGCAGGCATCACGCTCTCAAACAACTGTCAAGTAAACTTTTTGGGGAGGATTCAAATCCCATTTTCTGCCAGTTCTCCTCTGTTGGGAGGTAGCTAACTGCTCTTTAGAGTCTTAGCATACCAACACTACTCACACTATTCCAATTCACTGCATTGCAAAGCATTTTGGGCCCAACAGTAAAATTGACATATTAAGTGGCCTAAAATGCTTTAAGCATGAATTAAGTCTGGGTTTTCTGCAGAATATGTCTCACTAAAGAGGCTGTCTTTAAATTGGAGCAGTGCATAAACGTGTCAAAAGGAGTAAAAGTGAATTAACAAACTTAATTATCATAATTAGAGTTGATTTAACAAACTCCTTAATATTCTGTATTTCCTTACACATCATAATTTTTTTTGTGCAATTATACAATGTGGGGAAGATCATAAATAAACTCTTAAGTGTCCCACTTTTGAATGGAGCTCATGTTTAACACTGTTTGGTAGCATGCCATTTTACTCAATATCAACCACTACAAAATCACATTATAGTACTGTTAAGTGTTAAAGACGTGTTTTCTTACCATCTTCTGGGGGAAATAGATAATTCATGTCCTCCAGTACTTCATAGTCAAACGTAAGCAAGTCAATGGGAATGGTGTATTTTCTAGCATAATTTTGCTGGCCCCCTGTCAGAAACGCTTGAGTAAAGAAAAATCCAGATAACCAGAAGACAGGAGGAGCTCCATCATCATACCAGTCCTAGCATATTGAAGAAAATATATCACTGTCACATTTTGAATATTCATCTCAAACATTCATGTGCTAAAAAGAAATTATGCTCTCATTACATATCATCTATCTTTAGAATTCCACAACATAGGTCTGGATTTTGTGTTTAGTGACAAAGTGATGGTACTTGCCACTGACCTGAAAGAAGACTGTCCACAAAGAGCTAGTGAGCTTTGAGGCACAGGTTTCAACTTTCCTGATGTTAATTTCATTCTGATGTTCACTCTTGAGAATCTCTGGCACCCAACAGCAGTATTATTGTCAAGCAGTCTAAGCCGCCAATTACACTGAGGAATTCGCACAGGCAGAAAGCCAGGAAATAACAAGCAGGTTTTTCTTTTATTTTTTATAATTTTACAGAAAGCCAAAATATTGGAATGTATACATGGGAAATAGAAGCTGAAATCAGAAACATTTTATTTTGAGTTTAATGATTATTTTAGAATCCTATGAAATTTTAATTATTGAGATGAATCTGACATCCTAAAAGTATAAAATGAGTTTGTCATGGTAAGAGAGGTTGTTCAGCAATAATTATAACTCAGTATGGTATTAAATTTCCAGGAACTCGTCATTCACTGAGGCTTAACTTTTTAAAGAGAATTTTAGCAGAAACAAGAAAATTGCAAAAAGTGGAAGTTTACATCAATCCCAATGATTTCTAAACATTTCCAACTATGTGGACTTCAACAGTGCACCTATGGAAAATTGTGAAATCATTGCCAGTGACTCCTGTATTTCCACATATAATTGCATGCAAGTTATAAAAGTTACTGTGAGTTTCACTATATAATTATGCTGAGAGTTTAATTATCATTACTACTGAGGGATAAATACAACTGACAGATGAATAAGGAAGGGGAGGTGAGGTTGGGGTGTTGCCTGCCAGTGGGTGAAAATTGCTGAGGAGGCAATGAACCTGCCAACTTTAATGGGAGGACCGCATTAGAATTTTTTTTTAAACTGCCATTCCTGTCCAACCAGATTGAAGCAGATAGAGGCAGGCAGGGATCATTAGAGTATGGTGTATGATTTGTTTTCTCTAACTGACAGCTGCTGAAAAAAAATTATTTCACTCTCAGGGGGCTTTGTTATTTAAATCACTTCAGACCATAACACAAGATCACTACATCCCCAATGGTAGGTGTGCTGCATATGGGCTGACTATCCACAGATTTATATCATGTCTCCTAAAAACAGGAATGGGTTAGAAATCTTAGAATTTAGTTTCACCCACCATTTTTAAAGGTTCTCAAGTTGTCTCCAATTTGGTGAAAATCTGGAACAATCTCTAAGTTAGACATTAGTTCAAACCATAGGCAAAGCCAAGTACATTACATGACGATCTGCTTTGATTATCTCACGTCTGGTGTTCTGCATTTTGAAGAAACACATTGAAGCCTGATTTATAAGTTATAAACAGAGTTAACCAGCAGGATTTTCCACACATCAGAACCCCAAATTCAAAGCGAAATGGAGACCAGAAGCCATCACTTGCGGGCAACAGTCAACAGAGGAAAAAGCCATTTTATATAAACCCTAACGCTTGGAATGAATGTAGTAGTCATACTGAAGCTCCATTTTGAGGTGTACAAGATGAGTTGGACTAGTTATCATCTTTTGCTGGTTTTACTGGTTTTTCCTTCTGGGAACCCAGCTGCAATTTTCTTCAAAATGGCTGACTAGTGATTAGCCTATGGACTCGACATACGATTAAGGACGAAGGAAGGGCTTTCAAAGCTGGAGGACCAACAGCAACTGGAGAACCTCTTCAAAGGTCAGCTAGGTAAGTGGGGAGGGAGTCAGCTGCTACTCCCTGGAGGGTTAGTCCATTGTCTATTGTCCACCCAGCTTCCTATCTTCCCAAAATGTCAGCCTCTGAAAATAGGTCTTAAACATGCTTAATTAACAATTTGACATTTATGGGTGAGTAATCTTGATCTCCTCTTATTCGCATTTCCAGTAAAATGACCAAGGGCAGTTGGTACTGCCATTACATCATGTACCAAGCTTGGGGTCATCTCTATGTGGACTGCAATGTGGACTAAAAATTCACATCAACATTTCAGGTTGATCACCATTCATCAGAATGAAAGATCATTATTTGGAATGTCAACACTGGCCTAAAATTACCAGCCTTTCGGCCATGGGCTAAATGGTGAGAATGCCAGAAAAGTGGCAGAGGAAGGCATAGCAGGGTTATGGCAATGTCTTTCTGCCACCATGTCATTTTGACAGTAATAGAAAAGCTAGCATTCATACTACCCATTCTTTCCACCTCTGTTGATAGGGACTGCTGCCATGTAGCAAGACTTTTAGGTAAATTGGGCTTCCTGAGCTTGGGAGATGGAAATTTTCCAAGGCTCAGAGAAGGGTCTCCATTCGTAATGGTCACACTAGTAGACAGTGGGTGAATGAACTGTGAGGAAAATGCTTCAGTATGACTTGGGCAAGTTGAGTGAGGGGGCAAATGCATGGCAGATGAAGTACAATGTGGATAAATGTGAGATTAACCACTTTGGTAGCAAAATCAGGAAGGCTGATTGTTATCTGAATGGTGATTGATTGGGAAAGTGCGAAGGTACAATGAGACCTGGATGTCCCTGAGTATCAATTGCTGAAAGTAGTCATGCAGGTGCAGATGAGGGCGTGAGATCTCATAAAATCCCATAAAATTCCAACATTTTAATCATTTTGTTTAGTTTTTACATCAAAAATATGCCTGTGTGCTTATCCTTATATATCTGATGCTTTTCAAATCATTTCAGCAAAAGCTCAAAGGCAAATAGAGTAAAATAATGTAAAAGAAAATACTTCATTTGAACGGGAAGCTGTCCACTAACTAGCAATAAATAACAGAACTACCTTTGGTGAGGGAAGTAAAATAGCTGGTATCCCTTTACCTTCACCTTTAATACGGTCTTAGATGAAGAAAACACTCAGCAGGCAGAGTACCACCTCTTCAGACCTGATGACAATTTGCTTCAACTTTCAGATCTATAACTTTTGCTGAAAACCCATACGTTTTCCAACTTAAAGTCTACCCAGACTATTCCCAATCCAGCCTTGCTTGAGATAACTGTCTGGAATATACAACACCACATTAATCATTGCTATCTTTCCTGCAATCCACTCTCTTTACCCTGTGCAGCTACATACAAGTTCTCCACTCTGTCTTCAGCAGCACTAACCTACTTATTTCATAATTGTCCTAATCTTCAATTTTAATTTGCTCTTTGTCTCATTTAACCACATTTAATTCTTCTTTCCAGTAGCATACAAAGCATTTGAAAGATCTCGGCTGAAGGGTCAAATATGAATCTATTTTCCCTTTTCGTTATATAAACTGGTCATCCCGCTAAGTCATTCCAGCATTAGAAACTTCAATTTCAAATGTCTATCATCTAATATTCTTTTCCTCCTCGATATCTTTCATTCGGTCTGTTCTTAAATGTCTGCAGAATTTGTCTCCTCTGTAAATTAATCAGTTAGTTGTTTCCGATTTATAAAACACTCACCTAAAAGACCATTATGGCTAACGAGCCACATGAGTTAATTTCAGGATGAAATAAAACAGCACCTCACAACAAACTAGAAATTTTTAGACAATCTCAACAGCTCCTTTAATTTGTCCTCTTAACTTTAACTAAGCCTCACAACACATTTAAATCATCACAGCAATAAACATAATTTAATTTCTGATTTATTCGACTTTTCTGAGATGGTCGAATATGTTTTGTTATTTTAGCACAGTGTTTCTCAAAGTAGGATCAGTGGAGACTTGGCAGGGCGTATGCAAAGTAACTGAACTGTACACGAATAAATAGTGGCCATGGTACAAGCTTGGAAGTAGGTAGGTAGTATCACTGTTAATGTTGCAATTTACAGTGAGTTGGATGTCTCAACTGGAAAGGGAATAGGTATGGAGAAAGATGATCAGGTAAACCTGTAGTTCAGTCTTATTCATGAGAAAAGATTTTAGCTTTACCTTGTAGATGCATTCCACAAAAATAATTGCGTTCTGGGTTCCCGACTTCTTTCAGAAAATGTAAACATTTCCATGTGTTGTACTAATTTCAATTGTTGTGGATTTTGACTTTTATTCTCATACATTCTCTTTTTCTCTATCCTAAAATTAAGCTGTATTTGTTTTCAAGGTCAGCCAGTACTCTTGATGCTTTTTAATTAATATTATTACTCTAGCCTTGATGTCTGAATTTTTTCCCTTAATACAAGCTGTTTAAACCCTTCAAACAAAAAAACTAATAACTTTATAATCCTCACTATGACCCTCCAGTTTTAGGGGAATATTTGCCTTTAATGTGTTTTTTGTCTCTCTCTACAGTATTTAACATTACCTCAAACTTTTGACAGTTTTTTTCAACTTTGTCCCTGGAATAATCAATGTAAAATACCATTTCTCAGCCACATACGTTTCATTCAATTGTGTCCTTTTTAAATGCTGCTTGAACTCTTTGTAAAGACTTTCTACCTTACAACTGCACATGTATAATTGTTGAGTCTCACATTTCAGATCTTCACCAACTATAGAATTTTTGCATAGGTCCTTGTACTCTGTTATAACAAGGAATTGCTGTTTCTGACTGACATAAATACATAAATTAGCTATGCTGACTGAGTAACCAGCATCTGCTTATGCTTTTTGTGTTCCTATTAAGTGAATTGTTTAGAATAACAAATACTGAAATTTATTGCATCGCTATAGTCAATATTACAATTACTGCATTATTTTTGAGATCCCACTCATAAAATTCACCTAAGCAAGATAGATTGTTTACTCATTTATCATTGCAGCTATGTAGAATATAATGTGAAGATATAATTTTCCTAAAAGAACTAAGTCTAACAGATTGTGTCGAACACTAGTCTCTCATTGCAGTCCGCACATCATCAAAAAGCACAAATCACCTACTAGTACTTTAGATAGTAGTAATGATTTGGAGATGCCGGTGTTGGACTGGGGTGTACAAAGTTAAAAATTACGCAACACCAGATTATAGTCCAACAGGCCGAAGGCTAGTGTGCTTCCAATTAAACCTGTTGGACTATAACCTGGTGTTGTGTGATTTTTAACTTAGCTTTGTCTAAATCAAAAATTCTAACTTTAAGGAGATGAGGGAAAAAATTGATGCAGATGCTAGAATCTGTACTGAAAACAAAAAATGCTGGAAATCACAGCAGGTTAGGCACCCGTCCATGGAGAGTGAGCAAGCTAATGTTTCAAGTCTAGATGGGTCTTCATCAGAGCATCACCTAAGCTGTGATCTCCAGCATTTTTTGTTTTCTTTAAGAAGATGAGACGGCCTACAGTAAACTGAGAGAACCTGCTAATAGATAAAACAATGGAGGATGTTTAAAGAAATATTTAGCACAATACAGAACCAGATTATATCCCTGAGATGAAAAAGCTGAATTTCTAAGAAAAAACAGCCATGGACAACTAAGGAGATAAGGGAAAGCACACAAAAGAAAAGAAAGAACATACAAAGGTGCAAAGGAAAACAAAGATCCTGCCGAATGGGAAAGATACAAAGACCAGAGAAGGGCCACAAGGCAGGTTATAAGAGCGATTAAAATGGAGTATGAAAGGGAAGTTGGCGGGGACATCAAAATTGACAAGAAGAAATGTTAAAGTTATGAAAGGGAAAGCAGGTGATCAGGCCCAAAATTGGCCCACTAAAGACTGAAAGTGAGGGTATTGTCAATGACTTCAGAGAAATGGCAGTACTTAACAGTCAAAAAAGGAGGATAGCTTGCCAGACTCCAAAAATTAACAGAAGTGAAACATTAATAATGAAGAAATTAATAGAATTAAGAAATGACAGTTTCCATCAGAGTAAGTTAATGGAAGTTAAGGACCACATTGTAGCAGCCCTAACTATAATCTTTCAGAGTTCCCTGAATATAGGAGTTGTCCATCTGGATTGGAAAATTGCATAAGTCACTCTTTATCAATAAGGGCAAAAGAAGAAAACCAGGGAATTACAGACCAGTTAGCTCTTATAACCTGCTTTGTGGCCCTTCTCTGGTCTTTGTATTGTTCCCATCCGGCAGGACCTGTGCTTTTTTTGCATCTTTGCAAGTCCTTTCTTCTGTTTTTCTTTGGGTGTTGTCCGTAAGTTAGCCTAATAATTATGGCGGAAAGTTATTGGAGTCTACAATTAAGGATGGGGGAGTGGAGGATCAGAAACATCTTGAAAATGTTCAGTTAATCAGGGAGAGCCAGCATGGATTCATGATAGATTGGCCATTGCCTGACCAACCTCATAGAATTTTTGAAGAGGTGGTTAAAGTAGTGGCCAGGGATGTATCTATGGATCAAAAACAGAAATCGATGGAAAAACCCAGCATGCCTGACTGCATCTATGGAGAAAAAAAAGTAAAATTTCAGCTCCAGTGACTCTTCTCCTGCTTTCTCTCCACAGATGCTGTCAGACCTGTTGGGTTTTTCCACCAATTTTTGTTTTTGATTCTGGTTTCTAGCATCTGCAATTCTTGGTTTTTTTTGTGAATGTCTATGGATGTTGTTTATATGGTCTTCCAGAAGGCATTTGGTAAAGTTTCATACAACACACTTCTGAACAAGGTAAGCCCTCAGAAGAAGTGAGGGTAAATTACTGACATGGCTTAGAAAGTAGTTGAGTGGCAGGTGACAAAAAGTGGTGACTATGGGTAGGTACTCAAATTAGCAGGATGTGACCAGTGGTGGCACACAAGGATCTGTATTAGAGCCTGCTATTCAGATGATTTATAAACAACTTGGAAAATTGCATAAAAAGACATAACAGTGTAGATGACAGCATAAAATTAGAAAAGCATTTTATAGACTAAGTAAATGGGCAAATCTGCGGGAGCTGGACTTCAGTGTTGTCTATTTTGGACTGAACAAGGATGGATCACAGTTCTTTCTGGATGGTTTGAAATTAAGTACAATGGATGTCCAAAGAGCTTACGGCACAGATCTTCAAAATGCAATGACCAGGTGCCGTAAACAGTCAAGGCAGCTAATGGAATGCTGGCCTTATATCTAAAGGACTGCAGTATAGGATACATAAATTATGCTACAGCAGTACAAAGCTGTGGTTAGACTCCACTTGAAGTACTGTGAGCTGATCTGGGCATCACACCTTAGGAAGAATACATTGGCTGTGGATGGAGTACAATGTAGGTTTACAAAAATAATACCTGGATATCAGGGGTTAAGTTATTATATGAATTAGGCCTGTCTTCTCTAGAATGTAGAAGGTTAAGGGGTAATCTGACCAAATCTTCAAAATATTAATGGGAAAAGACAAGGTTGATAAAGATAAATTATTTCCACTGGTTGGAGAGTCAGAACTAGGAGGCATAGTCTAAAAATAAGGACCAAACTGTTCAGGAGATGCTAAGAAACCTTTCTAAACACAAAGGGTGGTAGGTGTTTGGAACTCTCTTCCAGAAACAGCAGTTAATCAGTTATCAACATTAAATCTGAGATAAATAATTTTTGTTGAACAAAAGTATTATGGGATATGGGTCAAAGGTAAGTACATGAAGTTGGCCCACAGATCAGCCACGATCACATTGAACGGTGGGACAGGCTCGAGGGACTGAATGGCCTACTCCTGTGATATTTTAACAAATAAAGGACAAAAGTTCAGAAAGACAGTTTGATTTCTTTAACTATTTCTCCAGAGTTTATCACCAATACATTTTAAAATGTATACTGTGAGTAAACCTCAGAATTCTTCAGAATGAACAGAATTGATTCCACAAAAAAAACTGGAATTTGATGAACTCATGAATATCCATTGACTATTTATGAACTGAACCAAATATGAGATTATCCGCTATTGAAAATTATGAAACAAGATAAAATTTTCATAAAATTAGAAAATTTTAGCTTCATAAATCATTAAATGACAAAATGATTGGTTAATAACCAAGACATCAAAAAAGTGCCTAACCTGAATATTATCCTGTGATTAAAAAACAATTTATTTATCTAGCATTGGAGCATAAGATGCACCTGCTCAAAAGTGTTTCTGTATAATAATATATACTATTAATTCATCCAATATCTTGTTTTATTTAGTTGTTAATTTAGACTTTATCTGTCTTGTTTAGTCAGAAAGCAACCATTTTTTTGTAATTAGTGCATTATTCAAACCTGAAAGTGGAAAACATCTACACAAAACAGATCTATTATACTTGTAAATGCTTCCAGATATTAAAAGATATGTCACCCAAAGAAGTTGTTGGCAATGAATGTTAGAGCACTAATATACCAGATTATAAAAAAACTTCTTACTTCATTTGTTTCTCGTTCTAAACTACACTGTACTTTCAGATTGAATTTGCACAAAGGAAGACCCCGGTATCTTGCCTGATCAACATATTGCACTTTCATGGTGCGAAGTGAGATTTCAATCACGGATTCTGTTATCTGCTTACCATCCCAGTAGCAGAAACTAGAATCCAATGAATTTTGGGCCAAAAATGCACAAGGTAAATTTTAATGTAAAAAAAATTACTGCATGCACATTCTAGTTGTTAAGACCACATTGAAATTGATCTACTACTTTTACATTGAGGTATGCAATGCTTCAAATGAAAGTTCAAGCAGGCTTTAAGCTCGAGAGAGGAATTACAGAATAAAATTTCTGTTCCTAATAATAATATTAAGATAAAATAAAAGCATTGAAATGCTGTAGGAAATAAATATTCCCGACATCAACAAAATTTCGGGAATAATTTCTCATAAGTACCATCAGGCTAAAACAGTATTCTCTGTTCCCTCCCACAATTGACATACTAAACATATAGGGCTAAGAATTCAGTTGGGCTAAACAACATTTTCTGTTTTCACTTCAATCTGAATGAGCGCAGAATAGCCACAAATTCTGGCCCCAAAGTTGGTAAAGGTTTTTGTGATAACAGATTATTTTATCTTATCTTGATATGCTCTATGCCATAGTGAAAGAGATGGAAATCCTTGAAAATTGGAAGTTTTGCTCTTGAATTTACATTTTCATGGGGCAGTTTCAGGAATGGCTTTGGCATCACCTATGAATGGTTACACATTCAGAAGGTTACAAAAAATATCAGCAGTGTCTATTTAAGTCCCATTTTGGTATTCTCATTGTCTGGAACTGATACAGTGCACAATGCTGACCAGGTCAGAGCCACTCTCGTGGAGATTGGTCAGGTACTCTTTGGATTATGAAACGTAAACAATAATGTGCCCCAGAAGTGCATACCAGCCCTCCACCAGAACTGATAAAACTGTCAAACTGTTAAAGCCATTAAAGCTGTCAATTATTGCCAAAGAACTGTCAAAGCCATCTGTTAAAGAATTGCCAAAATTGTCAAAATGTCAAACAACTTAAAATAAAACCATACCTTTTCCCACAATTTGCCAACATTTTGCCCACTTACTTAACCTATAAAATATCTCTCGCAACTTGTTTTTCCACATATTTTTATGTTGTCTGCAAATTTGGCTACTGTACATTTGCTTTCTTCCTCCGAGTCATTGATACCTATTGTGAACAACAGTTGCAGTCCCACTGTTGATCCTTGTGGAATCCCACTGGTTACAGGTTGCCCACCTGAGAAAGAACTCCTTATCCCTACTCGCTGGTTCCTATTATCTCGCCAATGCCAATATACCACCTCCAACACCATGGGCCTTTATCTCAAGACTTAACCTTCTGTGAGGTACCTTGTCAAGTGCCTTCTGGAAGTTCAAATACAACACGCATACTGGTTCCCCTCTATACACACTTGTTGAGACTTCCTCGAAAACTCTAATAGATTAGTTAGACATGATTTCTTTTTCATGAAGCCAGGAAACTCTGCTTGATTAAATTATGGTTTTCCAAATGTGCTGTTATTATTTACTTCATTATTGATTCCAGCACTTTTCCAACAAGAAATGTTAGGCTAATCGGTTTACAGTTACTTATCTTTCTCCTCCTTCCCTTTTGTATCGGGGTGACACATTGGTAGTTTTTCAATCCTCTGGAACTTCTCCAGGACCCAAGGATCTTTGGAAAATTACAATCAACACATCCACTATCTCTATAGTTACTTTTTTTGGGATCCTGGGATGCAAGCCTTCAAGGTTGGGGCTTACGTGCATTTAACCCCCTCCTTTGTTTGTCAAATCCTACTTCTCTCGTGATGATTTGGAGATGCCAGTGTTGGACTGGGGTGTTGTGTGATTTTTCTCTACTGATGATAATGGTACTTAATTCTTTTGGTGTATTCTTTAGTATTAATGGGATTTTCAAAGTATCTTCCACTGTCAAGAACAATGCAAAATATCTACATACCTCCTCTCCAATTTCTCAATCACTCTACATTCATTTTCTAAGGGGCCCACGTTCACTTTAACTTCACTTCCTTTTTGTATATTTAAAGAAGCTCTCTTTTTTTGTATTCCTTGCTAGGTTGCCCTTATAATTTCTTTCCCTTTATTACCTTTTTAGTCCTCCTTTACTGGATTCTGAATTTCTCCCAGTCTTTGGGCTGTATCTGACATCTGCCTCCTTACATGATTTTTCTTTCACCTTCATACTTTCCTCAACCTCCTTGGTTAGCAATGGTTGGTTTATCCCTTTCTTAGGATCCTTCTTGCTTACCAGGATATAACTTTGCTGAGAGTCATGAATTATCTCTTTAAATGTCTGCCACTACTGCCATTCCTGCTAATCTGGCCAGTCCACTTTAGCTGACTCTATCCTCATTTCATCTTAATTCCCTTAAACCCAGTTGTTTCCAATCTATATTTCCAACTCTCAAACAGAATATTAAATTCTATCACATTATTATCACAACTTCCTATGGTAACTTTTACACTGAGGTCCTTTATTAAACCTTTATTATCCATTACCAGATTCAGGTTTGCCTCTTCCCTGGTTGCCTGTGTGACACTAAAATAAAATAAAGAACTGCAGATGCTGGAAATCTGAAACAAAAACAGAAATTGCTGGAGAAACTATGGAGCATTTATGGAGAGAAAGCTACACAAACATTTAGAGTCATGGGCTTGAAGTGTTGACTCTACTTTCTCTACACAGACTTTGCCAGACTTGCTGAGTTTCTCCAGCAATTTCTGTTCTTGATTCCATGACATATTGCTCTAGGAAACTATCCCTAATGCACTGTACAAATTTGTTGTCATAGCTACCCTTTCCAACTTGAATGACCCAATCAACAAGACTAAAGCCACCCTTTCCTACAGTGCAGCTACCGTTTGAGGGTCTATACATGACTCCTTCCAATATCTTCTTTCCCTTGCTGTTCTATTACCACCATACAAATAGACTTTACATCATCTGAGCCCAGATCATCTCTCACAAATGTCCTTATTTCATCTCTTACTAACAGTGCTACCTCATTACCTTTTTCTTCCCTCCTGTCATTCCAAAAGGTTAAATATCTCTGAACGAAAAGTTCTCAGATCCAATCTCCTTGTAACCATCCTCCCTAATGTCTCCAAGATCATATCTATTTAGCTCAACTTGTGCCATTCAGTTTGCCTCCCTTATTCTGAATTCTTCATATGTTAAGATACAAAACCTTTAGGCTTGCCTTTCCTGCCATTTTTAATTATCCTATTTTTTCTCTGTACTCTGGCTCTATTTGCCTCTCGCTCTTGATTACCCTGTCAATCAACTTTTGTATTTTACAAATTTTCTATATTCTGACCTTGTTTCTCTTTCCCTCATCACCCTGCTTAGACTGCCACCTCCCTGCCAATCTAGTTTAACACTGCTCCAACCACACAAGCAAATAATTGCCTTAGGATATCAGTCCTGGCCCTGCCCAAGTGTAACCCATCCAGTTTGCACTGGTCCCATCTCCTCCAGAACCACGCCCCCAAAGTCCCAGAAATCCCAATATTTGGAGCAGTGCTTAAAAAGAAGTCATAACTGAATTCTGATGAACCAAGAGTGCATTCGTAATCCTTTACAAATTTATTTAAAAAGGACTGATATTTTGCGATTGTTTGTTGATTTTACAACCATTGTCTTCATTTGCATAATTTTGAATCCTTCTAAATTAGCTTTGTTTCGTAGATTGTATTTGGCCAAAAAGTCTTTCATCCTACAAACCTCAACAGGATGTATGTTCATATTCATGATGTGCCATCTGTTCATGAAAATTAAATTGAAATGTGCCAACTTGACTCACATGGTTGTGTTGAGAACACCACCTCAATTGTATATGATATGCATTACTGAGTGATTACTGTGCACAACAGATGCGGAAATGAACTGAATATGTCCTTACATCTATTATCTCAAATTGAGCCAATAAAAGCTAATAATTTTTTACAGTGATGATAATTTTCAAATGATTAGTTTCACAAGGGATTGGGTGATGAACAGCAGGTTACTAAAATGCATGTCATTAGAGTAATAGCACTAACCTGTAAGAATTTCAGTCTGTCCAAGAAGTCATGCATATAGCTGCCAAGTGGCTTGAGACTAGGGTACGATTTATTCATCCACATTCCTGGGATCTTTCCTGTCAGCATGCTCTTCACCACCTCTTCCAATTCAGCAGACATCACCACCAGTCCCTTAAAAGAAAGTGTCAAACTAATGAGATGTTGTATCAATATTTAACAAAAGTGAAGACATCTCTCTGGGGTTGAGAAGAATGAAAGGTGATTGAATTAGAATTGATCTTTTATAATTGAGATGAGGAAACATTTCTTTACTCTAATTGTGAATCTTTGGAATCTTCCAACTTAAAGGATTGTAAATGCTCCAATATTAAGTATATTTAAGATTGAGACAGGTATATTTCGTGTGTCTCGGGCTGAAGGGATATGGGGAACAAATGGGAAAATGCAGTGTAAGCAATAAATCAGCCACGAACGTACTGAGTATAGTACCAATTTAAGAGGCCACATGTTCCATTCTTCTTATTTCTTATTCTGGAGAACAGTGAGTGTAGATTCTATTCAAAATAAGTAGTGCTATTAGCAACATTTGCTTAGTGAAAACCTGTTTACTGACACTCAATTTGAGTTCTGTTAGGGCCCTCAGGTCCTGGGCTCTTTACAGCTTTGGTTTAAATGTGTTCAAAAATGCTGAACTCCAGAGATGAAGTGAAGGGAGAGTGATATCAAGGCTACATTTGACTAATTGTGGCATTCAATGAGTCCTCGCAAGCCTAGAAGCAATGGGAATCAGGAACAATTCTCGCTGAGTTATGTCATAATTAGCAAATTGATATCACATTCTGAAAACATTGGAAAAGGAATAGGTCAACCAATCCCTCAAACCTGCATTCAGTTAAATCAGGGCTGATATTTACCTTTACTCTATCAGCCACCTTGATTCTGCTACCCTTAGTAATTTTGCCGAACAAAGAATCTTTCAAACTGAATTTCCACTGATTCCAGACATGACAAAATGAAGAAAGGTAACATCCTAAAATAAATTACATTCATATGAAATAACTGGAAACCGGGCTGATGCCAAAGAGAATGTTCTGTGTCCCTTGAGACCCAACAGAGGAGATGAAATGGCAAACCCTGAGCCGAAAAGGGTCTCCATAAATTTGCTCAGACTTGAACTTTGAAGAAATCACTCTAGTTTAACTGAATACCAAACTGACAAGCAAGGTGAAAACCATTGTCTCACTCAATGGATCGTTGCCAGAGAAAAAGCTGAAATCATTGCAATAGAGTAATCCCCAATCTAGAAAAATATTCCAATTGGCACTTGCTGTGGCAGGCTGGAAATCCATATATGATATTTGTTGGGATGCTGCTTAATAAACACAATTTCAATGCATAGTACAACTAATGCTGAGATAACTATTTAAAGTAATAACATGAGGAATATGAGAAAGATTCAAGCACTGAGGCAATGCAATGAAAACCAATGAGGCTGATTCAGAAAGCTTGACTATGGGTAGAGACTAGAATGACTTGGGTTTATCAATCTGAAAAAGATATACGTGAGAAGTGATCTTCTGGATGTGTACAGGAACACAAATGGAAGAGGTTATTCTGGATTAATATTTCAAACAATTCATGTAGGTAAAGTAGATAAGTGTTCAAAATAAAATATGGATACAGGATTAATGTTAATTTTTCATGTAGAATGATCAGAAATGATGGCCTTCAAGGCAGTGTGTTATGATTAAAATTTAGATTAATTTAAGCAACTGCAAAGGGACAGAGAACAAGATTGTACTCATTGAACAGTCAAATAGTCTTTTATGTCATGTAATCTCATATTGTATTGAACAGTTGTTCAGGAAGAAACAGTTGAATGCAAACTTGATTATGTAATGTAGATTTCCATCCAGTGGAAAGAAAAATAAAGTGAGTTTACATTACACTCCTAGTGATGACAAAATCTTGCCGTCTATTTTTAAAAAATCATTCCTGAGTTGTGCTCATTGCTGTCTGGTCCAGCATTTATTGCCCATTCCCTTGTTGTCCTTCAAAAGATGATGGTGGTAGCTGCTTTCTTGATTGCTGCCATCCACTCAGTGTCGGTAGCGTGTGCCGTTGAGGGGATCTTGCTTTCAACGTTGAGGGTGGTGTTCTCACATATCTACTGTCATTATCCTTCTCAGTGATAGTGGTCATGGGTTTGGAAAGTGCTGCTAAAAAGTCTTCATGAATTTATGCAGTGCATCTTGTAGATGGTTTACACTGCTACTACTGAGCATAGGTGGAGGGAGTGGATGCTTGCGGATGTGGTGTCAATCAAATGGGCTACTTTGTTCTGGATGATGTCAGGTTTCTTGGGTGTTGCTGGAGCTGCATTCATGCAGGCATGTGGGGTATTCTGTCACACTCCCGACTTGTGCCTTGTAGATGGTGAACAGATTTTGGGGAGTCAGGAGTTGACTTACTCAATGCTATATTCCAAGCATCTGACCTGCTCTTAGAATGACAGTTCTTATATGGCTAGTCTAATACAATTTCTTTCAATGGTAACCTCAACATTACTGATAGGGGGGTTACCACTGACCAGAAACTGAATTTACTGTGGCTTTAATCTCATTAACGGTAACCCATAGGAGATTGATGGTGGGATATTCAGCATTGGTAATGCCACTGAATGTCAGGGGGTGATGGTTTGATTCTCTCATTGGAAATTGTCATTCCCTGATGCTTGTGTGACATGAATGTAGATCTTGTTGAATTTGAATATGGACTACTTCAGTAACTGAAGTGTCGTGAATGGTGCTGAACATTCAGCAATCATCTGTAAACAATCCATTCTAACTTCATGTTGGAGGAAAGGTCATTTTTGGAGCAGTTGATGACATTACCCTGAGGAACTCCTGCAAAGATGACCTTGAGCTTATAGAATTGACCTCCAGCAATCATAACCATTTTTCTTTGTGACCGGTATGATGCCAACTAGAGAGTCACCCAAATCCCCATTGATTCGAGGTTTGCTAGGACTTCTTGAACATATAATTAGTCAAATGCAGTCTTAATGTCAAGAGCAATCATTCACACCTCGCTTCACCTTTGGATATCAATTGTATTTTTCACATTTGAACTAAAGCTATCATGAAGTCATGAGCAGAGTGGCCCTGGTAGAACTGGAACTGAACATTAGTGAACAGGTTTTCATTATTAAGTGCTGCTTAATAGCACTGTTGATAATACTTTTCAGCAGTGGGTAAAGTGTGGTGCTGGAAAAAGCACAGCAGGTCGGGCAACATCTGAGGACCAAGAGAATTAATGTTTTGGGCTTAATCCTTCATCAGGACTGATGCGCCTTTTCCAGCACCATACTTCATCGACTCTGACTTCTCCAGCATCTGCAGTCCTCACTATCTCCTAATATCTTTCATCACTTTACTGATGATCAAGAATGACTGATGGGGCAGTAAGTGATCAGTTTGGATTTGCCCTGTTTTGTTATTTCACAGATTAACACTTCATTTTTAGGTATCCCTGGTGCTGCTTCTTGCATGACCTCCTACACTCTCCATTAAACCAGTGCAAAAATCTTGGTTTGATGGTAATGGTTGAGTGGATGATTTGCAGGGCCACGATGTTGCAAATTGTGTTGGTATACAAATCCGCTGATGTTGATGGTGCACAGCATCTCATGGATGCTCAGTGTTGAATTGCTAGACCTCTATGAAATCTATCCCAATTACCACAATGATATCACCACACAACATAATGAATGATTAGCTCAATTAGCTGGACAGCTGCTTTGTGATGTAGAGTGACGCCAACAACCCAGTTCAATTTCCATTCTTCTGAATCTTTATGAAGATCCTACCTTCTCAATCTCATCCATATCCTAAGGCGTGGTGACCCTCAGGTTAAACCCCAAAGTTGTCTCTCTATAATGAGAGTAGCCCTAAGGTCCTCTGATGCTAGGTCTCCTGGTGATGTAGGGAAATCCTGCCAATAACTGTGAAAGAAGTGGTGACCAAGAGATCCAGGAGCTATTTAATCATAGATGAAAAGTATTTCTAAACTGTAAGCAGCACCATACCCAAGGGAAAGAAAGGAGGTGCACTGACAAATGGAGTGCTGAGATCCAATAAAAGAACCCATGACATAAAGAACAGATGGTTTGTGGAAAGAGCGCAGGCAATACAACTCACCTACAGCCATGACTTATGTGGATTCTTCAGCGTAGTTAAGACAATCAATGGCCCAAGCATCCCAGCGCCTGCCCTGATGAAAACTAAGAATGGAGTGGTGCTCAACGAGGGTAGGGTACTCATTGGAAGGATTACTTCAAGGATCCTCAACAGGAGTCCCCTCAACACCGCATGCTACTTATTGCCATCTCACCACTATCTCTGCCTATGTAAATTCCATCTGACAACTGAGAACCAACAAGTCCACTGGTGCTGATGTAATCCATGTAGAAATAGTTAAATGGCACAAATGCATGTATATACAACCTCGTCCCCATCATCTGGAGGAGAGCATGCAGGGGATCTCCAAGATGTCACAGTTATAACCATCTTCAAGACAGGCAATAGCATCAATTGCAGTAACTACAGAGGGTTCTGCCTGCTGTTTGCCACAAGGAAGACACTTGTGCAGCGTGATTTACAGTATCTGCAGTTTTTAATGTAGATATTCTGTAGTATCTATTCATTGAGCACAGTCAGGTTGGCTTTGGGATGCTGCCTTTGTGGGTCTTCCTTCACAGAGATCTTGAGACCGTCAAAATTGAATTTCCTGCAGCAGTGCTTCTCTGTTGGTGCTATTTTTCAGCCAGGTTGGAGATAGTCAATAGGATTGGGTAATGGTTATTCCTACAATTATCAGCTTTTCTCATGGTGAGATTTATGTGAAAATTCTTGCAATTTTATGTTCAGATAATGACGCAATCAAACAGATTCCAATGTCCAGAGATAGAGTGTTGATGCAAGGTCTTGAATTCGTCTCTCTGCAGAAAGAGGGCAGTTGCTATAACCAAGCCATGTTTCAGGCATTTTGTCGGGGGGGACTCTATTAGTGTTTACGTTCCCTATGACTTCCTAGCCAATCACACCCGTGTTTTGTGTCCCTCCCAACTCTCTCCCATTGAGTTAGGGGACAAGGACTGATCAAAGATGAAGTGGACATTTCTTTTTGACTTAATCATTGTTTCTCGGATTGGGCTGTATGCACTAATAAATATGGTGCACTGCTTCAGGGATAGTGTGAAGTGAAGGGTCATAAAGCATTGGCTTTTACCAAAGGAGGGATTGATGAAATGGTCAACTAATTTGTTTTTCATGGTGAGAGCAACACCATACAGATGATGTTCTTCCTCAGATTCACCCTTCCAGTAAGTGTAACTGCCATCTTGTTCTTTGAGCTGACCTTCTCCTGCCCACAGTGTCTCATTTATTGCAGCAATGTCAATGTCTTAGCGCCAGATTTCCCAGACTGTGTGCTCAGGTTTCTGTCGCTGGAGGTTGTCATGAGGATAACTTCAAAACTTCACTTTGAGAGGATGTAAGATGGTTATGTATGGAATCTTTTAACATGGGGTGGCAGTTGGACCACCAGATAGTAATGGCAGAGTAAGATCCTTTCTCATGGCAGTGATAGCCAAAACGATTGGTGATTCCTGCACAGATGGATCTCTCACACACATGCACACATATCCACCACATAGAAAACTGTAGCCCTGCTTGTGGGTCAGTATCAAAGCAGAGAGAGAGAGAGAGACTACTCTTTATCCAGAAATATATCACTGCTCCTTCAGTGTCACTGGGTTAGAATCCTGGAATTCTTTGTCTAACAGCATTGTGGGGTTACTTACACTAAATGATTACTTACACAAAATGCAGCATTTCAAGAAAATAGCTCACCACCATAACCAAGGGCAACTCGAAGTGGGCAATAAATGCTGGACCAGCTAGCGTGCCCACATTCCATGAATGAACTTAAAATGCAAGAATTATTTCATACAGCAAAGATTCAGGAATATACATTTTGCCCATGAATAGGATTTGCAAAGCACAAGCATCAGCAAAGTCTGATTCTTGAGACAGCTATTCAGATTGGCAGCATTGTTTGTTTATATCTATCATTATCAAAAGTATTAGTTGCATCATGTCACAATTTGGTTTAAAATGCTTTTGGGTTTGATATGTCTCCAGTACAAAATAATTTTGGGAAATTTATTTGCTAGCATTCACTATAAATCAATTAAAAGAGTTCCACATCAACACACATTACCAATATAAATCTCAGGAGAACGTGAGGACTGCAGATACTGGAGATCAAAGTCGAGAGTGTGGTGCTGGAAAAGCACAGAAGGTCAAGCAGCATCCAAGGAGCAGGAGAATTGACATTTCGGGCATAAGCCCTTCATCAGGATGGATTATTCCTGGTAAAGGGCTTAAGCCCGAAACATCGATTCTCCTCCTCCTCGGATGCTGCCTGATCTGCTGTGCTTTTCCAGCACCACACTCTCAACCCCAATATAACTCTCAGGTTGACCTAATTTTAAAAGCAATGATCTGCTGTTAAACATTGAAAATTTTTTTGTCCCCCCAGATCATTTGTCTTCCAACTCTATGTGCATCTATCTAAAAAGAAAGCATATAACTACTCTGAAATGTTTGGAATTATAGATTTGAAACCAAATGCATAAAACCATTGTTTTACAACATCAATGTTATTCTGGTGATCTCATGGCTCTGGTTACATTTCAGCTCTGTAGATATGTTGGAATAATGGAGAATGTCAAATTAAATGTGGAGGTGGTAGATTGTGACCAGGTTCCATGAAAGAGAGAGTAGTAGATAAATAGTTTACTGACACAGAATGAAAGTATCAGCACAGACCAGAAAAATGGCAAAGTTATGTTTTATTCTGTGGTATTGTTCTTTTATTAATCAGTTGAGAAAATTCTTCATCTATCGCCTCCTATGTATGAGGTGTGTTAGCAATTGCAGAAAGTGTTAAAGCCCTCTTATTCTGACTGCTGCCAACCAATGGGAAAATAATATAATCATTGACCCTGGCAAAAACTGCCTAACTAATTCTATATTAGTTAATGATTACTAATTAATGTCAAGGCCACAGTGAAGGTTGAAGAGATATGCATCAAAATCATACAAAGGATTGGACACTTTTCTTAAGGAACGCAAAAGTACTGACAAAAAAGAAAAACAATAGCAATGCATTCCTCGCCAACAGATTTAATGCTGATATCAGGGTAGGAACTGACGGATCCTTTTGATTATCCTACAAGTTCAGAGGCAAACAGAATTGAATGGATGAGGAGAGTGTCAGCAGTTCTCAATAAAGAGATCAAGAAAGGGTTAGAGGGTAAGAGGCTGAAGCTGTCAAGGTTGAGCAGGAATTGTGAAGGCTGTGGATTTCATCAAGTGGAAAGAGCAGTGATTAGAGTAACTCTGAATATCTCAGTTATGGGTGGATCTGAAACAGGTCGATTCCAGCTTGAATTCAATTTTTGGTGCTATAAGTTGAAGCTGGTTCCCTTTGGAAATGTTGGCTGTGTCAGCTTCCCCACTCTTCATTCGCACAAATCTAATTGCTTGAGGGCAGAAGCAGAATGAAAACATATGGCAACAATGATTTCTTTTTAACAACTACCCATTCAATCATTTCAATTAAGAAAATACAATAAGACAAGTATGTGGAAAATACCTAACAGAAAATCTCGGGCTTGGCAACAGACAGATTTGTATTGCATTTAGATAAGGCAGACATAATTTTCAGAGGTTGTAGCACCATGCTTATGACTGACTATGAACACTAACCTTGATAGCTTTCTGTATGTTGATGCAGGACTCCCTAATTGTTCTAAGCAGGATATTAAAACGACCCATCTCTTGTACCAACACAGTGTTCATGCTCTGATTGTATGTAGTTGGGTACTTTCTCATAGCAGCCTCAATATCAAAGTCTGCAGGGATCCTGCTCAGGATATCAGTTGACACCTCAAAAACAATATCATCAGTTGATTTTCCTGCCCCACCAGTGGCTCGCGACTGTAAAGAAAAATCATGGGCCATCAAATATTGCTTGCCTTATGAATGATGTTAGAATACAGAGTAATCGATAATCTTGGAAAATATTACAATGTTCTATTTCAATCAAGATGCATTTAAAACATAAAACAAACACAGAAGATACTGGAAAAATTCAGCAGATCAGGCAGCTTCTATGCAGAGAGGAACATAGTTAACACTTACTCTTCTTAACCAAAGCTTAGGCAGTTTAACTTTCTCTGAACTGCAGGGTGCATATTTTAACTGAGTCACCAATGATATATAAAAATTAACTTCAGCATACTTATTTCAGGAGTAACTTCAACACGATCATTTTACACAGTCCATTATAACTGGAAACAGGAATTTATTATGGAATATATAGGCCGAGATATTCTGATGGCTAAAAAGTGTTTCTGCAGAGTAGGTAGGAGTTGAGCATTGGACCCTGTGAAACCCTTAATGTAGCACACTCAGAAAGAGAGAGGCAGTTAACATTCAGGTCAAATGAGACTTTAAGGAAAACCTGGCAGTTTCTGAACCAGTTCTCCTTTGTAATCTCACTCTTGCCTGAACACTCTACGGGTATATAGAGTTTTTAAAAAGATTTGTAGCTCGGGTTGTGAAAGACACTACATAGGACAAACAGGAAGAAAACTGACCATACGAGTGCACAAACATCAACTTGTCAATGCCAGACACAACCAACACTCTCATTTCCAACCATACTGACCATGAAGGTCATGAATTCAACTGAGAAATTCAACCATCCTAGCATTAGCTAAACAGAAACACGCAAGATAATTCCTTGAAGCCTGGCACTCAAACCGGAACGCTATCAATAAACACATTGACCTGGATCCCATATATAGACCACTCAGATACAGAACCGGAAATACCAAAAAGCAGAGACACATAAATACCAGGCGGGACGGACCACCAACACCGTATCAAAGATGCACTGACGATGTCACCTAGCGAGGCAATGAAACATCTGCAGAAAACCACACCAGCTCAGCAAACAAATCTATGACCACACCTTAGAGGCATTCAAGATGAGACCAGTGAGGGCACAGAACAAGCCGTACAGTGCAACAACAAGCTAAGGCATTTTCTGATCACATCAAACAAATGGATACGACCATTTGGTGGGAACACCTGTGGAATAAAGGATCAAATATACAAATACACCTATGGATTAGAAACATATCCATGTTTTGAATATCACCCGGTTGGTATGAGAGTCATAGTCATAGGGATGTACAGCATGGAAACAGACCCTTCGGTCCAACCCGTCCCTGCTGACCAGATATCCCAACCCAATCTAGTCCCACCTGCCAGCACCTGGCCCATATCCCTCAAAACCCTTCCTATTCATATACCCATCCAAATGTCTCTTAAATGTTACAATTGTACCAGCCTCCACCACATCCTCTAGCAGCTCATGCCATACACATACCACCCTCTGCGTGAAAAAGTTGCCTCTTAGGTGTCTTTTATATCTTTCCCCTCTCACCCTAAACCTATGCCTTCTAGTTCTGGGCTCGCCGACCCCAGGGAAAAGACTTTGTCTATTTATCCTATCCATGCCCCTCATACTTTTGTAAACCTCTATAAGGTCACCCCTCAGCCTCCGACGCTCCAGGGAAAACAGCCCCAGCCTGTTCAGCCTCTCCCCCTAGCTCAAATCCTCCAACCCTTGTAAATCTTTTCTGAACCCTTTCAAGTTTCATAACATCTTTCTGATAGGAAGGAGACCAGAATTGCACGCAGTATTCCAACAATGACCTAACCAATATCCTGTACAGCCCAACTCCTGTACTCACTACTCTGACCAATAAATAAAAGCATACCAAACGCCTTTTTCACTATCCTACCTACCTGCGACTCCACTTTCAAGGAGCTATGAACCTGCACTCCAAGTCTCTTTGTTCAGCAACACTCATTAGGACCTTACCATCAAGTGTATAAGTCCTGCTAAGATTTGATTTCCCAAAATGCAGCACCTCGCATTTATCTGAATTAAACTCCATCTGCCACTTCTCAGCCCATTGGCCCATCTGGTTGTAATCTGAGGTAACCCTCTTCGCTGTCCACTACACCTCCAATTTCGGTTTGCACATCACTTATTTGGTTCACCATACTGCAGAAGGACACAAAGAGATAGTAAGGAATAAGGGATTCAGAAAAGGAGGGGCAAAGCTTATGAGACATAAGCCCATATTGCTGGATCAATCTGTACAGATGGTATAACTAAGTATCTTTACAACCATAAGCTCTATACCAGCAAATATCTATGGGTAATGGAGCATAAAGGGAACAGAATTATTATTAAGTTGGCTACCTTGGGCCAGGCTAAGTGCCAAAAAGGGGAAATTGAAAGGGTTTAACTAGTTTTAGTTAGTTAAGAGTTAAATCTTCAGACAAAAATATTAAAACAGTAGAAGTAAATAAGAACCACAGATGTGCAAGGCTAGGAATATATGAATTATAGGCCAAATAATCAGCAAAAATCAAGGAAACTTCGGGTACAGACAATGTCTATTACATACTGTAGAAAAGAGCAAATTATACTTGGACAACTCGGTTAACATACATTAGGAATTGACCACATAAGCAATTCAGAACATGACTTGTGTATAAAAACTGAATACATATATAACTTTCCAATATCCTTTCTTGCTTCTAGGGCTGACTCTCCTTGGATATGCATGAGTAAAACAATTAATGTCTTGTATCTGAATCTCTTCAGTTTGTCAAATTGTAAAAAAGATAGCAAATTAAAACATGCATATGGTGGTTTTCAATAATTTCATCTCCTGCAACTACCTGAAATGTTTTATTGTCAGGTAAATCACACTTTCCCAGCAATAGTAATATATATGCCAAGTGCAAATACTATTTCATTGCTACTGCAGAAAGACTATGGAACCAATTCAAAATACTTTGCAATAAAATGCAACAATTATTAAGCCAATCAATCACCATTCAAGTAGAGCAATTGAATTATTGTTCCATATGTATGCAGAACTATCCATCACAAAGCACTTTCATCTACTGTCAAAAGGATGACAACCACAGTCAGTGTTGCAGCCTGATATTCAGCCGTCTGTTTCTCCTGCCATATCTTCACTGAACAGGTAATGAAATGTTTAACCCATTTTACCAAATTAAGTCATAGACGGGTCTATTATTTCTTGTTCTTTGATTGCTAGATTTAAAAAAATTAGACATGTGCTTTTATCTTTTTTTGTAGATGGAGAATTTTGTACATGATTCATCTTTCTAATCCAATTTAAAGCAAATTATTGTTTCAATTTTGCTGTAGAACATACATAGTAAATCCCATTGTAATGGTCATCTTGAAAAGTACTTCTGAATTTCATCATATTAATAGATTCATAAATTCACTGAGGACACTTTTAGTAAGATTCCAACTTCAAACCAAAATAGTTGCTTTTGCAATGTTAATAGATATCAATTTGTGAAACACAGACTTTGGGGATATAAAAGAAAACACATTTAACAAAAATTAATTGGCAAAACAAAGTTAAAAATATTTAACAGTCCAACTTAACAATTGCTACACATTTGAGTGGTGACTGGGGACATTGTGAAGTATCTACAAGGCTGAGAGTATTGTGTACAGAGAGGTGGTCACTTTGCAGACTAAGACTCTATAGGCAGTAAGGAAATGGATAACCACCAGGCACAGAAAGAGGACTAGGCAGTGAAAGAGGACTAGGCAGGAAATGCAGCAGTCCCCTGTAGACGTTCCCCACAAAACAGACATACTGCTTTGGATACTATCAGGGGAATGATCTCTGAGAGGAAAGTAGCAACCACCAAATTTGCTGTACCATAGTTGATTCTGCTGCAATGGAGACAGAAGAGAAGGGCAGACAAAAGACAGAATGGGAAATAAGAAGTGATAGGCAAAGAATGCAAGGACAAGAATTGACAGGACTACAGTGTAAAATAACGTGGCATGTTAACAATGTTAAAAAGACAAGCTTTAAAGATTTGTACCTTAATATGCAGAGCATTGCAATAAAGTGGATGAATTTGTTGCATAAATAGATATAAATGTGAATCATACAGTTGGGATTGCAGAGATGCTGTTATTGGAAGAATAGGGAAAGGAACTGAATATTCAGGAGAATTCAGTTTTTAGGAGAAACAGACAAAAATAGAAAGAAGGTGGGATAACATTACTGGCTAAAGAGGAAATTAACACAATAGTAAGGACTGATATTGCTCTGCTGAAGTGTTATCTATATGGATAGATTTAGAAACACAAAGGGTCAGAAAATGATAGTGGGGAGTTGTATACAGATCCTCAACCAATAATGCTAATTCTTGGGGAAGGCATTAAACATGATAGAGATGCAAGCAATATGCTACAGGTGTAATATTGCATATAGATTAACCAAATCACAAAATGCCATAGAGGAGGAATTCTTGAAGTGTGTATGGTATGGTTTTCCGGATCAATACATTAGGGAATCAATTAGAGAATCTGGGAAGTAACTAGGGAAATTAGGGATAGTATTAGATCCAAGGTAGGGCATACAACTTGACAAAAAAACAAACCTGAGGATTGGGAGCAGTTTAAAGTTTAGTAAAGAAAGACAAAGGGATTAATTAAAAGGGAGAAAATAGATTATGACAGTGAGCTTTCAAGAACATACAAACTGGTTTCAAAAGCTTCCAAATGAAGAAAAAAAGACTTGCGAAGACCAATGCAGGTCCAAAACAGGGGAAGTTATGATGGGGAACAAAAAGATGAAAGACCAATTAAATGCATATTCTGTCTCTTTCTTCACAAAGGAGGACATGAATAATGTCCCAAAAATATTGAGGAACACGGGATCTAGTGAACCTGAGAGACTGAAAGAAATCAGTATAAGCAAGGAAATGGTGTTGGGGAAATTGATGGGATTAAAGGTCAATAGATCCTAGGGCCCAATAATTTACATAAGATACTTAAGGAAGTGAACTGAGAAAAATTGGTGTATTTGGTGGTCATCTTTAACATTCTATGGACTCTGGAACAGTTCCTATGGATTTGATGGTAGCTTTTGTAACTTCACTATTTAAAAAAGGAGGTACAGAAATAAACAGAATCATAGATCAGTTAGTCTGACATGGGTAGTGGGGAAAATGCTAGAATAAAACAGAAAATGAGGATGTTAGATATCTGAAATGCGCAAAAACAGGAATTGCTAAGAAACTCAGCAAGTCTGGTAGCATCTGTGACAGAAAACAGAGTTAGCATTTCAAGTCCAGTGACTCTTCTTCACAATTCCAATAGTTTCTCTAACACTGATGTAAGATACACTGGTCTGTAATTCCCTATTGCCCTTCTTAAAAAGTGGAATCACATTACCTGTCCTCCAGTCCTCTAGCACCTTCTCTGTGGCCAGAGACAAACTAAACATTTGGGTCAGAGACCTGTAATTTCCTCGTTTGCTTGCCACAACAGCCTGGGGTACAACTCATTTGGACTTGGGGATATATCTACTTTTAAGCCTAGCAGAACCGCCAATACTTTGTCACTCTGTATATCAATTTGCTCAAGAATCTCTCAGTCCTTCTTGCCAAATTCTGTACCAATGTCCTCCTTCTCTTGAGTGATAGCAGATGTGAAATACTCATTTAACACATTACCAATGTCTTCTGGCTCCAGAAACAGAATGCCTTTTCGTCCTTAATGGGCCCTAGTCTTTCCTTAGTTAACTTTTACTCCTTAATATATTTATAAAATGACTTGAAAAATCTCCTTAAATTCTACTCACCAGTGCTTTTTCATGCCTCCGAAGTTTTTGCTCTCCTAATTGCTTTCTTAAACTTCTCCTGAATTTTTTATATTCTACTCAATTAATTGCTCCCTTTCCAACTAAAAGCCTCTCCTTTCCTTCTTACCCAGTCCTGAATACTCCTTGACATCCAGAATTCTCTGGCTTGTTGCTCCTTCATTTCACTCTACAGGGAATACGTTAGATTAGTCATTCCCACATTTCCTTTTTGAATGTCCTCTACTGTTCTGATGTAGATTTTCTTACAAGTAGCTGTGCCCAGTCTGTTTTGGTCAAATGCTAACTTATTTTAATAAAATTTTCCCTCCCCCATTCCAAAACCCTTTTTTTGAAGACCTTCCATAACCTATTAAAATGCACTGTATTGTGTTCACTATCACTAAAATGCTCCCCGGTGCCACCTCGACTAGCTATTGGGCTTTACTCCCCACAATTATGTCCAATATTGCACTGTCTCTTTTTGGACCTTCTACATGTTGATATTAAGGATAACCTTTTATACAAAATCTCTCTAAATTCTTTACTTAATGATTATTGCAATAAATCAAAATCCCTTAATCTAAGTACTATTATAATTACGCACCTTTGGTGAGTTGTCTATGTATCTGTCCCCCAATTGTCTGCTGACTGTTTAGGGGACTATAATACTCTCCCAGCAATGTGACTGCTCCCTTTGTATTCCTCAACTCCACCTAAAAATCTTAATGAAGACCCTTCCAAGATATCATCTTAGCTTTCTGAAGACCCTACACATCAGAAATGTTGAATTGCC
Organism: Chiloscyllium plagiosum; assembly: GCF_037043375.1. Taxonomy (NCBI): domain Eukaryota; kingdom Metazoa; phylum Chordata; class Chondrichthyes; order Orectolobiformes; family Hemiscylliidae; genus Chiloscyllium; species Chiloscyllium plagiosum. Next base: position 6,398,735 of record NW_028270145.1, read on the forward strand.
AGTCCTGCCCGTCCATCAATCATATCTCTGTAATGGCAATAATATCACAATTCCACACGTCAATCCACACCCTTAACCCAACCTGTCTTACCTATAATACTTTTAGCATTAAAGTAAAGGCCATCCAGCTCACTTTGGTCCCTTGAATCTCAACATAGCGGAATCTTTCTTCTTATTCCTTTACTGTACTATAGCAGTAGTAGTCATCTAGTCCCAGATATGTAATTTCCCTATTATACTAATGCTCTGTGCCCCCACTTGCTGCCAACATTCACTTCAATACAAATGTTTCAAAACTTGCACCTGCATTCTGTAGATAATATTCATAGTAAACATTATTATTGTAAATTTCCTATTGTGAATATTCTGAAATTCTCTTTCCAAATTCACAAACATTTCTGAAAGGATATTTATGGATGGAAGAAAACTGGAGGTGTTCTCCATTTATATTAGTTTCTCTCTGTTCTAAACTCTAAAGTAACCCAAAAGGCTAACTTTAAAAAAGACTTTCCAGTTGTCTTGCGCAATGAATAAGTAATTCTGACTGAAGAAGTCATACTTAACATGGCAATACAATATTGAATTCAGATGTCATGAAATAGCTATGATCTCTTCTTTGTAGTGAAAGTATCACAAACATAATGAATTAAGTGAGAAATAAAACTTAAACATACTGTTAGGTACAATAATGCGTATTGGTAAATTTTTTATTTCAGATTGAGGAAGACGGCAACATCTCAATCAATTTCTCTCAGACTAAAGATTCCAGACTCTAAATACTTGTATTGTTTGAGGAAATTAATTTCTTTTCTTTTCCAAATGAAACCTTTCACCCTTGTATATTTACAAGAAAGAAAAGCACTTTGCAAGTTATCTGAATGTCAGCCTGCACCAAGCCATTTTGCTGAAGGTCAGTGCAAGGATGGAACAGATACTGGAATATTTCCGTATGCCTGTGGGCCTCCACTACATCAGAGCTGGAAAAAGCAGACTATAGGCCAGTGCTTTAGGATGTCAATGAGAACTGTCCCACCCACATGACTGCAGCTGTGGCAGTGGACCAACTTGTGGATGGTTTATTTTACGTTTGTTAGATTTGCTGGATTGCTATCTCAAGATGAAGATACTTTATCTCTCCACAATACCTGCAAAGGTATGCATCAGCTCTTCCAATGCTGGAGTACCCCAATTATCCCTCCAGCTTCAAGATACATCTCCCCCAACCTCACTTTGCACCTCATTAGCCTCTATATTCAACAGATCAACCACCATCATTTCTGCCACTTCCAATGAAGTTACAGCACATTCCCTCTTCTTCTCCCTATTTTTTCAGGGATACAAAGCAATTGTTCCAGCTGCAACACATTGATCTACTTTCTAATCATTGCTATGTTTGAAACATGTGAGGCAGGGTCTGGGTTTGAAAGCATGTTGCCAGAGGCCCAGGCCCTTACCCAAACATAGTGGGTCCCCAGTTAATGGGAACTGATGTACCAAGTTCTGTAGGCCAGTATACAATTGAAATTCCTTTAAAATGTGTAATGGACAACTAAAAGTAACTAAGAGAAATCCTGTCACAAATATGATTTTGAATAAGATAGTTGATTCACTCTTAGTACATTAAAGATGCAAAATGTGACTTGAAAATCAGGAGAGTTTGTGCCAGGAGAGGATGAGAGGGGTGTGAGGTACAATAAGGAGAATTGAACATGAGGATACTGTAACCTGAAGCTTTCAGCTTTACCACTGATCACAGTTTCTGAAATTTCTGTCCAATGATGGAGAGTACTGTTCCCTCAATCCGATTGACAGCATGCCACCAGATCTGTCCTATGTTTATCAGGTGTTTTTGCCTTTGATAATGTTCTCACTTGCCCTGCAAAAGAGAAGGAAGTGTGATAGTGAATGTAATGGTTGAATAGCTGGTCACATTTGTAAGATATAAGATGTGAGTGCAAGGCTTGCAGTTGTGCTAAGTGTGCAAAGGTGAGGTGAAGAAATGAATGTTAAGCATAAATTGAATTGATAGATTGTTGGTAAGTGACCAATGGGATGTACCACACTGATGACTAGTGGCCAGAGCAGGTTACCAATAAATGTCAACACTGAAAATAACATTCCTAAACAACATTGGGTAACTACACGTATAAGCCATGTGGAAAAACCTGTTTCTCAAGGTTGTATTCTTCAGCCATCTGCAAAAGTGTGTAATCTTTGCAGACACCCCACCTGAAATGGAGTATTTTTTCCATTTGTAGATGGAAGGTTACCGAGTTTTATGCATTGAGCAATGTGTAGGTTAGAGGTGCAATTTGTAGGACTGGCATTTTAAGACACATTCCCTGACCTTGATCACTCAGGTGATGCCTTTGCACCTCCTCTTTGCAAGATCTTTAAGTAGTGCAGGCTAGCTTTATTTTTTTCTTTTTAACTTAGCTTATCTTCTCATGATTTTGTGTCCCCTGGTCAACACCATGTTTTGTGCAATTATTTAAATTAACCGACAGCACAAAGTTTCAGTTCCTTACACTGGAAGTCTATTGCTCAATCTAATTCAGAGTCAAAGTAATTCTAATCTGCTTTATTCAACTTTGCCATTCAGTCACCACTTTTAAAAAACAATATCAAACACTGAAATAATTTATTATGAACAGTCAACAAGCCATAACTAGCAGCTGCTTCTAACTTTTGATTAATGTTCAACAAGTTACTAATGAAGTTGAAAGATTACAATATGCAAGGAAAAGTGGCAGTGTAATGTTAGTATCATTGGTAATCCAAAGACCTTAGGCTAATACTTTGGGGGCATAGGATAGAATCTGATCCCACTAGATGGAAACCAGATGCCCCCCACCCCCTATGGTAATGAATCAAAACTCCTATGTCTTTCACCAACAGCAATTCAGTAACCCCACTACTGATCGAACTAATCGAAGCCTAAAGGGCTTAGCTGCTAAATTGGTTTTGCACAATGCAATAAGGAGAAGTAAAATCCTATTAGACCTTGACCTCCATTTCAGCCAGCTTCTGACGATTCTAGTGAAATAACTCCAGAGTGAACAGAACCTCTGACACTCCTGTTTTTATCTGTCAGCTAGGGCTCCCTAAATGGACCAGATTAACAGCCGCAATCAGGGAACTCATATTCTATGAGGTCCCACATGGCTGATCTTGTTACAATCACTACTCATAGCATCATAGATATCAGTCTTCTTTCAATTCAATTCAGTCTGCTTGATATCAAGAAATAGATTAAAGCACTAGTTGCATTGGTTACGGTCCTTTAAACATTCAGGCATTATTAATGAAGACTTGTACTCCACAATTTGCTGCACCTTGATGTTCCAGTATAGCTACAACACTGGAATCTATCTGGTTCTGTCAAAAAGTGTCCAGATATGTTCTGTAAAAGAAAGGAGGATAAGTATTGTCCTTTGAGCAAACTCAAGATCATTAGCAAGGTGATGGAATGATTTGTCAACAGTATTATGAAGCTGCACTTATTCAGCAATAACCTATTCTCTAACACTCAGTTTGGTACCTACCAGGGTTATTCAGTTCCTGAACTTATTAAAGCATGGTCCAAACATTGGCTTAGATCCAGGGCTGAGATGAGAATGACTGCCATTAACATTAAGGCAGCATGTATTCAGGTATGACATCAAGAAACTCTAGCAAAATTGACATAAATAGGAATCAGGAGAAACCTCTGCTGGTTGGAACCATACCTATCACAAAAGGAAGATAATTGCAGTTGTGGAAAATAATCATCTCAGTGCCAAGGTATTACTTCAGGAATTCCTCTGGGTTGTGCCCTAGGTCCACCACCTTCACCAGTGCCCTTTAGGAAAGGAATTACATTGTCCTAGCCTGGTCTGATCTATGTAACTTGATATCCACAGTAATGTGGTTGACTGTTAACAGCCCGATGGGGAATTAAGGATGGGCAATAAATGCTAGCCCAGCTAGCAATGCCCACAATCCATGAATGAATTAAAACCCTTTCATCATAATATCAGAAACAAGCATGTTACTTGATTGCACAATGTCCAGTACCATTTGTGATAAAAGTGCCATAGCAGCCAATGTTCATATGCATCAAAACCTAGACAATATCCAGGATTGGGCTGATATGTAACAGGTGACACTCATGTCACATAAGAGCCAGGCAATGAGTATCTCAAGCAAGAGACAATTTAAAAATCTCCCCTTGATGTTCAATGGCATTACTGTTGCCGAATCCCACTCTATCAACATTCTAGGGGCTAGCATTGACAACAAACTGAATGGATGAGCACATATAAATAATGTGCCACAAGAATAGATTAGAAATGCTGCAGTGAGTAACCAATCACCTGACTAACCGAACACTGTCCACAATCTACAAGGCATAGCTCAGGCGTCTGATCGAATACTCTCCACCTGCCTAGATTGTGCAGCTCCAACAACATTCAAGATGTTCAACACCATCCCAAGATAGCACACTTAGTTGGCATCCCATCCACCACCTTCAATATTCATTCCCTTCACCTCTAATACACAGCGGCAACAATAGCTAATGTTTATAAGATGTACTGTAATCACTCACCAAAGCATTTTAACAGTACCTCGACTTGCCAACAGTTCCATGGAAAGGGCAATACCTGCAATTCATTTCCAAGCTCACAAACCATTCTGAAATTGAGTTATATCACCATTTCTTCACTGTCATTGGTTCAAAATCATGGAACTCCCTGCCTGATAGCACTGTGGGTATAATTAAATGATAATGACTTCTGCAGTTCAAGAAGGCAACTCAAGGATAATTAAGGATAGACAATAAATGCTGGTCTAGCCAGTGGTGGCCACATCTCATGAGCAAATAAAAAAAATCTTATTAGATACTCATTCCCTGGTCAAGTGACAAATAGGTTTAATCACAGACACAGGGACATTCCAGCCAACAGTTGTGATGTTCTGATGTCAATGTATTCATGATTTATCTACTCCAGAAGGAGAATTATTCTGTTTGACATACTATCAACATGCACTACTAATATTTTGATCATGAAAGTATTGAAATGTAATGAGTATCAAACAATTTGCATTACAAGGTTATTCATCAAAAATGCATCCATTTGAGTTTAAGCAGTTTACAGAATTTTGATGCATTATGGATCAGGGTACACGGATAATGTAATTTAACATTGATAGACTTTTGGATTTCTTATGTATTGCCCTCAGAATTCATATAATGAGCTTGCATTCTTCTGATGTATAATTGCGATATATGTGACATTTTGCTCTGAGTGAAAAATTAATGCAATAATGCAACATATTTTACCAGTCTAGAGACAGGTAAATTTAGGTTACACGATGATGAAGACCTTAAATGGAAAATACGTGATTTTGTTGCTGCTAGTAGTGAACCTCTTAATGAAATTTAAATATTTATATTTAGGTATTGACATATGCCAGCTTATATCTCAATACTGACAGAGAATACAAAACTCTAAAATGTATTGACATATGACATAGCTAATCATGGAATATAAAATCTTTCAATACTGTTATAATTCCAGTTGATATTACTGGAAAAGGCAGATCCCAGACTGGAATCTGGCTTGATAGATCATTTTGGTTTGTTTTTACTTAACAAAGTGGTCTTTCATTGTAACACAAGCATAATGACATAGTGCAAATGTCAATGGCTCCTTTGAGTAGCACAGTGGTGTATAGGGTAGCAATGTTAAAAGAAATCATAAACACAACACTAGTTAAAACTCAGCAATCATAACTGCATATATAATTGAGCAGCATGGACAATGAACACCCCAACCCCACACTCCATCCGCATATTCAGCTCATTTGGGTTGGTCCACAGCAATTCATCACCCCCAACTCCTTCACCTCAGGAGCTGACTCCACCCGCACTCCCTCCTCATTTTGGACCTTACCCAATCACAGACTTCAATATCTTACATACTGGACACAACCTGTCATGGCTTGCATGTAGCTCCCTGGACCTGACCCAGCCTGTCTCATCTCTGACACATGATCCACCTCTCGGCTCAATGCATCCTATTCCAGACTGTCTCTAACCCCATCCACTGCCCACCCACAGACTTAACTCTCACCATTCTGGAGCAACATCTCCTCTCACCAATTCATCTCACATCCAGCTCTCACACCTAACCAGGACACAGGTCAACCAGACCCAACTCCAAACCTATCACCTGGACCCGACCAATCTCACCCACACCTCATATCCACTTATCCCAGACCTGACCCATTCCGTCCTGAACCTAACTCTCCCACCTCCACCATCTGAACCCAACCTCTCTCTCATCCCGGAACTGACTCTCCCCATCCTGGACCTGACTCCAGGAATTTGGGGCACATAGTCAGAGTACTGTGGATGCTGGAAATCAGAAATAAAAGCAGTAAGAGCTGGAGAAACTCAGCAGGTCCTATAGCATCTGTGAAGGAAGGAATAAACTTCATGTTTCAAGTCCAGACTGACGACTCTAGAAGAGGAATCATGCTGGACTTGAATCTCAGTATTGGACCCTGTTTCCCCACAGGGTAAAAGTGTAGATTCGAGAGGAGCAATCCAGCAGTGATTGCTGGAGTTGGAGGATCAGGCCATTAAGTTTGTGGCCACGCATAGTAAAAGGCTATGCTTACAGGAGACCCTGAAACCACTACTTTGAGGGTCAATTTTATTTGTTGATAGCTCTTTCAACTGATTTCATCTCAACTCATTTCATGGGAGTTGGTGGTAATGTTATTAGACTAGCAGGCCAAAGCTCTGTGAACATCGGTTTAAAGTCAGTTTAGAGTGGTGCTGGAAAAGCACAGCAGGTCAGGCAGCAGAAAAATTGACGTTTCAGGCAGGAGCCCTTCACCAGGAATGACATGGGTTTAAATCCCACCATGGCAGCTGCTAGAATTTAACATTCAATTCATTAAAAAAATCTGGAATTCAAATCTAATCTTGGTAATGGAGATCACAAAATAGTCACCAAATGTTGTAAAGATTCATTTAGTTCTCTAATGTCCTTTAGGGGAAGGCTCTGCTGGCCTAAACACAACTTTAAACCCACAGCAATGCAACTGACTCTTAACTGTCCTCTGTAATAGCCAAATAAGCCACCCAGTTTGCCATGGGCAATTAAAGATAGATGATAACCATATCATGTGCAAGAAGAAAATATATTGTTTTGTTATTGTCCTCAACTGTAGCATGGGAACAACTTATGAAATCATAGCTAGCACCATTTGTAAGTAGCATCAGCAACAGCCATACCAGCAACAGCATGAAAAGCTACACCAACAGTTGCCGCAACAACAGAGCCAACAGCAGTCATCTTCTCTGCATCCACATGACATAAGGAATGGACAGTGCTGTAAAGGAGCCATCTGCTGTATGAGGAGACTGTCATGTATATGGTAGTGATTCTAAATTGGTGAAGGGTTGTCGGGGGTGGGGAAGGTTGCTGGTGGGGGCCAAACCAACATTATTGAGGGCTCCTCCAGTAGAAGGAAAACTTCAACGACAAAAACCCTCCACTCTCAAGAACTATCAGTAACCTGTCCCCTCCCCCTCCCCTACCACCACCCACTTCACTGGGGCCAGTCAGACCTCACTAAAGTTGCTACGTGGCCATTCAACAAAAGTAATAGCAGATTAGCTATTTACAATGCCCCGCTACTTTTTCTTGCAGTACCCAGACAATTACAGCTCACCAATACAATTCTGTTTTCTGCCTATTAACCAACCTTCAGCCCATCTTATCATACTAACCCCAATTCCACAAGTCCCAAATTAGTGTAATAAACTTTTGTGTGGCACCTTATTGAAAGCTTTTGATGCATATTCACTACTTGTCTGGTTCCACCTTATCCCTATAATTACCATCTTAAGAAGCTCTGATACAAGGTCATTCACATGAAACATTAACTTTCTTTCTCCATAGATGCTGCCAGACCTTGTGGGCATTTCCATCATTTTTTGTCGTCATACAAAAACATCCAAATAGAATTGTCAAACATAATTTGCCTTTCACAAATCTATGCTAATCTGGCTTCATGATAATATGATTATCTAAGTGGCATGTCACTGCATCCATAACATGGTCCATGGCACCATATTTTCTCCTTTTTTTTAGAAATATTAGGGTTACACTTGCTACCTTCCAATCTTTGAGGATATTAGGAATACTGGAAAATCATAGTATTTACTATATCTACAGTTACCGCTTTTTAACTTTATGAAGAAGATCCACAGGACTTACTGCCGGTAGTCCTATTAATTTATGCACATTAATTTATTTCATTCCAATTAGACCCTTGGTTCTCCATTATTTCTGCACTGTTTTTTGTGCCTACTACAGTACTTAAAACCTAAAATGCCAAACAGGGTCATGCCTTCATAGGATTTCCTCTGTGGATAAATAAAAAGACCAGACCACTGGCTGTCTAAACATGGATACTTCTTAAAGTGACCTGACAAATGTTGTCAATGGAACAGTAACTTGAACAAATCTGTTTTGAAGACATTGCCACTCCATTCACATCAACTTAGATTATTTAAATTGAATCCCTGTTGTTATTATATACCAGCTAAGGTTGAAAACGATAATTAGCTCTTATCTACTTAATTCATGCATGTCTAAAATGATGTTTTTATACCCACGTTCATCTAGATAGTGGTTTACAAAATGCGTAAAGAAAAATTTGCCTAACATATTTTTTGTACCATAAGACCATGTGGTACAGAGCAGAATTACGCCATGCAGCCCATCACATCTGTTCTGCCATTGATAATGACTATATTTCTCAGTTCCATTCTCCTGTCTTCTCTCGTAACCCTTGATCTGCTTACTAATCAAAAACCTATCTATCTCTGTCTTAAATAGACTCAATGACTTGGCATTCACAGACTTCTGCAGCAACTAGGTCCTCAGGTTAACCTCTCTCTGGCTGAACAAATTCCTTCTCATCTGTTTTAAGGCTTGTCTTTTCACATTGAGGTTGTGCCCTTGGTGCTAGTCTCTCCCACTAGTGGAAACATTTTCACCCCGACCACTCTATCCAGGGTCTTGCAGTTTACTGTATGCTTCAATGAGATCCCTTCTCATCCTTCTAAACTCCATCAAGTACAGACCCAGAGTCAACTAGGCAGAAGTGGTTACTGCAGATGCTGGAGATTAGAGTCAAGATTAGAGTGGTGCTGGAAAAGCACAGCAGGTCAGGCAGCATCCGAGGAGCAGAAGAATTGACTTTTCCGGCAAAAGCCTTTCATCCAGAATGAAACTGGGAGCCTCGGGGGTGGAGAGATAAATGAGATGGGGTGGGACTGGGAAGAAGGTAGTAGAGAATGCAACAGGTGGATAAAGATGGGGGTAAAGGTGATAGGTCAGAGAGGAGGGTGGAGCGGATAGGTGGGAAGGAAGATTGACAGGTGGAACAGGTCATGGGGACAGGTCATGAGTACAGTGCTGAGCTGGAAGGTTGGAACTGGGGTAAGGCGTATGGAGGGGAAATGAGGAAACTGGTGAAGTTCACATTGATGCCTTGGGATTGAAGGGTCCTGAGGTGGAAGATGAGGCGTTCTTCCTCCAAGCATTGGGTGGTGAGGGAGTGGCGATGGAGGAGGCACAGGACCTGCACGTCCTCGGCAGAGTGGGAGGGGGAGTTGAATGTTTGGACACGGGGCGGTGGGGTTGATTGGTGCGGGTGTCCCAGATATGTTCTCTGAAGCGCTCTGTGAGAAGCGTCCAGTCTCTCCAATGTAGAGGAGACTGCATCGGGAGCAACGGATACAATAAATGACATGTGTGGAAATGCAGGTGAAACTTTGATGGATGTGGAAGGCTCCTTTGGGGCCTTGTATGGAGGTGAGGGGGGAGGTGTGGGTGCAGGTTTTGCATTTTTTGCGGGTGTCAGGGGAAGGTGCCAGGAGGGGACGATGGGTTGTTGGGGGGCATGGACCTGACCGAGTCTTAACGGAAAGCAGATAGGGGTGGGGAGGGAAATATATCCATTTGTAGGTTGCTAAATGTTGTTGGATAATACGATTTATGCTAAGGTTGGTGGGTGGAAGGTAAGGCCAAGCGGGTTTCTGTCTTGTTGAGGTTGGAGGGTTGGGGTTCGAGGGCGGAGGGTTGGGGTTTGAGGGCAGAGGTGCAGGATGGGAATGAGATGCGTTGGAAGGCATCATCAATCACGTGGGAGGGGAAATTGCTGTCTTTAAAGAAGGAGGCCATTTAGTGTATTCTGTGGTGGAACTGGTCCTTCTGGGAGCAGATGCGGCAGTGGCGGAGGAATTGGGAATACCTTCCCCATGCCACCGCAGGAATTGCAAAACCCGTGCCCACATCTCCCCCCTCACCTCCATCCAAGGCCCTTTCAAAGGAGCCTTTCACATCCATCAAAGTTTCACCTGCACTTCCACGTGTCATTTATTGTATCCGTTGCTCCCGATGCAGTCTCCTCTACACTGGGGAGACCGGACGTCTTCTCGCAGAGCCCGTCAGAGAACATCCCCAGGACACCCAACCCCACCGCCCCGTGGCCAAACATTTCATCTGCCGAGGACATGCAGGTCCTGGACCTCCTCCATTGCCACTCCTTCACCACCCAAAGCCTGGAGGAAGAATGCCTCATCTTCTGCCTTGGACCCTTCAACCCCATGGCATCAATATGGACTTCACCAGTTTCCTCATTTTCCCTCCCCACATCTTACCCCAGTTCCAACGTTCTAGCCTCAGCACCGTCCGCAAGACCTGTCCCACCTGTCACTCTGCCTTCCCACCTATCCACTCCAGCCTCCTTTCTGATCTATCACCTTTACCCCATCTCCATCCATCTATTGCACTCACAGCTACCTTCTCCCCAGCCCCACCCACCTCCCATTTATCTCTCCACCCCCGAGGCTCCCAGCCTCATTCCTGATGAAGGGCTTCAGCCCGAAACATCAATTTTCTTGTTCCTCGGATGCTGCCTGACCTGCTGTGCTTTTCCAGCACCACTCTAATCTTGACAGACCTAGAGTCCTCAACCGCTTAACATATGCCAAACCCTTGATCCCCGGGTTCATTCTTATGAACCTCCTCTGGAGCCTCTCCAAGGCTAACATGTACTTCTCTCGATATGAGGCCCCAAACTGCTCACAATATTCCAAATGCTGGATGATCAGACCTTATACAGCCTCAGTAGTACACCTCTGCTGTTATATTCTATCCCCATTGAAATGAATGTCAATATTGCATTTGCATTCCTAAGTGGCAACTGTAACAGAATCCTGATCTGGGACTTCCAGTCCCTTTGCGCTTCAGATTTCCAAAGCCTTTCCCTGTTTAGAAAATTGTCAATACCTCTATTCTTTTTACTAAAGTACATTGTATTGCATCTGTTACTACTTTGTCAATAAAATGTGTAGCTGGAAAAAGCACAGCAGGTCGAGCAGCATCAGAAGATTAAACGAATCGATGTTTCGGTCAGGACCCTTCATCAGGACTGCCTGAAACATTGACTCTCCTGCTCTTCTGGTGCTGCTTGACATGTTGTGTTTTTGCCAGCTCCATATTTTATCTGCAGTCCTCACTATCTCCAAGCTATTTCTTTGTCCACTCTCCTAGTTTGTCCCAGGTCCTTCTTCAGCATTCCCCCTCCCCCCCACCGCCTCTCAACATGACCTATCCTTCTAACTATCTTTGTGTCATCTGTAAATGTAGCAACACTGTCTTCAGTTCCTTCACACAGATCATTTTGTGTAATGTAAATATTATGGTCCCAATATTGACCCCTGGAGAACTCCACTAGTCACCAACTGACATTCTGAAAAAGACTTCTTTATCCCCACCCTCTGCCTTCTGCCAGTCAGTCAATCCCCTATCTAGACCAGTACCTTGCCCCTAACACAGTGGGTTCCATCTTATTTAGCGGCCTCCTGTCCGGCAATTTCTCAAAGGCCTTTTGAAAATCCAAATAGATCACGTCCACTCGTTCTCCTTTGTCTAACTTGTTTATTACCTCCTCAAAGAATGGTAACAGATTTGTCAGAAATGGTTTCTCCCTGATGTAGGCAATATGACACAGCCATACTTTACCATGCACTTCCAAGGTCAATGAAATCTCCTCCTTGATAATGGATTCTAAATTCTTACCAATGACTGAGGTCAGACTAACTAGCCTATAATTTCCTGTTTTCAGCCACCCTCCCTTCTTAAACTGGAGTGTTTCATTAACCATGTTCCAGTCCTCTGGGACCCTCACTGACTCCAGTGAAAGATCAATACAACTGCTTCCACAATCTCCTCAGCTATCTTCTTCAGAACCCTGGGGTGTAATCCATTCTGATCAGATGATTTATTCAACTTCAGAACTTTTTGTTTCGCCAGCACCTTCTCCTTAAAGATGACCATTATACTCACCTCTGCTCAATTTTATTCACATTGTAGCAATCATTCTACATACCTGAGTAAGTAGGATACTGTCAAACAGGTTCTGGGTCTCTGATTGATCCTTAGTGATATCTGCATTAGCGTGCATTCCAAAGACTTCTGGAGTCGGGTTCAAAGGGAGGCTCTTTGTATAGTTAATGTAGCTGAGGTACTGTAAGATGATTAATAGATTTATCAATAATTCCATGTTACTTGTGTTTTCACTGCAACTTATATTGTTTCTACTGTGCATAATCTTGGAAACTTTTGATAGGGCAAATCAGGACAGGACTTATACATTAAGTGGTGAAGTCCTAGGGAGGTTCATAGCTCCTTGAAAGTGGAGTCGCAGGTAGATAGGATAGTGAAGAAGGCGTTTGGTATGCTTTCCTTTATTGGTCAGAGTATTGAGTACAGGAGTTGGGAGGTCATGTTGCGGTTGTACAGGACATTGGTTAGGCCACTGTTGGAATATTGCATGCAATTCTGGTCTCCTTCCTATCAGAAAGATGTTGTAAAACTTGAAAGGGTTCAGAAAAGATTTGCAAGGATGTTGCCAGGGTTGGAGGATTTGAGCTATAGGAAGAGGCTGAACAGGCTGGGGCTGTTTTCCCTGGAGCGTCAGAGGCTGAGGGGTGGCCTTATAGAGGTTTACAAAATTATGAGGGGCATGGAGGGGGTAAATAGGCAAAGTCTTTTCCCTGGGGTCAAGGAAGTCCAGAACTAGAGGGCAGAGGTTTAGGGTGAGAGGGGAAAGATATAAAAGAGACCTAAGGGGCAACTTTTTCACACAGAGGGTGGTTTGTGTATGGAATGAGCTGCCAGAGGCAGTGGTGGAGGCTGGTACAATTGCAACATTGAAGAGGCATTTGGATGGGTATATGAATAGAAAGGGTTTGGAGAGATATGGGCCAGGTGCTGGCAGGTGGAACGAGATTGGGTTGGGATATCTGGTCAGCATGGACAGGTTGGACTGAAGGGTCTGTTTCCATGCTGTACATCTCTATGACTCTATGACCTGGGGAGTGTTGCCGAACAAACAGACCTTGGAGTGCAGGTTCATAGTTCTTGAAAGTGGAATTACATTAGACAGAATAGTGAAGAAGGCATTTGGCAGGCTTGCTTTTATTGGTCAGTGCATTGAGTATAGGAGTTAGGAGATCATTTTGTGGCTGTACAGGTCATTGGCTCGGCCACTTATGGAATACTGTGTTCAATTCTGGTCTCCCTGCAATAGGAAACTTGTTAAATTTGATAGGGTTGAGAAACAATTTGCAAGGATATTGCCAGGATTGGAGGGTTTGAGCTGTTGGGAGAGATTGAATAGACTGGGGATATTTTCCCTGAAGCATCGGAGGCTGAGGGGTGACCTTATGGAAGTTTACAAATTCATATAGAGCACGGATAGAGTGAGTAGTCAAAGACTTTTTCCTGGGGTAGAGGAGTCCAAAACTAGAGAGCATAGGTTTAAGGTGGGAGGGCAAAGATTTAAAAGGGACCTAAGCAGCAACTTTTTAATGCAGAAGGTGGTGCTTGTATGGAATGATCTTTCAGAGGAAGTGGTGGAGGCTGGTGCAATTACAACATTAAAAAGGCTTCTGGATGGGTATATGAATTGGCAGGATTTAGAGGGATATGGGCCAAATGCTGGCAAATGGGACTAGATGAATTTAGGATACCTGATTGGCATGGACAAGTTGGATCAAATGGTCTGTTTCTGTGCTATACATAGATATGACTCTGTGATAACACTGCAAAATATAATTCTTCCAAAACCTAAGCAGCCAATAGATTTTATTTTGTATAACCAACATTTTAGCACATTATATGCATCAAGGATACCTATTAAAAATAAAACTTTTCTTACATCGCCTTCTGGTGGAGCATAATAGATGCCACTTAAGTCAAATGTATAGGCGTCATTTGTTGTAATTTCTTTGTTATAGAATTTATTAAGAATTGACCGGAGAGTGCGCCGATCCCAGTCATCTGTCACTCTACCACCATAGTTGCATTCACCAGTCATATATCGAATGGCATCAAGGGGGACTTCCTGAATAAATGTACATATATAGTTCATATTAATTGAATAAAAATTGATTACAATAAGGCAATATTAAAGGATTTTTAACAACCTTTCTTTTCAATAATGGAAAATCAATAATGAGGTTATATTACACATATTATCCCTCTGCTAGTTAAGTTGCACGTTGCATGGTTTGGTCAAGTACTCAACTGCAGCCAGAGTGATTTCAGTTTGGCATTTCAAAAAAGGTTTCAAATGTCTGAAAAGGATAGCATCTCAATTATTTAGTTGATTATTCTACTTTGTTCTCCCTTTCATTAATAGGGTGTGTGTTCTCAAATAGAAGGTAACTAACATTGAACATAGAAAATATGCATTGTTGCTTTTTTGATTTTATTCCAAATTAAATTCTGGTCTTTACATTGAGGAATGTTCAATGTGCAATAAATGTTTTTGGAGGCACAGAAACATAAGCCAATAGATGGGAATTTATTCACTGGAAAAACTATAAGCTATTATAATTACATATTTTAACTTGATTGAACTATTGTGCAGAAAATTTGAGCAAAAGGTTCAAGTACAATGAAAACACTAATTCCAGACTTGCAACAGTATTCTGTCACTTTGCTAATTCGAGGTAAGACTGTGAGGAGATTTTGAGTACAACTGAATGATTTCTAATTGGGAAGAGGTTGAATTGGAGGTTGAAAACTTCAGAATATCTTCATCTGTCCTGGACGTTTAGAAATCAGCTGATACAAATCTGAGAGCTGTTGGCTCTGCTGCTGACATCGATAAATGGTCAGCAATAGCTTACCTCATACTGGTCAAGGAACATGTGGAGCTGTTGTACACTTATTCGCAGATCAGTTTCATTAAACTCATAAGGAATATTCCATCCTAAAGGTCCAAATTTCCGTCTTTCCTGAACTAATGCATGGAAGAAGCATAGACCATACAAAAGCTTTTTAAATTGAGCCTGTTAGGAAAAAAATAACATAATATCCATTTCTGTCACTATGTACATTCCTTAAAGCTAGCTCAGATCTAAGGCATTCCAATAAAAAACCAAATTTTGTACTTATTTTGACCCTAATTTTAAAATGTAAATTCAAGAAACATTTATTGTGAATACACGTAAAGAATGTCATCTCTCATTACAACAGTAAGTGAATTCAAAGAACTTCAAGAGACTGTAAGGCACTTGGAGACATCCATTGGTTAGGAAAAGAGCTGTATCAATGCCAGTCTTTCTTTCATTCAATGTATGAAAGCACTTTTTTTTAAATAGAAATGCAATAAGCGCTTATTGCACCTCCAATACAATATCAACACATTTTACAAATGATTTATCTATTTCAGGTCTTGTTCACTTTTAAAATGCACATAAAATAAATAAATGTTCTCAGTCCAGCCCTCAGAATAAAATTCAATTAAACATTAGGTTTAAATAGTGCTTTACACCAAACTGTCTGCAATGGTTCTGGAAGTAGCAGCATGTAAACTTGATACTATCACCTTATTTCACTTGGAGTTGTATAGAATCAAGTAACTGCCATACTACTGGCTGTGTCTACAATCAGCACACAGGGAAGACAGTTTAATTTTCTTAGAAGCAATAATCAAACTTATAGGGAAACTGCATTTAATTGAAGGATGCTGCTGCTCAATACCACTGCTGGAATTTTTAACAAGAAAATTGGAACACCAGGAGAGAGAGTTCCAGGGCTGTGGATATCGTACACATTTCAGCTCAGTTGAACTGTCTGTTTATGGAATCCCTACAGTGTGGAAACAGGCCCAATCCATTGCTATTGAGTATTTGTACAGCACCCATGCCATGTCTAAGTGTGTACCCTTCCCAGTATAGGGCGCAATATGTCACAAAGGTTGTCAGAAGAGCAAGGTAAGCCTTTTCTGAATTTTGAGCTTCCACAATAACATCACGACATTATGCTGTCTCACAATGCAGCCAAGATCTTCAAATTAGGGTCACAGAGACTAATAATGTGTCTACCCTTGCATCGTCCTAAGATAATTTGTTAATCCTGCATGATTTGTGAATAAACTGCCACTAACTTGCTTCTTGCAGCTACCAAAGAACTCCGGATCAGAAATGGGATCCATGAGGTAGGATCGGATAATATTAGATCGAAGACCCTTTGGAGCTTCGTTTGTCATTTTCACGCCATTTTGAAGGACAGAAACTGGGAAATTTGGAGATGGATAGCTTGTAAGCCACAGTCTGAAGTCAGGATGCGTAGTCTCTGGATTCAGTTCCTGAAATATAATGCCACAGATGAAACAATGTTAATTCTAAATTGACAGAAAGGAGCTGCATTAAAAATAAACTTTACTCTTTAAAATAAAACATAGCAGTATGACCCTATTTTTCTTAGTGACTTCCAGAAAGTGAGCAATAAGTAACAAAATTATAATGTACAATGTTATAGAATCATAGAGTCAGAGAGATGTACAGCACGGAAACAGGCCCTTTGGTTCAACTCGTCCATGCCGACCAGATATCCCAACCCAATCTAGTCCTACTTGCCATCACCCAGCCCATATCCCTCCAAACCCTTCCTATTCATATACCCATCCAGATGTATTTTAAAAGTTGCAATTGTACCAGCCTCCACCACTTCCTCTGGCATTCCATACGTGCATCACCCTCTGCGTGAAAAGGTTGCCCCTTAGGTCTCTTTTATATCTTTCCCCTCTCACCCTAAACTTCTGCCCTCTAGTTCTGGATTCCCACACCCCAGGGCAATGTTAACACTAATGTTCTTAAGGTTAATATTTGATACCTTTCTGTTATCTAAATTTTTAGTAAAAAGAGTAAAGGCAGCCAACATTCTTGGACAAAAATGTAATAGTTGTAGTTTGTGTGTTTCTATTGCACATTTTCCAAATTTTTCATTTACTGCGCAATTATATAATTTTGTAATTTTTAAGTTTGGACTATAGGACCATAAAGCAAATGAGCAGAAGTAGGCCATTTCGTCCACCAAATCTACTCCACTATTCAATGAGATTATAGCTAATCTATAACCCTCTACTCCACTTTCCTGCCTTTCCCTGTAGGTCAGGGTTCCATTACTGATTAACAGTCTGTCTATCTCAGTCTTGAATATCCTTCCCAACACAGCTGCTTCAGCCCTCTGTGGTAAAGAATTCCATAGATTCACTACTCTCAGAATAAGAATTCCTCCTCACTACTATGTTAAATGTGTGACCCCCTTATTCTGAGATTACATCCTCTGGCGCTAGACTCTCCCACAGAGGAAACAACCTTTTCACATCACCCTGTCAAGTGTCCAAAGAATCTTGTATGTTTTAATATGGTTGCTTCTCATTCTTCCAAATTCCAACAAGTACAGGCCCAATCTACTCAACCTCTCATCATAAAGGAGAACAACATAGGTTTAGAAGAATGAAACCTGGACATCAGGGGTTAAATTATGAGGAAAAATTATAGAATGGATATTGTGAAACTTGAAAGGGTACAGAAAAGATTTACAAAGATGTTGACAGAGTTGGAGGGTTTGAGCTATAGGGAGAGGCTGAAGAGGCTGGGGCTATTTTGCCTGGCGCATCAATGCTAAGAAGTTTATAAATCATGAGGGGCATGGATAGGGTGAATAGCCAAAGACTTTTCCCCAAGGAAGGGGAGTCCAAAACTAGAGGATACAGGTTTAAGGTGAGAGGGGAAAGATTTAAGAGGGTCTTAAGGGGCAATATTTTCATCCAGTGAGTGGTGAGTGTATGGAATGAGCGTTCAGAGGAATTGGTGGAGGCTGGTAGAAATACAACATTTAAAAGGTATCTGAGTGGGTACATGACTAGGAAGGGTTTAGTGGGATATGGGCCACTAAACTGGCAAACAGGACTAGATTAATTTAGGATATCTGGTCAGCATGGACATGCTGGATTGAAGGATCTGTTTCTGTACTGTACAGTTCTATGACTCTGACTATAATTAGGCCTGTTTTCTCTAGAATTTATAAAGTTAAGGGGATATCTAATCAAAGTCTTCAAGGTGTTAACAGGAAGGCAAACACAGATAAACTATTTCCACTGGTTGGAGATTCTAGGACTGGGGGAATAGTCTGAGACTTAGGGCCAGATCATTCAGGAGCGGTGTTAGGAAGCACTTTTACACACAAAGTTAATTTTAAATCTGAGATAGATAGATTTTTGTTAAGCAAAGATATTAAGGATATAGACCAAACACAGGTATAAGAGTTAGGCCACAAATCAACCATAGTCTTATTGAATGGTGGAACAGGCTCAAAGGGATGAATGGTATCCTCCTGTCCTTTTGTTCTATTATGGTGATTGATGCAAAGTAGTTGTTCAATTCCCCTCCCATTTCCAGGTTCCCTGATATTATTTCTCCAGTCTTATTCTCAAAATATACGTTCACTTTGGCATTCTTTCAAAGACATGGACATAGGATAGGTGATCAAAATTAAACCCATAAGTTAAACATGAGCAATATCACGTATACACCAACAAAACATGAAGTAATTGGTGGATAGCACTCTATCAGAAGACGAAAAGTACTCTGTTGTAAATTTTATACAAGCATTGGGTTACAGCTTTTAAACCCATGTCCTGGAGTTATTAAGGCAGAATCAAAATTTGCTACAGTTGGAAACACTTTCTACAGTGAGCGAAAGCAATGCTCTGTCATCATGAGACTTCAGTTCAAACTCAATACAAACTAATGGCTCAAACATCTTTCTTTGATAGTTATAAGAAATGGAAACTAAGTTAATTTCATTAATAAAAGCCAGACCACAAAACTGCCCAAATTTCCCTCAATTGGTAACTTCATTCAAAAGATACTATAAAAAGATTCAAGATGTAAGAGTTTATGTCAATTTGGTAGGGCTGAATTTCAGAGATTACAGATTCTGTTCAAAGGTGCATTGTTGGAGATAAACAAAGAGAAAGCAGCCAAGTACACATATGGATTTTCTACTTTAAAATT
Source organism: Chiloscyllium plagiosum (assembly GCF_037043375.1). Taxonomy (NCBI): domain Eukaryota; kingdom Metazoa; phylum Chordata; class Chondrichthyes; order Orectolobiformes; family Hemiscylliidae; genus Chiloscyllium; species Chiloscyllium plagiosum. The sequence goes on from NW_028270145.1 coordinate 6,418,185, forward strand.
TTATTAACTTTTCCACAAAAATCAATGTTGACAAAAATGCATATCCACTTCCTCATAAATGATGCAAGATATTTTCACTTCAACTTTAACAGCTGCTGGTATAAATCTTCGGTTACTGGTTATAAATGGGGAGAAAGCACCTGAAAACAACTTACTGTAGCTTTTACATCAGTTTACCAACCATTGCCATTGTCAAAGTAACCTTTTGCTTGGTATTATTCTGGCAAGAAACCCACTTAATATTAAATTAGAGTTCTATGCTGAGATGCCAGGTACAACACCTACATGCAAATAGTTTTCATTTATTCATTTGTGGGATTTGGGCATCGCTAGCTAGGTAGCATTTATTGCCCATCCTGAGATGCTTTTGAGAAGATGATGGTGAGCTGCCTTTTTCAACTGCTGCAATCCACCTGCTGTGGGTTGACTCACAATGCCTTTATGGAGGGAATTCTACAATTTTGACCTAGTGACACAAAAGGAAAGGATGGTGAGTGGCTTGGAGGGTAACTTGAAGTCAGTGGTGTTCCCATTTACCTGCTGTCTTTGTCCTTGTAGATAGAAAGGTTGTGGGTTTGGAAGGTACTGTCCAGTAAGTTTCTGCAGTGTATCTTGTAGATAATATGTTCTGCTGCTACTGAGCATCAGTGGTGGAGGGAGTGGATGCTTGTGGATGTGACACCAATCAAACGAGCTGCTTTGTCCTGGATGGTGTCAAGCTTCTTGAGTGTTGTTGGAGCTGCATTCATCCAGACAAGTGAGGAGTATTCCATCACACTCCTGACTTGTGCCTTGTAGATGGTGGACAGGTTTTGGGGAATCAGGAGGTGAGTTACTCACAGCCGTATTCCTAGCCTCTGACCTGCTCTTATAGCCACTGTGTTTATGTGGTAAGTCCAGATGAGTTTCTGGCCAATGATAATGTTGATGGTGAGGGATTCAGTGATGCTAACAGCATTCAACATTAAGGGTGGTGGTTGGATTGTCGCTTATTGGTCAAGGTCATAGCCTGAGATTTGTGTGGGGTGAATGTTACTTGCCACTTGTCAGCCCAAGCCTGGTTGATATCCAGATCTTGTTGCTTTTGAACATGGACTGTTTCAGTATCTGAGGAGTCGTGAATGGTACTGAACATTGTGTAATCTCATCTACAAACATCCCTATTTCTGACATAATGACAGAGGGAAGGTCATTGATGAAGCAGTTGAAGATGGTTGGACCTAGAGACATCCTGGAGCTGAGATGACTGACCTCCAACAAACACAACCATCTTCTTATATGCCAGGTATCACTCCAACAACTGGAGAGCTTGGCCCCCAGTATCCGTTGATTCCAGTTTCACTGGGGTTCCTTGGTGCCACACTAGGTCGAATGCAGCCTTGATGTCAAGGGCTGTCACTCTTTCCTCCCCTCTGGAATTCAGCTCTATTGTCCATGTTTGAACCAAGGCTGTAATGAGGTCAGGAGCTGAGTGGCAGAACCCAAACTGGGAATCACTGGGCAAGTTATTGCTGAGTAGGTGCTGCTTGATAGCACTGTTGATAACACCTTCCATTACTTTACTGATGAGCGAGAGTAGACTGAAGGAGTGGTAATTGGATTTGTCCTGCTTTTTGTGTACAGGACATACTGGGCAATTTTCCACATTGTCAAGTAGGTTCCAGTGTTGTATCTGTACTGAAACAGCTTGGTTAGGGGAATGACAAGTTTTGGAGCACAAATCTTCAGTAATATTGTCGGAATGTTGTCAGGGCCCGTAGCCTTTGCAGTATCCTGTGTCTCCAACCATTTCTGAATATCAGGTGGAGTGAATTGAATTGGCTGAAGACTGGTACCTGTATTGCTGGAGACAACTGGAGAAGGCTGAGATGGATCATCCACTTGGCATTTCCGGATGAAGATTGCTGTGAAAGCTTCAGCCTTATCTTTTGCACTGATGTTCTGGACTCTTCCATCATGGAGGATGGAGAGATTTGTGGACCTCCTCCTCCAGTGAGTTGTTTAAACATCCATCACCATTCACAACTGGATGTGACAGGACTGCAAGGGTTAGATCTGGTCCATAGGTTAGCTTAGTTTTGTCTGTCACTTGCTGCTTAAGCTGTTTGGCATGAAAGTAGTCATGTTTGGTGGCTTCGCCAGGTTGACACCTCCTTTTCAGATATGCCTGGTGCTGCTCCTGGCATGCCCTCCTGCATTCTCCACTGAACTGCGTTGATCCCCTGGATTTGTGGTAATGGTTGAGTGTGGGAGTTGCCAGGCTATGAGATTACAGATTGTGCTGGAGTACAACTCTAATGCTGTTGATGGCCCACAGCATATCATGGATCTCCAGTCTTGAGTTGCTAGGTTAGTTCAAAGTCTATCCCATTTAGCACGTTGATAGTGCCACATAACACGATGAAGGATATTCTCAACGTAAAGGCCACTCTCACTGATACTGTCATGGACAGATGCATCTACAGCTGGCACATTGGTAAGGATGAGGTCAAGTATGTTTTTCCCTCTTGTTGGTTCCCTCACCAACTGCCACAGACCCAGTCTAGCAGCTATGTCCATGAGGACTATCCAACTCGATCAGTAGTACTGCTGCTGAGCCACGCTTGGTGATGGACATTGAAATCTCCAACTCAGAGTATATTTTGTATCCTTGACATCCCCAATGCTTCCTCCAAGTGTTGTTCAACATAGAGGAGTACTGATTCATCATTTGAGGGAGGACAGTTGAGTTGGAGTATGCAACAGGTACAGCAGGAAAAGCAGCAGTATTGTAATGTGGCTTTTTCAATGAAATGGGAGCTGGGACTGGAGGGGATCATAATATAAGTGCCTTAGCATAACATTATTAGCAAGTACTCAGAAGCTATTTAATTGTCCAAAACGAATTTCCATTATTTTCGATAGGGCAGGAGGAGAAAAAGTACTAGGTGCGTTGGCCTCTAGGCTGTTAATATACTTAATATAATAAAGTTAATATACTATAACATAATATAATATAATTAACTCAATCAAAATGAAGGAGACAATTAATTACAAGGTTTCCTTGAATGAAAGGAAGAGAAATTTTATTACCTATTACATTGGGAAAATTGCAAAAACATGACATCAAATACATGTTAAAAACAATTAACAAGCTTTAAAAGAAATGTGAGAGGGTCTATGCAGATAGAAGGGTAAAGACAGTTTAAAGTTTTCAGAGGTTTTCAATTGCACGAATGAAACCTGAGGCCGAACTGTTTAGCTGTTTCCTCAGAGGTGGTGATGCTTGCAGATAATTTGGAACAATTCTGAAGGACAGAGTTAATCTCCACTTGGAGGCAGGGATTAATCAAGTACAGTCTGTATGGTTTTATTAAAAGAACCAACTTGATTGAATGTTTCAAAAAGGTAGCTGTGTGTGTAGATGACTGCAATGCATTTGATATAGTCTATTTTGACTTCAGCAAGGTTTTCAATAAGGTCCTGCATGGGAGTCCAATAGTGAAGGCAAAAACTTATTGGATTCAAGGGAATTTGGCTAATTGGAACCAGAATTGGCTTGTGGCAGGAAGCAGGGGACGATGGTTGAGGGGTATTTGTATGAATGGAAACCTGTGTCCAGTAGGATTTCGCAGGAATTAGTGTTGAGGCTTTTCTTGTTTGGGGTATACATAAATGATTTATACTCGAAGACTTGAAGGTTAATCAGTAAGTTTGCAGATGATACAAAAATTGGTTTGGTGGTAAATGTGAGGAGGATAGCCTTGGATTACAGAAGGATACAGATGAGCCAGTCAGATGGGCTGATCGTGACAAATGGAATTCAATAGATAAATGTGAGGTGATGAACTTGGGCAGGACAAACAAGGCACGGGAATACATGATGAATGGCAGGACACTGGAAAGCACCAAGGATCAGAAGTACCTAGGTGTGCATGTTCACAAGTCCATTACGCTTGCAGGACAAGTAGGTAAAGTGGTTAAAGCAGCATATGGGATGCTTTCTTTTATTAGCTGAGGCATAGAGTTTAAGAGCAGGGAGGTTATACTGAAACCACATAAAATCTTAGTTAGGCCACTGCTAGAGTATTGTGTGTTGCTATGGAATCCATATTAAAGGCAAGGTTCCATTGGAGAGTGTATAGAGGAGATTTATCAGGATATTGCCTGGGCTGGGGAGTTCCAGTTATGAAGAGAGGATGGACAGACCTGTTTTCCTTGGAGCAGAGATGACTGAGGGGGAACACGACTGAGATATACAAAATTATAAGGGTGAATATTTCCCCTTGATGCAAGGATAACCAGAGAACACAGATTTAAGATATGAAGCAGGAGGTTTAGAGGGAATGTGAAGAAAGATTCTTTCACCCAGACTTATTGATTGTATTCTATTTGTTGCTGATCAGCCCATCTGAGCGACTCATCTGTATCCTTCTGTAATTTAAGGCTATCCTATTCGCTACTTACCATCTCCCCAACCCCCAATTTTGTATCATCTGCAAACTTACTGATCAACCTTCAAGTCTAAATCTATATACATCCCAAATAGCAAAGGTCTGGGATTTTGGTACTTATACCTGTAAGGGTGGAAGAGGTAAAATCTTTCAAAACATCTCAGAAGAATTTAGATGTACACTTGCGATGCCAAGGCATACAAAGATATAAGCTGTGAAAGGGGATTAGAACAGCAAGGTAGTTGTTTTTGACCATCACCAATTCGATGGATCGAAAGGCTTTTCTTTGTGCTATGACTCAAACCTTAATTTCTTGGTGAATGATGGTTTTTCCAAGATGTTTTTTCACTGGCACTGGTTCTGATTGAGAGGGAGATGGGGAGAATAGTTTTCAACTTCCTGTTAAAAATGCACTTTGCTTTCTCTCTCTCCTTTTGTTCAGAGGCTGCTATCGATATACAATTTATTTGTGGATTCTGGTGTCTATTCAATTGTTTCAATCCAAGCTCGATAGTCACAGGTAACCTTTCATCTCTCAGTATCTGAATTTTATCATGCTAATGTTTGATCAAACAAGAGATGCAAATTTCTTGATGTCTCATATGTTTCAGAACCTCTGATTAAAATGGTAATTCCACTGCAGGCAGTATTGTTATTCATTCAATTGAGAATTGCCTAAGTTTGTCAGGTGTTCGCAGCAGCCATTTAAGTCAGTAGCATCTTTTTTTAAAAACAATTTTTAGTCTATGAAAATCCCAGGTATTAAAGTCAAATGATGATAGTTGAATGTTGATAGTCTATTTCCAGTTCTATTGTTAACATTGCTCAGAAAGGAAAGCAGCTCAAAGGTTGATCTCAGGCCTTAGTACATTTTGAGGAAACACTTCAAGTATTATTTTTGCTGGAGAAAGAAACATGATAATCTGGACATTTCCACATGCAAATCAAAGACATAAAGCAGACACTAAAGCACCAATATGGTGAGTGAAATGCATGCACACACTTAACAGAAGAACACCACACACCATATTAGTAAAGGTAGGAAACAATGTGCCTGGGTCCATGCCTAAAGCAGAGACCAATCCCTTTGTTTATATCTCATTTAAATGAGCCTTGAAGATGTGCTTTGATGTCACTCTGCTCAAACAACTCAATTTCTCAACCAATATGACAGCAATGGTACAGATGAGGTAAACACAATTTAGTTTAGACATTGAAGGATACAATCATACCACTCAAAAGCTTCATACAGGGTTAAAGATCAAAAATAGTAAGTGTGATTTCAGATCTCAGAAATGAAGTAAGGCATAAGTATTTCAGTTAGTGCGAATTTCATCCCTTTGATAATCATTGCCAAATCAGCCAGAAACCACAGCCATCCAAAGATTGGAAGGTAGATAATTTGAGTGATAATTACCTGTAACCCAAAGGCCCAGCAGTACCATGCCAAACTCGCCTCATTAATTACCTATGACGCCCCTATGAAGGGGACCACATTGAGTTCCCACCCCATCTTACTATATGTTATTTCAGAACAGCTCAACATTCAGTAGTTTGCTCAAAATTGACAGGCATCCTTTGGGCCTTGCATCTTTAAAAGCCTGTAGTGCACCTGGACAAGTGCCAAGAGGCTGGAGCTGACCTGACATTTGCCCAAGCATGGCAAACAGGGAGAAATTGACACCATGCCTGGAAGTCCTGCTGGATGTGATGGTGCCAATGCTAGGCTTCCTCTTGGCTAAGGGATGCAGTAGAGGCCACAAAACCAGACTATGCCAGCTGGCTTAAAACAGTCTTAGCCATCTGGAGGAATGCTGAGTGTGGGAGGCAGAAGTGGCACCATCTCCTCTCTGATACTTCACACTCACTATTTCTGAAACTGTACCTAGTTGCCATCGAGGTTCACGCTCCACTTCTGTCACTATTGCCTGCAACATCTTTGCCAGTCACTCTCATACATCCCAATATCCAACACCACTAAATCTGCATGGCCTCGGCTCTGCATTCTTATCCACTCTGGACACCTCCAAAAGTAACAGCAGTGCTATCCACTTTCAATTCCCATAATATTGACTCTTTCTCATTTCAGAAAAGGGCAGGAAGGGTCAAGAATGGGTGGAGTTCTGCTTGTCAATTGACTCATCACTCTTGACTCTGACCACTCCAGTAGGGCATGCACTGGTATAGAAAGCTGCCCTTGAATTATGCGCCAGGAACCCATGAGTGAATGCTATCTCGCTTGACTGAATTGAGGTCTGCTAACAGCTATGAGGAGCTCCTGGCTTTGTGTCTGTGCTAAACAGCACAACAAGACAGCAGTAGTATGAGCCTGGTACCTCTGGCTGAGGGGACAAAGTTCAAGGAGGAGAAAGTGAGGACTGCAGATGCTGGAAATCAGTCCTTAAAAATGTGTTGCTGGAAAAGTGCAGCAGGTCAGGCAGCATCAAAGGAGAAGGAGAATCGACGTTTCAGGCATATGCCGGAAACGTCGATTCTCCTCCTTTGATGCTGCTTGACCTGATGCGCTTTTCCAGCAACACATTTTTAAGAAGGGACGAAGTTCAAGGGCAAGGCAATACAATGCAGAAAGCTATCAGCATCTGGTAGGCTCAGAGTGAGTGAACACTAAGAGACCAAGCAAAGAGCGTAGACATACAGCCTGGTCCAGTCTTTGAGCTGATGCATTTCCCTGAGTGCAAATTATCCTTGTTGCCGCATTACAATGGCAGCTGCCAGTGCAGCTTGAAGTGCAGCATGGAAGTGCAGAACTATCCTGCAAGCGGATCACAAATTTGCCATTAGGGATCTTAGAGGTTGAAGTTTCTCAAATGTCAAAGTTTGTGGACTTGTGCTCGTGTGTGGCTGGTGCCCATGGGACATATCTAAATATATCTATCCACATAGAAGTTGTTCGGAGCAAGTGGTGAGCTGAATCCATCTGGTGCAAGTACCCGGTGCTGGTTTTCATGTCAAGAATCCCCCATGTCTAGTATGTTTGGACAGGTTGGTAAGATAGGAGGCTGCATCAAATGAGGAGAATGTGGCATGAAAAGTTGTTTAAAAAGTGTTAATCAATTGGTATCTCACTGCTGCCTAGCAAGAGTCTCGCTACACCGCTTATGAAAAGCTTAAAGATGGAGCGAGATGATCTCAACAACAAAATGGATCTTGCCAAACTTCTTGTCTGATTCTGCCATACATCTTGTCCACGTTGTTTCATGGATTGATTGACTGCCTGCAGATTGTGTGCTTTCTGAACAAAGTAATCTGCAAATACAATTCTGCAAATGCAAAGACTTATATGTGTGTGTGCGTGCATGAGTGAGAGAGAGAGAGAAAATGTGTGTGTGTGTGTGCGTGTGAGAGAGAGAAGAGATTGAAGTTTTCAGCTGAGCCACCAAAATGGACCCCATTGGTCTTGCAGCAGACACGGAGGAATTCATCAGATAAATGAGACTCTGAGAATTCTTCAAAGATGTTAGCAATGAGCCAACCAATGAATTGGAACAGTCTTCAGAGAGCTCCATGGTGCAGCGACCAAACAAGAAGTCAATTTGGACCCCCTCGAGGACTGCCGCTTGGGCTTGACATGTATGCTCAAACCATCAGGAAATGTGTAAATGCCAGATTCATCAGCCATACCCACAAGGTAGAGCAAAACATCACCCGATCAACAAGCTATGCCATCCATGCTCTCAAAACCAATCACAACATTGTCATCAAACCAGCAGATAAAGGAGGAGCCATCGTCATTCAGAATAGAATGGACACTGCAAGGAACTGTACCGACAACTGAATCACCAGGAACACTACAGGCGACTACCTACTGACCCAACCAAAGAATACACGTGAACTAAGCAGGTTGATCAAAACTTTTGATTAGGTCCTACAGAGTTCATATGCACAGTCATCCATGTACTTCTCACGTAGTGGACTTCTACTGTCTTCCAAAGATACACAAAGCCAACATACCTGGACATCCCATCGTATCAGGCAATGGAACTCAGTATTCAATACCAACAACTACCAATCTCCTAGCACCATCCTACAACTCATCCACTTCATCCTCGACCACATGGTTTTCATCTTGACAACCAATTTTTCATCCAGACACACGGAACAGCCATAGGGACCAACTTTGCACCCCAATATGTCAACATTTTCATGCACAAGTTTGAACAAGACTTCTTCGTTGCACAGGACCTCCAATCTGCACTATACACAAGATATATTGATGATATTTTCTTCCTCTGGACCTGAGGAGTCACTGAAAAGACTACACAGTGTTATCAACAAGTTTCATCTCACCATCAGACTTACCATGGATTACATTTCAGTATCTGTTTAATTCTTGGATACATGCATCTCCATCAAGGATGGACACCTCAGTACCTCACTCTACCACAAACCCACCAATAAGCTCAAGATGCTGTACTTCTTTAGCTTCCACCATAAACATATTAAAACAGCCATTCCCTACAGACAAGCCTTGCACTTGCACGGGTCTGTTCAGATGAGGAAGAACGCGATGGACAATTGAAGGTGCTTAAAGACACCCTTGTAAGAACAGGGTACGATGCTCAACCCATTGATCACCAGTTTGAATGTACCACAGCAAGAAACCATAATGACCTCTTCAGGAGACAGGCACGGAAAGCGACAGATAGGCTACCCTTCGTTGTCTAGTACTTCCTGGGAGCGGAGAAACTACACCATGTTCTTCACAACCTGCAACACATTGTTGATGAGGATGAGCACCTCTCATGAGCAACTTCCCTACGTCTCCATGTCTCACCTTTAACAACTGCTGAATCTTAAAGAAACCATTGTTCGCAACAAACTGCCCAGCCTTCAGGACAACATTGACCACAACACCATACAACCTGTCATGGCAATCACTGCAAGACATGACAGAGTGTCGACATGAATACCACCATTACACGTGGGAACACCAACCACCACATATGCAGCAGGTACTCATGTGACTCAGCCAACGTTCTCTATCTCATAAGCTGCAGGCAAGGATGCCCCAAGACATGGTACATTGGCAAGACCAAGCAGACACTACCACAACAGATGAATCGACACCGCTAGACAGGGGTGTTCCCTCCCAGTCGGGGAACACTTTAGCGGTCAAGGACATTTGGCCTTGGATCTTCAGGTGACCACCCTCCACGGCGGACTTCCGGATACGCAACAATGCAGAGTGGCCGAGCAGAGGCTGTTAGCCAAGTTCGGTACCCGTGAGGATGGCCTCAACTGGGACCTTGCGTTCATGTCACAGTACAGGTGACCCCACTACACTATACACTCTCTCTCACACACACAAACACACACACACACGCATACATACACACACATTCATGCAGACCCTCTTTCATACACATACTCTCTTTCAGACAGACACACATAAACCCCCCCACACTCACACCCATGCACACAATCTCTCACAAGCTATACTCTGCCACACTCATGCACACACTCTACCAAACGTGCACACAAACAACACACACACATTTTCTCTCTCACTCACATGCTCACACACACACACATATAAGTCTATAGGGTGAATTTGCATTTGCAGAATTATAATTGCAGATATATCCTATTTTGTTCAAAAAGCACATAATCTGCAAGCAGTCAATGCAGGCAGTCAATCCATGTAATATTTTATGAATTCCTACTTTGGAAATAGAACCAGTCTAGCTCAAGATTGGGATACAGACAGACTCTAACCTCACACCTTTATTGCATTGTCTGAGTTGAGATGTCACCTTTTTTTAAATAAAACCTTAAGTTATCTTGGTAATGTGACTTAAAAGCAGTTCTGGGGTTTACATATTAATGAACCAAAACCTGAAACCCATTCTAAAAGATGAAAGACTTAACAGCAATCTAGGTTTGTTCAATATATTGTTTCAGTTGCACGACACTGTGATCTTTTGCTATAAATTCTGTGTCTTACAATCCTGCTCAACAGCTACCTAATGTGGGAGCAGTGGCCCGAAAGCTAGTAATTTCAAATAAACCTGTTGGACAGTAACATGTTGTCATGTGATTTTTAACTTTGTCCACCCCAGTCCAACACTGGCACCTCCACATCTTCACTGCGATAGCTCAATGACTGAGGAGGCAGATCATCTGGGAGGACAATGAATTTTCATGAGCCTGCATCAACATCTTAATAAGAAACAGCGTACTGGAGGGGTGATGAGAGAGAGAGAGAGTGTAGAAATCAATGCAAGAAATCCAACAGCAGAGAAATCAAAGCAACAAGGAGATCAAAGGCATTAAGTATTGCCAAGCAGGAATCAATGATAGTAGAAATGGATGCTGTTCATGCTTTCAGCTCTTTCTTTTCACAGCTATCACTCCTATTACATTGCTGGAAATACTTCCAATCTATATGTTATTGAACAGTTTGTGAAACCAGTGGCAACAATGCAGATAGGAAACACATGGTTCTTGGAGCTCAACTGTATCATCCTCAGTTTATTAAGACCTTCAGTCTGTTTCCAGCAGGTGCTGAGTCTGAAATTGTTGCCTGCACGTTTTTAGACTTAAAGGAGAAACCACAAAACAAAAATTGGTACATTTTTTTCAAAAAGCTCCTTCTGTTTTTAAACATTTACAATAAATTGAGCACAAATTCTTACCGCGCAGACTCTTTCTAATGTCGGCATCCATGATGTTGCCAGGTGGCAGTTTTGTAATACCACCCAGGACCCTTGCTTCACAGCCTTCTCAATCATATTCATGGCTATTGGCCCTTGACCCTGCCCAAGGGACAGAGAGCTCAGCTTAGATCCCCCAAATCCCTGTACAGACAGAAGAAATTGATTGATATTTTTCACATGGATGCATATAAAGACCAGAATTTTCTCAGCACCATGTAGGCTGCTTGGAGACAGGACAAGGAGTTGAAACACATCAGACTGTCTTCCCACATTGCCATAGAATTATAGAATCCTGACAGTGTGGAAACAGACTATTTAGCCCAACAAGCCCACACCGATCCTCCCAAGAGTAACCCACCCAGACCCATTCTCCTATCCTATGACCCTACATTTACCCCTGACTAAATGCACCTAACCTGCATATCTCTGAACATTATGGGCAATTTAGCATGACCAATTCACCTGATCTGCACATCTTTGGATTGTGGGAGGAAACCGGAGAACCTGGAGGAAACTGAGCAGTTGTGTTTACCTAGACATTTGCAATGGGCTGTGAAGCAATGTACTCGAAAAGGTCAATTAGTCCTTAATTATGCACAACACTGAAATTTACAGAAGGCAAATGGGCCCCTACTGTATCAGGACTCAGTCTCAATTTAATAACAGAGCCCTATCATATGATTTTGCACATCCATGTAGGAAGAGGTAGAAAGCTTCAAAAGGCACTTCTCCTTCAAACTGATCAATACCCCAGACAGTTCTGTGCACAGAATTTTCAAATTATTTCAACTAATAGGCACAGGCCACTGTCTTGCAGAGGATTTCTTTCACTTCACCTGCCTGACCTTCTACGGTGGAGTCCGAGTGCACTAATCGGATCTCCTTTGTATATCTGCTGCCTATTATTTGGAGGACAACTTTGAATGTGGCCTGTTAAATCCTGTAAGATTACACTTTAGGATGCACCTCTTATACAGTTGGGGTTCGAAAGTTCTAAACCTCTCGTTAGTGGGCGGCAAGGTGGCACAGTGGTTAGCACTGCTGCCTCACAGTGCCAGAGACCCGGGTTCAATTCCCGCCTCAGGCGACTGACTGTGTGGAATTTGCACATTCTCCCCGTGTCTGCGTGGGTTTCCTCCGGGTGCTCCGGTTTCCTCCCACAGTCCAAAGATGTGCAGGTCAGGTGAATTGGCCATGCTAAATTGTCCGTAGTGTTAGGTAAGGGGTAAATGGATTGGCCAGGCTAAATTGCCCGTAGTGTTAGGTAAGGGGTAAATGTAGGAGTATGGGTGGGTTGCGCTTTGGCGGGTCGGTGTGGACTTGTTGGGCCGAATGGCCTGTTTCCAAACTGTAATGTAATCTAATCTAAACTGAACATTATTATTTTGTGCTGAAAATTCTGGCCATTATTTCCATTTTAAAGCACAGCTGAAGCAGTATAATGCCAAATGATTTTTTTTTGTGCAATAGTGAATCATTCAATATAGAGACAGCAAAGCTTTTCAAAAGTAGTTATTTATACACAAGCCTATAAAGATATTGTTATATTGATTTTCTTACCCTACTCCAAGTGGTTCCTGAGAGGGTAATAATGCTGGTATATTTACTAGGAAATGCAAGTTCAGACATCAACTATACACAGTACATGTTCAATTTTAGTTAGGTGCATTTAGTATCTAATACTGCACTTACTGAACATCAGCCTCCATTAGTAACATCACAATGTAAATCAGATGATCCATGGTTGATTAACCAATTGCATGTCTTTTCACCATGCCTTTTCAATAGGAGCATTACAGAGCTTTTTGAAAGTGCAGAGTGCTGTGGGAAGGCAAAGGAGTACTGTTTCTGGTCAAGCATCATGAGTGGGACTTAAGAGTAAGTCCAATATTGAAACATGGAGGGTCTGAAGGTTAAAGGAAATTACTACGGTAAGGTGGATTGCTGCCATAGAAGAGTTGAAAGTGAGAACAACAATATGGATCAAAGTTGATTTCTGTAGTCTGTTTAGTTCACTTGACCTATCAACTGAACAATCAGATTTATTATTAGCTTGCATCAGAAAGGTAGGAGGCTAAAACCAGTGAGCTGTCTTAATGTACAAAGATAGAGTCATAGAGATGTACAGCATGGAAACAGGCCCTTTAGTTCAACTCATCCGTGCTGACCAGATATCCTAAATAAATCTCATCCCATTTGCCAGCATTTGGCCCACATCCCTCTAAAGCCTTCCCATTCACATATCCATCAAGATGCTTTTTAAACATTGCACATGTATCAGCTTCCACCACTTCCTCTGGCAGCTCATTTCATACACGCAGCACCTTCTGCATGAAAAAGTTGCCCCTTAGGTCCTTTTAAATCTTTCCCCTCTCACCTTAAACCTATGCCCTCTAGTTTTGGACTCCCCTATCCTGGGGAAAACCTTGGCGACACATCCTATCCCCCATGCCCCTCAAGTTTTATAAACTTCTATAAGGTCACCCTCAACAGCTGATGCTCCAGGCAAAACAGCCTCAGCCTCTCCCTACAGCTCAAACCCTTCAACCCTGGCAACACCTTTGTAAATATTTTCTGTACCCTTTCAAGTTTCACAATATCCATCCTGTAGCAGGGGGACTAGAATTGAACACAGTATTTCAAACAAGGCCTAACCAACGTTCTGTACAACCACAGCATGACCTCCCAACTCCTATACTCAATGCACTGACCAATAAATGATGTTTAACAATAACTTACAGTATTTGAACCACACTTGAAGTGTATCTAAAACATGCTATATTTTCACTATTTGGGTAGGAATTCTCACACATCAGTTTTGACCAATTTGGTCCACGAAGAGAAAGACAACTATTATGGATTTGACTCAAATCTTTCAAGGCAAATAAGTTTGGTAAAATTTGATCAGAATTCATCTGATGGATTATCCTTTCAATTTCAAGGACCAGACTTACTTTGTATTTGTTTGCTTAGTAGCACCAGCTTTGAACATTATTCCACAATAAAATTGTACCCTCACATCAGTACTCTAATATTTACTATGTCGAGGCTTTGCAGCAGGAGTAGTAGGAGGTGCATTTCCTTGAACAGCATGGGTAGATTCAACACATCTTTAATCAGCAATATAGTTATTACTTTTCAATATACCTGATCTTCAGCAAACTTGAGGAGGGCAGCCATTGGGTCAGCACCAGGCGAAAGGATGAATATAAGTGGTGCAATGCAGTGACTGTCGCCAAAAGCACTACCCAGATCAAATGGAGGAGGTTCAATGAATTGTCGGCCAAGTTTAGCTGTTACATATTCCTGCGTCATTGGAATAAACTGAAGAAGAGTTGATTTTTTAAAGATATGAATATCAAATAAAATGTTACTACTAATCAATCATGCAATAAATCATACTCCAACATGTGCAGACAGGAGTGTCAGTTTTAATTAGCAATGCAGTGACAAATTTGAGATAGCTTATATATTGCCAAGTAGAATATCCTGAAGCAAAAAACAAACTTATACTTGTTTAAATTTTAACACAAACATTTTTATTAAATTGTGATTGTAGTATCAGTGATCTCTCCTTTTGGGATTTTATACTCAAAGCCAGTTACAGAATTAGGAGAAGATCCTGTCAAGAAGAAAGGTGATTCTCAAATGCTTCACAGTAAATATGCATTCAGTAGTATTCTTAAAACATTTGGAGTGCAATTTGGAATCTTGGATTACTCTGACTTTTTGGGGGGAAAAGTTGGTACATCATGCATTCTAATCAATTTGAATCTGCACTTAGCATCCAAGGACAGATGATGCAGTGAAGTGTTGTAAATAACTGCTATTGCATCAGGCACAGAAGTTCTTAAGGCTTCCCACATTTATAACAGAATGGTTACTGGCATACTGAAGTACATGGAACACAAGACAATATAACCACCGAGATTGAAACATTTGGTGCACAGGGAAAATACAATTCTTGCTGAAGGAACTTTTGAAGAATGATGGTTGCAAGTTCAAGATAGAGATGAGTGATGCATCAATGTAGCAATAATTTAATATAAAATCTACAATCTAATCTGGATCTCTATTTTGATAGATATATGGGTGCATTAACTTACAACAAATGTTGTGATTTCAGGTTGTGTTAAACCCGAACCCTATCATTACTGATCAAGATCAAATCACATTATAGAGATATTAGAATCATTAGACAGATTATAGGAGTTTGAATTACGTGCGCTATGACATAAGGTGTGGTAGAACTGAATAAGAAGTCTGCCAATATCCATATTGAAGTCAGGAGCATCACACTTCATCTTTTATGCTTCTCTCAAGCAGCGAGGCAAGTTTTTTGCTAAGGCAATTATGAGAAATTAATGCTTGTTAAACATTTTGTGGATGGCCAAGCTCACCTCATGAATAGCCAGTTATCAAACAAGCTAGATGTCAAGAAAACTAGACATGGAAACAAGTCTGAGTACCTGGTGCATTCAGCTCACTACTTAGTATTATTGACATTTGTGTTGCATATGAATAAACAGCAGTTCAGGACATGATCTACAGGCGCCAGAAACATGCACCCATCTCCACAGACACTGCCATAACCCAGCTCCGGACGACTGTCCAGGGCACCTCTCTAATACAATGGAAGCCTGGCTTGCATTACAGGAAGTGCAAGCAACTAACTGCAGCTCAGACACTTTGTGCGCAGGGACAAGGACCTAGCTAACTGATTGGACAAGGCTGCAACTCAGGGCTGCTCGCTTACTTAGCACCTATCAGCATGTCGCTGGAAGAACACAGCAAGCCAGGCAGCATTAGGAAGTGGAGAAATCAACTTTGCAACCCTTCGGGTGCAACCCTTCTTCAGGACTGGGTGTTGGGGGAGCTGCAGATAAAGGGGGTGGTGTGGGCAGGGTGGTGAAGTAGAGAGAGGTAAAGACAGGTTGAGGGTATGACCTGGTTGATCAATCGGAGGAATGAATCTAGTTGGTGGCAGGGAGCAGTGGATGGGAAGGGAGTCGGGAGGTGGAAAGGGATGTTTTTGAAATTGGAGAACTCAATGTTGAGTCCTCCAGACTGTAATCGCCAGGTGGAAGATGTGGTATTGATTCTCCAATTTGCAGTATGGTTCATCGTGGCAATGGAGAAGGCCAAGGATGGTCAAGTTTTAAAGGGAGCAGTTAGGGGAATTGAAATGGGCGGTGACTGGGAGGTTCTGGTCAGCCCCTACGGGCCCGGCTGCAATGGTCAGTGAACCATTCCCTAAGTTTACGTTCAATCTCCCCAATTTAGAGAAGATCACATTGGGAGCACTTGATGCAGTAAACTAGGTTGGAGGACCAAACATAAACTTAGGGAACAGTTCACCAAGCCTTGCAGCCAGGCCCGCAGCCTTTCAATACTTTGGAACTCTGGGACACCTGGGACTTGTGTAATTATACAGGTACAATCCTTTATCCAAAAAGTTCCAAAATCCGTAGTTTATTTCATGAAGTATTTTTCTCTCTAACAAGGTAGTTTGGAGTGCAAACCACACCCTCTTGGCCCACATCACTCAGATGTGATGTGGTGGCGTGGCCCAGTACTGGCAGACATCAATTCTGTCTCAGCACTCTTAGTACTCACAGGTGCATCTGTTGTTTGGTATGAATTTTTACATTTCATCATTAAACTGTCACTTAAAAATTCTGAATTCCAAACTGCGAAAACCAGCTAGCCCCAAGGATTTTGGATAAAGGATTGTGTATGTGCATTAGGTGGCTTTGCATGCAGGGACACAGATCTAATGTATCTGCATAGAGTGCTTCTAACAGGTTTTAGCTTCTTTGCTTAGTGCTCATTCATTTTACCTTGGAGTCTGTGAGCTTCACATTGCTCTTTAGATGCACATTTACTGAGTGCAACACTGATTTGCTGGCTGCCAGCCTCTTTGTGAGTCACACCACTTTCTTAGCATACAGGATCTTTAATGTTCAGCTACAGACTGCCAACCTCTATGGCTTGTATTGCTATTTGGCGCAGAAAGAAAGGCAGTCTTGATAATGGAGAGCACTGAAAAATCAATGTATCACATAGCATGTGCAGCTTTGGGCTACATCAATGTCAGACTGCAGTGTGTGCCTGCATTTTACTGAGTAAATATATTACAAGAAAATGACTATTCATGAAAGTCAAAGGGGAGCAGCTTTTGGTGCACTAAAGGGAAATATGGTAATTGAAGGGGTACCACTGCAGTCAGTCAAGTGGATTGTCCTATTCAAATCTAGTAGATGGCAATAGTCTATCAGGTACTTAATTCTGCTCGAGTTCCGGGGTCTATGTCCTTCTGTATCTGGGGTTGTGCCAGGTTCACCCCACAAGTTGTGAAAACAATCCAGGGACTGGATGCTGTTGAGACATTGGTCCAGCAAATGGGCCATAGTCAGTTGGAGCTGTACTGCCAAATCAATCTGAGGTGGACCACTGTCTGTCCTTGAGATTTGGTTAATAATGGTTGACGTCTTACAGGGTAGTCTATGTTGTCCTGCGGAAAGTAAGCAATTCAAATCTGGGACCTATTTGTGCAGGGTTGCTGAGGTAACAGTAATGGTGATATGGGGAAATTATAGATAGTCGGGTGAAAGGGCCTCTGTGAATTAGAGGAGATTGAGAGCTCTGGAAGTTGGAGATAGGGAGTATATCAAATAGGTCACAGAAACTCTTGCCAAAAAGGGTCATGGGAATTTCTAAAGTCATGGCCTCTGGGGGGGTTAAGTGAAGACATTAATAGTTATGTAAAAGGCTTCAATAGAATTGGAGGGCCGGGGCAGCGGGAGGTGCTGAAAGGTCATGAGAGCCACAAGGACAGTAATACAAAGGAAAGCATAAAGGGTGAAGGAAAATTTCTTTAATACAGGCAGAGCAGGTAACTCACTCACACAGAAACAAAGCTGAACCTTAGCAAGACAGACAAAAAGTCAACTGCGCAACAACCAGACAAAATGATTGATTTCACATACAGAATGGGCAAAAATTCGTTGGAAAATTCATACCACCACTGATTGAGTAAATATTTTCAATTTGCACTTCATTTGCATTGTCTAAGAATGTACATTTAAAGTGAGGGCCTCAAGCAAACATGACCACTTATACTGTACACAGGATGAAAGGACCTGGTCTGTTACATCAAAACAAACTTTTCTTCTGCTGTGGTTTGGGGACTGTACTGGTGGTTTAATGGCAAAGTTTTATACCACATGTGGCATTAAAACTTTGTTTGTGTAATGTATAATTAGATAAAGTAACATACAGTAATATTATGGTTCCAAAAGGAGCTAAGGCCTCCTTGGGAAGTCTCCATGCATTTCATCCTGATGCCCATCAGGGGGTCACAGTGATCCTGAATTTTTATGCCAGAATTTCATTCTAGAAAAAAACTCAGGACCTGCATCAAATCTCCTAATTCTCAATCTTTAAGTGTATCCTGGATGATACTGATGTCATTTTTCACAGGCACAGATTCTCATATTACTCCCCTGTGGTGCAGAGTAAAGCAGCTCGGACAATGGGATTCTCCATAATCACTGGCCTGGGGCATAGTGCACTATCGACTGTACGCATGTCGCTACGATAGCACTATATCAACCACCTGCAGAGATGGTCAACAGAAAAAGCTTCCACTTCACCAATGTTCAAATTATATGTGACCATCAATGCCAGAGTAATGCATCATCAAAATAATCTAACTGAAACCTACTTCTAGGTTGAATGAGCTGGACTTGGACTTTATTTAATCGTTCAATCGTTCAATATAATATGCAAGCAGCCCTCACTTACTACAAGGATATGTGAATTTTTTATTTTTGTAGTCCTTGACCTTTTGTTTCACTGAATAGATGTCTCATTATCCCTGTGATTGTAAGGTTTATATCTTTGGGTGATCCCACTTTCAATATAAAATTATGTGTGCCAAAATCTCTTATGATAGCCAGTAGATTGAGATTGTGCAGATTAACAATAGATTAGTACTGGTGGAATGAAGCACAGCACAGCACAGTGCAATGAAGCATACTTCGTTGGTTGTCCATTGAGGTCTCTCCAACTCCACCTGAATGGATAGTTTCTTCTCCATCTAAATCCAGAATTCTCTCATTTCTGAAAATGAAGAGCCTGATGTCCAACAAAGCATCCCCCACCCCCGCCTCCAAATATGGTCTCGGACCTCAGGCTCAGTTGTGGGCCAATTTTATTTGTCCATTGAGATGAGCGTCATAGAGTAATAGAGATGTACAGCATGGAAACAGACCCTTTGGTCCAACCTGTCCATGCCGACCAGATATCCTAACCCAATCTAGTCCCACCTGCCAGCACCCAGCCCATATCCCTCCAAACCTTTCCTATTCATATACCCATCCAAATGCCTCTTAAATGTTGCAATTGTACCAGACTGCACCATTTCCTCTGGCAGCTCATTCCATACCTTTACCACCCTCTGTGTGAAAAAGTTGCCTCTTAGGTCTCTTTTATATGTTTCCCCTCTCACCCTAAACCTATGCCCTCTAGTTCTGGACTCCCTGACCCCAGGGAAAAGACTTTGTCCATTTACCATATCCATGCCCCTCATAATTTTGTAAGCCTCTATAAGGTTTCAGGGACAACAGCCCCAGCCTGTTCAGCCTCTTCCTATAACTCAAATCCTCCAACCCTGGCAACATCCTTGGAAATCTTTTCTGAACCCTTTCAAGTTTCACAACATCTTTCCGATAGGAAGGAGACCAGAATTACATGCAATATTCCAACAGTGGCGTAACCAATGTCCTGTACAGTCGCAACATGACCTCCCAACTCCTGGACTCAATACTCTGACCAATAAAGGAAAGCATACCAAACACCTTCTTCACTATCCTATCTACCAGCAACTCCACTTTTAAGGAGCTATGAACCTGCACTCCAAGGTCTCTTTGTTCAGCAACACTCCCTAGGACCTTTAAGTCTATAAGTCCTGCTAAGATTTGCTTTCCCAAAATGCAGCTCCTCGCATTTATCTGAATTAAACTCCATCTGCCACTTCTTAGCCCATTGGCTCAACTAGTCAAGATCCTGTTGTAATCTGAGGTAACCCTCTTCGCTGTCCACTACACCTCCAATTTTGGTGTCACCTGCAAACTTATTAACTGTACCTCTTATGCTCGCATCCAAATCATTTATGTAAATGACAAAAAGTAAAGGACCCAACACCAATCCTTGTGGCACTCCACTGGTCACAGGCCTTCAGCCTGAAAAACAACCCTCCACCACCATCCTCTGTCTTCTACCTTTGAGCCAGTTCTGTATCCAAATGGCTAGTTCTTCCCGTATTCCGTGAGATCTAATCTTGCTAACCAGTCTCCATGGGGAACCTTGTCAAATCTTAAAAATGTGTTGCTGGAAAAGCGAAGCAGGTCAGGCAACATCAAAGGAGCAGGAGAATCGACGTTTCGGGCATAAGCCCTTCTGAATGAGATCTCGATGTTCCGATACAAACATTACATCAAAGATGTGTTTCCAACACTGACCGCGTTTTTTGTTTACAGTGATTAAACAGGCACTGTCTCCAAATGACTGACCTCTCGCCCTCTCTCTCTCCCCACACTTTCACTGGCGTTCTAGAGGGGGGTGTACCCTAAACCCCCCACCCACCCCCACTTCCCAGGAATAATCTCTCCAACATTGTCCTGTGCAAGGCAAACATGGAACCTGTCAAAACGTTGCAGTAAAAAGTTGCATGTGTGTGTGTGTGCGCACTATTTGGAGACTTACCCCACAATGACAGTAGTAGCAGCAGTCTTATTGTTGATGTGCAGTTCGGATGCACCGGAAAGGGGCCAGGGGTGAATGGAGCAGGGGGTAGCAGGGGGCTGTGTTGGTGGTGGGGGCGGGCACGCTTTGAGCTGGGGTGTGGGGACAGGGGGTGGGGTTTGGACCAGGTTGGGGGCGGGTGCAGATTTGGATCAGGTTGGGGGCCGAAGATGGGGTTGGGCAGGTTGGGGACAGGGGAGCGGATTTGGACTGGGTTGGGCCGGGGGATGGGCGGGTTTGGACCTGGTTGAGGCAGGAGATGGGGTTGGGTGCAAGGGCGGGGGGGCGGGGGTTGGACCAGGTTGGGGGCAGGGGACGAGTTGGGGGCGGAGGGGAGGGGTTGGAATGGGTTTGGGGGCGGGGTCTCGTGCGCTGTGTGCTGCTGCAGTCTCCTGAACACGGAGCAGACTTTAAAACTCTGAGCCCCAGAGGAAATTGATTTTCCGAATAATCGATTATCCGAACGAAATAGTGCCCGCCCATCACGTTTCCACTGTAGATCTCATCTACTGCTCTGCCCTCATCAAACTTTTTTGTTACTTCTTCAAAAAACTGAATCAAGTTGTGAGACATGATTTCCCACGCACAAAGCCATGTTGACAATCCCTAATCAGTCCTTGCCTTTCCAAATACATGTACATCGTGTCCCTCAGAATTCCCTCCAACAACTTGCCCACAACTGAGGTCAGGCTCACTGGTCTATAGTTCCCTGGCTTGTCCTTACCGCCCTTCTTAAACAATGGCACCACGTTGCCAACCTCCAGTCTTTCGGCACCTCACCTGTGACTATCGATGATACAAATATCTCAGCAAGAGGCCCAGCAATCACTTCTCTAGCTTCCCACAGAGTTCTGGGGTACACCTGATCAGCTCCTGGGGATTTATTCACCTTTATGCGTTGCAAGACATCCAGCACTTCCTCCTCTATAATATGGAAATTTTGCAAGATGTCACCATCTATTTCCCTACAGTCCATATCTTCCATATCCTTTGCCACAGTAAATACTGATGCAAAATACTCGTTTAGTATCTCCCCCATTTTATGTGGGTCCACACAAAGACTGCCTTGCTGATCTCTGAGGGGGCCTAATCTCTCCCTAGTTACCGTTTTGTCCTTAATGTATTTGTAAAAACCCTTTGAATTCTCCTTAACTCTATTTGCCAAAGCTATCTCATGTCCCCTTTTTGCCCTCCTGATTTCCCTCTTAAGTATACTCCTACTTCCTTTTTCCTCTTCTAAGGATTCACTCGATCTATCCTGTCTATACCTGACCTATGCTGCCTTCTTTTTCTTAACCAAACCCTCAATTTCTTTAAAAATCACACAACACCAGGTTATAGTCCAACAGGTTTAATTGGAAGCACACTAGCTTTCGGAGCGACGCTCCTTCATCAGGTGATTGTGGAGACTCGATCGTAACACAGAATTTATAGCAAACGTTTGCAG
The DNA here is from genome assembly GCF_037043375.1 of Chiloscyllium plagiosum. Classification (NCBI taxonomy): domain Eukaryota; kingdom Metazoa; phylum Chordata; class Chondrichthyes; order Orectolobiformes; family Hemiscylliidae; genus Chiloscyllium; species Chiloscyllium plagiosum. The sequence goes on from NW_028270145.1 coordinate 6,440,549, forward strand.
TGTGATGTAACTGAAATTATACATTGAAGAATTGATTGTCTGTTAAGCCTTTCATCTGTTAGAATACAGTGATAGTTTCACTTCTTTCATGTGTAAATCACAAAACCCTTTTTTTTAAAGTTGCATTCTCAGGTTAGCTGTTAACAATGGTGATAGCTAGATAATATGTTGAAGGTGTTAGCCCCCTGTGTTCTCTGTCTATGACCTGATGTTTAGATTGATTCCAATCTAAAAAGTGAAATAACAGAGTTTTACATAAATTCATGCAGTTTTTGAGCTCAGAGTTCGACATGAATCTATGTGGTTTTTGAGCAAAGTGCAATGTAACTCTGAAAGTACCAAAAAAATTCACTACACACAATATATATGTGTGCATGTGGGTCTTTGTCTGTCTGTCTGTGTGTCTGTCTGGGGTGGGGGTTGTGAGTGTGAGAAAGTGTGTGTGTGTGTGTGTATATCTGTGTCCGTGTGCATGTGAGAGTTTGTGTGTGTGTAGGAATATCTGTGTGTGTGTGTGTATAGTGCTATGGTGGTAACCTGTAGTGTGACATGAACACAAGGTCCCAGTTGAGGCCCTCCCTATGGGTACCGAACTTAGCTATCAGCCTCTGCTGAGCCACTTTCCTCTGCTGCCTGTCCCGAAGTCCACCTTGGAGGATGGTCACCCGAAGGTCCGAGGCTGAATGTCCTGGACCACTGAAGTGTTCCCCAACTGGGAGGGAACCCTCCTGTCTGTTGATTGTTCTGCGGTGCCCATTCATCCGTTGTCGTAGCCTTTGCTCGGTTTCCCCAATGTACCATGCCTCTGGGCATCCTTGCCTGCAATGTATAAGATAGACAACGTTGGCTGAGTCACATGAGTACCTGCCATGTACACGGTGGGAGGTGTCCCCACGCGTAATAGTGGTATCGATGTCCACAATCTGACACGTCTTGCAGCGTCCACCGTGACAGGGTTGTATGGAGTTGTCCTGAAAGCTGGGCAGTTTGCTACGAACAATGATCTGTTTGAGGTTTGGCGGTTGTTTAAAGGCAAGTAGTGGAGGTGTGGGGAAGGTCTTGCTGAAGTGCTCATCTCCATTGATAATGTGTTGCAGGTCACGAAGAACATGGCGTAATTTTTCAGCCCCTGGGAAGTACTGAACAACGAAGGGTACCCTGTCAAATGCAGCCCGTGTCTGTCTCCTGAGGAGGTCATTACGGTTCCTTGCTGTGGCACGTCGGAACTGGCGGTCGATGAGTTGAACATTGTACCCCGTTCTTGTGAGGGCATCCTTGAGTACTTCCAGGTGTCTGTCACGTTCCTCCTCATCTGAGCAGATCTGGTGTATCCGTAGGGCTTGTCCATAGGGAATGGCTGTTTTAATATGTTTTGGGTGGAAGCTGGAGAAGTGTAGCATTGTGAGGTTGTCTGTGGGTTTGCAGTAGAGTATGGTGCTGAGGTGTCTATCCTTGATGGAGACACACGTGTCCAAGAATGAGACAGACAGTCGAGAGTAGTCCATGGTGAGTTTGATGGTGGGATGAAAATTGTTGATGTCACTGTGTAGTTTTATCAGTGACTCCTCGCCATGGGTCCAGAGGAAGAAAATGTCATCAATGTACCTGGTGTACAATGTTGGTTGGAGATCCTGCACAGAGAAGAAATCTTGTTCGAATCTGTGCATTAAAATGTTGGCATATTGGGGTGCAAATTTGGTCCCCAGGGCTGTTCCGTATGTCTGGATGAAGAATTGGTTGTCAAAGGTGAAGACGTTGTGATCGAGGATAAAGCGGATGAGTTGTAGGATGGTGTTTGGAGACTGGCAGTTGTTGGTGTTGAGTACTGAGGCTGTTGCCGCGATGCCGTCATTGTGGGGCATGCTGGTGTAGAGTGCGGAAACATCCATTGTGACGAGGAATGTTCCTGGTTCGACTGGTCCATGGGTGCTGAGTTTCTGTAAGAAATCCGTAGTGTCGCGACAGAAGCTGGGGATCCCCTGTACAATAGGTTTCAAGATGCTATGTGGAAGGTGATCACCATTGCACTACACACACACACACACAGATATTCCTACACACACACACACACACTCTCACATGCACACGGACACAGATACACACACACACATACACACATACACACTTTCTCACACTCACAACCCCCACCCCAGACAGACACACAGACAGACAGACAAAGACCCACATGCACACATATGTATTGTGTGTAGTGAATTTTTTTGGTACTTTCAGAGTTACATTGCACTTTGCTCAAAAACCACATAGATTCATGTCGAACTCTGAGCTCAAAAACTGCATGAATTTATGTAAAACTCTGTTATTTCACTTTTTAGATTGGAATCAATCTAAACATCAGGTCATAGACAGAGAACACAGGGGGCTAACACCTTCAACATATTATCTAGCTATCACCATTGTTAACAGTTAACTGAGAATGCAACTTTAAAAAAAAGGGTTTTGTGATTTACACATGAAAGAAGTGAAACTATCACTGTATTCTAACAGATGAAAGGCTTATCAGACAATCAATTCTTCAATGTATAATTTCAGTTACATCACACTGCAAATGTTTGCTATAAATTCTGTGTTACGATCGAGCCTCCACAATCATCTGATGAAGGAGCGCCGCTCCGAAAGCTAGTGTGCTTCCAATTAAACCTGTTGGACTATAACCTGGTGTTGTGTGATTTTTAACTTTGTACACCCCAGTCCAACACCGGCATCTCCGAATCTCAATTTCTTTAGTCATCCAGCATTCCCTGTACCTACCAGCCTTGCCTTTCACCCTGACAGGAATATACTTTCTCTGGATTCTCGTTATCTTATTTCTGAAGGCTTCCCATTTTCGTGCCATCCCTTTACCTGCGAACACATGCCCCCAATCAGATTTTGAAAGTTCTTGCCTAATACCATCAAAATTGACCTTGCTCCAATTTAGTTCTTCAACTTTTAGATCTGGTCTATCCTTTTCCATCACTATTTTAAATCTAATAGAATTATGACAGAAATTTGAATATGTTGGAAATGGATGGAAGAGCAATTAATGGTGATGCACAAATAGGAGAAGTGGTGAGGTGTTTCCAGTTAGTGATTAGGAAGTGCAGAGGACAAAAACAGTTAGTAGCTTGGCAGCAAGAAGTAGTTGACAGGTATTGAATGCACACAACTCATGGAATACAAAGAATTGTAGACCATGAGCTTTGGTGAGAGGTATATGCAATGGCAGAATTAAAGTGAGCAGTGGTCCTGTGAGAGTGGTGTTAGCAAGAGGCGCAGAGGGCAGATTATTGATCTTCTTCCTCCATTCCTTTTCATCCATAACAAAACACTGACCTGGGTTGCACTTTATGTCTAGGCTGGCCAGGTCTAGTGATGTGGCTCCATGTAGCAGCCCATTGGAAAAGTCCGCCAAAATGTCCAAGTCCGAGTCTGCAAATCAGAGACCGAGCTTTCTTTTCCTCTGAGCCTTATGTTGAATGTTGAGGCTCAAGCCTCATAATGAGGTGCTGCACACCTATTCAGACAGTGGCCTGCAGTGTCTGAATAGGTGTGCAGCAGGGCTTTAAATACAGCACCAAAGACATGTTAATGTCATGAAAGTGGCAAACACTTCCATGTCTCCAGGCATGCAATACCCCAAAGCAAGGTATCTGATAGCCTGGTTGCATAATTCACATGATTCCTGAAGAAGGGCTTATGCCGAAACGTCGATTCTCCTGCTCCTTCCGTGCTGCCTGACCTGCTGTGCTTTTCCAGCAACACATTTTTCAGCTCTGATCTCCAGCATCTGCAGTCCTCACTTTCTCCTGCATAATTCACAAGGTGACGAGCAGAAGCTTGTGACACAAAAATCACTGTGAGCTATGACGGACCAATGAATTTCATTTATCACTCCAACAGAAAATGGGAAAATTCTGCCCGAGAGTCAAATGGAGTTCACAGAAAGACCACTTTGTAAAAGGTAAAAACAATGACTGCAGATGCTGGAAACCAGATTCTGGATTAGTGGTGCTGGAAGAGTACAGCAGTTCAGGCAGCATCCGAGGAGCAGTAAAATCGACGTTTCGGGCAAAAGCCCTTCATCAGGAATACAGGCAGTGAGCCTGAAGGGTGGAGAGATAAGTGAGAGGAGGGTGGGGGTGGGGAGAAAGTAGCATAGAGTACAATAGGTGAGTGGGGGAGGGGATGAAGGTGATAGGTCGGGGGGGGGTGAGGGTGGAGTGGATAGGTGGAAAAGAAGATAGGCAGGTAGGACAAGTCCGCCTCCGCTGTATCTGCTCCCAGGAGGACCAGTTCCACCACAGAACACACCAGATGGCCTCCTTCTTTAGAGACCACAACTTCCCTTCCCACGTGGTTAAAGATGCCCTACAACGCATCTCGTCCACATCGCACACCTCCGCCCTCAGACCCCACCCCTCCAAACGTAACAAGGACAGAACTCCCCTGGTGTTCACCTTCCACCCTACCAACCTTCGCATAAACCAAATCATCCACCGACATTTCTGCCACCTCCAAACAGACCCCACCACCAGGGATATATTTCCCTCTCCACCCCTTTCCGCCTTCCGCAAAGACCGTTCCCTCTGTGACTACCTGGTCAGGTCCACACCCCCAACAACCCACCCTCCCATCCTGGCACCTTCCCCTGCCACCGCAGGAACTGTAAAACCTGCGCCCACATCTCCTCCCGCACTTCCATCCAAGGCCCTAAAGGAGCCTTCCACATCTATCAAAGTTTTACCTGCACATCCACCAATATTATTTATTGTATCCGTTGCTCCCGATGCGGTCTCCTCTACATTGGGGAGACTGGACGCCTCCTAGCAGAGCGCTTTAGGGAATATCTCCGGGACACCCGCAACAATCAACCACACCAGCCTGTGGCCCAACATTTCAACTCCCCCTCCCACTCTGCCAAGTACATGGAGGTCCTGGGCCTCACTCACCGCTGCTCCCTCACCACCAGACGCCTGGAGGAAGAACGCCTCATCTTCCGCCTCGAAACACTTCAACCCCAGGCATCAATGTGGACTTCAACAGTTCCCTCATTTCCCCTTCCCCCACCTCACCCCAGTTCCAAACTTCCAGCTCAGCACTGTCCCCATGACTTGTCCTACCTGCCTATCTTCTTTTCCACCTATCCACTCCACCCTCCCCCCCCCCGACATATCACTTTCACCCCCTCCCCCACTCACCTATTGTACTCTATGCTACTTTCTCCCCCCCCCCCCCATCCTCCTCTCACTTATCTCTCCACCCTTCAGGCTCTCTGCCTTTATTCCTGATGAAGGGCTTTTGCCTGAAACGTCGATTTTACTGCTCCTCGGATGCTGCTTGAACTGCTGTGCTCTTCCAGCACCACTAATACAGAAAGACCACTTCATCATGTGCACAAAATGAACTTATTCTAGAACTGGCTTTTTAAAAATATGCAACAATTAGCAAATGTTTATCTCGTGATACATTTTCATCAATAATAAAGTTAAAAATCCTGTTTATAAAAATGAGGTTATTTTGTCTTTACCTAAAAATATTGTTGATATCTCTTTGTTTATTGTGTCTAAAGTCTATTTTACTTCTCGTTTTTATGTCTTCTAAGTCATTTCAAGACTATACGCTTCTGTTAATAAGTTGTAGATGTTAACTACATGGTTTAAGCTGTGAAGAAAATTGACATTTAAACCTTGTCAGGCCTCAGGCAGCGAATTACAAGCATCTTCTGGAAGCTTCTAAGACCTTCGGCCCATCGGCCAGGAAATACCTCTCGGTATGGCTCCTGAAAACAGCAGGAAAATTGAAAAATTATTGGAAAATACATACAAAATATTTTAAAAATGATAGTACAGATAATACTTTGTACTAAGAACTGTAAAAGGTTAGATTTTTAACCACATTAAATTTGAAACCACTGATTTCAATAAATATATTTGATATCCTTATTCCAACTAAAACATCAATGTTCCCCCATCTCAGCTATTCCTCAGTATGGTTTTTTTCTCCCTGGACACTACTTTATCCCAAACAAACTCGTTGTTCCACTATTAACCTGACCTTGCAAGTTTCTACCTTGATCTTCAATCTTCCTTGCCTCCTGAAAATTCTTGAACGTGTTATTTTGCAAATACACACCAATTAGTCCCACCACCCCTCTTCTGGATTGCGTCAAAGAAATTATGTATTCCGTACAATGAGTGCATAAGTTGTCTTGTCTCTCAAAGACAGTGTTTATTATATCATTCCCCTTCAATGCCCCTCATTTGGTCTATTCTGAAAATTTTCTTTGTAGGAAAACACTTTCAGCATTGGCTTCCATCTCCTCTTCTTCTTTCTCCTCCTGAAGTGAACTTTGGATTCCAAAGGTGATGATACACTCTCATAATTGCAAGATTAAGGAGAAATCACAAACATGGAAACCCTTGTACATTAGCTATACATTTAGAGAGATCCCTTCTGGTTAAAGTTGTCATGGTGGTGGATAGAGATTTACATGTGTGTTCCAGAAGTCCACCATCCCAGAGAATGCACTTAGTTATTTAAACCCAGTCTTTCCTCCTCAGGAATAGGAAGATGAAGTTCACCTCCTATTGTTGACATCCCTTGTCACCTCTCCAATACATCTGTGGATGGTAAACTGCAGCATATTTTCAATGTCATCAGCTTTTACTTTGAAGGATCCTATAGCTTAGGAAAAGGAGTGAGGGCGATCTTTGCAATCACAGAGAGGCTATCCTCCACCTGACTTAGACAGCATGTCACAGTGATCCAACTATATCAGTACCTCTTAGAAGCAAAGCCTCCTGAGCCTCTACTTCCAGTTTATCACAGATTAAGAGTCGTGCTTCTGGAAAACACTTTCTAGTTAGTGGCTTCAATGGATAGCCCTCATTCACTCTCCTCCTCAGGGAGACTTCTCTCTATGCCTCCTTTCAACATGCTGCTTATCTCATACTGCAACTACTTTCCTCATACATACACAAAGTAATTTTCTGCTTTTATGCAGTCAGCAAAAATGTCCGAATTGCTTCAGCAATTAAACACACCAGTCCGTAAACTTCACCAGAAAACAAGCTAATAGCACCTCACCTGCAATATACTAAGTAGCTTGAAGTAGCCTATTATAGGGCACATCATTCTTCTTAGCTCTTGTTATTTCAGGAGTCAATAAAGGGAATCAATAAAGGGATGGAAGGTGTCATCAACAGTGCGATCAAGCAGCACCTGCTCAGCAAAAACCTGTGCAGTGATATCCAGTTTGGGTTCCGCCAGGGCCACCCAGCTCCTGATATCATTACAGCCTTGGTTCAAACATGGACAAAAGAGCTGAATTCCAGAGATGAGAAAAGAGTAACATCCCTTGACATCAAAGTGCATCTGACTAAGTGTGGCATCAAAGAGTCCTAGCAAAACTGGAATCAATGGATATCAGGAGCCAAACTCTCCACTGTGGTTGTTGGAGGTCAGTCATCTTTGCTCCAGAACATTTCTGCAGGAGTTCCTCAGGGTATTGTCTTAGGCCCAATCATCTTCAACCCCCTCATCAATGACTTGCCATCCATCATAAGGTCAGAAGTGGGGATGTTTGCTGATGATGATTGCATAATATTCAGCACTGTTCATGACTCCTCAGGTATTGAAGCAGAACATATTCAAATGCAAAAAGATCTGGACAATATCCAGGTTTGAGCTGACAAGTGATAAGTAACATTCATGCCACACAAATGCTTGGCACTGACCAGTCCCAACAGGAGACTATATAACCACCACCTATTGACATTCAATTCTCTCACAATTACTGAATCCCCTGCTGTCAAGATCCTTGAATGTCATTACTGCATAAACTAAATGGGAACAGGAGCAGGTCAGAGGCTAGGAATACTGTAATGAGCAGCTAACCTGGATGGGTCCAGTTCCAGCAACCTTCAAGAAGCTTGACACCATCCTGGAAAAAGCAGTCCACTTGATTGGCACCTCATCCACAAGCATCTAATCCCTCCACCACCAATGTTCAGCAGCAGCAATATGGTAGCAGTGTGTACTATCTACAAGATGCAAGTTCCCTCCCAGACACTCACCATCCTGACTTGGAAATATATCGCTGTTCCTTCAGTGTCACCAGATCAAAAGCCTGGAATTCCCTTCCTGAAGACATTGTGGATCAACCTACAGCATGTGGACTACAGCGGTTCAAAGCAGCAGTTCACTACACCTTCTCAAGGACGAGGGATGGGCAATAAATGCTGGCCAGTCAGCAATGCATTTGGTGACCAATTTTGAAATCCTGATGTTGCGTCAGCTGCTGGTATTTGTGATGTCATGATCATGTATGTTCAGCAAATTCTAGCACAAGGATAGAATGCACCTGTGTACGCCATGCAAGTTGACCTTGTGGGCTATATGGGAAGCAGCTACCAGGGCCTCCTGAATACTTATCTGCAGGCAGACCTGTGCAACATGACTAGAAAATATAAATGTCATGCAGATTGATTTTGCACTCTTCCTGCCTCAGTGAGGATTCTTCAGTTGAATTTGTTGAAGAGATGAGCTGTTGCTTGCTCACACATTTCACAATCCCTGTGATGGACATTGTGTGTGGAGTAGTATTTCTAAACACCATGAATTGCAATGCAGAGCCAATAAATTGTCTTACACAACAATGCATAATAAAAACCTTCCTTCACTGCTAACTGACACATTCAGACGATTAAATTAGAGACAATTTACTGAAAACTTTGAGCAACATCAAACGAAGCTATTATACAGTTTATGGAACCTATCTAAAACTGGCAATTTATCAGACTCTCAATTAATGCTAGGGCATGCAGGCAAATAGGAATTATATTCCAGACTGAAACAGGTATCTAAAATTTAGATCAGATTCAGACTAATGTTGCCTAACCTGTTAAATGCATTCAGCATTGCCTGTTATTCTTGCTCAGATACAGTTTCCTGGTTTTAGTATGTTAATATTCATATCAATTAGAAATTTCTGAGATTAAATCACCCTTACAAAAATAAGGATAAGAATCTGTCTACAATAACTAATCACTGCAGATGCTGAAAACATGAAAAAACTCAGTTGGTTAAGTAAATTTTATGTACTTATTTAGCCAGGTACATAAAAGTTTGACTAAATACGTGATGGACAAAGCAACAATACAGCAAGGTTGCAAACCACTCTTATACAAAATCTAACTAAGTTTATGAAAAGAAGAGATCAGCATTGTAAATACAAAAGGAAAGACGTGTTTATTTTGCACCCATTTGAAACAACTTCAAGCATATATGAATTAGGAACAACTAATGGACAGCCCCTGAGAGACTTTTAATAGTTACACAATTTATATACCTGTACTGTGGCAGTCTGTAATCATGTGCATGTTTCATATTATTTGACAAGTTAAATATCAAGCCTAAGATTGTACAGCCTGAATGCTTTGTCATTTTTCACAAAACAACTGTGCTACTCAAAGGTTTGTGTCATGTTTTGAACTAAATGCCTGATGGTAAGTAATGTTGCACAGTGCATTAAGGAGCTGTCATTCGTAAGAAAAAATTGCAGTCAGTTGTTTTGTATATCCTCTATACTTTGACAAGTACCAACATTTCAGCATGAGTAACTCCATCACTCTGTACAAGCTAAATAATCAATATTCTGATTAAATAACCTTGAAAGGGAATGTATTAAATTTGAAAAATCTCATTTTTCTTGCCACAAATTCCCAACCTACCAAGCTGTCATATACAGATTTCCATCCATCTAACAGAAGCACAAATTCCTTCCGGATGCCTGCAAATGCTTTAATCTCATCAAGACGGCAAAACTCGTCCCAAGCTTTTGTCGGAAGCCAGTCACATGGTTTCTCATAAGGGTTATCTAAGCCAATTCCACCAGTCAGCAAAAATGTCCATTCCTCATCATCAATCTGAAAGGAAAAGCATTAAAAATCAGATTATCTATATAATCTAATTAATAAATGATAAATAAGCACAACTCAAGGGAAAACATTGCTTCAGTTTGAACTTTTAATAAGATCTAAACCTTGTCATTGGAAGTCTGGATTTCCTTTACTTTGGAATGTTAAATGTCTATTTGTGCTTATAAACTAATAAACATCATCAGTAAGTTATTAATAACATAATGAATTGCACTATTTTAATTTTGTACTGGGCTTGTTCAATTAAAATGTCATGCAGGGCTTATTACAATAGAATCAAGGTGTAGTGTGTGCCTGATGACACTTAAGTTGATCATATGAAATCCAAGTGAATTTATTTTCTAATGGTTCAAGGCCACTGCATTACACCCATTCCAGATTCATCATGAACAATGTTGAGTGTCAACTGGCTACTGGCTGCCAATCATGAACTGGATGTTATTCTTGATAGGCAATGAGGTATCGAGGGAATGGATGGAAGGAAATGGCATCAAATAGGGCAAAGGTTTAATATGGGGTACTGTATTGTTGTCAAGGGACAACAAGTCATTTATCTCATCCCTGCACAATTCAGGCACTCCAGGGATAAAAATATAATATAATATGGCAGCCTGTTTCAGAAAAAAAATCAGAAATGTAATGAACCTGGCATTGTGTGTGTGCTCCTTTGCATTGTAACCCACATTGAATTATGATAGATTACTTGGGACTGCCATGTTTATCTACGTGTGTCTCAAAGCATGATGTAGTTTGGTGTACAAGTCGTTACATTCTGAAAGATTCATAGCAGGCTTCCCTGATCACTAATGTCAATGTTACTGAGCTTTAATGACAGTTTCAGTGTGTCAAAAGTGGCAAATGTGCAACATACAAATGATAGATCACACATAATGAAGGAATCAAAATTAGGGTTTTATATTTAATTTATGAGATGCCATTCCAACAGCACACTTTCTTTTAAAATGGAGGAAAGATTGTTTCACTTTCAATATCAAAAATTCAATATGGTCTAATCTAGTCAGCTAAAACTTTTACTAGGAATTCCTCGAATTAGCAAACATCAATATTATCACATTATTGACATAAATGCACGAAACTGACATGCACTGAACTTTTGCATGAGGTTGCAGCTATGTGAACAAATGACTGAGAGTTTCAGCAGATAAATCACAGAATCAGAGTAAATGTTCCAGAAAATTCCAGTATAATCATAATTTTCATTTACCTAATATATGCCTACTTATCTTGGGCAACGCTGTTGAACTGTAATTACACTGAAAAATTCCACAAAATTTCAAACTTTATGTTTTTAGCTACCTTCACTCATGTTTGTTCTTATTATGGAAGTTCACGGTGATTCCCCCTTTAAACAGATTTCATTTATTACTTTTCAACTCAGGCCAAAAAGTGGAATTTGCTACAAGCTAAATGATTTACAAAAGCAATGCCATATTCTAGGGAGGAATGAAAGCTTCTGTAAGACTATAGCAAAATAAACTTTTTAAAAAATAACTGTACATAAGTTATAATAATGTCTTACAGGAATACTGATTAAAAGAAAACATTTACATTATTGCCATAATCCATAATTTTCCCTGTGTTCCTAAATATAATTTTCTTATATAACAGGGACTATACAAAAGTAAGAAACTGACCAGTCCTTCATGCCTTAGTAGATTTATTGTCAAGCAAAATGAAAACAGCAGCTTGTCCTTTTCAAAGAGTGATCGGCACACATTCACATACAATGAATAAGTAAAATACTTTTGTAGAATCATCAACCTGCAAATGTTGAAAAATAAATTAAAGATTAAAAGATATATTTAAAAATGCAACTATAAACAAGCTAGTGTTATTTTCATAGGTTATCTGCTTAATGTCATATGAAAAATCAAAAATTTCCATCATGTATAAAGATTGCCTTTTTATTTTAGTGTTTTAAAATTGTGGGTTGAATTGTAAAAGAACTATTGTTTAAAGAATGACGCATGTTCTGAAAAGCAACTGGCCTGACACTTAAGGCAAGCAGTGTGTAAATAGCTGTTGAAAAAGCAGTAATTGAAGTGGTTGCAAACAAATTGAAACCAAAGGGTTCTGTATCCAGATGCAGCTGGACGGTAACAAGACATTGAATGGTCAATGGACAACTGATTAATTATTGATGACAAAAGCCTTTTGCCTGCCAATGACCTTGTGATTAGTTCTCAGGTAACTGAACAACTAGGAGGTGGAATGAGGTAGAGAAATGTTTTGATCCCAACAGCACAGAAGCTCTGCCCTCTGCAGTAAAAAGCCATTTTAAATCTGAAGAAAACTAGTTCATCTTTACTTCAGCAGTTGTTGTAAACTGTGACACTTAACTGCTAAGTCAGACACCTTTTATAAACTAATCAGCCACCTGTGTCTCTTGAAAACCAGTGGAAACATCCAAAGAAAGACAATAAAAAAGCAACATTCTGACCAGTACAAGGATCATTTCCTTGATCCGTTAGTAGAAACCACTCCAGTCTCCCACTTTTTGCGTGCCCAGATCCTATTTTTTCCTATTCATTTGTTTGTCTGTCTGAATGCGGGTAAGGAAGTGTTTATAGGGTGATAAAAGTTTTTAATTTATAGAGTTATATGCTGATGGTTTATCACTGTTTATCTGTAGCTGGAATCTAATCACTTGAAATAAACAGCAAATCTTACTAAGTACAAACATAGCCCATGCTATCAACCTAGGTCTGGAAGTTAGATATATTCAGGAATTTTGTCACTTTATTTTGACAACTTTAGCTTTTTTGACAAGTCCAGTAATAGCAGGGCTCAATTTCCAGCACCTTACCCGGGTGAAGTATCACACAAGTCTGCATGTCAGTTCATATAAAATGCAGCAAATCTTTCAAAGATGTTCAGAGTTTGCAAGCTAATTTTATAATAGAGAAAGGTCTACTGCTAGAACTTGATTTTGTTTTAAATCTTAGAAATCTATCAAATAATGTTCCTCTGCAATTTATTTCAAATTTATGTTTATATTCAAGACAGGACATTTTCATTTTCATTGTGGGCAATGACTAATTTCATGACAAGACATATCGCTTCCCTTATTTCCCTTGCAAAATTCAGATGTCATTTTAGAGAGAATATTTTTATTTGAAAATATAAGTTACCATTTAATGGTTATTTCACAGGATAAAGATTAAGATATGTTTTAAACTTCTGCCTAGTTGTATGTGATAGCTTTATTTTTTAAACAGAAGTTGCTGTGCTGACAATTTCATAAACGTGTTTAGGCCAGTGAAAAACTCGCAAGGAGTCCAATAATGTATTAAACTAATTATATTTTTGTGATGTTACTGCATACTAGTTGATGATGGCATCTCACAGAAAGCAAATATAGAAATTTCTCTCACTTGCTAAAACCGTCACCCTAAATCCTACATAATTGCTAACTATTTCTATGCAAGTCAATTTCTACTTGTTATTTATTCTCTAACACTGAATGGTAATGAGACCCTATGGCAGAACTTTATCAGGACAATAGAGGACCCTTCAGAAGCTGGAAAGCTTGGGGCAACACCACCTTAGCCATTTCAGGAAGTAAAAACAATGACAGCAGATGCTGGAAACCAGATTCTGGATTAGTGGTGCTGGAAGAGCTCAGCATTTAGGCAGCATCCAAGGAGCTTCGAAATCGTTCTCATTTCAGGAAGTCCTTACTGACCATCAAACAGGTAATGAGCTACCATTATGGCTCATGTTTCTCCATAGCGTTTTTGACTGACTGTTTTTTGGAATAGTTCTTTATTTTAAAAAGTGAATTAATGATTTTATAACGAGATTGGAACATACACTCTCCACCCACAATACTCAATTGCTGAAGTGTGTAACATCTCCAGGGTGCATGATAGGAATCCACCAAGACTCCTTTGACAGCACCTTCCAAATCTATGACTACTGCCATCTAGAAGGACTACATGGGAAGACCATGACCTTCATATTCCACCCCAATGCAATCGCCATCCTGATTTGGAAATCTATCAGTGTTCCTTCAGTGTCATTGGGTCAATTCCTTCCCCAAAGGCATTATGGGTTTACCTACACCAAATGGACTGCAATGTACAAAAAGGCAGCTCACCACACCAGCTTCTCAAGAGCAACTAGAGATGGGCAATAAGTGCTGACCCAGCCAGCTCACCTACCATGAATGAATGTAAAAGGAGCCACCTACATTTAGAACAGAGAACATAGAACTTTACAGCACAGTACAGGCCCTTTGGCCCTCGATGTTGCGTCACCATTAATCTGATGACCATTTAACCTACCTCATTCCATTATTATCCATATGTACATCCAATGCCCGTTTAAATGCCCTTAACATCAGCGAGTCTACTACTGTTGTAAGCAGACTGTTCCACGCTCCTACTACACTCTGAATTAAGAAACTACCCCTAATATTCCTCCTAAATCTATCACCCCTCAATTTAAAGCTATGTCCCCTCGTGTTAGCCTTCATCATCTGAGGAAAAAGGCTCTCATTGTCCACCCTATCTAATCCTTTGATTATCTTATACATCTCAATTAAGTCACCTCTCAACCTTCTTCTCTCCAATGAAAACAGCATCAATTACCACAGCCTTTCCTCATAAGACTTTCCATCCATACCAGGCAACATCTTTGTAAATCTCCTCTGAACCCTTTCCAAAACTTCCACATCCTTCCTATAATGTGGCGACCAGAACTGCACGCAATACTCTAGGTGCAGCCTTACCAGTCTCTTGTACAGCTGAAACATGACCTTGTGGCTCCAAAACCCAATCTTCCTACCAATAGATGCCAACACACCATATGCCTTCTTAACAACTCTATCAATCTTGGTGGCAACTTTTAGGCATTTATGCACCTGGACACCGAGATCTCTCTGTACATCTACAGTGCCAAGAATTTTACCATTAGCCCAGTACTCTGCATTCCTGTTACTTCTGCCAAAGTGAACTACCTCACGCTTTTCCACATTAAACTCCATTTGCCACTTCTCAGCCCAGCTCTGCATCTCATCTATGTCTCTCTGTAACCCATAACATCTTTCAACACTATCCGCAACTTTGTCTATCTTAATGTCATTTGCAAATTTACTAACGCATCCTTCTACACTCGCCTCCTGGTCAATTACAAAAATGACAAACAGCAGTGGCCCCAAACCAGATCTTTGCAGCACACCACTGGTAACTGAGTTCCAGGCTGAACATTTACCATCAACCACTAAGCCTCTGTCTTCTTTCAGCTAGCCAATTTCTGATCCAAATTGCTAAATCCCCTTTAATCCCGAAACTCCTTATTTTCTGCAATAGTCTACCATGTGGAACCTTATCAAAAGCCTTACTGAAGTCCATATAAACCACAGCAACAGACTTGCCTTCATCCACCTGTTTTGTCACCTTCTCAAGGAACTCAGTAAGGTTCGTGGGTCACGATTTACCCTTCACAAAACCGTGTTGACTATTCCTAATCAAATTATTCCTTTCCAGCTGATTATAAATTGTATCTCTTATAATCTTTCCCAACACCCTACCCACAACCGAAGTAAAGCACACAGGCATATAATTACCAGGATTGTCCCGACTCCCCTTCTTAAACAGGGGAACAACATTTGCTATCCTCCAGTCTTCTGGCACTACTCCTGTTGACAATGATGACTTACAGATCTAAGCCAAAGGCTCTGCAATCTCCTCCCTGGCTTCCCAGAGTATCAAAGATAAATCCCATCTGGCCCCAGGGTCTTAGCTATTTTCAAATCTTCCAAAATTGGTAAAATCTCCTCTTTGTCAATATCAATCCCATCCAGTCTTGTAGCCTGTGTCTCCATATTCTCAATAACATTGCCCTTTTCCAATGTAAATAAAGATGAATAGTATTCATGAAGTGCTTCCCCATGTCCTCAGATTCCACACAACTTTCCAATACTGAATTTGAGTGGCCCTAATCTTACACTAGTCATTCTTTTATTTCTGATATACCTATAGAAGGCCTTAGTGTTTTCCTTGTTCCTATCCTCCAACAACTTCTCATGCCCCCTCCTGGCTCTTCTTAACCCTCTCTTTAGATCTTTTCCAGCTAACTTATAAAGTTCAAGTCCCCTAACTGAGCCTTCATGCCTCATCCTCACATAAGCCTTCCTCTTTCTCTAGACAAGAGCTTCTTTAGTGAAGCATAAGCTTAAGATTTATTCCACAGCTGCCAAAATGCCCTAGCAGTAGCAAGGTGTCAGATATGCCTCATTAAACTAAGGGCACTCTCTCCGAACCCACTCCTTGAGAACCCACTAACTTCAGCCTATAAATGCACATATCTCCATAAAATATATGGAGGTGTAGCCTTTCTAAAAATACATGGAAGATCAAAAACCAAAATGGTAATGCTCATATACGTCAAGGAAAAGACGAAAGGGTGAGGACCCAGAAATTATTGGAGGGATTTGTCAAATGGATAATGGAACTTTAGTTATTTCCGTCAGAGTAGAAATGAAAGAATAGGCAGGATGAATGCCTGGCTTGAGGGATGATGCAGGAGGGAGTGGTTCAGATTTTTGGGATATTGGGTCCGGTTCTGGGGGAGATGGGACTATTACAAATTGGACAGTCTATACCTGGGCCAGACTAGAACCAATGTCCTCGGAGGTGCTTTTGCTAATGTAGTTGGGAATGTTTAAACTAATATGGCAGGGGGATGAGAACCAAATGAGGAGGTTAGTAGCCAGTGAAGAGGTAGTAACTAAAGCTTGTAAGGAACTAGATAATGCAGTCAGCGTGACTAAGGGGAAGAGTAGGCAGGGAGCAGATGATGAACATAAAGGGTTAGATGGTCTGAGGTGCATTTGTTTTAATGAAAGAAAAGTAGTAGGTAAGGCAAATGAACTTAGGGCTTGGATTAGTACCTGGGAGTATGATGTTATTGCTATTACTGAGACTTGGTTGAGGGAAGGGCATAATTGGCAACTAAATATCCCAGGAAATAGATGCTTCAGGTCCGATAGAGAGGGAGGTAAAAGGGATGGAGGAGTTGCATTACTGGTCAGAGAGGATATCACAGCTGTGCTGAAGAAGGGCACAATGCAGGACTCAACAGTGAGGCAATATGGGCAGAGCTCAGAAAAAGGACGGGTGCAGTAACAATGTTGGGGCTATACTACAAGTCTCCCAACAGTGAGCATGAGATAGAGGTACAAATATGTAAACAGATTATGGAAAGATATAGGAGTAACAAGGTGGGAGTGGTGATGGGAGATTTTAATTTTCCCAACATCGACTGGGATTCACTTAGTGTTAGAGGTCTAGATGGAGCAGAATTTGTAAGGAACATTCAGGAAGTTTTTATAGAGCGATATGTAAATAGTCCAACCTGGGAAGGGGCCATACTGGACTTGGTGTTGGGGAATGAGCCTGGCCTGGTGGCTAAAGATTAAGTAGGGGATTACTTTGGGAATAGTGATCACAATTCCATAAGTTTTAGAATACTCATGGACAAAGATGAGAGTGGTCATAAAGGAAGAGTGCTAAATTGGGGGAATGCCAATTATAGCTAAATTCAGCAGGAGCTGAGGAATGTGAATTGGGAGTAGTTTTTGAAGGTAAATCTACATTTGATATGTGGGAGGCTTTTATAAAGAGGTTGATTAGAGTGTAGGGAGAAAATGAGCACTGAAGATGCTGGAGATCAGAGACAAAGAGTGTGGTGCTGGAAAGGCACAGCCAGTTAGGCAGCACCTGAGGAGCAGAAGAATCGACGTTTCGAGCATTAGCCCTTCATCGAAAAACGTGGTGAAGAACCTATGCTCCTCAAATGTTGCCTGACCGGGTCTACCTTTCCAGCATCACACTATTCTACTCTGATTACAGTGCAGGACAGACATATCCCTGTGAAAATGAGGGATAGAAATGGCAAGATTAGAGAACCATGGATGACAGGTGAAATTGTGAGACCAGCTAAGAGGAAAAAGGAAGCATACATAAGGTCTAAGCGATTGAAAACAGACTAAGAATATTGGGAAAGTAGGATGAACCTGAAATTAGGAATTAACAGGGCTAAAAAGGGTCAGGAAATATCTTTAGCAAACAGGGTTAAGGAAAATCCCAAACTCTTTTATTCGTATATAAGGAGCAAGAAAGTAACTACAGCAAAGGTTGGCTCAGTCAAGGACAAAGGAGGAAAGTTATCTGTGGAGTCAGAGAAAATGGGTGAGATTCTTAATGAATACTTTGCATGGTATTCACTGTGCGGAGGGACATGATATATGTTGAAATTAGGGATAGATGTTTGATTACTCTAGGTCAAGTTGGTATTAGGAGGGAGGAATTGTTGGGTATTCTAAAAGGCATTAAGCTGGACAAGTCCCCAGATCCGGATGGGATCTATCCCGGGTTACTGAGGGACATGACAGAGGAAATAGATGGGGCCTTAACAGATATCTTTGCAGCATGGGGACATGGGTGAGGTCGCAGAGGACTGGAGAATTGTTAATGTTGTGCCTTTGTTTAAGAAGGGTAGCAGGGATGATCCAGGTAATTATAGACTGGTGAGCCTGACCTCAGTGATAGGGAAGCTGCTAGAGAAGATCCTGAGAGATAGGATCTATTTACATTTGGAAGAAAATGGGCTTATCAGTGATAGGCCAGGTATTGTGCAGGGGAGGTTATGTCTTACCAACTTAATAGAATTCTTTGAAGAATTGACAAATTTGATTGATGAGGGAATGGTTGTAGATGTCATACACATGGACTTCAGTAAGGCATTTGATAAGGTTCCCCATAATAGGCTGATGGAGAAAGTGAAATCACATGGGGTCCAGGGTGTAATAGTTAATTGGATAGAGAACTGGCTCGTCAGCAGAATATAGAGAGCAATAGTGGAAGGGAGTTTCTCAAAATGGAGAACTGTGATCAGTGGTGTTCCACAGGGATCTGTACTGGGACCACTGTTGTTTGTGATATATATAAATGATCTGGAGGAAGGTATAGCTGGCTGATTAGCAAGTTTGCAGATGACACTAAGATTGGTTGAGTAGCAGATAGTGAAGGTTTCTGTCATAGAGTCATAGAGATGTACAGCATGGAAACAGACCCTTTAGTCCAACCTGTCCATGCCGACCAGATATCCCAACCCAATCTAGTCCCACCTGTCAGCACTCAGCCCATATCCCTCCAAACCCTTCCTATTCATATACCCAAATGCCTCTTCAATGTTGCAATTGTACCAGCTTCCACCACATCCTCTGACAGCTCATTCCATACACGTACCAGCTTCTGCATGAAAAAGTTGCCTCTTAGGTCTCTTTTATATCTTTCCCCTCTCACCCTAAACCTATGCCCTCTAGTTCTGGACTCCCCGACCCCAGGGAAAAGACTTTGTCTATTTATCCTATCCATGCCCCTCATAATTTTGTAAACCTCTATAAGGTCTCCCCTCAGCCTCCGATGCTCCAGGGAAAACAGCCCCAGCCTGTTCAGCCACTCCCTATAGTTCAAATCCTCCAACCCTGGCAACATCCTTGTAAATCTTTCCTGAACCTTTTCAAGTTTCACAACATCTCTCCGATAGGAAGGAGACCAGGATTGCACACAATATTCCAACAGTGGCCTAACCAATGTCCTGTACAGTCGCAACATGACCTTCCAACTCCTGTACTCAATACTCTGGCCAATGAACGATGTTGCCGTGTATGGAGAGTGCTAGCTACGAAGAGAGGTGGGGTAGATTAGGATTATTTTCATTAGAAAGACAGAGGTTGAGGGAGGACCTGATTGAGGTCTACGAAATCATGAGAGGTATAGACAGAGTGGATAGCAAGAAGCTTTTTCCAAGAGTGGGGGACTCAATTACTAGAGGTAATGAATTCAAGGTGAGAGGGAAACGTTTAAGGGAGATATGTGTGGAAAGTTCTTTATGCAGAGGATGGTGAGTGCCTAGAACATGTTGCCAGTGGAAGTGGTAGAGGCAGGCATGATAACGTCATTTAAAATGTAGACAGATACATGAATTGGGTGGGGAGCAGAGGGATACAGATCCTTAAAAAATAGGCAACAGGTTTAGATAGAGGATTTGGATCAGCACAGGCTTGGAGAACTGTCGGACCTTTTCCTGTGCTGTAATACCCTTTGTTCTTTGTTCTAAATAGATCCACTCTTACCACCAGTTGAGGATGCACATCTGTTCAGAGGTTTTACTGTACCATTCAAAGACGTTTTATCCACTTCACTACTTCATCCCTCTCTTCCCATCTCAACAGTGAATGGAAATTTACATTAGATTAGATTAGATTAGATTACAGTGTGGAAACAGGCCCTTCGGCCCAACAAGTCCACACCGACCCGCCGAAGCGAAACCCACCCATACCCCTACATTTACCCCTTACCTAACACTACGGGCAATTTAGTATGGCCAATTCACCTGACCTGCACATCTTTGTGACTGTGGGAGGAAACCGGAGCACCCGGAGGAAACCCACGCAGACACGGGGAGAACGTGCAAACTCCACACAGTCAGTCGCCTGAGTCGGGAATTGAATCCGGGTCTCTGGCGCTGCGAGGCAGCAGTGCTAACCACTGTGCCACCGTGCCGCCCACATCTAGTGCCATGTATCAATACTTACATAGTGTTGCAAAAAACAGAAAATGTTCACATTTACAATATAGAGTAAGGGAATTATATCTTTACTCTAAGTATGGCTACTGTCAAATGATAATAGCAAATTACTGCAGATGCTGGAATCTGAAACCAAAAGAGAAAATGCTGGAAAATCTCAGCAGGTCTGGCAGCATCTGTAAGGAGAGAAAAGAGCTGATGTTTCGAGTCTAACTGGCCTTTTATCAAAGCTTCCATAAAAGTAAGATTTTACTTGAAGTAAAGCAAATTTTAATGGTATGAGACAAGAACTTTCAAAAACTGATTGAAGTAGACTGTTCGCAGGGAAAAGGACATCTGATAAGTGGGAGGCTTTCAAAAGTGTGATAATGTGAGTTTGTGTTAGAGTGAAAGGTAAAGCTGGTAGGATTAAGGAACAATGGATGAATAAAGATATTGAGGCTCTAATCTAGAATAAAAAATCATCTATTAGGTATAGATACCTTAGTTCAAATGAACAGTGTAAAGTATGCAGGAACATTTTTAAGAGAGAGATCAGGAGGGCAAAGAATAGATATGAAATAGCTTCGGCAGATAAGGTTAAGGATAATCCAAAGAGATTCTACAAATACATTAAGAGCATGAGAGCAACTAGAGAGAGAGTTAGGCCCCTTAAAAATCAAAGAGGTCATGTTTACATTGAACCTCAGGAGATGGGGGCGATATTAAATGAATATATCGCATTTACTATGGAGAAAGAAATGGAGGCTAGAGAACTCAGACAAATAAGTACTGATGTTTTGAAAACCGTTTACATCACAGAAAAGGAAGTGCTGGACTTAGAAAATATAAATCGCTAGGACCTGATCTAGTATATCCCAGGATGTTATGGGAAGTTAGGGAGGAAATTGCAGGGCCCTTCGCAGAAATATTTGTGTCATCTATTTTTCAGAGTAAGGTGCCAGATGACTAGAGAGTGGTTAATGTTATCCCTTGTTTAAGGAGGGGTTGTAAGGACAAGCCTGGTAACTATAGACCTCTGATGGGTGAGTTGTTGGAGGTGAAAGCTAGGATTTACATGCACTTGAAGAGGCATGGACTGATTAGGGATAGTCAGCATGGTTTTGTGCAAGGGAAATCATCTTCACTATTTTGACAGATTTTTGAGCAAGCAACCAAGATGATTGATGAGGGCAAAGTGATGGGTGTTGTTTACTTGGACGTTAGTAAAGCCTTTGAATAAGGTTCCACATGGTAGACTAATTAGTAAAGTTAGATCGCATGGGATTCAGTGTGAGCTTGCCATCTGGATACAAAATTGGCTTTATGGCATTGAGACAAAGAGTGGTGGTGGAGGGATGTTTTTTGTCTGGCAGCCTTTACCAGTAGTGTTCTACAGGGTTCAGTGCTGGGTCCACTTTTGCTTCTCATTTATATAAATGATTTAGATGAGAATTTAGGCTTGGTTGGTAAGTTTGCAGATGACACCAAAATTGGTGGTAAGTGGACATTGAAGAGGGTTATGTAAAATTACAAAGAGATTAGATTAGATTAGATTACTTACAATGTGGAAACAGGCCCTTCGGCCCAACAAGTCCACACCAACCCTCCAAAAAGCAACCCACCCAGACCCATTCCCCTACATTTACCCCTTCACCTAACACTATGGGCAATTTAGCGTGGCCAATTCACCTAACCTGCACATTTTTGGACTGTGGGAGGAAACTGGAGCACCTGGAGGAAACCCACACAGACACGATCTTAATCAATTGGGTCAATGGACTGAGGAGTGGCAGATGGAGTTAATTTGGATAAATACAAGATAATGTATTGTGGTAATATAAACAACGCCAGTACTTATACAATTAAAAGTAGGGCTGCTTGTACAAATAAAAACAAATAGTGCTATAGAGTCATAAAGGCATAGAAATATACAACATGGAATCAGACCCTTTGGTCCAACTTGTTCATGCCGACCAGGTAGCCTAAATAAATCTAGTCCCATTTGTCAGTATTTAGCCCATATCCGTCCAAACCCTTCCTATTCATATATCCATCTAGATGCCTTTTAAATGTTGTAATTGTACCATCCTCCACCACTTCCTCTGGCAGCTCATTCCATACATGCACTGTTCTGTGCATGAAAAAGTTGCCCTTTAGGTCCCTTTTAAATCCTCCACCTCTTATCCTAAACCTATGCCATCTAGTTTTGAACTCCCTCACTCTGGGGAAACAACCTTGGCTATTTACCCAATCTATGCCCCTCATGATTGTATAAACTTTCATAAGGTCACCCCTCAGCATCCGACACTCCAAAACCCCAAACTATTCAGCCTCTCCCTATAGCTCAAATGCTCCAACCCGAGCAACATTCTTGTAAATCTTTTCTGAACCCTTTCAAGTTTCACAATATCCTTCTTATAGGAGGGAGTCCAGAATTGCGCACAGCATTCCAAAAGTAACAGCCTAATGAACAGAGAGACCAAGGGGTTCATGTACATATTTCTTTGAAGCTTGCATCACATGCAGACAGGGCAGTTAGGAAGGTAGTTAGCATGCTTGCCTTCATTGCTTGGACATTTGTATATAGGAGTTGGGACATAATGTTGAGGTTGTACAGGATGTTGGTGAGGCCTTTTCTGGAGAGTGCTATGTCCAGTTCTGGTTGCCCTGTTATGAGAATAATGTATTCAGCTAGAGAAAGTTCAGAAAAGGCTTACAAGGATGTTGCTGGGAATGAAGGATTTGGGTTACAAGGATAGGCTAGATACGCTGGGACTTTTTTCACTGCAGCATAGGGTTGAAGAGTGACCTTATAGAGATTTACAAAAGCATAAGGAGTTTAGATCAGGTGACTGGCAGGGTGCCTTTTCCCTGGGGTTGGAGATTGCAAGACCAGAGGGCATACTGTTATGGCGAGAGGAGAAAAATTTTAAAAATACATGAGGGGAAACATTTTTACACACGCAGTGGTTAGTGAGCAGAATGAACTTCCAGAGGAAGTGGTGGGTGTGTATACAGTTACAATGTTTAAAAGATGTTTGGATAAGTACATGAATAAGAAATGTTTGGAAAGATATGGGCCAAGCGCAGGCAGGTGAGGCTAATTTAGATGAGGATGATGGATAGCATGGATTGTTTGGACTGAAGGATTTGTTGCTGTGTTGCTTGACCTTATGACAAGGAACTGGAGTCTACATCTGCAGAGCTCCGTTAAAAATGTCCTTTATCACGATTCTTTGCATACAGTTATGTTTAATAAAGATTGTTAATGTTCACTCATTTGAACATGGACCTCACATTACTACATGGCAGTAACAATGACCAGACCCACAGAATCGAAGGCAGGAAAGAAAAGCTCAAAGTGAAGCTCAGCGATGGTAAACCACTAGGTCAATTAAGCGATCCAAATCTCGAAGTGGGAGAAACACCTGAAGTGAAGCTCAGCTATGGTAGGTGCTCATGAGTGATGGGCTTAGACCATAAAATACAAGAGTAGAATTAGGGCTATTTGGCCCATCGAGTCTGCTCTGCCATTTGATTGTGGTCGATATGTCGTTCAAATCCATTGTCCTGCCTTCTCTCTATAACCTTTGATCCCCTTGCTAATCAATAACCTATCTCTGTCTTAAATACACTCATTGACTTGGCCTCCACAGCCTTTCTGGCAATGAATTTCACAAATGAACCATCCTCTGGCTAACGAAATTCCTCCTTACCTTGGTTCTAAAGGGTTGTCTGTTCACTCTGAGGCTGTGCCCTTGGACCTAGTCTCTCCTATAGTGGAAACATCTTCTCTACGTCTTACCTAGGCCTCTCAGTTCTGTAAGTTTCAATCAGATTCCCTCTCACCATTCTAAACTCCACCAAGTACAAACCAAGAGTCCTCAACCACTTCTCATATAACAAGACTCTTATATCCAGCTGGGATCATTCTTGTAAATGTCCTCTGGACTCCTTCCAACATCAATGTATCCTTCCTTATGTATGGAGCCAAAACTACTCACAATGGTCCAAATGCAAGCTGACCAGAATCTTATATAGTCTCAGCAGGACATCTCTGCTCTTATATTCTAGCCCACTCAAAATGAATGCAAACATTGTATTTGCCTTGCTATCTGCCCATTGTACCTGCATGTTAACTTTAAGAGAATCCTTAACTAAGACATCTCAGACGCTTTGTGCTTCAGATTTCCAAACCTTTCTTTATTCAGAAAACAGTCTATGCTTCTATTCTTCCCACCAAAGTGCATAATCTCACATTTTCCCATAGTGTATTCCATCTGTGATTCCTTCACTCACTCTCCAAGTCCTTCTGCAGTCTCTCCACCTTCTCAACACTACCTGTTCTTCAACCTATCTTTGTGTCAGCTACAAACTTAGCAACAATGCCCTTGTTTCCATTGTCCAGATCACTAATGGAAAATGTGAATAGTTGTGATCCCAACAGTGACCCTGTGGAACCACTGTCATCAGCTAACATCCTGACACTTTATTCCTACTCTCTGCCTTTTGCCAGTTAGTCAAATCTTTATCCATGCAGGTATCTTACCCCTAACACCATGGGCTCTTTTCTTATTTAGCAGCTTCCTGTATGGCACCTCATCAAAGGCCTTCTGGAAATTCAAATAGATCTCATCCAACAGCTCTCCTTTGTCTAACTTGATTGTTATCTCCTCAAAACATTCTAATAGATTTATCAGGAATGACCTCTCTTGATGAAGCCATGCTGACTCAACACTATTTTACTACCCATTTCCAAGTACTTCACAACTCTACCCTTAATAATGGACTCTAAGTCTTATCAACAACTTCCTGCCTCTTGCCTTCTTCCCTTCTTAAGCAGGGATGTTACATTAGATACTTTCCAGTCCTCCAATGATTCTTGGAAGATTACCACAGACGATCCACAATCTCCTCAGTTATCTTTTTTAGAACTCTGAGTGTACTCCATCAGGTCTGGATCATTTCTCCACCTTCAGACTTTTCAGCTTCCCCAATACCTTCTCCCTAGTGATGGCCACTATACTCATCTCTGCCCCGGCTCTCTTGAAGTTCTGGTATGCTGCTGGTGTCTTCCACTCTGAAGACTGATGCAAAATACCAATTCTGTTCTTTCACCATTTCTTTGTTCTTCCATTACTACTTCTCTGGCCTAATTTTCCATCAGTCCCATGTGCATACCTAAAAGATGTCTTGCAATCTTCTTTTATATTACTAACTAGCTTACCTCATGTTTCATCCTATTCTCCTTACTGTTTTTTAAGTTATTCCCTGCTGATTTTTAAAGGTTTCCCAAACTTCTGGCTTCCCACTAATCTTCACTACATTGCATCTTTTCTCTTTTGCCTGTATACTGTCTCTGACTTCCTGGTCAGCCATGGTTGCCTCGTCCTCCCTTTAGCAGCTGTGCCAGACAATATCTTAGAATTTTAGAATCCCTTCAGGCCATCAAGTAAACACTGACTCTCCGAAGAGTATCCCACCCATACCCATTCTCCATTACTCTACATTTACCCCTGACTAATGGACCTAATCTACACATCCCTGAACACTATGGGCAATTTAGCGTGGCCAATTCACCTAACTTGCACATCTTCGGATTGTGGGAGGAAACCGAAGGGTCCCAGAAGAAACTTACACAGACACAGGGAGAAAAAAACTGTAAAATAGGGTCTTGTAATTAAAGCCTTCAACTTGTATTTTAATTTTATACAGAAACCCTATTGTAGACTAGGAAAGGTTTAAGCTATGCAAGCAAGGGATAAGGAAACTATTGACTCCTTCATAAACAATATACAGTATACTGCTTCACAGATAATATGGAAATCTTAAAGAAGAGTTAAATTGGGGCACTGTGTAGTGGCAGTACAAGATGAAGCTCTGTCAAAGTTTTTACAGAATAAGGATGACCTCATATTACAAACAGCAGTGTAGTACACCAGACAGGCTGAACTTCACAATGAAAACAGGCTTTTAATCCATGAAAAAAAAGCAATGTTCCTGGAGTCAGACTGCTAACTCCGATTGAGTCCAGTTTATTAATCAAATGCCTCTCAACAGGCTGGTGAGACAGCAACTATAGTGAGAAAATGGCACTGTGCTCACCATTGGTTTACATTGTGCAAGGAAAATTCTACATTGGTGATAGTTTTGCAAGGCAGAATGTCATACAACCCATAATATAGGCCTTTTCAAATAGTTTCCAAAGCAGCAATAAAATATATCAATATACCTTATGAAAATATAAAGTTAGACCACTTTAATCTCCAGCAGTACAAGAAGTAGATGCCACTAAGGATCAAGGTCAAACAAAAGGAGTTAAATACTCATGGTTAAATAATGATCTTAAAGAGGGGTACAGTAAAAGAATTTGGGGGAGTAAATACAGAGTAAGTTGAATTATGCTTTTACTCTATGTATGGCTGTTAGCATGCATGAAAGCACCTGCACCATTGCCACAAAGCTAGCCCTTTAATTTCTAAAAGCTGTTCCTTGGATCAAGGATACTCTGTCTTTGATTTTTTTCAGAGGGGTAATAAACCTGGCCAGGCTCCGATTAGACTGGTTTGGTGCCGAGATGAAAAGGATTTTGAGAGGCCTTTTGTTTATATGTAAACAGATGAGACTTCAGGCCAAGGTGATCATGTTTTAAAAGTGATCGGTAGAACGAAAGGGGAGTGGTCAGCTCTCTCACTGAGTAGTTTAGTTCAGTCCAGAACTGGTTGGGAGTTCAACAGTGAGCTGTGTGGAAACAAACTGTCTCTCTCTCTCTGACCATCTAACTACAACCTGTAAGCATCTGTTCCATTCACTTATATTGGTTTCTAAGGAGGTTTGCTTATTGGGGCTGTTGTGTATATTCGGAACAACATAATTAAGTCTAGTTTGGATAGACAGAGTTCTGTAGGGGTTCTTTATTCTGTTCTTTGTGTTTCATTGTGCAATTTTGTGAATAAACTTTTGTCTGTTTTTAACCTGGTAGTCAACCTCACTAACTTAATCCGGATAATTTTCACAGTACACTTACCAAAACAAATTGCAAAGTTATGGTCTGGGCTGCCTGCTTAAGAATGTTTTGAGTGGTCTGTCCTAGTCCACAACACCATAAATGATGTCAGATCACATGGAACTCAACCTCAAGTCTGTATAACTCCAAAAAACAAGTCCTTTCTTATCAACAATATCCATTAATGTTCAATCACATAAGTGTCAATCTCACATTATGGCATACATGTTAGGCAAACTCAGCCACTCATTGTATTGCCTAATAAGATGGCTGCAACTCTCTGCTACTTCTCTTCAGTTCTCCCTCCATGATCTCAGATGAAGTAGAGGCTCACCTCTGTTATAGCTGAGATAGACCAAGTAGTCATCCTCATTATTGACCTGCAGAGGCTACCGCCCAGATGCCATTCTAGGGACACAGTCTCCATTACTCAGCATTACTGCACAGGAATTAGTAAGATGGACCAAAGAAGCCGATGATGTTCCTGGTGTCCTGTGAGAGATGGCATCATTATCCTCTTCAGTGTCTGCCTCAGCCCTTAGCTAGCACTCTGGATGGCAGGAGGGATCACCTGATCAAACTAGATCAAAACTGGCATCCATTTAAACTATTTCTGCATCACTAGTATCATTGACTATGCTGCACAGTGTGATATACAAAAGTCCCAAATAGTTCCCTTGAGGTTGGCCATGCTTTCTCAATGCAGAAGTGCACGGTACCTGAATGGATTTCTCCATTCTCACCCCATGACCATGAACTACTTCTGGTAATTCCAGCATGTGAGAGTATAGCTGTACTCCTTGTCTAAGTAGAGCTTTCTTCCTTGCAATTCTCGAGGCCTGTATCTGTGCCCAGCCATACTGTGATTGTTGTCCTTTACCTTTTAAGAGGGGCTGCCCACAATTGACCCACTGGAACTCAGTCAGGAGCTAGATATGGTATGGAATTTAGTGGAGGGCAAGAAAGTCTCAGACTGAAAAAATAGATTAAACTGTAAGATGGAGAAACAGCGACAGATATTTCATAACTGCCAAAAAAAAATTCCTTTGAGAAAGAAAGACTATGAGAAAGATGTACTGGCCAAGGATGATCAGGATGTTATCCAAATGTAGAAAGGATGTAAAGAGCTGTAAAGATAAGTAGGAGCAAATAAGATTGCAAATAAGTTGTTAGAAACCAAAGCAAGAGTAAAAAATGAGAAAGTGGAGTATGAGGAAAAAGCTAGCAAGAAAAATAAAAACAGAACATAAATATTTATGTCAAAAACATTGGAAGGGAGAAGGTTGAGATTCTGAAGGGAGATTACAGAGAGTTAGGCAGAAATTTAAAAAGGAGGTCCTCAAGGGTAGTAATATCTGGATTACTCCCAGTGCTACGAGCTAGTGAGAGCAGAAATATGAGGATAGAGCAGATGAATGCATGGCTGAGGAGCTGGTGTATGGGAGAAGGTTTCACATTTTTGGATCATTGGATTCTCTTTTGGGCTGGAAGTGACCTGCACAAGAAGGACAGATTACACCTAAATTGGGAGGGGACTAATATACTGGCAGGGAAATTTGCTAGAACTGCTTGGGAGGATTTAAACTAATAAGGTGGGGAGGTGCGACCCAGCGAGATAGTGAGGAAAGAAATCGATCTGAGACGGGTACAGCTGAGAGCAGAAGTGAGTCAAACAGTCAGGGCAGGCAGGGACAAGGTAGGACTAATAAATTAAACCGCATCTATTTCAATGCAGGGGTCCTAACAGGGAAGGCAGATGAACGCAGGGCATGGTTAGGAACAAGGGACTGGGATATCATAGCAATTACGGAAACATGGCTCAGGGATGGGCAGGACTGGCAGCTTATTGTTCCAGGATACAAATACTACAGGAAGGATAGAAAGGGAGGCAAAAGAGGAGGGGGAGTGGCATTTTTGATAAGGGATAGTATTACAGCTGTGCTGAGGGAGGATATTCCCGGAAATACATCCAGGGAGGTTATTTGGGTGGAACTGAGAAATAAGAAAGGGATGATCATCTTATTGGAATTGTATTATATCCCCAATAGTCTGAGGGAAATTGAGAAACAAACTTGTAAGGAGATCTCAGCTACCTGTAAGGGGATTTTAACTTTCCAAACATCGACTGGGACTGCCATAGGGTTAAAGGTTTAGATGTAGAGGAATTTCTTAAGTGTGTACAAGACAATTTTCTGATTCAGTATGTGGATGTACCTACTGGAGAAGGTGCAAAACTTGACCTACTCTTGGGAAATAAGGCAGAGCAGGTGACTGAGGTATCAGTGGGGGAGCACTTTGGGGCCAGCGACCATAATTCTATTCGTTTTAAAATAGTGATGGAAAAGAATAGACCAGATCTAAAAGTTGAAGTTCTAAATTGGAGAAAGGCCAATTTTGACGGTATTAGACAAGAACTTTTGAAAGCTGATTGGAGGCAGATGTTCACAGGTAAAGGGATGGCTGGAAAATGGGAAGCCTTCAGAAATGAGATAACGAGAATCCAGAGAAAGTATATTCCCATCAGGGTGAAAGGGAAGGCTGGTAGGTATAGGGAATGCTGGATGACTAAAGAAATTGAGGGTTTGGTTAAGAAAAGGAAGGAAGCATATGTCAGGTATAGACAGGATAGATCGAGTGAATCCTTAGAAGAGTATAAAGAAAGTAGGAGTATACTTAAGAGGGAAATCAAGAGGGCAAAACGGGGACATGAGATAGCTCTGGCAAATAGAAGTAAGGAGAATCCAAAAGATTTTTACAAATATATTAAGGACAAAAGGGTAATTAGCGAGAGAATAGAGCCCCTCAAAGGCGGCCTTTGTGTGGAGCCACAGAAAATGGGGGAGATACTAAATGAATATTTTGCATCAGTATTTACTGTGGAAAAGGATATGGAAGATATAGACTGTAGGGAAATAGATTGTGACATCTTGCAAAATGGTGGTAAAAACAATGACTGCAGATGCTGGAAACCAGATTCTGGATTAGTGGTACTGGAAGAGCACAGCAATTCAGGCAACATCCGAAGACAGGCAAAATCCGAGGACAGGCAAAATCTTGCAAAATGTCCAGATTATAGAGGAGGAAGTGCTGGATATCTTGAAACGGTTAAAGGTGGATAAATCCCCAGGACCTGATCAGGTGTACCCAAGAACTCTGTGAGAAGCTAGAGAAGTGATTGCTGGGCCTCTTGCTGAGATATTTGTATCATGGATAATCACAGGTGAGGTGCCGGAAGACTGGAAGTTGGCAAACGTGGTGCCACTGTTTAAGAAGGGCAGTAAAGACAAGCCAGGGAACTATAGACCGGTGAGCCTGACCTCGGTGGTGGGCAAGTTGTTGGAGGGAATCCTGAGGGACAGGATGTACATGTATTTGAAAAGGCAAAGGCTGATTAGGGATAGTCAACATGGCTTTGTGCATGGGAAATCATGTCTCACAAACTTGATTGAGTTTTTTGAAGAAGTAACAAAGAAGATTGATGAGGGCAGAGCAGTAGATGTGATCTATATGGACTTCAGTAAGGCATTTGACAAGGTTCCCCATGGGAGACTGATTAGCAAGGTTAGATCTCATGGAATACAGGGAGAACTAGCCATTTGGATACAGAACTGGCTTAAAGGTAGAAGACAGAGGGTGGTGGTGGAGGGTTGGTTTTCAGACTGAGGCCTGTGACCAGTGGAGTGCCACAAGGATCGGTGCTGGGCCCTCTACTTTTGTCATTTACATAAATGATTTGGATGCGAGCATAAGAGGTACAGTTAGTAAGTTTGGAGATTACACCAAAATTGGAGGTGTAGTGGACAGCGAAGAGGATTACCTCAGATTACAACAGGATCGGGACCAGATGGACCAATGGGCTGAAAAGTGGAAGATGGAATGTAATTCAGATAAATGCGAGGTGCTGCATTTTGGGAAAGCAAATCTTAGCAGGACTTATACACTTAATGGTAAGGTCCGAGGGAGTGTTGCTGAACAAAGAGACCTTGGAGTGCAGGTTCATAGCTCCTTGAAAGTGGAGTTGCTGGTAGATAGGATAGTGAAGAAGGCGTTTGGTATCCTTTCCTTTATTGGTCAGAGTATTGAGTACAGGAGTTGGGAGGTCATGTTGCGGCTGTACAGGACATTGCTTAGGCCACTGTTGGAATATTGCGTGCAATTCTGGTCTCCTTCCTTTTGGAAAGATGTTGTGAAACTTGAAAGGGTTCAGAAAAGATTTGCAAGGATGTTGCCAGAGTTGGAGGATCTGAGCTCCAGGGAGAGGCTGAACAGGCTGGGGCTGTTTTCCCTGAAGTGTCGGAGGCTGAGGGGAGACCTTATAGAGGTTTACAAAATTATGAGGGGCATGGATAGGATAAATAGACAGTCTTGTCCCTGGGGTCGGGGAGTCCAGAACTAGAGGGCATAGGTTTAGGGTGAGAGGGGAAAGATATAAAGGACACCTAAGGGGCAACTTTTTCACGCTTAGGGTGGTATGTGTATGGAATGAGCTGCCAGAGGATGTGGTGGAGGCTGGTACAATTGCAACATTTAAGAGACATTTGAATGGGTATATGAATAGGAAGGGCGGCACGGTGGCACAGTGGGTAGCACTGCTGCCTCACAGCGCCATAGACCCGGGTTCAATTCCCACCTCAAGCGACTGTGTAGAGTTTACACATTCTCCCTGTGTCTGCGTGGGTTTCCTCCGGGTGCTCCGGTTTCCTCTTACAGTCCAAAGATGTGCAGGTCAGGTGAATTGGCCATGTTAAATTGCCCGTAGTGTTAGGTAACGGGTAAATATAGGGGTATGGGTGGGTTGCGCTTTGGCGGGGCGGTGTGGACTTGTTGGGCCGAAGGGCCTGTTTCCATACTGTAAGTAATCTAATCTAATCTAATCTAATCTAATCTAAGGGTTTGGAGGGATTGGGTTGGGATATTTGGTCGGCATGGATGGGTTGGACCAAAGGGTCTGTTTCCATGCTGTACATCTCTATGACTCTATATTTCTAGAAGTAAATAAAAAGAAAAATAAGAGCAACAGTGAGCAATGGCCCTTTGTGACTCAGACTGAGGCATTGAGAATAGGAAACCAGAAAATGGCAGAGACCTTGAAGTATTTTTGCATCTGTTTTCACAGTAGATAGAAGACACAAGACATTGGAACAGAGGTAGGGCATTCAGCCCAATGACTCTGCTTTGCCATTCAATGAGATCATGGCTGATCTTATAACCCTAAACTCTACTTTCCCAGCAACTTTATGCTTTCATGTCCTATATTAATGCCAAAAACAATGCATTAAATATGCGAGGTTAACGTCTGTCTGTATCCCAATCTTGAGTCAGGCTGGCAGAAAGTGAGGACTGCAGATGCTGGAGATCAGAGCTGAGAAATGTGTTGCTGGAAAAGTGCAGCAGGTCAGGCAGCATCAAAGGAGCAGGAGAATCGACGTTCCTGAAGAATCGATCATTCCTGAAGAAGGGCTTATGCCCGAAACGTCGATTCTCCTGCTCCTTTGATGCTGCCTGACCTGCTGCACTTTTCCAGCAACACATTTTTCAGCTCTGATCTCCAGCATCTGCAGTCCTCACTTTCTGCTAGTTGATTTTAACCTACTGCGAATCCTCTTGCAAGGATGCCTTCCTTGAAGAAGCCCTCCTCCTCCCTCTATTTCCCCTGCTCCTTTGAGTCAGGCTGGTTCTATTTCTAAAGTGGAATTCCCAAGATATTACATGGTTTGACTGCCTGTAGGATATGCATTTTGAGCAAAATAGAATGTATATGCAAATATAAATTCACCCCATAAACCTTTTTGTCTGTGCGCGTGCAGGAGAGAGAGAGACAGAGTGAGTGCGTGCATGTGAGTGTGAGTGTATATGAGTGTGTGCTTGCATGTGTGCAAGACTCAAGATTAGGATACAGACAGACTTTAACCTCAAACCTTTAATGGATTGTCTGAGCTGAGATAGCACCTTTTGTTATAAAACCTGAAGTTATCTTGAGAATGTGACTTAAAAGAAGTTCTGGGATTTACATATTATAGAATTGAAACTAGCAAACCCATTCTAAAAGGTGAAAGACTTAATCTAGGTTTGTTCAAAATATCATTTCAGCTGCATGACACTGTAATCTTTTGCTATAAATTCTGTTGCTTCACAACCACCTGATGAAGAAGCAGAGCTTCAAAAGCTAGTGCTTCCAAATAAACCTGTTGGACTATAATGTAGTGTTGTGTGATTTTTGACAATGAGGTATTAATGCCTTTGCATTTCAAGGGAGATGGTATAAGTCTTTCTTGTAGGAGATGATCAATACACTGCATTTATCAGCTCAAGCCGAAATGTTGTTCAGGTCTTGCTGCTTGTGGGCACAAACTGCTTCAATATCTCAGCAGTTGGGAATAGTCATCTCAGCATTGCTGTGGGTCTAAAATAACAAATTTCTAAAAAATGTAAAGGAGCAGTACTGGGCATGGCATATAAAATTGGGAGCAGCACAGTGGCTCAGTTGTTAGCACTGCTGCCTCACAGCACCAGGGATTCAGATTCACTTCCAGCCTCGGGCGACTGTCTGTGTGGAGTTCGCACATTCTCCCCAAGTCTGCATGGGTTTCCTCCCACAAATTATCTTATCAGATACTACACGTTTTCTGTTGCTGAAAGGGATGAAAATTCTCCAAATATTTTGCTCAATTATTGAAAATTAAATAAAGTTTATCATACCTTTCCGAGAGGTCATCAGACTTTTCCGAATTTTCTATAGACATGACAAAAAGGTTGATAAACCAATTCAAGGAATACTGGTACATAGGTTCTATGTTACCAAGATCAGCAATTGAGAAAAATAAGATGGAAGAATGTATGGCGATAGGTCGATAGCCCATCCGAGTAGTGTCAATTTTCTTCTCTGTTTCCTCAGCTACAGCTTGCTTTTGAGTTATTTCATTGGCAAGAACCTTTGACGAAGATAAAACCTTTATGGCAGTCTCATCTTCTAAGATGTTTCCTTCTGAGGATGAAAGAATTTCTAGAATCTTATCTTCAATTTCTTTCAGCAGCCTAAAGAATGAAACAGCTTTGAATTAGTAAAGATGCATTTAATAGTTATTTTGATGTCTAGAACTTGAATATTGCTGAAAAAGGAAATTTTGTCAATGTTTTTCACCTTGCACATCAGATAATTCACAATAAAGCCAATAAAAGGTGAAAATCAATCTTAATACTTAATAAAGGCAGAGTGCTGATTGATTTGCAAATAGACTGATTTATAAATATGTTGCTATGGAGAATATAGTAGTTCATGATAGTTGAAAGTTAACTGTCAGACTTTGTTTACATTTTAACCACAGGCAAATTGATTCAGATTCATCAGGGCAAGCCCTGAGAAAATGAACTTCTGAATAACTGTCACTTAGTGTCAGAGAGTCATAGAGCTGTACAGCACGGAAACAGGCCCTTCGATCCAACCTATCCATGCTGACCAGGTATCCAAAATTAATCTCATTTGACAGCATTTGGCCCGTATCCCACTAAACCTGTCCTATTCACATATCCATTCAGACGCCTTTTAAATGTTGTAATTGTACCAGCCTCCACCACTTCCCCGGCAGCTCATTCCATACACGCACCACCCTTTTCGTGAAAAAGTTGCGTTTAGGTCCCTTTTAAATCTTTTCCCACTCACCCTAAACCTATGCCCTCTAGTTCTGGATTTCCTCCACCCTAGGAAAAAGCCCTTACCTACTGACCCAATCCAAGCCCTTCATGATTTTATGAAAGGTTTATGAAGGATTTTATCTTACACCCTTCTGTAAGGTAACCCCTCAGCTCCGACACTCCAGGAAATACAGCCCCAGCCTGTTCAGCCTCTCCCTATAGCTCAAATCTTCCAAATGTGGCACAACACTTCTAAATCTTTTCTGAACCGTTTCAAGTTTCACAACATCCTTCCTCTAGGAGGGAGACCAGAATTGCATACAATACTCCAAAAGTGGTGTAATCAATATCCTGTACAGCCACAATATGAACTCCCAAATCTTATAGTCAATGCTCTGACCAATAAAGGAAATCATACCAAACACCTTCTTCACTATCCTATCTACCTTCGACTCGACTTTCAAGGAGCTGTGAACCTGCACTCCAAGTTTTCTTTGTTCAGCAACATTCCCCAGGACCATACCATGAAGTGTATAAGTCCCGCCCTGATTTGCCTTTCCAAAATGAAGCAGCTCACATTTATCTAAATTAAACTCCATCTGTCACTCTTCAGCCCATTGGCCCATCGGATCAAGATCCCATTGTACTCTGAGGTAACCTTCTTTGCTGACCACTACACCTCTAATTTTGGTGTCAGCTGAAAATTCACAATGGGTGGCACGGTGGCACAGGGGTTAGCACTGCTACCTCACAGCGCCAGAGACCCGGGTTCAATTCCCGCCTCAGGTCTGTGTGGAGTTTGCACATTCTCCCCGTGTCTGCGTGGATCTCCTCCGGGTGCTCCGGTTTCCTCCCACAGTCCAAAAATATGCAGGTTAGGTGAATTGGCCATGCTAAATTGCCCGTAGTGTTAGGGGCAGGGGTAAATGTAGGGGAATGGGTCTTGGTGGGTTGCTGTTCGGAGGGTCAGTGTGGACTTGTTGGGCCGAAGGGCCTGTATCCACACTGTAGGTAATCTAATCTAATCTAACTATACCTCCTATGTTCACATCTGAATCATTTATATAAATGATGAAGAACAGTGGACCCATTACCCAGTCCTTGTGGCACACCACTGGTCAAAAGCTTTCAGTCTGAAAAGCAATCCTCCACCACCACCTTCTACCTTTGAGCCAGTTCAGTATCCAAATGGTTAGTTTTCCCTGCAATTCATGTGATCGATTCTTGCTAACCAGTTGACCGTGAGGAACTTTGTCAAACACCTTACTGAAGTCCAAATAGATCACCTCCACCTCTCTGCCCTCATTGATTCTCTTTGTTACTTCTTCAAAAAAGCTCAATCAAGTTAGTGAGACATGATTTCCCATGAACAAAGCCCTGTTGACCATCTCTAATCAGTCCTTGCCTTTGCAAATACATATAAACCCCATCCCCTGGGATTCCCTCCAACAATTTGTCCACCAGTGATGTCACGCTCACCACTCCATAGTTCCCTGGCTTTTTCTTACCACCTTTCTTAAATAGTGGCACCACGTTAACCAACCTCCAGTCTTCTGGCACCTCACCTGTGTCCATTGATGATACAAATATCTCACCAAGAGGCCCAGCAATCACTTTCCACAGAAAACTATGGTACACCTGATCAGGTCCTGGGGATTTATCCACCTTTATGTGCTCTAAGACATCCAACACTTCTTGTAAAATGTCCATATTACATCTATTTCCCCACATTCTATATCTTCCATGTCCTTCTCCACAGTAAACACCAATGCAAAATACTTCTTTAGTATCTCCCCCACCTCCTATGATCCCACACAGGATCTTTGAGGGACCTTATTCTCTCCCTAGTTATCTGACATATGCTTTCTTCTTTATCTTGACCAAAAGCTCAATTTCTCTAGTCATCCAGCATTCCCTACACCTGTCTGTCTTGCCTTTCCCACTGACAGGAACGTACTCTCTCTGGACTCTATCTCATTTTTGAAGGCTTCCCATTTTCCAGCCATCTCTTTACCTGCAAACATTTGCCCCCCAAGTCATCTTTTAAAAGTTCTTGCCTAATACCGTCAAAATTGACCTTCCTCCAATTTAGAACTTCAACTTCAACCTTTTCCATAACTATTTTAAAACTAAGAGAATTATGGGGAGAAGGGAGGAGATTAAATATAAGGGTAAGCTAGCCAGTAATATAAGAGTTTTGTTAGATATATAAAGGGCAAAAGTGGACATTGGACTGCTGGAAAATGATGCTGGAGAGATTGTAGTGGCGAACAATGAAATGGCTGAGGAACTGAATAATTGCTTCATGTCAGTTTTCATGGTGGAAGACACAAGTAATTCCCCAAAAAATTCAAGAGAGTGAGAGGGCAAAGCTGAGTAAGATGGCCATTAACAAGGAGAAGGTGCTGGAGAAACTGAATGGCCTGAAGACAGATGAATCACCTGGCGCAGATGAATTATACCCCAGAGTTCTTAGGATGATAGCTGAAGAGATAGTGGAGGCATTATTGGTGATCTTTCAGGAATCACGAGAGTCAGGGTAGGTTCAAGAAGATTGGAAATTTGCAAACGTGACATCTCTGTTTAAGGCAAAAATGGAAATTTAAAGACTGAATAGTCTAATCTCGGTCATGGGTAAGATCCTGGAATCCATTGTGAAGGATGAGATTTGTGATACTTCAAAGTATATGGTAAAATAGGGCAAAGTCAGCAGGATTTCATCAAGAGGAGGTCATGCCTGACAAATCTGCTAAAATTGTTTGAGGAAGTAATGAGCACGTTAGACAAGGAGAGCCAACTGGGGGGGGGGGGGGGGGGTAGATGTTATCTATCTGGACTTCCAGAAGGCCTTTAATAAGGTGCCGCACAGGAGGCTGCTGAGTAAGATAAGGGCCCATGGCGTTAGAGATAAGGTGCTAGCATGGATAGAAGCTTGGCTGTCTGGCAGAAAGCAGAGAGTGGGGATAAAGGGTCTTTGTCAAGATGGCAGCTAGTCTGTGGTGTTCCACAAGGCTCAGTGTTGGGGCCACAACTTTTCACTTTATACATTAACGATTGAGATGAAAGAATTGAGAGTATTCTGGCTAAATTTGCAGTTGAGACAAAGATTGGTACAGGGATAGGTAGTATTGAGGAGATGGTGAGGGTGCAAAAGAACTTGGACAGGTTAGGAGAAGGGGCAAAGAAGTGGTAGATTGAGTACAGTGTGGGAAAGTGTGAGATATGCACTTTGGTAGAAAGAATGGAGGCATGGACTATTCTCGAAATGGGGAGAAAATTCAGAAGTCTGAAGTGCAAAGAGACTTCAGAATTCTAGTCCAGGATTCTCTCAAGGTAAACTTGCAGTTTGAGTCAGTAGTTAGGAAAGCAAATGCAATGATGGCACTTTTTTGAAAGGACTTGAATACAAAAACAAGGATGTACTTCTGAGGCTCTGCAAGGCTCAGGCCAGACCACATTTGGAGTACTGTGTGCAGTTTTGGGCCCCATGCCTCAGTAAGGATGTATTGGCCCTGGAGCTTGTTTAGAGGAGGTTCATGAGAATGATCCCAGGAATGAAAAGCTTAGCATATTAGGAACTTTTGAGGACTCTGGATCTATACTCAATGGAGTTTAGAAGGATGAGGGGAGATCTAGTAGAAACTTACAGAATACTGAGTAGCCTGGACAGAATGGATGTTGGGAAGATGTTTCCATTGGTAAGAGAGACTAGGACCCAAGGGCACAGCCTTAGAGTAAAGGTAAGATGTTTTAGAATGGAGATAAGGAGAAACTTCTTCAGTCAGAGAGTGATGAATCTAAGGAATTCACTGTCACAGAAGGCTGTGAAGGCCAGGTCATTGAATATATTTAAGACAGAGATAGATAGGTTCTTGATTGTCAATGGGATTAAAGATTATGAGGAGAAAGCGGGAGAATGAGGTTGGGAAACTTATCAGCCATGATTGAATGGTGGAGCAGACTCAATGGCCTGAGTGGCCTAGTTTCTGTTCCTATGTCTTATGGTTGCTTTTATTTTATATTTCATTTTTTTGAGTTGAAACAGGCACATATGCACATACATTCCTTTTTCCTGATGCCTGAAAAAAGAGGGTCCTTAGCATGTCATTTCCAATGCAAGCAAAAGCATCACACTTTGAACATAATAAAACTCACAACAGTGTCCAACATTTTCTGCAATTGGAAAAAAGATTGCTGGTTAATCCTGAATGAGAAAAGAATAACACTGACAACAATTTTAGGATTGTCAGTCAGGCTCAAAGTATAACACAGTTGTGTATACTGAATATATACACACACTCTGATAGGTCAGGGCATTGCTTTGAGAAATATACTGACAAATGGCTGCAAACTATTTTGTTGATTGAAATAACTGCAGTACATTCATTCACGGTGGCTCAGTGGTTGGCACTGCTGCCTCACAGCGCCAAGAACCTGGATTCGATTCCCACCTCGGGTGGTTTGTGTGGAGTTTGCACATTCTCACCGTGTTTGTGTGGGTTTCCTCCGGGTGCTCTGGTTTCCACCCACAATCCAAAGATGTGTAGGTTAGGTGAATTGGCAATGTTAAATTGCCCATAGTCAGGGGTAAATATAGGGGAGGGGAATGGGTCTGGGTGGGTTACTCTTCGGAGGGTCGGGTGTGGACTTGTTGG
Organism: Chiloscyllium plagiosum; assembly: GCF_037043375.1. Lineage (NCBI taxonomy): Eukaryota > Metazoa > Chordata > Chondrichthyes > Orectolobiformes > Hemiscylliidae > Chiloscyllium > Chiloscyllium plagiosum. Next base: position 6,480,382 of record NW_028270145.1, read on the forward strand.
GCCAAAGGGCCTGTTTCCGTACTGTAGGTAATCTAATTAATCCCCTTCTTGATGTTACATGTCCTATCACTTATAGGTAAAGTAAAGTAGCTATAGTCCTACTGAAGAGTTGGACTGTTCTCCCATTAGAGACAAGTGGTGGTGATTCAATCTGGGGGGTCACTATGCCTCAGGAAAGGGGAGAGGTTGGGAAAGAGAATCTTCATTGTAACCTCAACCGGTGTGGGAATTGAAGCCACAGTGTTGGAATCACTACATCAACAAGCTGACTGTCTTTCAATTGAACTAACCAAGTCTATCTTTGGATTATAACCTAAGATGAAAAGAAGCTCAAGTACACACAATTATATATTTCTTTATCATACACAGGGTCCTATTCTTTGCAGATAAAGAAAATACGCACATACGGCACCTATTTCAACTCAACAAAATAGGTGACAGCCATTTGTCAGCTTATTTCTCAAAGCAATGCCCTGAACAATCAGTCAACCTGTCTGGTTTAAAATCTAAACCAAGTTTAGCAGTTAACTGTCAAGCACAGCAGTTTGGCTTGTTTTCAACAGGGTGAGATTTGTGACAGAGATCATTAGAGACTTGAGCTTCTTTTCATTTTAGGTTATCGGTCAAAGATGGAGTTGTTTAGCTCAATTGGAAGACAGTTGGTTTGTGATGTAGTGATTCCACCACTGTGGGTTCAATTTCTGCACCGGCTGAGGTTACAATGAGGATTTTCCTTCTCAACCTCTCCCCTTGCCTGAGAAGTAGTGACTCCACTCCTGAGTTAAATCATTACCAGTTGTCTCTAAAGGGAGAGCAGCCCAATAGTCCAGTAGGACCATGGCAACTTTACTTTTATCTACAAGTGAAAAGAAATGTAACACCAAGAAGGAGATGCAAATAGTATTGTTGTACTTCTTATATATTGTTCTCATGTTCTAGATGGTGTTCAAACACATTAGGGGAAAACTTGATGAAAGCTTATTTATCTGTGTGCAGTGTGAAAAGGTAAATGCATCAATTTACCTTGGTTGTAATGATGAGGGTCACTGAACCTCTTTCAGTGCTCTATGGAATTGGAAAGAGGTGGTATTGGTGAATTTAATACTGCCTGTTAAAAAGAACATGTTTCCCTATGTCTGCACTGTTCCAATTGTTATGATAACTAACTCCCTATATTATCAAAATAGCATGATACGAGCGCTTGAATCTATGTTCGAACATGTCCAGTTTAACCAGTTTTAATGGCAGTGCTTATGTAGATGTTCTTTAAAAAAAAACCTTCCTGCAAATTTTATTCACAAAATCTGCATTAAATTCAACATCATTGCTTTAATTACGCCAAGTGAAAAACAGAGAGAAAAAAGAAACTGTATAGCTTTCTATAGAAACTTCTCATTTACCTTTTGTTTTCTGCACTTTGCAAAATTAAAGCCTGCTTCTCATCCTCCAAGTCCGGCCTTTCTCTGGCCACTACAATACCAAGAAGCTGGTCTTGCATTCCCTCTGTGGTAATCATGAAGTTTAACAGGGTCACCTGTAGATCAAGGGATAAATTCAAAAATGTTAATATTATTAGCAATTGTTAATAATTAGGACACAAATATAATACTTTGAATTATTTTCTTGCTATCAAATATACAGTGACCATATTTTGAAATGAATCAGACTCTCTTAACATCACTTCACTTGTACAGCTCCTCCAACAGTTAATACTGACTAACTAGACTTCATGTAGATTCAGGCTAGAGTTAGTAAGTATATTATTAAAGAAAATGTGTACAACTCAATGCATCCATCCACTAATTTAGGTATACAAAAATGTATTATTTTAATATGAAATGTCCTTTCCTTACGTGTTAAGTACACTTCAGTAATTTGTAATCACAAAATGATTATGTCCTTTATTTTTTTGGGATGGGCAGGGGAATTTGTGCAGGTTGACTATTATAAAATATAGAGCTGAAAATGTGCTGGAAAAGCGCAGCAGGTCAGGCAGCATCCAAGGAGCAGGAGAATCGATGTTTCGGGCATAAGCCCTTCTTTTATGCCCAAAACGTCGATTCTCCTGCTCCTTGGATGCTGACTGACCTGCTGCGCTTTTCCAGCAACACATTTTCAGCTCTGATCTCCAGCATCTGCAGTCCTGACTTTCTCCTATGATAAAATATAGACAATATCACTGCAATGTATATGGAGGTGTATTTACTTCATCTTCATCTCTTTTGGATCAGGATTGTTTATCACGGAGATTCATAAAGCAAACCAAATGATCTTTTGAGCATTTTTTCTCTGGTGACTAATTACAGAGTGTCAAAAGTCATCGAACATAGAACTGTACAGCACAGGAATGGGCTCTTCATCCCACAGTGTTATGCCAAACATAATGCCAAATTAAACTAATCCGTTTTGCCTATTTTTGGTCCATATCCCTCCATTTCTTGCATATTCATGTGCTTATCTAAAAGTCTCTTAAATGCTGCTATTGCACCTACCTTCTCCATCACCCTAGCAGTACACTTCAGACTCCTACTACTCTCTGTTTAAAGAACTTGCCCCTCATATCTCCGTTGAACTTTCTTCCCTTTCATCTTAAACGCAAGCCCCCGTGTATTAGGCATTTCAATTCTGGGAAAAAGATTCTGACAATCAACCCCAACTAGGCATCTCATAATTTTATAGACATCTATCAAGTCTCCCCTCAGCCTTTGCTGCTCCAGAGAAAACAACTCGAGTTTTTCTAGCCTCTCCTTATAGCTCAATGCAGACACCATCCTGGTAAACCTCTTCTGCATTCTTTCCGAAGCCTCCACATCCTTTCTAAAATGTTGCGACTAGAATTGAATGCAATACTTAAAGTTTGGCCTAACCATAGTCCTACAAAGCTGGAACACGACATCCTGGCTATTGTACTCAATTCCCTGACCAGTAAAGGCAAGCATGCCATTGCCCTTCTTTACTATCCTATCTACCTATGTGGAGAAAGTGAGGACTGCAGATTCTGGAGATCAGAGCGGAAAAGGTGTTGCTGGAAAAGTGCAGCAGGTCAGGCAGCATCTAAGGAGCAGGAGAATCGACGTTTCGGGCATGAGCCCTTCTTCAGGGCTCTTCATGAGCCCTATCTACCTACATGGCCACCTTCAGGGAGTTATGGACTTGAATTCTAAGATTCCTCTGTACATCAATACTGTTCAGGGTCCTGCCATTACCCATATTCTTTTCCTTAACATTTGATCTCCCAAATGCAACACCTCACACTTACTCGGATTAAACTCCATCTGCAATTTCTCTGCCCATATCTGCAACTGATCTATATCCAACTGTATCCTTTGACAACCTTTTACACTGTCCACAATTCCACCAATCTTTGTATCATCTGCAAACTTACTAACCCACTCTTCTACATTTTCATCCAAGTCATTTATATATATCACAAATTGCAGAGGTCCCAGTACAGATCCCTGCGGAACACCATTAGTCATGAACCTGCAGCCTGAAAAATACTCTTCCACCACTACCTTCTGTCTTCAATGGGAAAGCCATTTCTGAATCCATGTCACTGTGGATCCCATGTATCTTAATCTTCTGGATAAGCCTATCTTGAAGGACCTTGTCAAAACTTACTAAAATCCAGGCAAGCATCCACTGCTCTACCTCACCTTCATAACCTCCTCAAAAAATTCAATCAAGTTAGCAAGACACGACCTGCCCTGCACAAGACTGACTGTCACTAACTAGGCCATGTTTTTCCAAATGCGCGTAAATCCTATCCCTAAGAATTCTCTCCAATAACTTCCCAGCCACTGACATGAGCCTCACTGGTCTATACTTTTCTGGATTATCCCTATTTTCCTTCCTGAACAGAGGAGCAATAATAGCTATTCGCCAGTTCTCCAGGATCTCTCCAGTGGCTAGCAAGGATAAAAGATTTTGATCAAGTTCCCAGCAATTTCCTCTCTTGCCTCTCTCAATGACCATCAGGCCCTGGGAACTTATCCACCTTAATGCTCTTCAAGAGACCTAATATCACCACTTGATCTCAAAATGCCCTAGCATATTAGCATGCTCCGCACAAATCTCACTCTCTTCCATATCATTCTCCCGGGTGAATGCTGAATCATTTAAGATCTCATCCACATCCTCTGCCTCCAGGCACAAGTTCCTTCCTTTATCCTTGATTGGGCCTACCTTCTACCTAGTTATCCTCTTGTTTCTAGTATGCGTATAGAATGCCTTAGAATTCTCTTTAACCCTACTTGCCAAGGTCATTTGAGTCCTCCTTCTTGTTCTCCTAATTTCCTGCTCTTTATATTCCAGGAGGGTCCTGTTCTATTTTAGCTTCCTAAACCTTACATATGCTTCCTTTTGACTAAATTTATAATCTCCCTTGTCATCCAAGGGTCCCTTACCTTCCCATCCTTGTGCTTCTTCCTTTACTGGAACATGCCAGTCCTGAACTCTTATCAGCAGAACTGTAAACAATTCCCACATCATGTTTGCTAATATAATCCTAATTGTGATCAACCTACTTTTTCAGCAGCACTAGTTGGTATTTCATGGTAATTTCATGAAGAATCAGGTTCATTGTTATTCAAGATCATGTGCACTGAAGTGGGGTTAGAGGACAGATGATACTTGCATCAGGGGATATAGATATAATTATGTTATAATAGTGGGGTCATATATTCACTCAATTTTCATACAATATTTTGATTTGTTATGAGTATTCTCTCATTAAACACTAAACTTGCAAATTATCTGAAGTGCATCCTTATGACCTTTTTAGGTCCCAAGACAACCATACAATCTCCCCTATTAATTAGGCTAATGTAACATCCTCAGCCTTTAGACCAGCCTCAGCTCATCCACTGTTGAAACCATTACCTACAACATTTTTTTAACCTCTAGACCATTCTAATGGATTTGGTTGTTCTCCCTCACTTACACTTCATAATCTTGAGGTCATCCAAAACACTGCTTAACTTGCACCATGTCTCATTTGTCCAATATCGATGTTCTCAAGAACTTACATTAGCTACGATTTAAGCAATGCCCCAATTGCAAAGTTCTAATACTTGTTTTCAAATTCCTCCATGTGTCACTCTTTCTTATCTCTTTAATTTCATCCAATCCCACAAACCTCCTAGATACATGAATTTCAAAGTATGTGGCTTCTTCAGCAACTCTGATTTTAATTGTTGTACCATTGCTTGCCAGGTCTTCAGGTTTGGCATTCCCATCCTATAGCTCTGTCTCTCTATCTTTTTTTAAAATTCCTTTTTGATGTCCCTTAAAACCCACTTTTTTAATAAAGTTTCTAGTCATCAGACCTAACATCTCCTTAAGTTACATACTTTGAACTTTGTGAGTGAAATGTCTTGGATGCTCTATTACAATAAAAGTGCCATAACATTACAAGTGTTGTCCTCAGTCATAGAACTGAGGTGCTACAGAATAAGAGATGGTGGAAAGCCATAATTGAACGTAATTGCTATTAGAACTGTGGACCTATGAATTAGACGGAAGTTCACAAGAAATGCGTGCTGACATAAGAGTTATATTTTAGGTATAAATGTTAGAACATAGGGAGTACAGCACAGGAATAAGCCCTTCAGATTACCATGTCTGTGCTGACCATGATTCTCTAAACTAATCCTATCTACCTGTAAAGGTTTATAAGATTATTATATTTTAAGATAATCTGTTCTGGTTTATTAGTTTATCATATTTTGAGATTGTAACTTTTAATGTAGAGTAGATAGAAGCAATATGATCTGTGTTGGGGGCTGCCTTACAGTAAGTTTGGATAGTTTATTTGTTAAAGATGGGAGGAGCACTCAAATCAGGTTAAATTCATGACAAGTTGTTGCTTTCTAATGACAGCAACCTGTGATCCTTTGGGACTTTAGTGGCTTTCACTTTCAGCTTCCAGCTTCCAAGTCTTCATTAAGTAGAATTTGATCTCTCAACATCTTAGAAAGATGTTACAACTGCTGTATAAGCTATTCCTTTACTTCGAAGATGAAAGGAAGTTGGGACTGAGAGTATCTAATTCACATTTCTACCTGGATAAAAGCCTAACATATTTCCCATTGCCAAGAGGGAAAGAGAATAAAAGTAGTTATTTTTAGATCTGTTTACAGATTTTGCGTTAAACCCTGAAATATCAGAGGCAGACAAAAATTGCAGTTTTGTTTTCTGTGGTCTATAGCCAGAGAACTACAGCGCAAGAGCCAGAACACATCAGGGTTGCACCTTAACCATAGAAAATGTTGACCTTACTGGGCACCACACTGAATACAAGTAGGAGCATGCTCTAAGATTAAAGACTGCATTTGTTATGAGTTAATGGTTGTGAGAAGATTTGTTAAGTTTGAAGCCATGGGAAGAAATATGCAGCATAGAGCTCACAGTTTGGAGATTAGAAGTTAGCCATTTGGACAAGGAAAAACAAAGCAACCTATTAGATATTGAGTCCAGTTATGAACTGTAATTCTGTGGAGCAAACAATGAATGATAAGTGACTATATATGTAAATTGCCTACAAATGAAAATGTAATTAGTCAATTGTTGCTGTTAGTCATGTGTTTTGTCAAGAGTTTTAAAATATGAAATCTTAATATTCTAAAACATGACATCTTAGCAATTAATTGAAAATTGAAATCTTAAAACCTATCAGACTCTACAAAGATCATCACAAAACTGGGGAATCTTTGTAGGATTTCAAACCCTGCAAATTTCAAATTTCATATGCTGGAATTGCTTAAGTTGAAATAAACTAAACGGAACACAATCATTAATGCTATATATTTTTATTCATTCTTGGAATGTAGATGTCACTGGCTGGGTTAGCATTTAATGTCAGTCATTCATAGGTTTAGAAGTCAGCAGCTTGCTGTGCCATTTCAGAGGGCATTTTAGTGTCAATCACATTCTTTAATCCAGACTAGGTCAGGATGGCAGGCGATTTCCTTCCTTAAAGGATGTTAGTGAATTAGTTGGGTATTTATGGCAACAGTTACATGGTTGCCCTTAGATTAGCTTTTAATTCCATGGAGGATTTAAACCTATCTCCCCAGAATTTCAGCCAAGGATTCTGAATGATTAGTCCAGTGACATTACCACTTTGCCACCCTTGTTAAAAGTTAAACACTTTTTTGCATTTTGCTGAAACTCAAAAATGATGATTTGTTTTGCATGCCTTACAATAGTTAACAGATATCAATTTCAGAACACCTGAAGTTACGAGAGGGAAGAGATTATTTTCCATTCTCTCTTTCTGTGCAAGGAAAAACATTTTGGTAAACTGGGAGGCTGAGGGCCCTCATGGACTTTCAGAAACATTAGAAATAGTAATAAAATTGGGAAACAACTGAGAACCTTGAAGAAGAAAATGTAATCCAGATGAACTATAAGATAAATTGGTTTGGATTAAATTGCAAATGAAACAGCTGGAAATGAAACAGAAAAAAAATTACAAAATTAGTTTGGTACTTAGACTGAGCAGTTTGTATCAGAGAAAGATTGGACATATTGGGTTTGTTTTGACTGGAGTTTAGAAAAGTAAAGGGTGACGACTAAAGTGTAAAAATGTCCTGAATGGTCTTAACAAGTGGCTGTGGAAGAAATGCTTCCTCTTGTGCATGAATCAGAACCAGGAACACTCAAAAATCAGGTGTCGCCCTTTCAGGGCAGACATAAGGAGACTTTCTTTTTCCTCTCAGAAAATGGAGAGATTTTGGAATGATGCCTCAGAAAAAAGTGGAGGTGAGCCCATTGAATACTTTTAAACTGGAGGAAGACAGATTTTGGTTATGCAGGGGAATAAAATGTTTTCAGGAGTAGGTGGGAAGGCAAATTTGAGGTTACAATGATAAACAAGGTATTTTCCCTGGCTGGGGGAGTCCAGAACTAGAGAACTTAGGTTAGGGTGAGAGGGGAAAGGTTTAAAAGGAACCCAAGGGGTAACTTTTTCATGCAGAGGATGGTGCGTGTATGAATTGAGCTGTTAGAGGAAGTGGTGGAGGTGGTTACAATTACAACACTTAATAGGCATTTGTGTGGGTATATGAATAGAAAGGGTTTAGAGGGTTATAGGTCAAGTGCTGGCAGATGGGACTAGATTAGTTTAGGGCATCAGGTCAGTATGGTCAATTTGGACCAAAGGGTCTGTTTCCGTGCTGTACATCTCTATGACTCTATGACTATATTGAAGAGTGGAACAGGTTCAAGGTAGCTAAATGGCCTACTCATTGTCCTAATTTGTATTTTCATAAATATAATTTCAAAGGGAAGAAATAGACAAATCTAGATTGTTTCAGTGTAAAAGAAAGAGAAAGCCTTGAAATGCAAAGAGAGCGAGAGAGAGAAATTAAGGATTTTGAGCTGGACAGTGAAAGCTTTCAAACAAGTTGAGAAGTAGCAGGGTCAATTTGATGTCGAGTCAGATTTAATTCCTCGTTTTGATTTAGTATCTAATATTCACTGTATCTATTAGGAAGGAGTTGAAATATATTTTATCTTATTTGAGAATCCTGTGATGAAGTTAGAGTGATCAGAAAAATTTGGACAATTCTATACAAAATATTCTGGTAGGAAAAGCTTTCGAGGTCTATTTGATTTCTTCTGACAAGCTCTCTACGGATTATTTCACAGTTAAGAATGTTATGCTAAATGCCAGAAGCATCAGAAGAATAGAAATTTAGGGGCTTGAGGAGAGATGGAATCTAATCTTTGTGGAATTTGCAAAAGAAACAGTAATGATCTTTGATGAATAGTATAGATGTATGAAGTTGAATCCAGACTTTGAAAACAAAGTGTTGAGAATAGAGGAATACAGTAACAGTACTTCTTTAAGAATAAAGTCTCACTATAAAACAGTAACATTACTATTATAAGGGAAGCATAATTTTTGTTGATTGTTATTATTTAACTCACAAACATATGAGGTCAGCAAATCATTGTTTGTAAACTTTCAAAAAGGATATGGAGAGAGAAGTTGAGTGATAATGAACAAAACACAAGTTAAAATGAGGTGGATAATAGTAATGAAAAGATACATCATTTTCAAAGTAGTAAAAAAGATATACAGAAGCTTGGGTTCATTCAAGGAAACCAATTTTTTTTTATAGATATTTTTATTGAAAATTTAACATGTTTTTAAACGTTTACAAAAGAAAACTAAAAAAAACCCCAAGTATAAACATTGATGTACAGTTAAATCTTAAATAAATAATAACCAAAATCTATCAAACAAGAAAAAAAAATACCAAGAGAAAAAAAAACTCAACTAACTACTCATCTAACCTACAACTAACCAGAGTGTATGATTAAAACTCTTACATTATTCAAGAGAAAAAAAACCCAATGGATAACACAGAAATTGAGCAGTGATATATGTGCTTGAAATGTGTTAACATCAAATCACAACAAAACCCGTATTCGTGCGTGATTCCTCTCCTAAGGGGCCCCGGACCAGCCAGGTTCACCCTCTCAATTAAATAAAGGCCCTTGTTAGGATGACCGAGATATCCGTATTTGTGTAATTCAAGAAGTGCTGCCATATTTTATGGAGTAATTCGGTTTTTTTCTCCTGGTGCACCATATTTGTAAGGAAGTCAGGGGGAGTATATTTCATAATTATTCTGTGCCAACTTGAAAGTCCATGAGGGCCCTCAGCCTCCCAGTTTACCAAAATGTTTTTCCCTGCACAGAAAGAGAGAATGGAAAATAATCTCTTCCCTCTCGTAACTTCAGGTGTTCTTTATCCAATAAATGATTCTCCTGTAGGAAAGCTATATCGATCCTTTCTTTCTTGAGGTTTGAAGATATTCTCCTCCTTTTGATTGATGAATTACTCCCTGTGACATTCCAGGTGCACCATTTAATCGACCGATCACCCATAATCACCGGACAAGTCCGAGACCCCCCAGGAGAAGAAACCCTATCCAAAACATCCCAAGCATAGAGCATATAAAATTCACAAAAATAAAGGCTCTTTAATATATTCAGATCAATATAATAAAAAAAATTCTAAATAAAAAAATATAAAACATATTTAAAAGGAGATCTTCCCCCTTATTCCCAGGGAGCATCACTTCCTTTCCAAAAACCCATCATAATCTCTCCCAACCAGTGCCCCACCTTTGACCCAGGCACCCCACAATAGGATAAAGAAAATTCAAGTATACTACTGAGCTAGAACTAATAATGAGTACCCTACCCCCACCCACACCAACACCTGGATTAATATTAATACCATATATGAACATATATGACTATAAAATTACAGTCTCAGCAAATGATAATTAATATAGTAATACAAAATAACAGGGGAAAACAACCCCACTCCTAAGGACAAAGATAAAATAGGATAAGGTAACCACCTTCCCCCATTTACATTAACTAGACCCCTTGGGCTATATATATATAAAAAAAGGGAAGAAAATCGTTAAGTAAAGAATAAATAAATAAACCCCTCTCCCCGGAGACAATATTAAACAGTAAAGTAATGAAAGGAAAAAAAAGGGGGTAAACCGGGGTGGGGGGAGGGCAAAACAACATCAATTAACTCTTATAATTTATCTAAGAGAGTCCAAAAGCTCCTTGGCCTTCTCCGGTGATCCGAACTTATACACGGACTCTTCATGGCTGAAGTGTAGTGTAGCTGGGTAGCGCAAGGAGTACTGAATGCTTAAGTCCCTTAAACGCTTCTTCGCTTCATCAAACGCCTTCCTCTTTCGGACCAAAGCTGGGGAAAAGTCCTGAAATAACATAATCTTGGATTCTATATAAATCATGGCTTGGGGATCTTTCCCAAGATTTCTGGAAGCTTCCAAGAGCATCTGCCTCACGTTATAGCTCTGCAGCCAGAACAGGACCAGGCAGGGGAGGGGGGCGCTGGTTCGAGCTGGGCCCGTGCACTGCAACCCGGTAGACCCATTCCACCCTTACCTGGCCTGATCCAGCCTCCAGATTCAAAAGCTGTGGAAGCCACTGCTCAAAGAACCTTGTAAGCTGGCCTTCTTCTTCGCATTCAGGAAGGCCCAGCAAACGAATATTTTTTCGATGACCTCGAGAATCGAGGTCATCAATGTGATTCTCTAAGGTCCCGACTTGCTGTTCGAGAGTCCGGACCCGATCCACGGCTGATTCTGCTATGATCTCGGAGGTCGTAGCCTTTAGCTCTGCCCCTCCGACTCGGCGCTCAATTTCTTCGATGTCTCAGCCATGCTTTTGTAGCGCGGCCGAGAGTGAATTCCATCGGCTTCGGGACTCTTCAAGAAAGCACGATCTTCACATCGAGTTTAGAGATTATTTCTGCGAAGCTCGCCACCGTAGGTAAGTCCCCTGTGTCGGCTGCGGACACCTCTGCTGCAGCTGGGGAGGGTGGGGGAGGGGCTCCTGCCTGCTGAGAACTGCGGGTTCCTTTCCCCCTAGTCATTTTTACAGGAGACTAGACTGTTTAAATTTCGTACTGAGCCACTAATTACATTAAGTAAAAACTATTTTAAATGATTTGGTGAGTGTGGTGGAGGCGGGTGGCCCACTTTGCCCAGGTCTTGGGAGGAGCACTATAGACTCAAACTTGCTGAGTTGCCGCCATCTTGGATCCCTCCAATTTATTTTTTTATTGCCGTAAGATAGAATGCTTAAAGGCAGAGTGCTGAAAGTTAAGACCAAAAGCAGTAGCTTCCGTGATAGTATGGTTCATGTTTCTCCAGAAAATGTGTACCAGAGGGAGGAATTGGTAATCAACCAATTCCATCTAATGTATTTACCATAAGTGTGAATCTGTGGATAAACGATTATAAGGGTTTTATATCTGAGGATGAATAATTACATTGCTGTCTGAGGAAAGACTAAAAAAGTACAGGCAGTCAACAGGTTGCAAACAGATTCTGTTCTGGAATCTGTTTGCAAGTTGATTTGTACACAATTCAGAACACAATGCAAAGCAGCCATTCGTAAGTACAGGAAATGTTCATATGTTGTGTATTTAACATTATATCGTGGGTTGTTCATAAGTATGAGCATTCATAAGTCAAATGTTCAAAAATCGGGGTCTGCCTATACCATCCTTAGGGTTACAGGATCTGCTTAAAGCTCAATGCCAGAGGCATGAATGTCTCTCCAGAGAACTCACAGTAAGCGCACTGATACAAGGTATTGGTAGAAGTTTTGTTCTTGTGACCTTCTGTCAAATGAATTTAAACTGTGCTTTAGTCAATAAGTCTTTGTTATTCTGATGGTGCCTGTATTGCCTATTGATAACATTGATTCCATACTAGGAAATATCTTTCAGCAAAAAATGTTGCCATTTCTGGGGATGGGTGAAAAGCCTGCTGGAATTGACAATGGACTTAAAGAATTAGAAACTACTTCTAACCTTGTTGCAAAAAAATCCTGCTCTTTTGATGAAAGATGTGTCAAGAGAGTTAAAAGCTCAAGCTTGTAATATGGAATAAACAATAACAATTCAAGTTCAATATAAACTGGATGCTTTAAGCTAGCCTGTAGTTGCAAATTCATAGGTGTTAGATGAGAATACAACAGCAGAAAATACCAGGCAAATGACCAAATAAAAAGATAAAGAGCAATGAACTAAAATCATTCAAATCTAGCAAATGCTGTTATTTTGAAACTATGAACTCACTAAAAAGGTTGCCAAGACTTTTCTAACTAATCATCAACATGACTAACCTTTAAAAGACATTTGGACAGATACATAGATAAGAAAGGTTTAGAGAAATAGGGGCCAAATGCAGGCAAATGGGACTAGTTCAGTTTAGGAAACCTGGTCAGCATGGACGGGTTGGGCTGAAGGGCCTGTTTCCATGCTGTATGACTCTAATTAATTTCTTAGAACAGCAGAGTTAAACCATTACCTTCTGTTTAAATGTGGACAGTACAGCTTGGATATTTGTTTGACAGAAATGTATTTTGTCGACTTTGACATTAAAGAATCCACAGCTGTGAAACTGAATAGAGATCAGAAAGTAAAATCTGAACATGACTAAAGATTTTGGATTAGTGGTGCTGGAAGAGCACAGCAGTTCAGGCAGCATCCAAGGACCAGTAAAATCGACGTTTCGGGAATAAAGGCAGAGAGCCTGAAGGGTGGGGAGATAAGCTAGAGGAGGGTGGGGGTGGGGAGAAAGTAGCATAGAGGTGAGGAGGGGATGAAGGTGATAGGTCGGGGGGGGGAGGGTGGAGTGGATAGGTGGAAAAGAAGATAGGCAGGTAGGACAAGTCATCAGGGACAGTGCTGAGCTGAAAGTTTGGAACTAGGGTGAGGTGGGGGAAGGGGAAATGAGGAAACTGTTGAAGTCCACATTGATGCCCTGGGGTTGAAGTGTTCCGAGGTGGAAGATGAGGCGTTCTTCCTCCAGGTGTCTGGTGGTGAGGGAGTGGCAGTGAAGGAGGCCCAGGATCTGCATGTCCTCGGCAGAGTGGGAGGGTGAGTTGAAATGTTGGGCCACAGGGCGGTGTGGTTGATTGGTGCGGGTGTCCCGGAGATGTTCCCTAAAGCGCTCTGCTAGAAGGCGTCCAGTCTCCCCAATGTAGAGGAGACCGCATCGGGTGCAACGGATACAATAAATGATGTTGGTGGATGTGCAGGTAAAACTTTGATGGATGTGGAAGGCTCCTTTAGGGCCTTGGATGGTGGTGAGGGAGGAGGTGAGGGCGCAGGTTTTGCAATTCCTGCGGTGGCAGGGGAAGGTGCCAGGATGGGAGGGTGGGTCGTAGGGGGCCGTGGACCTGACCAGGTAGTCACGGAGGGAACGGTCTTTGCGGAAAGCGGAAAGGGGTGGGGAGGGAAATATATCCCTGGTGATGGGGTCTTTTTGGAGGTGGCGGAAATGTTGGCGGATGATTTGGTTTATGCGATGGTTGGTAGGGTAGAAGGTGAGCACCAGGGGCGTTCTGTCCTTGTTACGGTTGGAGGGGTGGGGTTTGAGGGCAGAGGTGCGGGATGTGGATGAGATGCGTTGGAGGGCATCTTTAACCACGTGGGAAGGGAAATTGCAGTCTCTAAAGAAGGAGGCCATCTGGTTTGTTCTGGGGTGGAACTAGTCCTCCTGGGAGCAGATATGGTGGAGGCGGAGGAATTGGGAATACAGAATGGCATTTTTGCAAGAGGTAGGGTGGGAAGAGGTGTAATCCAGGTAGCTGTGGGAGTCGGTGGGTTTGTAAAAAATGTCAGTGTCAAGTCGGTCATCATTAATGGAGATGGAGATGTCCAGGAATGAGAGGGATGTGTCAGAGATTGTCCAGGTAAATCTAAGGTCAGGGTGGAATGTGTTGATGAATTGCTCAACCTCCTCACGGGAGCACGGGGTGATGACTATTCAAAGACTGAGTTAGAAAGCCAACAATCTGTGATAAGGTAAGGGTTAGGAGAAACTGTGAAAAATTCTGATGTTAAGAACAACATAAAATATTGAATCCAGAAGGTAAAGGGTATTGAGAGGTAAAAGAAGTTCCTTCTGGGTCTGCAATTTATACTTGCTGGTATTCAAAAATCAGAGGAATTCAAATTTCAAATTTCTCTATAAAGGTTATAGGCCTTGATGGTGACCAGAGCTGAAAATGTGTTGCTGGAAAAGCGCAGCAGGTCAGGCAGCATCCAAGGAACAGGAGAATCGACGTTTCGGGCATAAGCCCTTCTTCAGGAATGAGGAAAGTGTGTCAACCAGGCTAAGATAAAAGGTAGGGAGGAGGGACTTGGGGGAGGGGCATTGGAAATGCGATAGGTGGAGGAAGGTCAAGGTGAGGGTGATAGACCGGAGTGGGGTGGGGGCGGAGAGGTCAGGAAGAAGATTGCAGGTTCGGAAGGCGGTGCTGAGTTCGAGGGATTTGACTGAGACAAGGTGGGGGGAGGGGAAATGAGGAAACTGGAGAAATCTGAGTTCATCCCTTGTGGTTGGAGGGTTCCCAGGCAGAAGATGAGGCGCTCTTCCTCCAACCGTCGTGTTACCATGGTCTGGCGATGGAGGAGTCCAAGGACATGCATGTCCTTGGTGGAGTGGGAGGGGGAGTTAAAGTGTTGGGCTACGGGGTGGTTGGGTTGGTTGGTCCGGGTGTCCCAGAGGTGTTCTCTGAAACGTTCCGCAAGTAGGCGGCCTGTCTCCCCAATATAGAGGAGGCCACATCGGGTGCAGCGGATGCAATAGATGATGTGTGTGTAGGTGCAGGTGAATTTGTGGCAGATATGGAAGTGTCCGTTGGGGCCTTGGAGGGATGTAATGGGGGAGGTGTGGGCGCAAGTTTTGCATTTCTTGCGGTTGCAGGGGAAGGTGCCGGGAGTGGAGGTTGGGTTGGTGGGGGGTGTGGACCTGACGAGGGAGTCACGGAGGGAGTGGTCTTTTTGGAATGCTGATAGGGGAGGGGAGGGAAATATATCCCTGGTGGTGGGGTCCGTTTGGAGGTGGCGGAAATGACGGCGGATGATACGTTGTACATGGAGGTTGGTGGGGTGGTAGGTGAGGACCAGTGGGGTTCTGTCCTGGTGGTGGTTGGAGGGGTGGGGCTCAAGGGCGGAGGAGCGGGAAGTGGAAGAGATGCGGTGGAGGGCATCGTCGACTATGTCTGGCGGGAAATGGCGGTCCTTGAAGAAGGAGGCCATCTGGATTGTACGGTTTAACCTCCTTGATGGTGACCATAACATTATTTTATGCATATACCAAAATGTGTAATTGTAATTGTTACATGTGATATTCAATAAAAAGTTACATTAAGTGTTAAAACTGTTTGAAAACTTAACAATGACCAGGAATTAAACTGTCAAAAGCTTAAGTAGTATACAATTTTTCATGAAATTTCACACCTTGACAGATGTTTCTGGCAGGTAATGGGGATTTCTCAGTTTCGTTGTGATGTAAAAGCGGAAATCTGGGGCATATTCAATTGTGGAATCTCCCAGTCGAATGCACATGCTGCCACCCTGCTTGAATGTTTGCTTAAGCAGCAAAGGTTCCAGGATGGGATCTAGCTCCTCACCAACATTTTCCAGCAGAACTGAAAAATTAATTCATTAACATCTGAATTTGATCTGAATTTAGCTCCATAGTGATTCATAACAGATACATTTTCTAAGATAATTTTTCTTTCATTTGTACCAAGAGTTCATTTTAGTTCCCATATCCATGTTATGCCTCACCTTAGTAGATGTACTATTCTCTACTGATAATCATGGTTTCTGTTGAGACCATTCGCCTTGTAAAAGGTGGAAATAAGTCTACAAAGAAATAATTACATTGTCTTTTTACATCATCTTCAGCCATATGGTAACATATTTCAATAGCAGGCAAAGCTATGATCCATCTTGTCTTCCAATCTAATTTTCCTGCACCAAGAATCCAGTAACAATTAGACTTCAGCACTAAATACCAGCAGGTTACCGATTTCATTTTTGAAATCTCTTAAGTTCCCTGTTCAACAACTGCATTTCCACTTTATTCCACAAAATTACGAGCCTTTAATTAAAATGACCTTTTTTATATTTCAGATTTTCATAGTTAGAATCAATGCTTCCCAGTTTTACATTAATCTTTTTCATGATTTTCAAAGCATTTAGAAGTTTTTGTCCCTAGTGTTTACTTTCATTAGAGTAACATCCCAAGGTATATACAAAATTAGACTTTGTTTCAGTCACCTCCAACAACATAGCATAGCTTTTTCAAGTCAAAAGGAACAAACTTAAGATGGAACTCTCAATAAGATCTCAAAAGGCTACACAACATTTTAAAATCACTCTTTGACGTTTCATCTCATTTGCTCGATGGTTCTATATTTGATCACATTACCATCTAAAAATACCAGGTTGCTAGTGTTAGTAAATTGCCCTGCAGTGCTCAGAGACCACTCCTGCACAGATAATTAGACAAATTTCACTTTTCATTTACTTGAGTTCATTTTGCAATTGTCACTTTCATTTTTATCCAACTTCTTCAAATCCTGCTATATATGTGTATATTAGTGTTCATTATTTACTGTTGTTTTAATTTTCATAATCTCAATATTGAAGTACCTTTGTACCAACTCTAGCTATTAATAAACCTCACAGCAACTGTGCAAGACACAGGAACAACTATTCTCATTAGGCTCGTAGTGACTTTTAAATCATAATTTTTATCCAGTTAGTACTTTAAAATTGAGCCTCATAGGCTAGATAGTAAACATACTCTTTTATATTCACATAATCAAACCACAGTGAATGTGAATTTGATTAGAATGTTGTTCCATTATTTAATTAATTTACAATCACCTGTTAGAGGTTATGTTTTGTTGTGGCACAAATGAATCTCCATATTTGTCTGTTGCATAAAGGTGTGAACTGATCTACACATGTATAGTCTGAGTGGACTCCATAACTCAACTTTTTTACGCCACAAGTTTTATGCTGAAGTTCAATTGTAGCCTCAAAGAAATTTAACTGATTTAGGAATATATTTAATCTATTCATTAAATTTATAATCCTACAGAATAGTTTGAAAAATGCAAAAATAATAGACTGTCAAAAAATGAGATTGTTTTAGACAATGAACAGAAAAATGTATTTCTGGTTTGGCAATTGTACAAATGAAAAATTTGCATCAGCTCAAGAAATTCTATTAGATTTAAAATAGTGATGGAAAAGGATAGACCAGGTCTAAAAGTTGAAGTTCTAAATTGGAGAAAGGCCAATTTAGGCAAGAACTTTCAAAAGCTGATTGGGGGCAGATGTTCACAGGTAAAAGGACGGCTGGACAATGGGAAGCCTTCAGAAATGAGTTCACGAGAATCCAAAGAAAGCATATTCCTGTTAGGGTGAAAGGAAAGGCTGGTAGGTATAGGGAATGTTGGATGACTAAAGAAATTGAGGGTTTGGTGAAGAAAAAGAAGGAAGCACATGTAAGGTATAGACAGGATAGATCGAAGAGTACAAAGGCAGTAGGAGTATACTTAAGAGGGAAACAAAGAGGGCAAAAAGGGGAAATGAAATAGCTTTGGCAAATAGAATTAAGGAGAATCCAAAGAGTTTTTACAAATACATTAAGGTCAAAAGAGTAACTAGCGCGAGAGTAGGGTCTCTCAAAAATCAGCAAGGGGGCCACAGAAAATGAGGGAGATACTAAAGGAGTATTTTGCATCAGTATATACTGTGGAAAAGGATATGGAAGATATAGAATGTGGGGAAATAGATGGTGACACCTTGAAAAAAGATATTTGTATCATCGATAGACACGGGAAGTGCGGGAAACTGGAGGGTGGCTAACGTGGTGCCACTATTTAAGAAGGGTGGCAAGGATAAGCCAGGGAACCTGACATCTGTGATGGGTAAGTTGTTGGAGGGAATCCTGAGGGACAGGATGTACATGTATTTGGAAAGGCAAGGACTGATTCGGGATAGTCAACATGGCTTTGTGCGTGGGAAATCATGTCTCACAAACTTGACTGAGTTTTTTGAAGAAGTAACAAAGAGGATTGATGAGGGCAGAGTGGTAGATGTGATCTATATGGACTTCAGTAAGGCGTTCAACAAGGTTCCCCATGGGAGACTGATTAGCAAGGTTAGATCTCACAGAATACAAGGTGAACTAGCCAATTGGATACGGAACTGGCTAAAAGGTAGAAGATCTTTGGTGGTGGTGGAAGGTTGGTTTTCAGACTGGAGACCTGTGACACCAGGATCGGTGCTGGGTCCTCTACTTTTTGTCATTTATATAAATGATTTGGATGTGAATATAAGAAGTATAGTTAGTAAGTTTGCAGATGACACCAAAATTGGAAGTGTAGTGGACAGCGAAGAAGGTTACCTCAGATTACAACAGGATCTTGATCAGATGGGACAATGGGCTGAGAAGTGGCAGATGGAGTTTAATTCAGATAAATGCAAGGTGCTGCATTTTGGGAAAGCAAGTCTGAGCAGGATTTATTCACTTATTGTTAAGATCCTAGGGAGTGTTGCTGAACAAAGAGACCTAGGAGTGCGGTTCATAGCTCCTTGAAAATGGAGTCAAAGGTAGATAGGATAGTGAAGAAGGCGTTTGGTATGCTTTCCTTTATTGGTCAGAATATTGAGTACAGGAGTTGGGAGGTTA
Source organism: Chiloscyllium plagiosum (assembly GCF_037043375.1). Lineage (NCBI taxonomy): Eukaryota > Metazoa > Chordata > Chondrichthyes > Orectolobiformes > Hemiscylliidae > Chiloscyllium > Chiloscyllium plagiosum. The sequence continues at coordinate 6,499,464 of NW_028270145.1, forward strand.
TGTTGCGACTGTACAGGACATTGATTAGGCCACTTTTGGAATATTGCGTGCAATTCTGGTCTCCTTCCTATCGGAAAGATGTTGTGAAACTTAAAAGGGTTCAGGAAAGATTTACAAGGATGTTGCCAGGGTTGGAGGATTTGAGCAATTGGGAGAGGCTGATCAGGCTGGGGCTATTTTCCCTGGAGCATCAGAGGCTGAGGGGTGACCTTATAGAGGTTTACAAAATTATGAGGGGCATAGATGGGATAAATAGACAAAGTCTTTTCCCTGGGGTCGGGAACTTCAGAACTAGAGGGCATAGGTTTAGGGTGAGTGGGGAAAGATATAAAAGAGACATAAGGGGCAACGTTTTCACACAGAGAGTGATTCGTGTATAGAATGAGCTGCCAGTGGAAGTGGTGGAGGCTGGTACAATTGCAACATTTAAATGGCATTTGGATGGGTATATGAATAGGAAGGGGTTGGAGGGATATGGGCTGGGTGCTGGCAGGTGGGACTAGATTGGTTGGGATATCTGATCAGCATGGACGGGTTGGACCGTCTGTTTCCATGCTGTACATCTCTATGCCTCTATGACTCTAAAAAGTGATGGATTTATCTCTTCAGCTTAAGGTAAAGAGGCTAATGGACAGATTCACTCATCACAAATTCAAGTACTGGCCACATCCCATGAAAACTCTTATACCAAGGTGCTGAAGAGGAAATGTCATCCATATTACCAAAATGTTAACAATATAGGAAGATATTGGAAGAGTATTATTCTAAAAAAAAGTAATTTGCCTATCTTTATTATAAATTGGTGCTAGAACAATGTCTCTAATATTCACAGTGTGTTAAATTCAATGGTCTGGCTTTTTCAAGCAGTATGATGCAAATTTCCACTCCACTCATTCTCATTTACATAACAAAAAAGCGCTCCATGTTTCTGACAGAAGATTCTGATCAAAGCTCCTTCAGAAATACAGAACCATACTTTCACTCTGACAGATACATCACTTCAGAAATACAGAACCATACTTTCACTCTGACAGAAAAATCAAAGTAAGGCAAACAAGAACCCCTTTTTTTCACAGCAGCCAATTGCCTTATTCTATAGATTATAGGTTCAGCATCACAGTCACTTTTACAGCTTCTGTGAAAGTGTAATTACGTGGTATGTGTAAGGTTAATGTGCTAGGAAGAGGGCAAAATGTGCAAAAGTTGGGGTGGCTGTTTAGTAGTTACTCAGAAGTTAGACTTGTTTTTTAAAATATCAACTTTTTTCCTGAGTAACTGAATAACAGTGGCGTAATCTTTCGAATTAACTCAATACTTTTGGTGAATTCCAGAGAATTGACCAGTGGAATTTACAATTTCAGGGTAACTTATTCTACCCTTCCCCATGCACAACTCCCATCTATGCTTCAGAAACAATTGACTGGCCATTGGAAAATCCAAGCCAATAGGTCTGATATATTGAGGTATAATTTATTGAGATCCTTTGTTTGATAGTAAGATGGAAATTCTGGCATATACTGCCCACACTTTTCTGGCTCCTGCTAGATATAACATTATTGAGGTGGTGCCTAAGTTCTGAAACATGAAGCAGTGTTTCCTTTAAACTGCTGATCCTTTAATTTTTATCTATTATTTGTACAAACTGAAAATGAGAATTATTTTCTTTCAAAATAACATGACCGCTCAAGAATAATTTATTCTAATATATTAATTTTCAAATTTCTCACCATAGTACTGGTCAAATATATGCATTTATTGTGATTGCACTATTTTAAATAAATAATGAAAGATTAGGATACACTTATTTTTGTATGTCAATTCAAAAGTTTGGTTTAAAGGATTGGTTTCTTTACAGTAAATTGCATCTTCTTTAGGCAGAGTTTACAAACTGCATATTTGTAACTTACCAGGAGTGCCAAATTGAATGCAGTTTTCTAAAGTTCTGACAAAGTCCGAGTCACTGAGCTTAATTACATGAAGACTGTTAGCCTTTTCCATATTTTTTACCCATTTATTTGCCTGACCTTGAGGATCTATCATTAGTGGCCATCTTCGAGCATTCCTGTAAGATGCAAAAAAATTTTATAACATGAATGTTCTAATTTTTACAGTCAAATGTAAATTAAAACAGTATGAATACAGCTAGACAGAAAACAGACTCGTAGTGTCACAATATATTGATTTTGAGTACTTAGCATATTTTAAAGTAGGGTAGATTTCAATCTTCATTGTGCTTTGTGAGGCAAAGTAAAAAGCCATTTTACTTTAACTAGCATAATTACCAAGCCACAGCTAAACATAAAGCAGCACAACAAAATGTAAAGAGTAATGTAAGTGCCAGGATTGAAATAACTAAAGGCAGATTAGACAATCACGATGAGATAATGATCATTATTTGAATGAAAGTATACTTGATATAGCACAGGTAAACTATACACTTGTTTCTGTAAGCACATTATTCCCTCAATTTGAGCAGTTGATGGATCTACTTGTCATGAAGTCCAGTTATTCAGCCATCTCTGCTATTTCCTTTCCTTTTCCCACAAATCAAAATTCTCCAAAGGCTTTCCCCTGCGCTAATTTATCTAATTCCTGCTCCATTGAGCTTCTTCCCACCAAACTGCTTGTTGGCTGATATTGTTAACGGTTGTGATTCCTTAGGTGGTGTCCCCTCTTCTTTAAATATGCCATTATCCCCTCCCACTGTGACTGTGCAAACCACTACCTCGTCAACACTCCTTTCATCTCCTTCAGGATGATGTCAATTTACAAGCCAGGCCTAGATTTTCATGTTCAAGTTATATAGAGAGAATTGAGAAAATTCCTAATTTGGTCTGCTTGCCTCAAGAAAACTCAGGAATAAGAGATCACATTCAGTGTTGGTTCCTTGAGATTCAGAGTTGATGAGCTTGAAACAGAGCTTTGCACAATGTGACATATCAGGGAGGGGAATGCTGCCTGGATGCTGTGTTTTCAGGAGGCAGTCACAACCCTTAGATTAACTACCTTAAATTCAGTCCGTGGTCAGGGACAGAAGGGTGTAATACCAGCGAGGGCAAAGGATCCAGGAGGTAGTTCTTAAAGAGCCTCAGCCCATGAACTAGTCTAACAGGTTTGAGATTCTTGTTCCCGGTGTGGATGAGAGCAGGAGACTGTAGGGAAGGTAAGCAAACTGGTCTTAGCACCGTGGTACAGGACGCCCATTAAAAAGGGGGGGAAGAAGAGAGAAATGTAGTTGAGGGTAATATAGTCAGGAGAATAGACACTGTTCTCTGTGGCGAGGATCAAGAGTCCTGAAGGCTGCGTTTCCTGCCTGGTGCCTGGGTTCTGGATATCTCATCTGGGCTCAGCAGAACTGGGAGTGAGAGGGGAAAGATCCAGTTGTCAAAGTTCACATAAGTAATAATGATATTGGTAGAAAGAGAAAAGAGGTTCTGCTGAGGGAGGATCAGGACTAAATTAGAAAGCAGAATAAAAAGGTAATAATTCCTGGATTACTACCTGAGTCAGAAGTAAATTGGCACAGGGTCAACAAGATTAATAAGGTAAATGTATGGCTCAAAGATTGGTAACAGATAAAAAACGGCTTCGAATTCATGGAATGTTAGCACCAGGACAGAGGAAGGAAGGAGCTGTTCCAATGGAATGGACTCCACCTCTGTAATGCTGGGACCAGGGTCCTGGTGAATCGTACAACTAGAGCTGTGAGTAGGACTTTATACTAAATAGTGAAATGGTGGTGATGGGTATCAGTTCCTGGAAATTATGGAAAATGTTTAAGGGAAAGACCAAAGGCTCAGCAGGGAGCCCTTTAGGCACATCAGATAAGGGGACAACTATGAGAAGGGGTGTGTCAATGCAGGATTGAGGCGGTTGTATTTAAATACACACAACATACAAAACAAGGTAAACAAGGAAACAACGTATTGCAGACTGAAATTGGGCAGGGTATCCCAGAGGCGTGGTTGTAAGTGGAACAGGGCTGGGAACTAAATATCCAAGGATACATGTCCTGTTGAAACAACAGGCAGGGTACCTTGTTAATAAGAAATAAAATTAAACTGATAGCAAGAACAGGTAGAGTCAGGAGCTGCAGAGTCTATGTGGACAGAGTTGAAGTTCCACAAAGGAAAAAAAGACCCTGAAGGGAGTACTGTACAGGCCTCCTAGAAGTAGTCAGGATGTCGGGCAGAAAATAAATCAGAAGATAGAAAAGGCATGTAAGAAAGGCACTATTAAATAATCATGGTGCACTTCATGTGCAGGAGTCTGGGAAAATCAGGTTAGTAACGGGGATCAATGCAAAGAATTCATGGGAATGTTGACAAGATGACTTTTTGGAGCAGCTTGTGGTAGAACTCACTCGGGAACAGGCAATTCTGGATTCAGCAATGTGTAATGAGATAGACTTGATAAGGGAGCTTAAGGTGAAGGAACCCCTAGGACACAGTGACCATAATATGATAACATTCACCCCACAGTTTGAGAGGCAGCAGCTGGAATCAGAAGAAATGGTATTACAATTGAGTTAAGATAACTACAAAGACTTAAGGGAAGAGCTTGTCAGAGTTGATTGGAAGGGGAGCTTAAAGGGAGCACAGTGAAGCAGCAATGGCAGGAGTTTCCCGAGGTAATTCAGGGGGCACAGCAGAAATTCATCCTAAGGAAAAAAAAAACTAAGGAGAGGTTGAAGCAATCATAGCTGACAAGGGAATTCAGGGACAGCATGAAACCAAAAGAAAAAGCATATAATGTGGTGACGATTAGTGGGAAATCAGAGAATTTAAAAGCCAAAAGAGAACAACCAAAAAAGCAATAAGTGGGGAAAAGGATGAAATGTGAGAGTAAGTTAGCTAGTGATATATATTTTAAAAATTTAAGAATCATAGAATCCCTATAGTGTGGAAACAGACCATTTGGCCCATCGCATCCACACTGACTCTCCAAAAAGTATCCCACTCCAGACCTACACCCATATCTTATCACCCTGCATTTACCATGGCTAATCCACCTAACCTGCACATCTTTGGACTGTGTACAGAAACTGAACGAAACCCATGCAGACATGGGGAGAATGTGCAAACTCCATGCAGACAGTCACCCGATGTGGGAATCCAACCTGGGTCCCTGGTGCTGTGAGGCAGCAGTGCTAACCACTGAGCCATCGCGCCACTCAATCAGTGCTAAGCACTGAGCCATCGCGCCACTCAATCAGTGCTAACCACTGAGCCATCGCGCCACTCAATCAGTGCTAACCACTGAGCCATCGCGCCACTCAATCAGTGCTAACCACTGAGCCATCGCGCCACTCAATCAGTGCTAACCACTGAGCCATCGCGCCACTCAATCAGTGCTAAGCACTGAGCCATCGCGCCACTCAATCAGTGCTAAGCACTGAGCCATCGTGCCACCCAAGAGATTTTTTTTTAGGATATTCTCAAGACAAGAGCGGACATGTGAGCACAGGACATGAAGCTGGAGAAGTAGTAATGAAGAATAAAGAAATGGCACAGAAACTGAATAGGTACTTTGTATCAATTTTCACAGTGAAAGACATACCAGAACTTCAAAAGTTAGGGACAGAGTTGAGTGTCGTGGCCATCACTAAAGAAAAGATGCTAGGGAAATTGAAAGGTCTAAAGGTGGATAAATCTCCCAGGCCAAAGGGACTACAACCAAAGTTCTGAAGGAAATAGCTGATAGTGATCATTCAGAAATCACTCAAGTCAGGGAGAGTCACTGAGTATTGGGAAATGGCTAATGATACACCCCTGTTTAAGAAGGGAGGGAAGCAGAAAAAAGGAAACTATAGGCTGCTTCGCCTGACCTCGGACATTAGTAAGATTTTAGAGTCCATTATCAAGGATAAGACTGTAGATTGCTTGAAGAGCACAGTATATCAGAGCCGGGTCAACACAGCTTTGTCATGCCTGTTAGAATCTGGCTGAATTCTTGAGGGGTTAATAACCAAGTTACACAAATGACAGCCAGTGGATGTGACCTGTTTAGATTTCCACAAGGCTGCTAAGATAAGAAATCATGGTGTTAGGGGCAATGAGCTGGCATGAACACAGGACATGGAACCACAATGCGTATTACAGGCCCTTTGGCCCTCAATGTTATGCTGACCTTTTATCCTACTCTAAGATCAAACTAACCTACATACCTTTCAATTTATTATCATTCCTGCGCCTATCCAAGAGTCATTTAAATGTCCCTAATGTATCTGACTCTACTACCATTGCTGGCAGTGCATTCTAAGCACCTACCACTCTGTATGTAAAGGATCTATCTCTAGCATCTCCCCTAAACCTTCCTCCAATCACCTTAAAATTATGCCCCCTCGTAATAGCCATTTCCACCCTGGGAAAAAGTCTCTGTCTATCGACTCTATCTATGCTTGTCATCACCCTTGTATACCTCTATCAAGTCACCTCTCATCCCCCTTCGCTCCAATGAGAAAAATCCTAGCTCCTTCAACCTTTCTTCATAAGGCAAGCCCTCCAGTCGAGGCAACATCCTGGTAAATCTCCTCTGCACCCTCTTTAATGCTTCCACATCCTCCCTATAATAAGGTGACCAAAACTGAACACAATATTCCAAGTGTGGTCTGACCAGGGCATTATAGACCTGCAGCATAACCTCGCGGCTCGTAAACTCAATCCCCTGCTAATGAAAGCCAACACACCATACATCTTCTTAACAACCTTATCAACTTAGGTGGCAATTTTGCGGGATCTATGGAGATGGACCCCAAGATCTCACTGTTCCTCCACACCTCCAAGAATCCTGCCTTTAACACTGAAATCTGTATTCAAATTCAACCTTCCAAAGTGAATCACTTCACATTTTTCCAGTTTGAACTCCATCTGCCACTTCTCAGCCCAGCTCTGGATCATGTCAATGTCCCATTACAACCTACAACAGCCCCCACACTATCCACAACTCCACTAACCCTTGTGTCATTGGAAAACTTACTAACCCACCCTTCCACTTCCTCATCCAAATCGTTTATAAAAATCACAAAGAGCAGACATCCCAGAACCCATCCCTGCTGAACACCACTGGTCACCGAGCTCCAGACTGAATACTTACCATCTACTATCACTCTCTGTCTTCTATGGGTCTGCTAATTCTGTATCTAGACAGCCAAATTTCCCAGTATCCAAGCCTCCTTACTTTCTGAATGAGTCTACCATGGGGAACCTGATCAAATGCCTTGCTAAAATCCATATACACCACATCCACTGCTCTACTTCCATCGATGTGTTTTGTCACATCCTCAAAGAATTCAATAAAACATGGATAGAGGATTGGCAGAAGGCAGAGAGTGGGGACAAAGAGGTCTTTTTCACAATAGCAACCAATGACTAGTGGAATTCTGCAGGGGTCCTTTTTGGACCACAACTATTCATGTTATACATTAATAATCTGGATGAAGGAACTGAGGGCATTGTTGCTAAGTTTTCAGATGAGACCAAAATAGTTGGAGGGGCAGTGGTAGTGTTAAGGAAGCAGGAAAGTTGTAGAAGAATTTGGACAGAGTAAGGGAGTGGGCAAAGAAGCGGCAGATGTAATACAATGTGGAAAAGCATGAGATTATGCATTTTGGTAGGGAAGAATAGGGACTTAAACTACTTTCTAAATGGTGAAAGGGCTTTGGAAATCTGAAGCAGAAAGCGTCTTGGGGGTTCCTAGTTCAGGATTCTCTTAAGGTTAACATACAGGTTCAGTTGGCAGTTAGGAAGGCAAATGGAATGTTAGCATTCATTTCAAGAGGCCTATAATACAAGAACAGAGATTTACTGCTGAGACTTACTGTACAAGGCGCTGGTCAGACAGCATTTGGAATATCATGAGTAGTTTTGGGTCCATTTTCTAAGGAAGAATGTGCTGGCCTTGGAGGGGATTCTCTTCTGGAAGAAAAGTGATCCCCTGAGTCAAAGGGCTTGTCATATCATGAGCAGTTGAAGACTCTGGGTCTGTACTCAACAGAGTTTAGAAGGATGGGGGGAATCTGATTGAAACTTACAGGATACTGAGACACCTGGTTAAGTACATGTGGAGATGTTTCCATTAGGAAAGACTAGGACCCAAGGGCAAAACTTCTGAATGAAGGGTTGACACGTTAGAACTTAGATTTGGAGGAATTTCTTCAGCCAGAGAATGATAAAACTGTGGAACTCATTGCCACAGAGGATGTGGAGGTCAAGTCATTGAGTATATTTAAGACAGAGATAGACAGGTTCTTGATTTTTAAGGAGATCAAGGTTTTTGGGGAGAAGATAGGAGAATGGGCATGAGAAACATACTAGCCATGATCAAATGGCCAAAAGTAGACTCAATGGGCACAATGGCCTAATTCTGCACATATATCTTACGGTATTAAAACAATGGGATTTTCATTCTGGGGTGCAAGTGCAGTCTGACCAGCTGACCCAGAAAGAACTTTAGAGCCAGACTTGAGCTTCCAGATGCTTATGTCTAAGTTGGAATAACAATAGAAATAACGTCTTACCCTCACCCATTCAGCCTACACATTCCATCTATATTTCCTCAATCCTCATGCACCAAGGTATGCCCACTTCAAAAGAGCCCTATTACTCCTTATGTCAAGGTATACCCCCAAACAAACCCCATTGCCCCTTAAACCACCATGCTCATTCATGGAAAATGTTCAGGATTGGACTGATAAATGACAAGTAACATTCTTGGCATTCTAAAGTGACAAGACATTTTCCATATCCAATAGAACAAAATCTTACCATCTTCCCTCAATGTTCAATAGAATTACCATCAATGAATTAACCAATCAATCTTCCACTGTCAATATTCTGGGGAAATATCATAGCCCATAAACTGAACTGCACAACTATCATATAAGCACTATGGCTACAAGAACCGGTCAAAGGTTAGGAATTCTGAAGTGAGTAATCCACCTTCTGATTCCCAGTGCCTATCCAACATCATGATGGCAAAAGTCAGGTCCCTAATGGAATACTCTCCAAGTACCTGGAGTAGCTCCAACAAAACTCAAGAGGCGTTACACCTTCCAGGACAAAGCAGTACACTCGATTAGCACCTCACCCACTTTCTCAGCATTTGTTCTCTTCACCACTGACAAACAGCGACAGAAGTTTGCATGATCTACAAGATGCATGCAGCAACTTATACAGGTCCAAACCCACAACCTCTGTCACCTAGACGGACATGGCAAAGAATACATAGGAATAATATTTGCATGTTGTCTTCCAAGCACATGCCATCCTGACATGGAACTTTATTAATGTTCCTTCACTGTTACTTGGTCAAACTCCATTCCTAAGATGCTTACAGTGCATTTACACTTTAAGGATAGCAGGAGTTCAAGATAACAATTCACTACCATCTCCCCAAGACTAATTAAGAGCAATAAATGATGACCTGGTCAGCCATTGCTACATGTCATGAATGAATAAGAAAAGTTTACATAAAGAAGCAAATAATTTCAGTGACAGTATAAGTTTAAAAAAGTGTTAACAATTGAAAACTTTCTATTATAGTTTTTAAAAAATCACTTTCTACTACAGGTCATGTACATCAAAGTCTTAAGTGTAATTATCCCAAGATCTAAATGGTAAAAGTAAAAATGTCAATTTTCTAGATCTTTTAAAGCTTCAGTAACTGAAACTGCAAGCTCTTAACTTAATTAACATTGTGAATTAGACAGCAGAAATCAGAGGCAGAGCTGTCAATTAAGGAAGACCCATGACAGTACTGGGTGACTGGTCACTCAACCAAAAATATAAAATGAGATTTGATCATAAGTAGGGGCAGTCCCCTCTCTTTTTTTTAATTCATTCATGAAGCGTAGGTGAAGTGGTCTGGGCCAGCATTTACTGACCATTTCTTGCTGTCCCCAAGGAGGAGCGAAGTCTTCCATGTGACAAAGACACAAGTACATGGATCACTTTTGAACTCAGAAACAGGCTTGTGAGCTCACCACAATGTGTGACCAGAACTCTAGCTGTAGCATACTGCACCGAAGCAGCCTCAACCTCTAAAATACCAGAAACAGTAGGTTGGTGTACAGGTGTGTTGGGAACATCAGGCTAATTTGTTTAAAGCAGATCATACTCTGCAAAATTAAGCTGTAGTCCTCATGTTTAGATTAGATTACTTACAGTGTGGAAACAGGCCCTTCGGCCCAACAAGTCCAAACTGACCCTCCGAAGAGCAACCCACCCATACCCCTACATCTACCCCTTACCTAACACTACGGGCAATTTAGCATGGCCAATTCACCTGACCTGCACATCTTTGGATGGTGGGAGGAAACCGAAGCACCCGGAGAAAACCCACGCAGACACGGGGAGAATGTGCAAACTCCACACAGTCAGTCGCCTGAGGCGGGAATTGAACCCGGCTCTCTGGCGCTGTGAGGCAGCAGTGCTAACCACAGTGCCACCGTGCCACCCACGATATTTCTTGATGTTGCTTTGGGTAATGCTATTTCCAAATTCAATAAGTAATTATCCATCAAAATAACTAATCACACATCTCCATTTGTTTTATTTATTTGCCATGAATAATCTGTTTGATACTTACGATATGATGATACCATTGTCAATGGAAAAACTATCAGTAGGTAATCCAGCAATATTCCAAGATCGAATTTTTACAGCGTCGCCCAAAGTAACTGTCAGAGAGAAATCGTCAGAGCATGGGATGCGCATCTCCTTGCACTGCTCCACCCATTTTCCTGTTTGGTACTACAATATGTGAGAAATCATGATTAAGACTAAACATCATCCACAGGAAAGTGGCAAGCACAAAGCATGCTGTGTGTGCAATGAATAAAGAACATGTGGATATTTAAAAAATAGTTGCTTTGCTGCAGTGACTAGGTGACCGTATCATAGTAATAATGCAGAAAGCATTAAACAGGAGGAGTGAAAAAAACTATTAGTTATAGGAAACCATATAATCAGCAGGAAAGACACTGTTCTCTGCAGTCATGACTTGAAGATTTATAGATAATGTGCCTTAAGATCTGACGGCAAGACTATTGAAACCATTCCGGTTCCCAAACATGCTCATGGGGTAGATGGTGCTGGAATTGGTTACTTGATTGAATTTTCACTGAGGCACCACATAATTGGCAAGGAGACAAATTCTCAATCTAGTAAGGGATGTGCGTTGAGACTCAAAGTTAGATGGCCAATCAGAGATCTTCCACCTTGAGAGAAACTGTAGGTTATAATGGAAGGAAAGAATCATAATGTTTACTTTTGAGTTATCCACTCTCCAACTATTTTTCATTTTTATTTCAAATAATGATTATTGAAACCAGGTCAATCCATGTAGGGGTTGAATAAATATAACATTGGTCATCAGAAAATGTTGAAATCTCTTAGGAAGGAAGTCTTAACAATATCTGAATGCCTGCAGTATTGACAAGAAGATGAATTAATTGATGGTACAAATAGAAATGAATGAGTATGATATGATAGGATGTGGAGATGCCAGCGTTGGACTGGGGTGGACAAGGTTAAAAATCACATAACAATAGGTTATTTCAGAGCTACTGATAAAGGGGTAGCGCTCCGAAAGCTTGTATTTCCAAATAAACCTGTTGGACTATAACCTGGTGTTGTGTGACTTTTAACTGTGATATGATCACCATTGCAGAGACATGAATGCTAGGATCTGAACATTCAATGGCATTGGACATTTCAGAAAGGAGGAAAGGAAAAAATGGTAAGGTAGCTCTGTTAAAGATATGAAGTTGAGTTAATAAGGTATTTTTTGCCCAGTTTCTTAGAATATGTTCGAGAACTAGTATGAGAACTACTTTGGATCTGATAATGTGTAATGAGTCAGGGTTAATTAAGATTCATAGCAAAGGCCCTCTGACATGATCCAACCAAACTAAATGTGAAATTCTAAGATGGGAATACCAAAGTTACTTAAAAGTTACAGGTTCCCTGGATATGAAGGCCTGTATTCTATGATCTTAAGATAATTAGCTGTAGAAATAGCAGATGCATTGCTTGTAATTTTCCAAAATTCCCGAGATTCGGGAAAGGTCACAAACTAATAGAAACCACAAATACAACACCACAAATACAACACCACTAATCAAGAAGGATGGGGTCAGAAAGCAAAAAACAATTAGGAATAAATTATTAAAGACAGCATGATATTTAGAAAAGTATGGGACAAACAAGTAGATCAGCATGGTGTTGTGAAAAAAAATTGCAATTAATAATTTATTAGGATAGTTCAAGGAAGTAGCAACCAGTTTGATACAAGGGGACCATAGATGCTGTGTGATTATATCTGTAAAGAGCCATTTGCTATTGCCTCAAGGATAAATGCTGTCTTGGTTATATCAACTCCACGGAAAAACATGTTATGTTACATTAGAAAAACACATTTTAGAAAGTACATAGAAAGTTTGATGGAAAAAAACTCATCTATTCCATTTTCTTGAACTTTATTTTTAATTTACCTGTCTATAGGTTGATGTGAAGGCCCCAAGATATGCCACTATTCCAGAAGAAATCAGGATGTCACCTGTTAGGTTAGTATATTGAATGCCTAAATTTATGGCAGTCTCATTCCAACGAGTCTTCTCGCCACCAAGTCCACCAATGAGTTGTTCTGCTCGATCCAGCTTTTTACTGCACAAATCAACCTAGAAGATAAGCAACTTCCACTGTCACAGTCAAAGAAAATGTTGTGAACTTGTTTTATTTTCTGATTGTTAAAAAGGCAATGTTTACTAATATATTCAATTTAATGAGGTGATCAGAATGAGTCAAAAATAAGCTTAAATTGAGACAAAGTCTGCTTCATTATCATCATATATAGATGGGCTATATGGGGAATACTGGGAATGTGTTAGAAGCAATGGCAGACTGATTATCAATCTAGTGAACCACATCATGACTGCTCTCCATAACCAACAATTCGTGGAGTGAGAATTGAACCTGAAACTTCTGGCTTAGAGTCAAAGATATTACCTACTGAGCCACAAGACCTCCTAAACGAAGATTTAAACCACAAGAATCAATTTTGACCATTTCGTGCAATGGTGTCAATAAAAATTACTGAGCACGTGAAGAAAAACAAAGATTGCTAGTGAAACAATCATTGATACAGAAGTAAATACAGTTGGTAAGGAAGAGATTTAAGTTAACCTACAGCTAAGATAGACATTTAAATCTACAAAATGCAATTTTACAATAAATGTCTAGATTTTCATGAAGTCATGGAGAACCAACACCTCATCAAAAATGGCATCAGACCGCAGATCCAGGAATTCTACCTCTATTTCTGAGACACCCTATTTTTGCCCATAGGTAAAAGGGGGAATGATGGGTTTCATACATAAGAAACCAAATATTGACAGGGCATTTGAATAAGTACCAGTTAGGCTGGAGAGTTCTGTTTATAATGGTATGTTAATGATGATTTTTAACAGTAGACTTAATTGCGCATAACCGGTAGATGAGGTCTATGGAACTGTAAAGCTATCAAGTCATTTACATCCCCTGCTCTTTAAATGTTTTTAAAATTACAACCACCTGTGACTCCAAGTTGAAATAATGAGTTTCATCGAGTCTTTGTTAACATAAATCTAAGGGGATATCATTGCAAAATAATTATTACTTAACTGCAGAAAAATAAGGGAGAGAGGTGTAGGGAGGGAACTCAAGAATTTTGGTCCTTTGTAATTGAAGGCATGGCCACCAATGTTAGAGCAACTAGGATTGGGAATGTTTAAATTGTGAGAATTAGTTGAATACTAGAATAAAGGTAATTACAAAATTATGAAGGGATTTGATAACAAGATGAGAATTTTAAAACAACAATGTTATCTGACCAGGAACCAAGCTGAAGGAGCCCAAGAGTGATTGAAGTTTTGGACTTAGTACACCCAAGGACACAGAGAGAAGAGTTTTGGACAACATCAACAAATGGATAGAATGTGGGAAACCAGTCAAGTCACATAAGAACAATCAACTCTAGAGATAACAAAGCTGTTCAGGTTGTAAGTTTGCTCGCTGAGCTGGAAGTTTGTTTTCAGACATTTTGTCACCATGCTGGGTAACATCATCAGTTAGTCTCCGATGAAGCGCTGGCATTTTGTCCCACTTTCTATTTATGTGTCTTGGAATTCCCATGCATGTCTCTGTTTTACCTGTCCTAGGATGGATGTGTTGTCCCAGTCGAAGTGGTGTCCTTCTTCATCTGTACGTAAGGATACTAGTGGGTGTTGGGATGATTGCTTCTGTAATTAAGTATCTAGTCTTTGTGTGCTGCTTTCCTGTAGACGCTAGTCTGCAGTTCTCCATTAACTGTCTGTTCCAGGAACAGTCTGTTGTTGTTCACCTCCTCTTTTGTGAAATTTATGCCAGTAAGGATGCTGTTGATGATGTTGTAGGTTTCCTCTAATTTGTTCCATTTTGTGATGACAAAGGTGTCATCCATGTAGCGATACAAAATTTGTGTTGGATCATGGGGACAGCTGTTCGTTTGAGTCTCTGCATTATTGCTTCAGCTAAGAAGCCTGCTATTGGTGATCCTATGGGTGTTCCATTAACTTATTTGTAGGTTTTGTCATTTAAGATGAAGTGGGTAGTGAAGCACAGGCCTACTAGCTTGTGGATGTTGTCCTTGCTGATAAAGTTGGTGTTGTCTGGTATTTGAGTCCTTGGTTTGTCTAGTAGTGAGGTCAGTGTTTCTTTGGCTACGCTGATGTTAATTGGTGTGAATAGGATTGTTACATCAAATGAGACCATTATTTTATCCTCTTCTATTTTGGTGTCTTTGATGATGGTCAGGAATTCTTGGGTGGAGTGGATAGAGTGGCATGTCGTCTACTAGGTATTTCAGTTTTCGGTGGAATTCTTTTGCTAGTCTGTATTTCGGTGTGCCGGGGAGTGAGACAATGGGTTTGAGGGGTCCCCTGGTTTGAATACCTTAGGTAATCTATAGAAGCGAGGTGCGTTGGATCCACCAGATTTCGTTTTTTTAGAGATCTGTCTTGTTAATTTCACCTGATTTATGAAGCTTCTTCAATGCGGCTGTGATGCAGTTTTTGAGCTGTGGAGTCTCTATCGCCATCTGTTGATAAGTGTCGTTATCTGCGAGCAGTGACTTAATCTTTTCAATGTACTGTGTCCTGTTTAGGATGATGGTTATGCGCCCTTTGTCTGCAGGTAGGATTACAATGTTTCTGTCTTCTCTGAGTCCTTCTAGATCTTTCCTTTCCTGTGTGTTGAGGGTGTTCCCTTCCTTATTCTTGCTTTGTGTTGGTGCAACTGTCTGTCTGATGGTCTGCTGGGTTTCTTCTGAGTTCTTTGTCTTTCAGGGTTAATTCTAATGCTGCTAAGAAGTTCTTTGTCTGCGTCTCTGTAGCAGTAGTTCATCTCTCTTATTTTTCCACGTTTTTTAGTGGTTGGTTGGATAGGTTCTTAATTCAAGCTTCTGAGTTGTCCGTGCTGTTCTTTTGTGTGAGGTTGTCCAGTTTTTCTTGTAGGGATAGTTTTTCCTTTGTCTTGGTCTGTTGGTGTTTGATGCTGATGGCTCATTCTAATGTGCTTGTCCAGTTCATGGTCTGTTGCAAAGTGTTTTGGTGCTAAGTTTTCCAAAATTGCATCAGGACATTATTTAAATGGTCCACAACACACTGCCGCACCAAGGAATTACGAGCAGCAGAAGAAAAATACTTATACAGAGTATTCAAGAACAACCCGATCTGATAAACACAGTCTGCTGATTCTTCAACAACAAACCCAAACAAGTAGACACAACACGCCCAGAAACTCTGGCTACATTACCATACATCAAAGACATCTTGGAAATGACTACCAGACTACTCCGATCCCTTGGCATCATGGTAGCTCACAAACTTACAAGCACAGTGAAACAGCTACTGATGAACCTGAAACAAATGTTATTTACAAATTACCCTGCAAGGATTGTAACAAACATTACATCGGACAGACAGGCAGAAAACTAGTCACCAGCATACAAGAACACCAACTAGCCACCAAAAAACATGACCCACTATCACTAGTATCCTTACATACAGACCAAGAAGGACATCACGTCGACTGGGACAACACATTCATCCCAGGACAGGCTAAACAGAGACATGCATGGGAATTCCTAGAGGTCTGGCATTCAAACTGAAACTCCATCAATAAACACATCGATTTTGACCCCATTTACTAACCTCTGAGAAAAAGAACCGTAAATGATATCACCCACTGTAACAGACCAAGACATATAAATAGAAAGTGGGACAGAACACCAGCACTTCACTGGAGGCTCACTGATGATGTTACCTAGCTTGGTGATGAAACGTCTGAAAACGAACCTTCCAGCTCAGCGAGCAAACTTACAACCTGAACCTCAACCTGAGCTACAAATCTTCCAAAAAATCACATAACAAAGCTGTGAATGAAGGTTTCAGCAGCCCTTAGACAGAAACAGCAATGGAAATAAACAGTTAGAGTGATGGTAAGGATGTACAAAGCTTATCGCTCAGTTAAATACATCATCAAAGTTACAAATAATCTAGTTTATTCTCAGATCCTCCTGCCAAGAGAAGGAGCGGAGTTGGCAGTTAAGAAATGGGAGACTGAAGCAGGAGCTGAAAACAACTGAAAAACTTTATCCCAAAATTGAACTGGAGGAAGTTTCTGCTCATCCAATACTGGATATTGGATAAGTAGCCTGATAATTGAGCAGTGGAGTAAATGAGAAAGGTTTTGGTGAGGTAGAGTGGCTATCAGAATTGAAGATGAAAAAGCATAATAGTGCTTTTGGATGATGTTGTCAAGGACTGAAATATGGATGACAAATATCAGATGCCCAGGATATACCCTTAGAGTACACAAGAGGTAACAGCGCAGGAATGAGAGGAAACATTATTGCAAATGATACACTTGCTATGATTAGATAAGTAAGAACAGAACTAAGTGAAAGTAGTTCCACCCAGTTGAACAACCACGTACAAACATTGGAGGAAGATAATTTTGCCAATCTTGTCAAATATTACAGACTTGTCAAGAGGTCAAGGAGGGATAGTTTATCTTTATCAAAGTCACAAAGGATGTCATTTGTGACCCTGATGAGAGCCATTTTCCTATCATGACTTGAAGGGGAAACCTGATTGGATGAATTCAACTCTGGAATTCCAAAAAGATGCACTTGAGTTTCAGGCAAAAATCTTTTCAAGAACTGAGGAGAGGAAAGAGAGGTTGAATTTGAAGTGGTAGTTTCCAAAAGTGAAGAAGTTTAAGCTTTTTTTTAAGGGAGGGGTTATAAAGATGTATTTAAAAGAAGAATAGAGCAACAGAGGGACAAAACCTGAAGTATCACAGAAGGGAAAATCAAGTGGTCCTCAGTTCAGTGCTAGCAAAGGGACCCAGATATAACTCTATCTGGGATCACCGTATGTCAAGTCTGAGTCTTATCATAAATCAGCAAGTTATCCATGACACTGAGATGTCTTCTTTGCTCAAAATCTTCCCTTCTAATTGGGTGACATCGAACATACTCTATCACAGATTTCATAACATTACGCATTTGTTTTTTGTGCCTTTTGAATTACCACTTTAATGTGTTTTCTTGCTGGTAGACTATTAGGAGTCAGTGACGCACAGGTCACCTCAAAATTTATGTTTTCTTGTTCAGACTTTGCTGTAGGAATATGTGACAATGCGGGTCTTGCAGTCTGACTTTCCCCTGAATATATTCTTTTTCAACAGCTTTATTCAACTGAGAGAGATCTACATCAATTACATTTGATTTCAGTACTGGCACCAAATCAAAACACCCAATTGTAGGTTTTGTTTGGTTAGATAATTCCTTTATGTAGTATCAATTCAATTTCTTGTTACACCATCTGCAAAAATGGTGAGGAATTTTACTTAGACTGCACAAGCATAACTAGTTTCATATCTGGTCATAAAAGAAAAATTATAAACTGTTTCTGCCATTATCTTGGCTTTCCAATACCTCTGTAGATGGGTTGTGTACCTGTAGAGGTTCTTCTACATTAAAGTGAATAGTCATGGTTCTGGATTACAAGCTTAAAAGATTAAAAGGTTCTGGATTTTCCAGTGCGAGCAGCAGCGAAGGTAAGACCGTTTGGTTTTAAAAGTGCTTACTGGTAGCGGGCAGCGGTGTTTTTTTTCTTTCACTCTCTCTTCACAGAAAGAGCGGGAGCACCAGGGGGAAGTGACGACGACCAGAGGGGCAGCCGGGAAGGAAAGCTGTGAGTATTTATACTCACCCTTCGAAGCCGTTGGTCATTTCCAGTGCGAGCAGCAGCGAAGGTAAGACCGTTTGGTTTTAAAAGTGCTTACTGGTAGCGGGCAGCGGTGTTTTTTTTTCTTTCACTCTCTCTTCACAGAAAGAGCGGGAGCACCAGGGGGAAGTGACGACGACCAGAGGGGCAGCCGGGAAGGAATGCGGTGAGTATTTATACTCACCCTTCGAAGCCGTTGGTCATTTCCAGTGCGAGCAGCAGCGAAGGTAAGACCGTTTGGTTTTAAAAGTGCTTACTGGTAGCGGGCAGCGGTGTTTTTTTTTCTTTCACTCTCTCTTCACAGAAAGAGCGGGAGCACCAGGGGGAAGTGACGACGACCAGAGGGGCAGCCGAGACCCGGAAGCAGTTAGTGTAAGCTTACCTGGGTAGGTTTTTTCCCCCTTTAAAAGCGCGAAGGAGAGGAACCCGAGGCACTACACGGGTAGTGCCTCCCACCCGCCCTCCTCCTCTAACCTAATAATAACACCTGTTGTGGTAAGTAGGTAAGTGCTGAATTTTGCTTGTTGTATTCTTTAGACCCAGTTTTTTTTTTTTTAAATAAAAGTTAGCTTTAGAGGGATGGCAGTGAAGGCAGTGCAATGTTCCTCCTGCAACATGTATGAGGTGAGGGATGCCATCGACGTCCCTGCCGATTACACTTGCAGGAAGTGCACCCATCTCCAGCTCCTCCAAGACCGTGTTAGGGAACTGGAGCTGGAGTTGGATGAACTTCGGATCATTCGGGAGGCAGAGGGGGTCATAGATCAGAGTTATAGGGAAGTAGTAACTCCAAAGATGGCAGATAGATGGGTGACAGTGAGGGGGACTGGGAGGAAGCAGCCAGTGCAGGGACCCCCTGCGGCCGTTCCCCTCAAGAACAAGTATACCGTTTTGGATACTTGTGGGGGGGATGACTTACCAAGGGTAAGTAACGGGGCTCAGGTCTCTGGCACGGAGCCTGTCCCCGTTACTCAGAAGGGAAGGGTGAAGAAGAGCAGAGCAGTAGTAATTGGGGACTCGATAGTTAGGGGCACAGATAGGCGGTTTTGTGGGAACGAGAGAGACTCACGTTTGGTATGTTGCCTCCCAGGTGCAAGGGTACGTGATGTCTCTGATCGTGTTTTCCGGGTCCTTAAGCGGGAGGGGGAGCAGCCCGAAGTCGTGGTCCATATTGGCACCAACGACATAGGTAGGAGGAGTGCCGAGGATGTTAAACAGGCTTTCAGGGAGCTAGGTTGGAAGCTCATAGTTAGAACGAACAGAGTTGTTGTCTCTGGTTTGTTACCCGTGCCACGTGATCGAGAGTCGAGGAATAGGGAAAGAGAACACTTAAATGCGTGGCTACAGGGATGGTGCAGGAGGGAGGGATTCCTGTTTTTGGATAACTGGGGTTCTTTCTGGGGACGGTGGGACCTCTATAAACAGGATGGTCTACACCTGAACCTGAGGGGCACCAGTATCCTTGGGGGGAGGTTTGCTAGTGCTCTTGGGGGGGGTTTAAACTAACTCTGCAGGGGCATGGGAACCCAGATTGTAGCTTCAGGGTGCAGGGCCTGGAGTGTAGGGAGGTTAGGAACATGGCATCAATTTCCAAGGAGGGTGTCTGTAAACAGGAAAGTGGCTTGAAGTGTGTATACTTCAATGCAAGAAGTATACGAAATAAGGTAGGTGAACTTGCAGCGTGGGTTGGTACCTGGGACTTCGATGTTGTGGCTATTACGGAGACATGGCTAGAACAGGGACAGGATTGGCTGTTGCAGGTTCCTGGATTTAAATGTTTTAGTAGGGTCAGAGGTGGGGGTAAAAGAGGGGGAGGTGTGGCATTGCTTGTCAAAGATAGTATTACAGTGGTGGAAAGGACGATGGATGAGGACTTGCCATCTGAGGTAGTTTGGGCTGAGGTTAGGAATAGGAAAGGTGAGGTCACCCTGTTAGGAGTCTTTTACAGGCCTCCTAATAGTCCTAGAATCATTGAAGAAAGGATAGGGAAGGTGATTCAGGAGATGAGTGACAGTAATAGGGTGGTTGTTATGGGGGACTTTAACTTTCCTGATATTGATTGGGAAAGCTATAGCTCAAGTTCGTTAGATGGGTCAGTGTTTGTTCAATGTGTGCAGGAGAGTTTCCTGACACAATATGTAGACAGGCCAACAAGAGGTGAGGCCATACTGGATTTGGTTCTGGGTAACGAACCAGGCCAGGTGTTAGAATTAGAGGTAGGTGAGCACTTTGGGGATAGTGACCATAATTCGGTGATTTTTACTCTCGTGATGGAGAGGGATAAGTGTGTACTACAGGGCAAGAGTTATAGCTGGGGTCAGGGAAATTATGATGCGGTGAGGCATGACTTAGGATGTGTGGCTTGGAAAAGTAGACTCCAAGGCAAGAGTGTAAATGATATGTGGAGCTTGTTCAAGGAGCAACTATTGAGTGTCCTTGATAATTATGTACCTATATTGATTAGATTAGATTACATTACAGTGTAGAAACAGGCCCTTCGGCCCAACAAGTCCACACCGACCCGCCGAAGCGAAACCCACCCATACCCCTACATTTACCCCTTACCTAACACTACGGGCAATTTAGCATGGCCAATTCACCTGACCCTGCACATCTTTTTGGACTGTGGGAGGAAACCGGAGCACCCGGAGGAAACCCACGAAGACACGGGGAGAACGTGCAAACTCCACACAGTCAGTCGCCTGAGGTGGGAATTGAACCCGGGTCTCAGGCGCTGTGAGGCAGCAGTGCTAACCACTGTGCCACCGTGCCGCCCATACCTGTCAGGCAGGGAGGAAAGGGTCGTGCGAGGGAGCCGTGGTTTAATAAGGAATTGGAATCCCTTGTTAAATGGAAGAGGGCGGCCTATCTCAAGATGAGACGTGAAGGTTCAATTGGGGCGATTGAGAGTTATAGGGTAGCCAGGAAGGACCTGAAGAGAGAGCTAAGAGCAGCAAGGAGGGGACATGAAAGATCCTTAGTTGGTAGGATTAGGGAAAACCCTAAGGCTTTCTATAGGTATGTTAGGAATAAAAGAATGACTAGGGTAGGAATAGGTCCAGTCAAGGATAGTAGTGGGAAGTTGCGTGTGGAGGCGGAAGAGATTGGGGAGACACTGAATGAATACTTTTCTTCAGTATTTACTCAGGAACAGGGCATTGTCGTCGATGTGAATACTGAGACACAAATAAGTAGAATGGATGGCTTTGAGGTATGTAGAGAAGAGGTGTTGGAAATCCTGGAAAAGGTGAAAATAGATAAGTCCCCTGGGCCTGATGGCATTTATCCTAGGATTCTCTGGGAAGCAAGGGAGGAGATTGCAGAGCCATTGGCCTTGATTTTTATGTCCTCTTTGTCTACAGGAGTAGTGCCAGAAGACTGGAGGATAGCAAATGTGGTTCCCTTGTTCAAAAAGGGGAGTAGGGATAACCCTAGTAACTATAGGCCGGTGAGTCTCACTTCTGTTGTGGGCAAAGTCTTAGAGAGAATTGTAAGGGATAGGATTTATGCACATCTGGATAGGAATAATGTGATCAAGGATAGTCAGCATGGTTTTGTGAAGGGCAGGTCGTGCCTCACAAACCTTATTGAATTCTTTGAAAAGGTGACGAAGGAGGTTGATGAGGGGAAAGCGGTAGATGTGGTATATATGGATTTTAGTAAGGCGTTTGATAAGGTTCCCCATGGTAGGCTACTGCAGAAAATACGGAGATATGGCATTGAGGGTGAGTTGGAGGTTTGGATTAGGAATTGGCTGGATGGAAGAAGACAGAGGGTAGTAGTTGATGGCAAAGTTTCTTCATGGAGTGCCGTCACTAGCGGTGTTCCGCAAGGATCTGTTTTGGGACCATTGCTGTTTGTCATTTTTATAAATGACCTGGAAGAGGGGTTAGAAGGTTGGGTGAGCAAGTTTGCGGATGATACGAAAGTCGGAGGAGTTGTTGACAGTGAGGAAGGATGTGGCAGGTTACAGCAGGATATAGAGAAGCTGCAGAGCTGGGCAGAAAGGTGGCAAATGGAATTCAATGTAGCTAAGTGTGAGGTGATTCACTTTGGGAAGAATAACAAAAAGTTGGGGTACTGGGCTAATGGTCGGATACTTGGTAGTGTGGATGAGCAGAGGGATCTTGGTGTCCATGTACACAGATCTCTGAAAGTTGCCACCCAGGTAAATAGTGCGGTGAGGAAGGCATATGGCGTACTGGCTTTTATTGGTAGAGGAATTGAGTTCCGGAGTCCTGAGGTCATGATGCAGTTGTATAAGACTCTGGTGCGGCCGCATCTGGAATATTGTGTGCAGTTTTGGTCGCCATACTATAGGAAGGATGTGGAGGCACTGGAACGGGTGCAGAGGAGGTTTACCAGGATGTTGCCTGGTATGGAAGGAAGATCGTATGAGGAAAGACTGAGACACTTGGGGCTGTTTTCATTAGAGAAAAGAAGGTTTAGGGGTGACTTGATTGAGGTGTACAAGATGATTAGGGGGTTAGATAGGGTTGACAGTGTGAACCTTTTCCCGCGTATGGAGTCGGGTATTACAAGGGGGCATAGCTTTAAATTAAGGGGGGGTAGATATAGGACTGAAGTTAGGGGTAGGTTCTTCACTCAGCGAGTCGTAAGTTCATGGAATGCCCTGCCAGTAGCAGTGGTGGACTCTCCCTCTTTATGGGCATTTAAGCGGGCATTGGATAGGTATATGGAGGATAGTGGGTTAGTATAGGTTAGGTGGGCTTGGATCGGCGCAACATCGAGGGCCAAAGGGCCTGTACTGCGCTGTATTCTTCTATGTTCTATGTTCTATGTTCTAAGCAAAGGAAGGAAATTTTTCACTCCTGGTTTGGCATGAGCAATGGCAAAAAAAGGGAAAAGAAAGGGAAAATGAACAATAACTGAATTTCAACCTTAAGAAAAACTTTTCCACTCAAGCCTTAAATTGTGACTTCAAAATCTTGCCATTTTGACATGACTATTTTTAATTTCCATGTATTTGCATCCCATTAAAGCCTCAACTCACTCTTTTCAATGTTACATCCAGTTTTCTTCTCCTTCTCCAAGAAACCAAACAGTGCAATATTCTGACATGTAAATCAAAATTGATTCCTGGCTGCTGCAGCTAATGTAAGTTAATATTAAACTGCTTCATCATAACAATATCCCTGCATACTCCATGGTAATCCTTCCTCCTTGGCCCTTCATTCATTCAGGTCAGCATGAGCAAATGACCACTTTTACCAGATCATCACACGTGCTTACTATGCTCATAAATCACTTCAACTCTTTATGTTGAAGTTCAATGACACCTATAACTCACATGCATCTGTTAGGTTGCTTTGCTCACAGGCTTCTCATGTATCTGCACAGGATGAATCTCATGGCTGTTAGGCATTCATTCAGTTTGCACTAGCTTTTAGGCTATCAGTCTCTGTATACTTCATATTGCTTTCTTTGCGCACGCTTGCTGACTTCAGCAGTTTATTTGATCGATTATTAGATTAGATTAGATTCTCTACAGTGTGGAAATAGGCCCTTCGGCCCACCAAGTTCACACCGACCCTCCGAAGAGTAACCCACCCAGACCCATTTCCCTCTGACTAATGCACCTAACAGTATAGGCAATTTAGCATGGTCAATTCACCTAACCTGCACAGCTTTGGACTGTGGGAGGAAAGCAGAGGAAACCCAGCAGTCACGGGGAGAATGTGCAAACTCCACACAGACAGTCACCCGAGGCTAGAATTGAACCTGGGACCCTGGTGCTGTGATACAGCAGTGCTAACCACTGAGCCACCGTGCTGCTCCACATGTACCAAGATATAGTGAAAAGTACTGTCTGAATGGTATCCAGGCAAATCATATCTTACATACGTACATCAGAGTAATAGAACAGAATGCAGAACATAGTGTCACAGATACAGAGAAGGTGCAGAGAAAGATCAAGTCTAGTGTGTGAGAGGTCTGTTTATTAGTCCAACAACAGCTATTCTTGAATCTGCTGGCAAATGTTTTCAAATTTTTATATCTTCTGCCTGCTGAAAGAGGGTGGAAGAGAGTATAATCAGGGCGGGAAGAGTCTTTGATTACATTGGCTGCTTTCCCAAGGCAGCAGGAAGTGTAGACAGAACCAATGGAAGGAAGGCTGGTTTTCAAATAGACTGGGCTTGTGTTCGCAAATCTGTAATTGACTTATGGGCTCCAGTTTCTATATAACATAACTAAGCTGTAAGCTAAGGGCTAGGGGATAAAGTAGGGAAATGCAGACTTAAATTTGATAGGGCATGCAAGGCTTTGGGGAGGGTAGGGTCAACTACATTGGCAGGCTGAATCTACAAATCACTCTGTGAAGTATTACCTATGTTGTATTCTACCCTCATCAAAAGCACAAATGCACAATGGAAATTAAAAATGGCTGCCATAGTACCTGAAGTAAGAAGAGTAAAACTTTTTTTTTGTTTGAGGCAGCAGGATTTTTTGAGAAAGATATGCGAGACTGGTCAAAGAGAAATATACAGTTGTCTACACAGTACAAGTAAAGACATCTGTATTGAAAGTTTTGTGGCAATGATCAACTTTGTCAACTGAAAATTATAGCTATAAGTAATCTTGACCATGTCATTGAATGTTACAAATGAATTGCCGTAATGGCTGAGAAGCAGAACTAAGATCAGTAATGTAAATTTTCACCTATGTTCCACAATTTACAATGACATGGTCTAGGAGCGACCTATCTCAATATGAACTACAAAATGTCCACATTACTATCTTATGCGCAATTTTGCCTTCATGCATAATGTGATGGTTTGAAACAGTGGGGAAAAGATTGTCATTCTTTCTATGACACTTAGAATCTCTGACTGCATGTGTGCCTTATGACTTGTGCAGTATATCTCTGAGGAGAAAGTGAGGTCTGCAGATGCTGGAGATCAAAGTTGAAACTTTATTGCTGGAACAGCACAGCAGGTCAGGCAGCATCCAGGGAACAGGAGATTCGACGTTTCGGGAACAGGCCCTTCTTCAGGAATGAGCAGAGAGTGTTCAGCAGGAGAAGATAAAAGGTAGGGAGGAGGGACTTGGAGGAGGGGCGTTGGAAATGTGATAGGTGGAAAGAGGTCAAGGTGAGGGTGATAGGTCGGAGTAGGATGGAGGCGGAGAGGTCAAGAAGAAGACTGCAGGTCAGGAAGGCGGTGCCGGGCTGGAGGGATTCGGCTGAGACAAGGTGGGGGGAGGGGGGATGAAGAAACTGGTGAAGTCCAAGTTCATCCCCTGTGGTTGGAGGGTTCCCAGTCAGAAGATAAGACGCTCCTCCTCCGACCGTCGCGTTGTTGTGGTTTGGCGGTGGATGAGTCCAATGACCTGCATATCCTCAGTGGAGTGGGAGGGGGAGTTGAAATGCTGTGCTACAGGGTGGTTGGGTTGGTTCGTCCGGGTGGTCCAGAGGTGCTCTCTGAATCGCTCCGCAAGTAGGCGGCCTGTCTCCCCAATATAGAGGAGGCCACACCGGCTGCAGCGGATGCAGTAGATGATGTGGGTGGAGGTGCAGGTGAATCTGTGGCGGATATGGAAGTTTGCTTTGGGGCCTTGGAGAGAAGTGAGGGGGGAGGTGTGGGCGCAAGTGTTGCACCTCCTGCGGTTGCAAGGGAAGGTGCCGGGAGTGGAGGTTGGGTCGGTGGGGGGTGTGGATCTGACAAGGGAGTCGCGGAGGGAGTGGTCTCTACGGAAAGCTGATAGGGGAGGGGAGGGAAATATATCCTTGGTGCTGGGGTCTGTTTGGAGGTGGCGGAAGTGACGGCGGATGATGCGCTGTACATGGAGATTGGTGGGGTGGTAGGTGAGGACCAGTGGGGTTCTGTCCTGGTGGCGGTTGGAGGGGCGGGGCTCAAGGGCGGAGGAGCGGGAAGTGGAGGAGATGCGGTGGAGGGCACCGTCGACCACGTCGGGGGGGAAATTGCGGTCCTTGAAGAAGGAGGCCATCTGTGTTGTACGTATTTTGAACTGGTCCTCCTGGGAGCAGATGCGGCGGAGACGAAGGAATTGGGAGAATGGGATGGCGTTTTTACAGGGGGCAGGATGGGAGGAGGTGTAGTCCAGGTAGCTGTGGGAATCAGTTGGTTTGTAGTAGATGTCCGTGTTGATTCGGTCGCCTGAGATAGAAACAGAAAGGTCTAGGAAGGGGAGGGAGGAGTCCGAGACTGTCCAGGTGAATTTGAGGTCGGGGTGGAAGGTGTTAGTGTAGTGGATGAACTGTTCAACCTCCTCGTGGGAGCACGAGGTAGCGCCGATACAGTCATCAATGTAGCGAAGGAAAAGATGGGGGGGTGGGGCCAGTGTAGTTGCGGAAGATGGATTGTTCCACATACCCTACGAAGAGGCAGGCATAGCTGGGGCCCATGCGGGTGCCCATGGCTACTCCTTTTGTTTGGAGAAAGTGGGAGGATTGGAAAGAAAAGTTGTTCAGGGTGAGGACCAGTTCGGTCAGTCGAAGGAGGGTGTCGGTGGAAGGGTACTGGGTGGTACGGCGGGAAAGGAAGAAGCGGAGTGCTTTGAGTCCTTCGTGATGGGGGATGGAGGTGTACAGGGACTGGATGTCCATGGTGAAGATGAGGCGTTGGGGACCGGGGAAGCGGAAATCCTGGAGGAGGTGGAGAGCGTGGGTGGTGTCACGAACGTAGGTGGGGAGTTCTTGGACTAATGGGGACAGGACCGTGTCGAGGTATGCCGAGATGAGTTCGGTTGGGCAGGAGCAGGCTGAGACGATGGGTCGTCCGAGGCAGTCAGGTTTGTGGATTTTGGGCAGGAGGTAGAAACGGGTGGTGCGGGGTTGTGGGACTATGAGGTTGGAGGCGGTGGATGGGAGGTCCCCTGAGGTGATGAGGTTATGGATGGTCTGGGAGATGATGGTTTGGTGGTGGGGGGTGGGGTCATGGTCAAGGGGACGGTAGGAGGAGGTATCTGCGAGCTGGCGTTTGGCCTCAGCGGTGTAAAGGTCTGTGCGCCAAACTACTACTGCGCCTCCCTTGTCAGCTGGTTTAAATCATCTACTGCATCCGCTGCAGCCGGTGTGGCCTCCTCTATATTGGGGAGACAGGCCGCCTACTTGCGGAGCGATTCAGAGAGCACCTCTGGGCCACCCGGACGAACCAACCCAACCACCCTGTAGCACAGCATTTCAACTCCCCCTCCCACTCCACCGAGGATATGCAGGTCATTGGACTCATCCACCGCCAAACCACAACAACGCGACGGTCGGAGGAGGAGCGTCTTATCTTCCGACTGGGAACCCTCCAACCACAGGGGATGAACTTGGACTTCACCAGTTTCTTCATCCCCCCTCCCCCCACCTTGTCTCAGCCGAATCCCTCCAGCCCGGCACCGCCTTCCTGACCTGCAGTCTTCTTCTTGACCTCTCCGCCTCCATCCTACTCCGACCTATCACCCTCACCTTGACCTCTTTCCACCTATCACATTTCCAACGCCCCTCCTCCAAGTCCCTCCTCCCTACCTTTTATCTTCTCCTGCTGAACACTCTCTGCTCATTCCTGAAGAAGGGCCTGTGCCCGAAACATCGAATCTCCTGTTCCCTGGATGCTGCCTGACCTGCTGTGCTGTTCCAGCAATAAAGTTCCAGTATATCTCTGAATCAGCTCTAATGCATGAGAGAACATCCTATTGTTCTCCTTGTCGAAGGACTCCATGTCCCAGTGTTTGGAATGACAATGGTTAAATGTCATTTGTACATGCTGTGACTGCTGACTGATAAAATGATTGAAAAACTGTTTTTTTTTCTGATTGAAATCATCAACAACGGATCCAGATGCAGAGCCTGTTGTCAGTTCTGTGTCTGCTTGTCTGCTGTACTACTAGATTTCATAAAATTTCCAAGTGAGAATAGTATGTGACTTGGCAGGGAACTTGCAAGTGGTAAAATTCCCATGCATTGGCTGCTTTTGTCCCTCTGTCCAGAAGGTGCTATCAAAAAAGCCTTGGTGATTTATTCTCATGCATCTTGAGTTTCTCCCTCTTTTCCATTAACTGAGCAAAAGCAGAGGTGTTACTTGCAACTTCTTTAGTGAAGACTGATGCAAAACACATGCTTAATTCATCTGTCATGTCTTTATTTTCTATCTTACTTCCCCAAATTCACTTTGTGTTATCTGCAAACTTAGAAACAATGTCCTCAGTTCCTTCACACAGATTGTTAATGTACTATGTGAATAGTTATGCCCCAACACATCCCCCTATAGAACTTTACTAGTCACCGGCTGCTATCCTGAAAAAATCTCTTTATCTCTACTCTCTGCCTTCAGCCAGTCAGCCAATGCTCTATCTATGCCAGTACTTGCCCCTAACATCATGGGCTCTTATCTTATTCAGTGTGGCACCTTGTTGAAGGTCTTTTGGAAATCCAAACCGATCCACTCTTTTGTATAGCTTGCTCATTAAATTCTCAAAGAATTCTAACAGATGTTTCAAACATGACAAAGCCAAGCTGACTCAGTTCTATTTTACCATGCACTTCCAAGTACCCTGCAATCTCATCCCTAATAATGAAGTCTAAAATCTTACCAACAATCTAGGTCAGGTTAACAGGCCTATAATTTCCCATCTCCGTCCTACCTCTAGTGATTCCTGAAAGATCACCACCAAAGCATCCACAAACCCCTTAGCTATCTCCTTCAGAATGCTCCGGCATAGCCCATCTGGCCCAGGAGATTTATCCACCTTCAGACCTTTCAGTTTTCCCATAACTTTCCCCTTCATGATGGCCACAATGCTTATCTGGTATGCTACTGATATCTTCCACTGTGATGACTGATGCCAAGATTGGCTCAGAACGTATCTCAAGAAACTATCCCAACAATATTCTAAAATCTCTCAACCTTTGCCCATCTGATTTTTCCAGTCTATATATAAATTATAATATCCCATGATTTTTGTCATACCTCTCTGACAGGAAACCATTTTTTAAATTTTATATTCAATCCTACTGAGTAGTTTTTATTAGGGGGCCTGTACATTAATCCCATGAGTAACTTTGGGGGTTTATCATTTCTCATCTCTAACCAACAGTTACTGTATGCTAGTATGCTGAACTTAGATCATCTCTCTTTATTGTCACCCAGTTACCTTGGATAGCTTTATATCCTTCCTAGATGTCAGGTTCCTTTCAAATATTCAAGATCCAAGCTATGTCATGCTGCAGTCATGTCTCCTTAATGACTTTCAAATCATATTTATTCATTTTTATTTGTATTATTAGTTTATTTCATGCATCTTGAGTTCCTCCCTCCTTTCCATTAACTGAGTAAAAGCCACATGCCTTCAGATTGTTGTGAGGCACTTCATATTTAATACTGTTTGAGGACTCATGTCTACAAAATCGTGAACGTTCATTTGAACACTGAGAAGTTACCTGGACTATATTTAGTTTTCTGAAAAAAGGTCACTGAAAGGACATATTGGGCATTTTGTTTAAAATTCATTTCTTAAAACTCATATGGCTAAAGTTAATTGCTTGGACTTGTTTACTAGAAGTCACATGCCTTGATTTAACTGTCAGGAATTAGTTTTGATTTGGATCTTGTTTGGAGTTTAGTTAGGATATAGCCTCCTGAGTGAATGTACCGAATGTTTCCTGTTATTCTGAGTAATGCTTTTTGAAGGTGCAATGTGAAAACTGAAACACCAATCTGGCTGTTCTCTTGAAAAGCTTCTAAAACAGTTATTTTTGATGTTTCCTGATCAAGCTGCAACTGCAATCATTCCAGTGACAACTGCCTATGTTTAGTGATGCCCATCTAAATGTCAGCTGAAAGCCACCTTGAATATTTATGTCTTATCCGTTTCACCCTCCAAACACTAAAAAAAGTATTGGGCAAAGTTTACCCTCTGCCGTGAGTTATTTAGCAGGGTAGATATTTATACTTTCAGATGGAAAATTGGGTAAATCAACTGTACATCTTTGCTGAATAAGTCTTGTTTCCATAACATAATCAATACTTTTCTTGTTTATGAAAAAACACCTGGTGCTGGATCATTTAACTCTTAAAAAAGGTACTTAATGAGCTATATTGGTGACTGGATAAAACATTTTAATACGTGCTGTAACCAACGGTGTAGTTAGACTAGAGAGAGTGAGAGAGACCAGTGCACTCCTCCCATCTTAGTCATAACACGATACAGAGTCTTTGTGTCATTTTATTATTTTTGTGACTTCTAGCCTTATCTGTTGGTTTACTCTCTATTAGTTCTGGTCATGGTCTGTTTGTCATTCCCAAATTTGATCTTTTGCGCCAACTATTTAGTTTAAAATATTCTCAGCTTCCCTAGTTACATCGTTATCCTCAGCAAGATTCAAGTGCAGACCATCTCACTGGTACAACTTTCAATTCCTTAGTACTAGTGTCAGTGCCGCAATAACCTGAACACATTTCTACTGTATCATTCTTTGATCCACACATTCATTTTTCTAATTTTACTTGCCCTATATCAATTTATATGTGATGCCAGTAATAATCCAGACATTATGGTCTGTGAGGTTCTACTTTTCAGTTTGTACCTAGCTCCTCATTCTGACTATGAAGAACCTCTTTCCTTGTCCTGCCAATGTCAGTGGTACCTGCATGGACCACTATGACTAGATCCTCTGTCTCTCACCGTAAATTACTCTGTAGTCCTGATCAGATGGCCTGAACCTTGATCCCAGGCAGGCAACTTAATGCCAGCTGTTTTCTGTAGGGAATAGAGTCAATGACCACACCCCCCCCAAAACTTCCCCCAACATATTACATACCTTTTTGTTGCTCCCTCCCCCACCTGAATGGTCTCCATTGCCAGTGTCAGTTAACTCATCCACCCTGCAGCTCATACTCTCATCCAACAAGCTGAAAGGATTTCAAATATGTTGAATAATTGCAAAGGCACCTTTGCCCGTTGAGTACCCAAGCCTCACTCGCAGTCACACCCTGACCAGTCTCCAAATCAAAAGATTCTATCTTAAAGAATGTGACCACCTCCTGGGATAAAGTATCCAGTAACTTTTCTCTACACTGATGTGTCACAATGTATGATGTTTGGCTTCCAGCTTATAAACTCTGAGCTAAAGCTGTTCAAACTGCAAACACTTATTGCAGATATGGCTTGCCCTGGATCACAGTGGCATCCAGGAACCTCCATAAGCTGCAGCTATAACACATCAATTATTAAGGAAGGCAGGACATTGATGTGTTATAGCTGTAGCTTATGGAGGTTCCTGGATGCCACTGTGATCCAGGGCAAGCCCAATCTGCAATAATTAATAATATATTATTAATTACCTAATAATATCAGAAGAGACTGTTTTTCAGCAATCGAATAATCCAGTAAGAGAGACCATAAATAGGACTAAATGTAAGAGATTAAGGATGAAATGGATCAATATGTTTGCAAGAGTGGTTTTGAGATGTGGAATGCACTTCCAGAGTTGTTTAATGCAGCAAAGGCCATGGATGGAATCCTGTGGTATCTTGACTTTGATGGTCGAATAGTATTCAATCAGGTGGAAGACTAATGCATGAGACACCTGATTCTATCCCAAAAAGTTAATACTGGGAAGACAGATAAGGCAAAAGATAAGACTGATGCATTCACAACAATCTTTAGTCAGAAGTGCTGTGTGGATGATCCATCTCAGGTTCCTCCAGTGGTCCCCAGCATCACAGATGTCAATCTCCAGCCAATTCGATTCACTCCATATGATATCAAGAAACAGTTGGAGGCACTGGATACTGCAAAGGCAAAGAGCCCTGATAACATTCAGCAATAGTACTGAAAATGTGTGCTCCTGAACTTGCCACTTCCCTAGCCAAACTCTTCCAGTACAGTTTCAACACTGGCATCTACGCAACAACGTGGAAAACTGCCCAGGTATGTCCTGTACACAAAAAGCAGGACAAATCCAACCTGGCCAATTACTGCCCAATCAGTCTACTGTCCATCATTAGTAAAGTGATGGAAGGGGTCATCAACAGTGCTATGAAGCAGCACCTGCTCAGCAACAACCTGCTCAGTGATGCCCAGTTTAGGTTTCGCCAGAATCACTCAGCTCCTGATCTCATCACAGCCATGGTTCAAACGTGGACAAAAGAGCTGAATTCCAAAGGTGAGGTGAGAGTGACAGCCCTTGACATCAAGGCCACATTTGACCGAGTGTGGCAACAAGGAGCCCTGGCAAAATTGGAATCAACAGGTATCGGGGGTAAACACACCGCTGGTTAAAAACCATACCTGGCACAAAGGAAGATGGTTGTGGTTGTGGAGGGTCAGCCATCTCAGCTCCAGGACATCTCTGCAGGAATACCTCAGGGTAGTGTCTTCAGCCCAACAATCTTCAGCTGCTTCATCAATGACCTTCTCTCTGTCGTAATGTCAGAAGTGGGAATGTTCGCCGATGATTGTACCATTGTTCAGCACCATTCGCGATTCCTCAGATACTGAAGTACTCCATGTTCAAATGCAACAAGATCTGGACAATATCCAGGCTTGGGCAGAGAAGTGGCAAGTAACATTCGCGCCACACAAATGCCAGACAATGACCATCACCCATAAGAGACACTCCAACCACTGCCTCTTGGCATTCAACGGTATTGCCATCACTAAATCCTCCACTGTCAACATTCTTAGGGTTACCATTGACCAGAAACTCAACTGGTCTCACCAAATAAACACAGTGACTACAAGAACAGGTCAGAGACTAGACGAGTAACTCACTCCTGACACCCCAAAGTCTATTCACCATTCACCAAGTCAGCAGCATGATGGAATATTCCCCATTTGCCTGGGTAGGTGCAGCTCCAACAACACTCAAGAAGCTTGACACAATCCAGGACAAGCAACCCACTTGATTGGCATCACATCTACAAACCCTCCACCATTGACGCTCAGTAGCAAGAGAGTGTACTATCTACAAGATTCACTGTGGAAATTCACCAAAGATCCTTGGACAGCACCTTGCAAACCCATGACTACTTCCATCTAGAAGGACAAAGGCAGCAGGTACTTGGGAACACCACCACCTGCAAGTTCCCCTCCAAGCCACGTACTACCCTGACTTGGAAATATACCATCATTCCTTCATAGTTGTTGAGTCAAAATTCTGGCATTCCCTCCCTCCCGGCATCAACCCACAGCAAGTGTACTGCAGCAATTCAAGAAGGCAGCTCACCACCACCTTCTCAAGGGCAAATACGGATGGGCTATCAATACTGGCCAGCCAGCTTCGCCCAAGTCTCACAAATGAATTTTTTAAAATTTGAATAGTCTTCCCATCCTGTGACCAATTTGAGACTTTTAAGTAGGCAATTAATATCCCTGGAAGGACCTTAATTGACTGGCACTGGTTTAACCTGTTTTTTTCTTTTGGTGGGAGGGCACTCATCATTTTGGCTGTATAACTTTAAAACTGTGCGTGGTTACTTGCGGTTTCCCAGGAGGGTGCTTTTTTCAAAAACAATGGCACCTAGTTAAGGCTCATTCCTGAAGAAGGGCCTGTGCCCGAAACGTCGAATCTCCTGTTCTCTGGATGCTGCCTGACCTGCTGTGCTGTTCCAGCAATAAAGTTTCAACTTTGATCTCCAGCATCTGCAGACCTCACTTTCTCCACCTAGTTAAGGGGTCCAGCAAAGGAATATGGAGCCTGCTGAAAGCCATTTCTTGTCTTTGCTGCTGAACATCTTGCCCATGACCCCATCATGGAATCCCCTGTCTTGGCATCACAAGTCTTAGAATCCAGGTATTAACCCGGGCTTTAGGTGGCTAAGTGCTCAACGGTGGCCACCACCATCTGCTACAATTCAATAGAGGGCAGATCTCTAATTGGCAGGAAAATATTGGAGGGCAGGACATCCTGCCTCCGTGTCTTTGATTCAAGACGAAGGTCCACTGCTGCTTGTCAAACATCAGAGTGGCACACGATGCTGTGGCAACATGAGGCTCACATCAGCTCTCTGGCAGTCAGTCAAAAACCCCATTCCCACCATGTGATTCCGCCCTTTGTTAATATTTAAGAAAGGTTTAACTAGTTGTTTGAATAAATGGAACAGAATTTGATATAGGAACAGGTTAGGCAAAAGAAATTAGGATTACTGTTTGTGTGAGGGTTAAACAACATTGTAGTTCAATTTGTTCAAACAACCCAATTCCATATTATAATTGCAAAGTAATGCAATTGTAATACTTTTACATTTCAGGATCTCGGTCAGCAACTGACAGTGAAAGGAGGCAAATGAAGATGAAAGGGTAGGATATCATAAAACACAGGAGGGGAGACGAAACTGTGGGACTGGGGGTTTATCATAAATGCATTTAGAGAGTCAAGGACTGTTTGGGATAGTTAACATGGCTTCGCGCATGGGAAATCATGTCTCACAAACTTGACTGAGTTTTCTTTTGAGAATGTGAGCATAAAAATAGATGAGGGCAGAGCAGTAGCTGTTGTCTACATGGACTTTAGTAAAGCCTTTGACAAAGTTCCGCATGGTACGCTGGTTAGTAAAGTTAGATCATATGGGATTCAGGGAGAGCTTGCTAACTGTCCCCTATCAAAACTGGCTTGATGATAGGAGACGGAGAATGGTGGTGAAGGGTTGTTTTTTGGACTGGTGGCCTGTGACCAGCAGTGCTCCACAGGGATCAGTGCTGGATCCACTGTTGTTTGTCATTTACATGAGAATTTAGGAGGCATGGTTAATAAGTTTGCAGATGACACCAAATTGGTGGTATAGTGGACAGTGAACAAGGTTTTTTAAGATCCAAAATGGATCCTGATCTATTGAACCAATGGGTTGAGGAGTGGCAGATGAACTTCAATTCGAATATATCTGTGGGATTGTATTTTGTAAGATGAACAAGGGCAAGGCATATACAGTTAATGGTAGGTGCCTGGGTAGTGTTGTTGAACGGAGAGACAAAGGTGTTCAGGGACCTAGTTCTTTGAAAATTGTGTCCCAGGTAGAGATGGGTAAGATGGCATTTTGCACAATTGCCTTCATTGCTCAGACCATTGATTATAGGAGTTGGGACGTCATGTTGAGGTTGTACAGGATATTGGTGAGGTCACTTTTGGAGTACTGTGTACAGTTCTGGTCACCCTGCTATAGAAAATATATTATTAACTTGAAGAGGGTTCAGAAGGGATTTATCAAAATTGAAAGATTTGAGTTGCAAGGAGAG
Organism: Chiloscyllium plagiosum; assembly: GCF_037043375.1. Lineage (NCBI taxonomy): Eukaryota > Metazoa > Chordata > Chondrichthyes > Orectolobiformes > Hemiscylliidae > Chiloscyllium > Chiloscyllium plagiosum. The sequence goes on from NW_028270145.1 coordinate 6,534,976, forward strand.
GCTGGTTAGGCTGAGAATGTTTTACTAGAGTACACGAGGTCCAGAGGTGACCTTATAGAGGTTTTTAAAATCATTAGGGGCATTAAAAAAAGGTAAATAACAAAGGTCTTTTCCCCAGGGTGGGGTAATTCAAAATGAGATGTCATATTTTTAAGATGGGAGGGGAAAGATTTAAATCGGACATGAGGGGCAACTTTTTCACACTGGCTGTTTCGTAATTGGAATGAACTGTCAGAACATGTGACAGATGCAAGTACAGTTTAAAAGACATGGATAGGAAATTTTTAGAGGGATATGCGCGAAATGCACGCAAGTGGGACTTGTTTAGTTTGGCAAACTTGGTCAGCATGGACAAGTTGGATCGAATGGTCTGTTTCCGTGCTATATGACTCTATGACTCTAAACTGGATAGGTCTTACTTTCCTTAAGACTGCTTTACATCTATAACATAGTTCCATACTTAGTAGATAATGTCTAGAGCTTGATTGACATGTGCTATACCTAAAATTATAGATAAGTAGATAACTAACCTCTAAAAAGTCAAATATCAGTTGTACAATAAATGGTGTTTAAATTACCTGGTTTTCGAGGTCTGCTTTCTTTTGCTTATTGGTTTCCAATTGTTCTTGCAGTTTTTCCAGTTTATCTTGCACTTCCTTAAGTGCAGCTTGCTTCTTTCTTAAACCATCCATTGCTATCTTCAATTCACCTTCAGCCAGTGCTAGCTTCTCTTTCTTGGGAGCTACAACTTTAGCCACTCTATTAAAAAGGAGGTAGGTTGAGCAGATGAGAAACGAAAAGACTTACTATATCTCGTGTAATATAAAATTGAAACTGGTGAACAGAATGAGATTTAAATATTCTATGAGCCAAATATAAGAACTTACTTATCATAGGAGTCGATTGCAATAACCCATTTGCAGAGGCCCTCAGCTGCTGTGGACGCATTACGAATCTTTTCTGGAATAAATTCTGGATTTGTTATGTATTTATTCCTAATGACATTTATGATGGCTGAAGGAATATTGTCCTTGTCATATTCATGGAGAGACTGTAAAAGTTTCATGTCACCCAGTACTTTTTTGGCAGGGCCCCAGAAATCTTCAATCTTTTTACCTGATCCAGTAGGATCTGGAACTCTGTCTGGTTTTATTCCTTTTAAAATACAAATTGCCTCCATAACTAACTTTACTCCAGCTGGGGGACTCTTCATAGACTTCATCACAGTAATATCCTAAAAGAAAATTGAGCATTCAGCATTGTATCATAATAGCTTACATGTAATTATTACAGAATTTGGATTTGCAACAGATATATTAGTAAAGTTGCCGTAGGCAACCATAGGGTTCCTGTCTCAGTAAAGAGAGCCGACTGGTGGTGAGTTTAACCTGATGGTCACCAAGCCTCAGGTGAAGGATGGGGTTGAGAATGTGCTACCTTCATGGTAACCTCAGCCAGTGGAGGACTAGAACTCACATTGTCAGCATCGCAAACCAGCCATCCAGCCAAAGGTACTAACTAACCCTATTATGATCTTGCTGGAAGAATTATTCCACCCTGATGAAACCCACATAGGTTGTAGCTAAACAAGCAACACTAAATGCAAATGACTGAAAACCTTACAACATTCCATTCAAGGTCATCTTTAGAAAGTGTTATCCAAAGGGAGGTGGTCTGAAATGCATATGTTTCAATCCAAAAAATATGATAGGCAAGTTAGATGAATTTAGAGCTTTGATTAGTACTTAGAATTATGACATTACTGCGATTACAGAGGAACAGAATTGGCAACTGAATGTCCCAGGAGTTAGAGGTTTCAGACGGGGAGGTAAAAGGGGTGGGAGAGTTGCATTACTGGTAAAGGAGTATCTCACAGCTGTACTGAGGGAGGATACATCAGAGGACTCACACAGTGAGGCACTGTGGGTAGAACTCAGGAATAGGAAAGGTGAAATCACAATACTACAGGCCTCCAAACAGCCATCAGGAGATAGAGGGGAGAATATGTAGACAGATTTTGGAAAGATGTAAAACTAGCAGAGTTGTTGTGGTAGGTGATTTTAACTTCCCTAATATTGACTGGGACTCACTATGTACTAGGGACTTGGATGGGGCAGAATTTGTAAGGAACATTCAGGAGGGATTCTTGACATAATATGTATACAGTCCAATTTGGGAAGGAGTTATATTAGATCTGGTTTTGGAAAATGAGCCCGGACAGGTGAGTGAAGTTTCAGTGGGGGAGCAATTCAGGAGTAGTGAGCATAATATTATGAACTTTAAGATATCCACGAATAGGGAAAACCTCTTGGGTGAGGGCATTAAATTGGGGGAAGGGGAACTATAACAATATTAGGCAGGAACTGGAGAATTTTGATTGGACATGGCTGTTTGAAGGTAGATCTACATCGGATATGTAGGAGTATTTCAAATGGCAACCAATAGGAGTTCAGGAGTGGCACACTCCTGCAAGAATGAGGGATAGATATGGCAAGATATGTGAACCTTGGATGACCAGGGATGTTCTGACCTTGGTCAGAAAGATAAAGGAAGCATACATAAGGTCAAGGAGAATGGGAACTAATGAAGCCCTGCAAGTATATAAGGAAAGTGGGAAAGAACTTAAATAAGGAATTAGAAGTGCTAAAAGTGATCATGAAAAGTCATTAGCAAAAAGGATTAAGGAGGATCTCAAAGCTTTTTATACAGATATAAAAAAACAAGATTGCGTCCCGGGAAAGGGTTGGCCCACTCAAGGACAAAGGAAATAATCTGTGTGTGGAGCCAGAAGAGGTAGGTGAGGTCCTAAACAAAGACTTTGTGTCACCAAAGAGAAGGAATTAGATCTCATAGAAGGAGTATCAAATCTCTGCCAAGTTGCTATTAAAAAGGAAAATGTATTGTCCATCTTAGAAGTATTAAGCTAAATAGGTCCCTGGGTCCTGGTGGGATCTATCCCACAATCTTGAGGGAGGCAAGAGAACAAATTGCTGGAGCATTGGCAGACATTTTTATATCCTCTTTGGCCACGGGTGAGGTCCCCATGTACTGGAGAATAGCCAATGTTGTCCCATTGTTTAAGAAGAGATAATCCTGGAAATTAAAGACCTGTGAGTCTCACATTGGTGGTAGGGAAATTATTGGAAAAGATTCTCAGGGACAAGATCTATATGCATGTAGAAGCAAATGGACATATTCGTGATGGACAGCATGGTTTTGTGCAAAGGAGGTCGTATCTCACTAGCTTGATCGTGTTTTATTGAGAAGGTGAAAATGAGGGAAAAGCAGCTGATGTTGTTGACATGGACTGCAGTAAAACCTCTGACAAAGTCCTTCATAGCAGACTGTACAAAAGGTGAAGTCATGTAGTATAAGGGGTGAGTTGGCAAGATGGATACAGAACTGACATAGTCATAGGAGATAGAGGAAAGCAATGGAAGGATGCTTTTTGGAATGAAGGGTTGTAACTAGTGGTGTTCCACAGGGGTCAGTGCTGGGACCTCCACTGTTCATGGTCTACATAAATGATTTGAAGGAAAACATAGCTGATCTAATTAGTAAGTTTGCCCACCATATAAAAATTGGTGGAGTTGCAGATAGTGAGGAGGATTGTCAGAAGACGCAGCAGGATATAGATCAGTTGGAGGCTTGGGCAGAAAAATGGCAGATGGAGTTAGATCTGGACAAATGTGAGGTGATGCATTTTGGAAGGTCAAGTACAAATGGAAGTTATACAGTGAATGGCAAAGGGAACTGGGTGTGTAGGTTCACAGATCACTGAAAATGGCAGCACAGATAGATAAGGTAGTAAAAATGGCTTATGAATTGCTTACCTTCATTGAAAGGGGCATTGAGCATAAGGATAGAAAGGTTATGCTGCAACTTTAATGAATTTTAGTTAGGCCACACTTGAAATATTGCATACAGTTCTGGTCACCACACTATCAAAAGGATGTGGATGTTTTGGAGAGGGTACAGAAAAGGTTTACCAGGATGTTGGGGAATTTTAGCTATGAAGAAAGTTTGGGAAGACTGGGTTTACTTTCATTGGAACACAGGAGGTTGAGGGGCTTGCTTATAGACATTTATAGACATGGCATGGATAGAGTGGAAAGTATAAGACTTTTTTTCCCAGGGTTGAGGGGTCAAGGGGTCAATTACTAAGGGACACAGGTTCAAGGGATGTGTGTGTGTGTGCGTGTGTGCAGGTGTGTGAGTGTGTGTGTGTGTAGATGGTGGTGGTGGGAGGGGAGGTGGAATGGAGGGGGAGGTTTCAAGTTTTAAAATGATGTGCCAAGTGAGTTTTTCACACAAAGATTGGTGAGTGCCTGGAATGCATTGTCAGAGGAGTGTAGAAGCAGACACAACAGCAGCATTCAAGAAACACCTGGATGAATACATGAATAGGAAGGGAATAGAAGGATATAGATCCTGTAAGTGAAGATAGTTTTAGAACAGAAGGGCAAAATGTGTGAGCTGAGACTTGAAAGGTCAAAGGGCCTATTGCTGTGCTGTATTGTTCTTTTTTCTCTTAGTTCAATTCTCCTGTCTCAAATTGATATAAATAGCTCTTCTGTGGGACCAGTCCTCCCCTGCCTTGGATCAACCTTTTCCAGACTGCATGAGCAACTAAAACCTATGTACCTGGGATTGTTTGTTCAAGAAGAATTAGTTTCTACCTGCCTCAAGCCCCACTTTAATGGCTGGTACCCCAAGCAAAAAATTATGATTCTAGTTGGATTAATCCTCTCTGGGATATGTTTAATTTGTTATGCATTTCACCCAAAAGAAATCACTTATAGGACAGATACTTGCAAAACTGTGAAATGTGTCAGCCCTTCTACATTGAGAAAGCATATTATAATTTAACAAGGTGAAAACTCTGAAATACTTGTCTTTCACACAGAGCAGTAAAATTAACAGCTTGGTCCTTACTTGTGTAGTGAGTGTATCAAGGGCTGCAAGTGCAGATTCCAGAATTGGCAAAGCTTGTGCCAGATCAGCATCACATTCATCCTTAATTGCTTTGGCAGCCATGGCTTGATCATTTGCTATGATTTCATCAGCTTTCACAATCTCCTCTGTTCGTGAGACCTCAATAGACTCTTTTTCAATGATTATCATCATTTCATCTACTGCTGAACTTGCAACTATTAGTTCAGGCTGCAAGGCTTCCAGTTCTGCCTGCATTGTAGCTACCTGAGATGCAGCAGATTCAAGCTTTTCTAAACCAACTTCATATCTTCTTTTCATCTTCACTACTTCACTAAAGACAGAACATATAAAACATTACCAACATCTTAGAGAACTGTTATGGTGCAAAATAAAAGTTAAAGCCACAATGACTTTTAGTGCCATAATGAATGGTTCAAATTCCTGCTGGAAAAATCAGCACATGTAATCAGCTCCCTCTGAAACACATCCATTTCATTCTCTGCTCCTGAAAGCCTGCATAATGTCATGGCTACTGGGCCCACGCATCCTCAGACCCTTTTTGCTGCTGCCCTCCAGATTTGAGATGTTTTAATACTCAGCAACTATTCCAATGTCCAGCATTTCATACCAAAGAAAATTTGAGAAATAGTTTCAAACTCCAAATAATCAATATTCAAAAGTAATAAATGGAGAAGCACTTGTCAAACAGCCAGATATCTGGCCCTAAAGTAACTGCGTAAATGATAAACCAGAATTAAGTTGATACAGGTGAAGATCTTTTCAAATATTGCATCTAAAAGCCATGATATTCCCTCCATGATATGCTGAACTTAAGAACATGCTGTTTCAGGTGGTCAAAGGAATTAATTGAACAAGAAGTCCTTGATCCACATTGAGGACCATTTCTTTAAACAACATATATAAACAATATCTGCACTTATTAAATCTGTCACATCTTCCTGGATAAATGTGGAGAGTTCATGACACATTGTTGTTAATGCATAAACTAGCAAATATCTTCAAGGGAAAAGATTGTAAACCCCCAAATATTGATGGTTGACTTATGTTGTTAGGTTCACACAAATGGGACCCCATTCTTTGCTACCTCATTATTTTAAGAACTTGCTGAATTTACACATTAAACTGAAATTAAACTTGCCACAGAAAGCAAGAGGTCATATTTACTAACAGTCAGGAAACTCTTTTAACAATTTGTTAATTGACCATTATGTCCTAATCCATCTCTGTCCCAGAAAAGGAACGAATAAAACTATTCAGTCTCATCCCTGCATATCTGAAAATTGTAACTAGGGGGGGTTTTGAAAATGTCACGTTTTAATTTTCATATTATTTCTTGAATATTACATTATTTCTGTTTTCACCCTCTCTGTCCAACATTCCCCTTTTTAATTTATTTTTCTGTACATGGTTTCACTTTAATTTACCCCCTTCTCCATTGTCCCTCTACTTCTTTCTCACCCCTTAGTTAAAAGAGGTAAATCGTTGGAACTTACCATTCACTTAGGTTGCACCTGACCTCTTATGCTATTGTGCTATTGTAGCTCACAGATGATAATATGATTTATTCAAGCTGCAGGGTGCTACAAAAATTCTAACAAGTTACATCTCAAGGTTTGACTACAATACTTAAACTATTTCTGTACTTAGGTGAAGTAGCTGCTGTGAACAACTATTGACCACCTGGACCAATATGATTTTCCACCTCAACTGGGATCAACAGACAGGCATCTGAAAATGGGCAATATATCAACTTCTGACAGCAGATTATTGGAGAAATTGGAATATTGTATACTTTTGAGCCTATTTACTTACTTTTCTTATTCAGATGGATGGGAAGCTAACACGTCACAAATGGAAATGTAAGAAAATTGTTTGCCATATATTAGTCATTAGTTCATCTAAACCAATAGTATGTTGGCCTTTATTGGAAGAGGATTTGAACACAGGAATAAAGAAATCTTGCTGCAATTGTAAACTCTTGATAAGACTATACCTGAAGTATCTGTAATAAAATAAAACAAAGGATGCTAGAGATCTGAAATTTAAAAATTCAGAAAGTGCTAGTGAAATTCAGCAGGTCCATCAACATGTTTGGAGATAAAGAACAGAGTTAATGTTTAAAGTCGAGTGACCCCTTCTTCAGAAAGTAAGGCAGCTAAGATATGGTACTATCTATACTAATGATGAGAGGGTTGGGTGGGGAGGGAACTGAGACAGATAGATGGAGACAGTGGCCAGCCAGAAAGAAAAGAAATGGGGCAAAGGGTCTCCTCTAGATTGGGAAGAAATAATGTAGACTGTATGACTGTCCATAACAATGACCCAAGCTTCAGTTGACTGCCATTTCAGCACACCACCGTGTTTCCATTCCAACATTTCTGTCTCAGGCCAGTTGCAGCATTCCAGCGAAGCTCAATTTAACTTGGAAGAACAACACTTCATCTTCCACAATAGGCTTGTTACAGAGTTCAGGGCAAGAAAATAAAGGAGGCACATGACAAGTATGGACAGCTGGGATCGGATGAATCTTTTAAAGAGTATAAGGGCAGTAGGAGTGTACTCAAGAGGGAAATCAGAAGGGTGAAAAGTGGACACAAGATGACTTTGGCAAATAAGCTTAAGGAGAATCCAAAGAGATTCTACAAATATGTTAACGGCAAATGAGTAACTAGGAAGAGAAGACGGTCCCTCAAAGATCAACAAGGCCACCTATGTGTGGAACTACAGGAGATGGGTGAGGTACTAAGTAAGTATTTTGCGTCAGTATTTACGGTGGAGAGGGATATGGAAGCTAGAGAATTTGGAGAAATAAATAGTGATATCTTGGGAAGTGTATGTATTACAGAGGAGGAGGTGCTGGACATCTTAAAACTCAAAGTGGATAAATCCATGGGATCTGACCAGGTGCATCCTAGAACTTTGTGGGAAGCTGATTGCTGGGACCCTTGCTGAGACATCTGGGTCATCAGTAGCCCTGGATGGGGTGCCAGAAGTTTGGAGGGTGGCTAATGCGGTGCCTTTATTTTAGAAAATTGATCAGGAAAAGCCAGAGAGCTATAGATCAGTGAGCCTGATCTATAAGTGAGCCTGGGTAAGTTGTTGGAGGGGATTCTGAGGGACAGAACTAACATGTATTTTGAAAGGCAAGGACAGATTAGGGATAGTCAACAGGGCTTAGTGCATGGGAAATCGTGTCTTACTAACTTGATTACGTTTTTTGAACAAGTGACAAAGAAGGTTGACAAAGGCAGAGCAGTGGACGTTGTTTATATGGACTTGAGCAAGGCATTTGACAAGGTTCTGCATGGTAGACTGGTTTGCAAAGTTAAATTACATGGAATCCAGGGAGAGTTAGCCATTTGGATACAAAATTGGCTCATAGGTAGGAGACAGAGCATGTTGGTAGAGGATTGCTTTTCAGACTTCAGGCCTGGTACCAGGGGTGTGCCACAAGGATTGGCTGGACCATTACTTTTTGTCACTTGAATATAAGAGGAATGGTTAGTAAGTTTGCAGATGACACCAAAATTGGTAGTGTGGTGGACAGTGAGAGGTTATCTCAGCGCACAACGAGACATTGATCAGATGTGCTGTTGGTCTGAAGAGTGGCAGATGGAGTTTAATTTAGATACATATGACGTATTGCATTATGGTAAGAAAAATCAAGGCAGACTTATGCACTTAATGATAAGGTTTTGGTGAGTGTGGCCAAACATAGAGACCTTGGGGTACAGGTTCACAGTTCTTGAAAGTGGAGTTGCAGGTTAAGAAGATAGTTAAGGCGATGTTTGGTATGCTTGCCTTTAGTGGTCAGTGCATTGAGAACAAGAGTTGGAATATCATATTGTGCAAAACAGTTCATTGGTTAGGTCACTTCTGGAATACTGTGTTCAGTTCTGATCTCCCTGCTATAGGAAAAATGTTGTGAAACTTGAAAGAGTGCAGAAATGATTTACAAGGATGTTGCCAGGGTTGGAGGGTTTGAGCTATAAAGAGAGGCTGAATAGGCAGGGGCTATTTTCTCTGGAGCACTGGAGGCTGAGGGGATGAACTTATAGAGGTCTATAAAATCATGAGGGGCATGGATAGGATAAATAGACAAGATCTCCAGGATAGGGGAGTCCAAAGCTAGAGTACATAGGTTTAAGGTGAGACCGGAAAGATTTAAAAGGGACCTAAGGGGCAATGTTTTCACACATAAATTGCTGCCAGAGGAGGTGTTAGAGGCTGGTACAATTACACCACTTAAAAGGCATCTGAATGGGTACATGAATTGGGAGGGTTTAAAGGGATATGGGTCAAATGCTGACAAATGGAACGAGATTGGGGTGGGAAATCTGATCAGTATGGATGAGCTAGACCAAAGGGTCTGTTTCCATGGCGTACATCTCAATGACTCTATGACTCAACATTGAGTTTAACATTTGCAAAATATGAACCCCAGGTCCTGTCCTGTATGGGTTGATCTCAGCACAGCCAACCTATTTTAAAGTACTCACAGTCCCCAATATCACCTCTTCTTCCCTGGATTACTATCAACAATCCTTTTTTCTGCTTCTCTCTTTTTTCTCTCTCTCTCTGAGCACTATCTCCCTCTGTCTGTATCACTTCATTACTCCATCCTCCACAGTCCCTGTCTCTGCCATCAGCATAAATATCACTATTTTCGAACTGCTTACAGTTCTGACAAAGGTCCCTGGACTCGAACATTAACTCTGATTTATCTCTCCACAGGTGCTGTCAGACCTGCTGAGTTTCTCCAAGACTTTTGTCTGGTGTGTCTTGTAGCTTTGGTTTCCTTACTTAAGAAAGGATATTCTTGCCATACTATAAAGGTTCATCAGACTGGCATGTAGTAAAGCAGGATTGTTCCACGAAAAGAAATTTAGGAGACTTAGCCAACATTCTTCAGAGTTTAGAGGAATGAGAAGTGGTCTCAATAACCGTGCAAAATTCTTACATGACTTGACAGATAAATGCAGGAAGGTTATTTCCCTAGTTTTGGGGCCTAGAGCCAGGGGACACAGTTTCAAGGTAAGAGCTAAGCCAATTTAAACTGAAATGAGGAAGAACGTCTCCATTCAGATGTTGGTAAATCTTTAGAATTCTCTACCCTACAGGGCTATGGAGTCTAGGTCATGGAGTACATTCAAGACAGAAATCAAAAGATTTCTAGATATTATCTGTATATCTATGGATGTGGAGAAAATGCATTGAGGTAGAAGATCAGTCATAAACAATTTCAATGATGGAGCAGGCTTGTGGTACCAATGGTCTATTCCTGTTTTTATTTCCAAATGTTCCTGAACTTGTGCCTCTGAACTGAGAGCTAATTAAATACTTTTGACGTCTGCAATACATAATTGCTCTACAATCAAGATGAAAATGGGTTGGACTTTATGGCCACCAACAGGTAGGGAAGCAGGGAGCTGGACCTGCATAGTTAATTGCAATGTCTATAGTGATGTTCCAGCTCCAGTCCATTTGCTGCAGTGTGATTTTAGGGAAGACACTGGACAGGCCTTCTGCCTGTGGTCCAGTTGATGCCCTATAATGAGCAATTAATGGCATCTACCCTAAACAGCTGTCAGTCTGGCATCCCAAAAGTTATCTGCAAGTCCGGGTCCATTAATGAATCCTTTCTCTTTGGCCTAGCTGTGGTCCCAGCAGTAGCCACCATTCTTGGTGAGCTGTGGCCAATTGGATGTGGTGGCTCTTCCTCCCAGAATAGTTTGGAAGTCTCACATTATAACCATTGAGCTAATGATGCCTGTCTGTTGAAAAATTACAGTGGACACAAATCCGCTCTTGACATTTACACTGGGGTTTGGGAAGCCTACCCTTCATATATAATTCAGTGCAAGCCTCAATACCTGTATATGTTCTGGCAATGGGGAAAGAATGTCACTCCAAGCTTTTTGAGAACTTCTGTTGCTGAATTATATTAGAAAGACCAACTAATTATATTCACTTTCATGAATAAAATAAAGGTTTAATATTCAATAATTAGTTGGACTTTCAAAATTTAGCATCATCTCAATTATTGGAATTTTCAGTAAGGTCATTGGGGGAATAATGTATGTTATACTCCTTTGTAGCTGCCAAGTTTAATTGTGAGCAGACACAAGAATTAGCAGGCATTTGAAAATATAATTAACACTCATTAGTGAACTTGTGTCAAAATAATACATTTTCAGTTTATTTGGACAATTTAGGCCCTGGCTGCACTATCAAATGTCAGACATGAAAATCCTAAAACTATAAAATGCTCTATATAATTTGTGCTTACGTTCTTTTTACTTCAAGTAATACTTGGAATGTGGAGATCAGTTCCAAGTAAGATGTAGGAGTCACATAGTTGTGTCTCTGAAGCTCTGTGTGGAATGTTTCAGACAATTCAATAGTTGACGTATGAAAACTCTTGCACATATCGATGCAGCCCAGACGTATATCCTGTGCCATTTCAATGTCTCCCAAAGCACGTGTTGCTACAGCTTGCAAAGCATCTTCAGGCCAAGACTAAATTAAATGGAATAGTAACAAAGAAAGTAGCAAATGCAAAATAAGATTAAAATTATGCTGAGATAAAGGGGAAAAAATTCTACTTACAGTAAGCTTATCACAATCACTCCAAAGTACTCCAAAGTTAATCAAATACTTCTGAAGTAGAGACTGGTCAAAAGACAACTCCCACAAACAACATGATAACAATGAGATAATTTGCCTTTTTCTGGCGAAATTGCTTGAGGGATAACTATTGGTCAGATCACCAGGGATAACCTCCTTACTCTTCTTCAGAATAGTGCTGAGAGATTATTTATCTGTTTCATAACCTCAACTGAAAGACAGCATCACTGACATTGCAGAAATCTCTCACTACTGCATTGGCGTGTGTCAGCCCTGATGTGTGTCCAAGATTTAGTGAATTCACAGATCCAAATGGGAGAATGCTACCAAATAAGACACAGTGGACTTAGTGTGAAGTGAAAACTTAATTCCTTCTCAAAGTTTTTTTTCTCAAAGATTTTGGAGCTGTGCATTGGAATCATTGCATTGTTAAGACTTTGTTGATCTAAACAAAATTACTGCTGTGAAACAGCTGGCTAAATTCAAGAAAAAAAACAGGTCACGCAGGGTACAGAAAAGGCAACTACTCATCAAGTATTGCAGACTGTAAACTGTTCTAGCCCACACTGGAAATCCACTATTCTCTTTCAATTGAAACATAAAACAGAAAGTGCTGGAGAAACTCACCAGGTGTGGCATCAGCATTTGCAAGGAAATCAAAGCTTCCAGACCAACGTGAAACTTCTTTGGAATTAAAGGATATGAAAAAATGATGGATTTCATGCTGAAGGTGGGAAATGGATCAGAGCAAAAGTGAAAGAGAGTGATTATGGAAGCAGAAAAGTGACATACAAACAGAGCAAGTGTTGAAAACAGAAGATACGTCACCTCTGCTTAAAGCAAAACCGTACATGAATAACATTGGAGTGGTGAGAGACGGTAATAAAAATGGAGAATGTATTCATCGTCTGAAGTCAATGAATAAATGTTGAATCCAGAAAGCTGTGGGGTTGCATGTGGGGTGGTCCTATAATCAATTATGGAACGATTAGGCTGTAGGCTGTTTCTTTAAGCCTGTCTTAAAAATTTGGACGGCTCGTGCTGCCAGACCATTGGATGATGAATGGTGCAGACCTGTCCTTACATGCTGAACACTATTCAACTTTAGGAAACAATCATACTCCCTGCTGGTAAACAATGGCCTATTAACTGTGATCAAAACAACCAGGAGTTCATGTATTGCAAAAGATGTGCGCATCTTTTACTATTGTCATCCCTGTGTTTGACAAATGAACTCTATGCATGTCCAGCCAGTTTGAGTGGGTGCCCACAATGACTAAGAACTTTGAGCCCTTGAAGAGACCTTCATAGTTGATGTGCAACTGAGTCCAGGGTTTACCTATCAATTCTCATGAATGCGGAGGGGCTGTTGGTGGTAATTTTTGTTGGCATTGTGGACACAACCGCACCAATGCTGCTAAGTCTGCATCCAATACTGGCCAGCAGACATAACTTCTTGCCAACGTCTTCATTTTGGAAATCCCTGAGTGACTCCGGAGGAGTTCAGCCAATATCTGCTGGCGACCTTTACTCAGGACAATCACTCGTGCTCCTCATAATAATATGACATCCTCTACTGTGGTCTGGTCTCTCCAGGTCCAAAAAGGTTTCAATTCTAGTTGTGATGGCCCTATGGTTTTCCCCATCAGTTTCAGTTTTGCTAGGCCCAGATCTTTGTGCATCCAAAGACTGATATTGTCAGCTCTGACTGGAGGTGTGCCCAGAAAATTTTAAACCATCACAGGTTCTTCCAAAGATGGTACCACCAATGATGTATCTACCATTTAATGGCAGTTCAATGCATCCGCATTTGATCCTTGGCCTCTTGGATGGTGTTACAACTTGTAATTATACACACTTAGTATTACAGCCCACGGTGAATGTGTCCTGAAGCTATGGGCTGCATAGCCTTATCCTCTTTAAGTAGACCTAGCAGGTGTTTGTGGTCCATTATTGTTACAAATGTATGTCTGTAAAGGAATTCTTGCCTCCAAATATGATCGCCAATTCTTCCTTCTTTATCTGGACGTATTTACACTCGGCATTAGCCAAAGTCCTGGGTGCATACACTGTTGAGTGTTCCTCTCCATTGGGCCACCTATGCGCTAATACTACCCCAATGCAATATAGGGAGACATTGCAAGTCATTACCAGATCTTGCTTGGGATCATAGTGTGCCAACACCTTAGAAGATGATAGCTATTTGTTCACTTCCCCAAAAGCTATGGCTTGGCTACATGACCACTTCCAAACACAAGACTTGATGACTGCTGTGTGGAGGCTTTTTTAAGAGGTGATGCAAAGGTGCCAGGATGGAGGCCAGGTTATGGATGAACTTTCAACAATAAATCACCATCCAAGAGAAAGACCTAAGCTCCGTGAATGTGGAAACCGGAACACTTTTGATCACCCTCACTTCTTCTAACAGGTGTAATCCAGTCTTGTCGACTCCGTAGTTCAAAGTACATCACTTGGTGTGCATGGAACACATATTTTTCCCTTCTAAGGCATACGCCTGCCTGGCAGAAACATTTAAGGACTTTGTCCAAGTTCTCTAAGCATTCTTATTGCTCTTTCCCTTATTGGCAATGTCATCTAGATAACATGTTCTCCATCATCCACCGAAATATTGCACAGGTCTTGATTCCCCAAATGACAGTCTCGTATATTGATAGAAATACGTATGGATATTAATTCTAGCATACTTCTGGGAATCCTCATTTAACCTCAATTGTACATATGCATGGTTCATGTCCAGCCTCACTAAGGACAGCCCCCTTGCCAGCTTTGTGTATAAATCCCCTATGCAACGGATTGGGTATTTATCCAGCTGTGGAAAGTGCTTTATTGTTTGTTTAAAATTCCCACAAAGATGACCTGATCTATCGGCCTTCAAAATTGGTACAATCGGTGCTTCCCATTCTGCAAATTGGAATGATTTGATTATAGAACATAGAACATAGAACATTACAGCGCAGTACAGGCCCTTCGGCCCTCAATGTTGTGGCGACTTGTCATACCAATCTGAAGCCCATCTAACCTACACTATTCCAGGTACGTCCATATGCTTGTCCAATGACGACTGAAATGTACTTAAAGTTGGCGAATCTACTACCGTTGCAGGCAAAGCATTCCATACCCTTACTACTCTCTGAGTAAAGAAACTACCTCTGACATCTGCCCTATATCTATCATCCCTCAATTTAAAGCTATGCCGCTCATGCTCACCGTCACCATACTTGGAAAAAGGGTCTCCCTGTCCACCCTATCTAACCCTCTGATTATCTTATCATTCCTTTGCTTTTCAGCCTTCTAATATCTGTCTATGCTTTTGCCTGTGAGGCAAATAGCATTGGGCAGGCCTTGTAGAATTGTGCAATTGCTACCTGGTCAATATGCAAGGTGGCCTTCGCTCCTTTAATAGTTTCTAGACCTTCCTGAAAAAGCACTTGGTATTTAATTAGGACTTCACTCAGGTAGCCATTTTCTAAGCAAAAATGTTGAGCCAATCTAGGTGAATCTTTCTCAACCAATTTCACCCCATGAATCTTGGACCTGAGCCTTTTATGACAATCAATGGTAACTGAACCAGTTGCTTCTCATAACAGGCCAGATCCAAAGTTATACCCTTAACCTGTAAAGATTCCCCAGTATAGGTTCTCAGTCTAGCCGAGATCTTGCGCATACTTAAGTGTTGGAGTCCAGAGTGAATTTTGTTAAAGACTAGTTCTGAGATCACTGAAACAGCTGCACTGGTACCAACCTCCATTAGAAGTGGGTGACCATTTAACCTGATATCTATTTTGATTTGTCTGATTTGGATGTTGCTAACTTTCCAGGATGTGCACTTGACTGGATACTGGCCTCTGAGTTCTCTTACTCAGTTTAGATCTAGTGGGACTCTTTTGCTATGTTGACTCTGCATACTGGCAACAACTACAATGGTTTACCAGCCTGGATCCTGAAGAAGATTTTAACCGTTTGGCCAAAGCTTGGCTTTGTTCTTGGGTTTTGCTTTGGGCTGAGCTAGAGTCCATCCGTTCATGATATGTCATGAATGAGGCTTTGAAATTGCCTTCACTCAAGTGGTGTTCCACCAAGCTCAGTTGGACTGGTGAGTGTGTCCACTTCCATTGGAATACTCTGCAACTCAGGTGCTCCAGTTGCCTCATGTGATGATACTGTGGCTTTAAGAGGTTGTTTTGTCCTGGTTTCTTTTAGAAAGAGATTGGAGGACAGGTATCGAGCAGTCTATGGGAAGATAATTTGTAGAGCCTTGGGTGTTTTTTTTAAACGGTAGAACAATAGCAGTGGGCTGAATGGGCCCAGTCTTCAACGACAGGGTCGAACAAGTCAAGCTTCCCAAATGATGGCATGATGCCAGAAATGCTTACCCCAACTCAAAGACTTCAGTAGTGTACTTTTCTCTCATTGCAACTGAAATAACTTCACAGCGACTGGTATTCTATCACCAAGTCACTCTTTATTTATACATGAAAAGTCATTAACACTGATCCAGCTCCCTCAGAGCCAGCTCTCAGATTGAAGAGGATGTCTGATAGTCGGTTTTATCTGTCGACCAGGGGTCCCTGATTGGACCAGGTTAACAGCCCCAATCAGGGAACTAATATCCAATGAGGTGAATCTGACTGATATGCAATCTGAGTGTGAATGGAAGATTGCGTATTAAAATAGTAAGTGACCAGAAGGTCAGGGTCATACTTGTGGAATGAACAGAGGAATGAACATAGTGGTCGTCAAGTCTGTGTTTGGTCTCCCCAGAGATTGAATTATGAGCAGTGAATACTCTAGATTGAAAGAGGTCCAAATAAATTTCTGATTCTACTGGATGGTGTGCCTGGAGCTTTGAACTATAAGGAACAAGGAGGTAAAAGAACAAGTATTATAGCCCCTGTAAATGCATGGGGAGGTACTGTGGGAGAAGATGAGGAGTGAACCAGAGTGTCCAGAGGGACAGGGTCCCTTTGGAATGCTGACAGTGGAACAAGAAAGGAAGATGTGTTTGATGTCTCATGCTGGAGAAATCATAAAGAATGATCCTTTGAATATGAAGACTGCTACAGCAGAATGTGAGGACAAGGAGAATGTTCTCACATTCCACTGCAGCAGTCTTCATATTCAATGGAATGAAGTGCTGCACAGATTTATCAGAATGGTATGCAGACTCCAAAGGTAATAATAAAAGAGGAGAAATTACACAAACTATGATTATATTTCCTGGAATTTAGAAGATTAAAGGGTATTTCCAATAATTTTTTCAAGATATAAGGGGAAATGATTGGTTAGATTGAGAGAAAATCATTCTCTTTAGGGATTGTGGGACAAGGGCAAAATCCAAAAAAAAAGGTTGGCTTATTATGAGAGTATTGAGGAAAATGCTTACACACCAACGATGATAAACATTAGTACAATCTTCTGCAAACAGCAATTGATACTAGGTCCATTGTTAATTTTAAATTTATTTATAGAGTCAGAATCACAGCATGGAAACAGACCCTTCGGTCCAGCTCATCCATGCCAACCAGATATCAGCCTTGCTGATCTTTAAGGTGCTCTATTCTCCCCCTAGTTACTCTTTTGTCCTAAATGCATTTGTAGGATCACTTTGGATTCTCCTTAACCCTATTTGCTAAACCTATCTCATGTCACCTTGTTGCTCTGCTGATTTCCCTCTTAAGGTAAAAACAATGACTGCAGATGCTGGAAATCAGTCTTGACTAGAATGGTGCTGGAAAAGCACAGCAGTTCAAACAGCATCTGCCCTGATGAAGGGCTTTTGCCCGAAACGTCGATTTTACTGCTCTTCAGATGCTGCCTGAACTGCTGTGCTTTTCCAGCACCATTCTAATCTAGACTCTGATTTCCCTCTTAAATATACTCCTACTGCCTTCATTCTCTTCTGGGGATTCACTCAATCTCTGCTGTCCATACCTGACATATGTTTCCTTCTTATTCTTTCAATTTCTCTAGTCATCCAGCATTCCCTACACCGACCAGCCTTGCCCTTCACCCTAACAGGGACATACTGTCTTTGGACTCTCGTTATCTCATTTTTGAAGGCTTCCCATTTTCCAGCCATCCCTTTACCTGCAAACATCCACCCCGATCAACTTTTGAAAGTTCTTGCCTAATACCATCAAAATCAGCCTTTTTCCAATTTAGAACTTCAATTTAGATCTGGTCTATCTTTTCCATCACAATTTTAAAACGAATCAAATTAAGGTCACTGGCCCTAAAGTACTCCCCCACTGACACCTCAGCCACCTGCCCTGCCTTATTTCTCAACAGTAGGTCAAGTTTTGCACCATCTCTCATGGGTACATCCACATATTGAATGAGAAAATTTTCTTGTACACTTAACAAATTCCTCTCCATCCAAGCTCTTACGGTTATGGCAGTCTCAGTCAATGTTTGGAAGGTTAAAATTCCCTATCATAACCACACTATTATTCTTACAGATAACTGAGATCTCCTGATAAATTTGTTTCTCAATTTCCTGCTGACTACTTGAGATCCTATAATACAATCCCAGTAAGGTGATCATCCCTTTCTTATTTCTCAGTTCCACACAAATAACTTGCCTGGATGTATTCCCAGGGATATCGTCCCTCAGTACAGTCATAATGTTGTCCTTCATCAAAAACGCCTCTTCCTCTCCTCTCTTGCCATCCATTTCTATCCTTCCTATAGTATCTGTACCCTGGAACAATAATCTGCTAGTCCTGTCCACATCTCTTTAATCGCTAAGATATCCCAGTCCCATGTTCTCAACCATGCCCTGAGTTCATCTGCCTTCCCTGTTACCACCTCTTGCATTGACATTAATGCAGTTTAATGTATCAGTCCTACCTCGTTCTCTGTTTTGTTCCTGCCTGTCCTGACTGTTTGACTTGCCCCTTTTCCCAACTGGAACAGTCTCAGACTGATCTCTGTTCTCACTATCTCCCTGGGTCCCACCTCCCCTTACTAGTATAAATCCTCCCAAGCAGCCCTAGCATCTCCCTTTCAGTATATTAGTCCCCTTCCAATTCAGGTGCAATTCTTCCTCTTATACAAGTCACTTTTACCCCAGAAGGGTTTCCGATGATCCAAAAAAGTGAATCCTTCTCCCCTGCAAAAGCTCCTCAGCCACACATTCATCTGCTCTAAACTCCTATTCATACCCTCAATAGCTCGTGGCACTGGGAGTAATCCAGATTTTACTACCCTCAAGGACTTCCTTTTTAAATTCTTGCCTAACTTCCTATATTCTATCCTGAGAATTTCATCCTTTTCTCGTCCTATGTCATTAGTTCCAAAGCGTACAATGACCTCCTGCTGGTCCATCTCCCCTTTGAGGATATTCTGCACCCTCTCCATGGTATCCTTGATCCTGGCACTGGAGAGGCAGCACACCATTTTTATATCTTGCTGTCGGCCGTAGAAGTATTTATCTGTGCTGAGAGTCTCCTAGCACAATCAATCGCTTGGAACCTGGCATACCTTTCATTACATTAGAGCCAGTCTTGGTATCAGAAACATGGCTGTTCGTGCTACCTTCCCCTGAGAGACTATCACACCCCCTACATTTTCCAAAACAGCATACTCATTTGAGATGGGGATAGTCGCAGGAGACTCCTGCACAATCTCCTTCCCTCTCCTACCTTTCCTGAGGATAGCCCATCTACCTGACTGTTACCTGACTGTATCTTCAGTTTTTCTCCGTTCCTGTCACTGCCATCCATCACACCCTAGCTTTGGTAAGTTCCTCATTGCCACTAACTGTTGTTCAAACCAAACCATGCAATCCAATAGGGCTCATAACCAAACACACTTCCTGCAGACATAATCATCAGTAACAAGGAACCTCTCCCTAATCTCCCACATTCGAGAGGAAGAGTAAATCACTCTACTAAAAGTTATCTTTGCACCTTAACAATCTACAGACCCAGGAGATAGCACAGTCTTACTGCTCTAAAAACACGATTCCAGACTAACTTGATACCTATATTTTTATATTTTTAAAGTTTAATCAAGAGACAGATCTCAATAAGACATATAATCAAAAAAGAGCCCACTCTCTGGTCACAGGCCTCCAGTCTGAAAAAACGACCCTCCACCACCACCCTCTGTCTTCTACCTTTGAGCCAGTTCTTTATCCAAATGGCTAGTTCTCCCAGTATTCCATGAGATCTAACCTTGCTAATCAGTCTCCCATGGGGAACCTTGTCAAACGCCTTACTGAAGTCCATATGGATCACATCTACTGCTCTGCCCTCATCAATCTTCTTTGTTACTTCTTCAAAAAACTCAATCAAGTTTGTGAGACATGATTTCCCACGCACAAAGCCATGTTGACTATCCCTAATCAGTCCTTGCCTTTCCAAATACATGCACATCCTGTCCCTCAGGATTCCCTCCAAGAACTTGCCCACCACCGAGGTCAGGCTCACCGGTCTATAGTTCCCTGGCTTGTCTTTACCGCCCTTCTTAAACAGTGGCACCACGTTTGCCAACCTCCAGTCTTCCGGCACCTCACCTGTGACTATCAATGATACAAATATCACAGCAAGAGGCCCAGCAATCACTTCTCCAGCTTACCACAGAGTTCTCGGGTACACCTGATCAGGTCCTGGGGATTTATCCACCTTTAACCATTTCAAGACATCCAGCACTTCCTCCTCTGTAATCTGGACATTTTGCAAGATGTCACAATCTATTTCCCTACAGTCTATATCTTCCATATCCTTTTCCACTGTAAATACTAATGCAAAATATTCATTTAGTATCTCCCCCATTTTCTGTGGCTCCACACAAAGGCCGCCTTGCTGATCTTTGAGGGGCCCTATTCTCTCGCTAGTTACTCTTTTGTCCTTAATATATTTGTAAAAACCCTTTGGATTCTCATTACTTCTATTTGCCAAAGCTATCTCATGTCCCCATTTTGCCCTCCTGATTTCCCTGTTAATTATACTCCTACTTCCTTTATACTCTTCTAAGGATTCACTCGATCTATCCTGTCTATACCTGACATATGCTTCCTTCTTTTTCTTAACCAAACCCTCAATTTCTTTAGTCATTCAGCATTCCCTATACCTACCAGCCTTCCCTTTCACCCTGACAGGAATATACTTTCTCTGGATTCTTGTTATCTCATTTCTGAAGGCTTCACATTTTCCAGCCGTCCCTTTCCCTGCGAACATCTGCCTCCAATCAGCTTTTGAAAGTTCTTGCCTGATACCGTCAAAATTGGTCTTTCTCCAATTTAGAACTACAACTTTTAGATCTGGTCTATCCTTTTCCATCACTATTTTAAAACGAATAGAATTATGGTCGCTGGTCCCAAAGTGCTCGCCCACTGACACCTCAGTCACTTGCCCTGCCTTATTTCCCAAGAGTAGGTCAAGGTTTGCACCTTCTCCAGTAGGTACATCTACATACTGAAACAGAAAATTGTCTTGTACATACTTAAGAAATTCCTCTCCATCTAAACTTTTAACACTATGGCAATCCCAGTCAATGCTTGGAAAGTTAAAATCCCCTACCATAACCACCCTATTATTCTTACAGATAGCTGAGATCTCCTTACAAGTTTGTTTCTCAATTTCCCTCTGACTATTAGGGGGTCTATAATACAATCCCAATTAGGTGATCATCCCTTTCTTATTTCTCAGTTCCACCAAATAACTTCCCTGGATGTATTTCCGGGAATATCCTCCCTCAGCACAGCTGTAATGCTATCCCTTATCAAAAATGCCACTCCCCCTCCTCTCTTGCCTCCCTTTCTATCCTTCATGTAGCCTTCTTGCTGGCCCCTCTCCTCCTTGAGAACATTCTGCACCCTCTCTGAGACATCCTTGATCCTGGCACCAGGGAAACAACACACCATTCTGCTGGCCACAGAAACGTCTGTACCTCGGACTACAGAATCCCCTAACACAATTGAACTCTTGGAAGCCGACGTACCCCTCGTGCTACGTTCCCCTGAGAATCCATCACCCCCTACATTTTCCAAAACAGCATACCTGTTTGAAATGGATATATCCACAGAAGACTCCTGCCCTAGGTGCCTACCTCTCTTAACCTTCCTGGAGTTAACCCATTTATGTGACTGTATCTGAGACTCCCACCATTCCTATAACTGCCATCCATCACATACTGTTGCTGTTGCAAATTCCTCATCGCTTCTATCTGTCTCTCCAACCGATCCACTTGATCTGATAAGATTCGCATCCAACAGCATTTATGGCAGATATAATCCGCAGTAACCCTTAAACTCTCTTTAAACTCCCACATCTGACAAGAAGTACATCTCACTGCAAAGGCCATTTTTGCTCCTTAACAATCCACAGACCCAGAAAATAACACCGTCTTATTCCTCTACAAAACACTGCACCAGATTAAATTAAGAGCTATGGCTTATATTTTAAGTTTAATCAAGAAACTTATCTCCAAAAACATATAATCAAGAAAGAACCCACTGTACTCACTAATTCAGCCTTTCTCTTGGACAAACTTAAAACAACAATTAACTTATCTGATTCTGTGCTGTGAACTTCGCCCAAACCGGTTCCTCCAAGATTAGTTGTGAAATTCACTGTTTGTTAATTTTCCCAGATGCACTCTGATGTCCAGCGACACATGAATTCAAAAACAACAAAGTGCCACAAGGATCGGTGCTGGACCCTCTACTTTTTGTCATTTACATAAATGATTTGGATGCGAGCATAAGAGGTACAGTTAGTAAGTTTGCAGATGACACCAAAATTGGAGGTGTCGTGGACAGCGAAGAGGGTTACCTCAGATTACAACAGGATCTGGACCAGATGGGCCAATGGGCTGAGAAGTGGCAGATGGAGTTTAATTCAGATAAATGTGAGGTGCTGCATTTTGGGAAAGTAAATCTTAGCAGGACTTATACACTTAATGGTAAGGTCCTAGGGAGTGTTGCTGAACAAAGAGACCTTGGAGTGCAGGTTCATAGCTCCTTGAAAGTGGAGTCGCAGGTAGATAGGATAGTGAAGAAGGTGTTTGGTATGCTTTCCTTTATTGGTCAGAGTATTGAGTACAGGAGTTGGGAGGTCATGTTGCGGATGTACAGGACATTGGTTAGGCCACTGTTGGAATATTGCATGCAATTCTGGTCTCCTTCCTATCGGAAAGATGTTGTGAAACTTGAAAGGGTTCAGAAAAGATTTACAAGGATGTTGCCAGGTTTGGAGGATTTGAGCTACAGGGAGAGGCTGAACAGGCTGGGGCTGTTTTCCCTGGAGCGGCGGAAGCTGAGGGGTGACCTTACAAAGGTTTACATAATTATGAGGGGCATGGATAGGATAAATAGACAAAGTCTTTTCCCTGGGGTCGGGTTGTCCAGAACTAGAGGGCATAGGTTTAGGGTGAGAGGGGAAAGGTATAAAAGAGACCTAAGGGGCAACGTTTTCATGCAGAGGGTAAAGATAGAGGATGTGGTGGAGGCTGGTACAATTGCAACATTTAAGAGGCATTTGGATGGGTATATGAATAGGAAGGGTTTGGAGGGATATGGGCCAGGTGCTGGCAGGTGGGACTGGACTGGGTTGGGATAGCTGGTCGGCATGGACAGGTTGGACCGAAGGGTCTGTTTCCATGCTGTACCTCTCTATGACTCTATGACTCTACTCACGATTGTAGATTTACAAAAATGGTAAGGTTACACTTTAAAAAGCTACTTAACTGCTCCCCTGCTGTGAACTCCCCCACATAGATTTCTGCAAGGTCAACTATGAATTTTTCTATTTGTTAACTTAAATATTAAATATTAAATTGAATAGATTTATGTTAACCAAAGGTACCAAAAGACATAACATAAAGGCAGATATATGACATTAGGTCACAGATAGACAATGATTTTATTTAAAGACTGGTGGGACAAGTTTGAGAGATTAAACATCCTATTAATTTTTCTAACAGATTCAAAAACTTATCAACACAGAGAACAAAGAACAAAGAAAATTACAACACAGGAACAGGTCCCTCAGCACTCCAAGCCTGTGCCAATCCAGGTCCTCTATCTAAACCTGTCACCTATTTTTTAAGGATCTGTATCCCTCTGCTCCCTGCTCATTCATGTATCTGTCAAGATGCATCTTACATGACGCTATCATGCCCGCCTCTACCACCTCCACTGACAACGCATGCCAGACACTCTGCATAAAGAACCTCCCACACATATCTCCCTTAAACTTCTCCCTCTCACATTGAATTCGTGACCCCTAGTAATTGAGTCCCTCACTCTGGTTAAAAAGCTCCTTGCTATCCACCTTGTCTATACCTCTCATGATTTTGTATACTTCCGTCTTTCTAATGAAAATAAGCTCCTAACCTATTCAACATCTCTTCATAACTACAGCCCTCCATACCAGGCAACATCCAGATGAACCTCCTCTGCACCCTTTCGAAAGCATCCACAGCCTTTTGGTAATGTGGAGGTCAGAACCGTACACGGTATTCCAAATGTGGCTGAACCAATGTCTTATATAACTGTAACATGAACTGCTAACTCTTTTACTCAATGCCCCGCCCAATGAAGGAAAGCATGCCGTCTGCCTTCTTAACCACTCTATGTGTTACCACATTCAGGGAACAATAGACCTGTACCTCAATTTTTAGATTAGATTAGATTATTTACAGTGTGGAAATAGGCCCTTCGGCCCAACAAATCCATACCGACCCTCCGAAGAGCAACCCACCCAGACCCATTCCCCTACATTTACCCCTTCACCTAACATTAGGGGCAATTTAGCGTGGTCAATTCACCTAACCTGCACATTTTTTTTGGAAACCAGAGGAAACCAGAGCACCCAGAGGAAACCCATGCAGACACGGGGAGAACGTGCAAACTCCGCACAGTTGCCTGAGGCGGGAATTGAACCAGGATCTCTGGCACTGTGAGGTAGCAGTGCTATCCACTGTGCCACCGTGCCGCCCGCAATTTTCCCCAGGACTTTTCCATTTGCTGTATAGTTTACTCTTGAACTGGATCTTCCAAAATTCATCAGCTCACATTTGCTCAAATTAAACTCCATCTGCCATTTCTCCATCCAACTGTCCAATCTATCTACATTCTGCTGTTTTCTCTGACAGTCCTTCACTATCTGCTACTCAACCAATCTTAGTGTCATCTGTGAACTTGCTAATCAGACCACCTATAGCTTCCTCCAGATCATTTATGTATATCACAAACAACAGTGGTCCCTGCATGGATCCCTGTGGAACACTACTGGTCACAGTTCTTCATTTTGAGAAACTCCCTTCCATTACTACCACTGTCTCCTGCTGCCCAGCCAGTTCTTTATCCATCTAGCTAGTACACTGTGGACCCCATGCAACTTCACTTTCCCCATCAGCCTACTATGGGGAACTTTCTCAAACGCCTTACTGAAGTCCATGTATATGATATCTACAACCCTTCCCTCATCAATCAACTTTGTCACTTTCTCAAAAAATTCTATTAAGTTGGTAAGATATGACCTTCCTTGCACAAAACCATGTTGCCTATCACTGATAAGCCCATTTTCTTCCAAATGGGAATACAGTATCTTCTCCAGCAGCTTCCCTACCACTCACGTCAGGCTCGCCAGTCTATAATTACCTGGATTTTCCCTGCTACCCTTCTTAAACAAGGGACAGCATTAGCAGTCTCCAGTCCTCCAGGACATCACCCGTGTTCAAGGATGCTGCAAAGATATCTGTTAAGGCCCCAGCTATTTCCTCTCAGAGGTAATCAAATATATTTTTTTTCCATTCTAATAAACAAGTAAGTTATGCACTTACCTGAAACCAGTTTATGGTGCAACAGTTGACAAGTGCTGGGAATTTCCTCAGCCTGTTACGGAAAGCATCTCCAATTGGACTCATTGCTAAAACAACATGTAACTGATTACGACAACGGTCAATAAACATGTTGAAAAGTGCCAATGGACTTCCATCAGTCTGTTTTGATTTGTCTCTTTGACGATCAATTAGACGCATACGTTCACAAACCTCCTGTTTCTCATCCACTGCAAAGAGATTTGGTACTTCTCCCGCATTCAGTAAATTGTTGATGTCTTCTAGGAATGATTCTTGTTTAATCTGAGTGTCAGTAAATAAAAAAACACCTTGCATCTCACCTTCAGTAGCTTTTCGGAATATTAGTTTTAAATCTTCTCGCCATTCAGTAGAACCATAACTCTTGGAAATTTCCACTTGAAACAGAATATAGTCAGCCATGTGCGATGCAAGCCGAGTTAGTGACTGACGACCACTTCCTCCTACTCCTACCAAAAGTGCATGGCTATGGGGCTGCTTTAAGATACGGGAAATTCGACAGACATGCTCTATTGCAAATCTGAATACAACCAAATTCATCGGCTTTTTACTGAGATTATTAAACTCATCCAAATGACCTTCAACTATTTTTCGTAACTTTCTAACATCAAAGATTTCTCTATAGCCTTTGTCTTCACCTTTGGGATCACTAAAATCACAGAACATTAGGCTACGAAGATCATCTTCCTTCACTATGCCATCACTGTCAGCATCAAGGTATATGAAGAGCTCATCAAAGTTGTCTTCCAGCTGACTATTTGTCACTTCTCGGAGACAGTCAACAAGCCATGCTCGATCTCCATCATCCACCAAACGATCATAATAGACTCGTAAAACCTGTAATTCAGCCAGCGATATTCACATGACAGAAAAGATTTTTAAAAAATTAGTTCTTATAATTATGAGGTTCATAAGATTATGATATTGCAATTAATTTGAGAGTAAGATCAAGAGCATCATGTGATCTGCTCCCAGGTCTACCTTACAATGTTAGTTTGTTAGAGTAATGAAAGGCTTGGACTGTTTTATGGAAAGAAAATGTGAGTTAAATACATTTGGAGACAATATCAGTTGTATCTGAGTTTACATTGGGCAGACTGTAAGGACAGAATCTTGCTGAGGTATTGGGAGGTCTCATCAGCCAGCTAGATGATCAGAAAGAGGTCAATGCAGCAACTTCAAGGGAAGGCTTGCTAAACCATAAACCACTTGGCAATGGCAATGCCAGTGGTGGACCTTCACCTGGAATCAAGGTGTTTGGTGTGTAAGTCCCAGCCAGTTGGAGTTGCTGGTCAGTTAGAGGCCAGCAGCTGTTACTGTCTGCAGTACCATTAAAGTAGCCATGGTGGCAGAATAGCACACCCATAGTTCCCAGATTATGGAGGACCCAGGACTAAGTTAATTGATGTGGGATGGACAATTGGGGTTAGTGGTTCTTGAGGTGGGGGATAAGCTAGAGAGGGCATCTTTGTCCATAACTCAATGCTGTTATAGGTGAGAAAGGAGCAGTTTGGGCCTGCACCACACTGCCTAATTAAATGACTTCTCTGCTTCCAAGCCCACCACTTCCAGGAGCAGGAGGTAGGAGAGACTCCCTGAGTCTCCCAAAGTCCCAGAAAGGCATTGCAAGTATTGGGTTGTATGTTGATGTGCTTCAAAGATGAAAGAGAGTTGGGGTCAGAGGAATTCATCAGTACTTCTACCTATGCAAGACTAATATGTTTCACATCACCATTGAAAAGATGACACAGGAAGTCATTTCTGAGATCAGATTACTGGCTTCCATACAAAGCAATTAATATGATAAACAGAATGCTGATCTGTCTCGTCAGCAAATATAAAAGACTACTTAGCATCATGAGCTACCACAGACAGATACAGAAGAAACACAGTCTCCAGGGAGACATATAAAACCATAAGTCTAGAAGATATAGGAACAAAATTACAACATTCAGCCCATCCTATCTGCTCCACCATCCAATCATGACTGATATGTTCTTAACCCCATTCTCCTGCTTTCTCCCTATATCCCTTGATCCCCTTACTAATCAAGAAGCTATCTATCTCTGTCTTAAATATACTCAGTGACTTGGCCTCCACAACCCTCTGCAGCAGAGTTACACAAATTAATCACCCTCTGGCTGAAGAAATCCCTCCTCATCTCAGTTCTCAATAGTCATCCCTTCACTCTGAGGCTGTACCCTCAGGACCAAGTCTCTCCTACAAGTGGAAGTATCTTCTCCAAATCCACTCTATCCAGGCCTCTCAGTATTCTGTAAGTTTCAATAAGATCCCCTCTCATCCTTCTAAACTCCATTGAGTATGGACTCGAGTCCTCAAACATTCTTCACGTGACAAGTCACAGTCTGTGTTCTATAGATTTAAGAAAATTTGTCCCAATGTGGGAAGAATAATAATCAGAAGGTACCTTACTGGTAGTGGTGGCTTTAAGAAAGTGTCTGGAGATGGTCAAACAAAATTACCATTTGGCAAGATGGGGATGGGAATTCATGGAAGCTGCAAGCAACTAAGGAATATTATAAGGACTGTAATTCTGTGGTGAGTGCAATGTGTGATAAGTATAAAATTGAATCATCTTTTTCGTAGTTTAAATTGCAACTAGCCTATTTTAAAAAAAACTAGCATTAAATCAATAGCTCTTTTAGTCATTTACTCTAAAAGTTATAAAGCATGAAATATTTTTATATATTCTTTCAGCTGTCA
Organism: Chiloscyllium plagiosum; assembly: GCF_037043375.1. Classification (NCBI taxonomy): domain Eukaryota; kingdom Metazoa; phylum Chordata; class Chondrichthyes; order Orectolobiformes; family Hemiscylliidae; genus Chiloscyllium; species Chiloscyllium plagiosum. The sequence continues at coordinate 6,563,131 of NW_028270145.1, forward strand.
ACTGGAAACAAAAAAGACTCTTAAAAAATTATAGGTCTCTGCACAGATTGTAACAGTTATGATCTAGTTAAACAAATGAGCAGGCACAAGAGGCTGTGTAGTCTACTCCTGTTTGTATCTTATTGGAATAAAATTTGTTCAGGAAAGAAACATGATTCCTACTGGGAGATTATGTGATACCAACATGTTTTCTTTCAATACCAGTAGCCTACCAACAAGCATTTCTTATTTTCATTTGAAAATTAAATCAGGCCATGTCCCAGTAATGGATATAAGTAGAGATTTCACCTCATGAACCCAGAGACGCTTGATCACAGCTGGAGATTCTGATGTTTCTGGACTGGAAAGACACACCCCTTGAATAACACGGGAAAAGTCCCGCAGGTTGAACAGATAGTGAGACTTAGCTGGTGTTGGGAGGAGATTTTTCATTGCTTCCTTGTAAACAACCAAAGTGGCATTCACAACTTGTGAAGTTAGTGTTCCAAATTCTGGTTGGAAAGTGAATCTAGATGACAATACAATAAATGCAATCAAAGTTACATTTATAGTAGAAATGCAGATTTGATTATTCATAAAAAGATAAAATACACTATTAATTGACAGAAGAACCACAAACTCATTACAAAGAGTCATAGTCTCGATTTTGTTGCAGATAGTTTCAACTATGTTATTCCATTATAAACAAGTGATAACAGGTGGCAAAATTGTAACACTTTGCTGCATTAAACAGCAGGGAAAATTTACAGCAGATCAGGAATTTGCAAGTTTGTGTAATGGACTTTGCTTTGGCTTTTTAACTCAGCCACATTAGCACCTTAATTCTGGGTTTCTTGAACAAGCCTTAACTAGTCAGGTTTGGGCCATGATCATGCCTGCTTACTTAGATGGACTCAGTAGAAGCAGAAGGAATCATGCTACAATTAGCAGGACAGGACGAAAGAGCAGCTTCAATGATGAGTCTCAGCAATGTCCCCAGCCCTCCTTTATTCCTGGAGTTAGATCAGAGGTTATGTTGTAGCTTGTAAGGGCCCAAATGGAAAAGATGTTCCCAGCAGACAGGAGTAAAAGATCAGTTTCAAAAACAAAGCAAGCATAGAGTAATCAGCTAAGGAGAGTGATACTTCAAAGTTGGATTAAATGCCAAAAGAAATATAGTGGCCTCATCATAGCAGTAAAAGGCGAATGGCATCCCACATTCAAGATTCAACCCGCAGATTGTTACTCCCATAGCATTCTCCTAAACAGTACTTCTGAGACCAAGAAACTTTGTGGTTTCACCCAACCTTCCATCCCTCAAGACTCCTCATCAAATACAATCTGAAGGGCTGACGCTGGCACTTCATGTTGTCTCACATCCATCACCAACATTAGAGTCATAGAGTCATAGAGATGTACAGCATGGAAAACATGTCCAACCTGTCCATGCTGACCAGGTATCCCAACCCAATCTAGTCCCACTTGCCAGCATCCAGCCCATATCCCTCCAAACCCTTCCCATTCATATACCCATCCAAATGCCTTTTAAATGTTGCAATTGTACCAGCCTCCACCACATCCTCTGGCAGTCCTATCTTTACCCTCTGCGTGAAAAAGTTGCCCCTTAGGTCTCTTTTATATCTTTCCCTTCTCACCCTAAACCTATGCTCTCTAGTTCTGGACTCCCCCACCCCTGTCTATTTATCCTATCCATGCCCCTCATAATTTTGTAAACCTCTCTAAGGTCACCCCTCAGCCTCCGACAGTCCAGGGAAAACAGCCCCAGCCTGTTCAGCCTCTCCCTGTAGCTCAAATCCTCCAAACCTGGCAACATCCTTGTAAATCTTTTCTGAACCCTTTCAAGTTTCACAACATCTTTCCGATAGGAAGGAGACCAGAATTGCATGCAATATTCCAACAGTGGCCTAACCAATGTCCTGTACAGCCGCAACATGACCTCCCAACTCCTGTACTCAAGACTCTGACCAATAAAGGAAAGCATACCAAATGCCTTCTTCACTATCCTATCTACCTGTGACTCCACTTTCAAGGAGCTATGAACCTACACTCTAAGGTCTCTTTGTTCAGCAACACTCCGTCGGACCTTACCATTAAGTGTATAAGTCCTGCTAAGATTTGCTTTCCCAAAATGCAGCACCTCACATTTATCTGAATTAAACTCCATCTGCTACTTCTCAGCCCATTGGCCCATCTGGTCCAGATCCTGTTGTAATCTGAGGTAACCCTCTTCGCTGTCCACTATACCTCCAATTTTGGTGTTATATGCAAACTTACTAACTGGACCTCTTATACTCGCATCCAAATCATTTGTGTAAATGACAAAAGTAGAGAACCCAGCACCGATCCTTGTGGCACTCCACTGGTCACAGGCCTCCAGTCTGAAAAACAACCCTCCACCACCACCCTCTGTCTTCTACCTTTTTAAACTATCCACAAATGAACTTCCACCTTCTCTAAGTACTCCATTTCTCACAAACTTAACTCACCTTGCAGCTTGGAGACAGGACAGAATTTCTATTGTAGTTACCCAGTCTTTGCTATCTTAGCCACTAAGGAGGAAGAGGCTATGGCAATTAACAGGGTTGCAGAATGAGAATGAGATCTTCTAGAAAGCTGGAGATGGAATTGGATTTCACAAAGGTCATGAACAGAGTACTCTCAAGTTGAACGGAAAAAATTACCAACATCAATCTGCTCATTAGCATAATGATGACTTTGAACAGTTTTCCCTAGTCAGTTCTAATTTATGTCTCTAAACGGATAGCCTTTTGAAGACAAGCGAGCCAACAGCTATGGGAACAGATAGAAAAGTGAAGTTGAGACAAAGTTGGATAGCCATGATCTTAAAAAAACTGACAGAGAACACTCAAATGGCCAAATGGTTTACTCCTGTTCTTGTCCTATCTTTACATGTTCCCAAGGTTCTTCAAATATGGGAGAGAAAATATTGCTGAAGGAGGCTGAGGAGTCCATAGAAAAGACTGCACAATCCTGAAATGCACCATAATACTATTCAGTCATGACTTTAACCAGCACCAGCACATATGTCATGATGGAAACTCAATGGGATATAGGCAGGTTCTCATTTGGTGAATCCCATAAATCATTTGAGCAGAAGGAGGTTTTGGTGATAAGAACAGCAGGTTCTTATAGTCACATGATCCACCCAGCACTGTTTAAGTGAGCACAATTGTTAAGTATCAATTGAACAGGGAACAAGTCATCTATGTGAAGGATTATTCTTGAACAACAGCAGAGAACTATGAGGTCAATTTCCAGAGGCACTGCCTATAGTTAGAGACTGGTAGTGTTAAGTTTCCAATATCAAAAAGTGTGGCACTGGAAAAGCATAGCATCCGAGGAGCAGGAGAGTCAATGTTTCGGGCAGACACCCTTCAGCAGTATTGTGGGGCGGTGGGGGGCTCAAAGGTAAATAGGGGCTGGGAGTTGGGCTGGGGGGCATCCTCATCCCTGATCCAACTCCCAAATTCAGCATCACCCTCTTGAACTGTCCCACCTGTACATCTTCCTTCCCACCTATCTGCTCTACCCATTGCTCCAACCTACCATCATCACCTCTCACCTGCATCTACCTATCGCCTTCCAAGCTACCTACCCCACAGCCCAACTCCCAGCCCCTATTTATCTTTCAGCCCCCTTCCCCCCCTTCACATTCTCGATGAAGGGCTTATGCCTGAAACATCATCTCTCCTGCTCCTCGGATGCTGCCTGACCTGCTGTCTATTACCAGTACTACACTTTTCAACACTGATCTCTAGCATCTGCTGTCCTCACTTTCTCCTTAGTTTCCAACATGTGTATCATGATATAACATTTGTTCAGATGCCCTACTCCATGAGAAAATGGCTATCTGCATGGAGCATCTGAAGCAACAAGCAACCACATGCCCACTGATTTTCATCAATGTCCTGTACAGTCACTGTTTGTCTTTACAGATAGGTTGCAGACTTCCCCAATCAGTATTTCACTTGACTATAGCAAAGTGCTTTCCAGCTCTTGGCTCGGAGAGAAATGTTAGTGGGATATCTGAGGGAAAATGAACAAAGGATACAAGGAAGTGAGATTCTGTTCAAAGCATGTCCGTGTCCCACAAATGTTAGGCATTGCAAGATGGTAGAATAAAAATGAGAATCTAACCAATTCTGGAGTGAGAGTTCATTGACATAATAGGAGCGTTGAAGTAAGTGATTTGGGGGGAAACTGCTAAAGTGGAGAAAAGGATTGAAAGTTACATGTGGCAGTAATTGCTAAGCTGTAAAGCACAGCACAAGATGCATAACTGTAGCATTTCCTCAACCAAAATGTGTTAAGAAGGAGCGGTTTTTGATATCCTCCTTCAAGAGAGTGAATGTGGTGTTGTTACCAAACTGCATAAGGAAGAAAAATTTATAAAATCAGCCTTTTGAGCAGGTAGAATTTCTGAAATTATTATTCCACAGTCTTAGGGAGTAAGAGTCAGCTGGTAGTCAGTGCCAGTACTATCACCCTCTGTGTGGCACAAGAGAAGATAATGTGCGACTTGGTGATGTGTACACTTAGAAGTTTACACATCCTGCATTCAATATCCTGGCTTGGAACACTAAATAAGGGAAGTCATGCATTTGTTGCTTCTAGCTTGGTGGTTTGTTATGCTGGCCAATAGTCACAGATGGCAATTTTATACTATATTCATAATCCTATCCAAGTATAATAAAAATATTGGTGAAGGTATTTGAAAGAAAAAAAAGAACAGCCATGAACGGTTCCTCATTTGCATATTTGTCCTCGAACAAGATAGTACAGTATGCAGACTGCTGCGCAAAAGTTTCTTCCTGGTTAGCTAAAACACTTTTTTTTAACCACTTTACATATAGACCTGCACAATGGGATGTGCAGCTGAAAACACTCAGGAAGCTTGTGTTGCTTCCTCAAGAAACATATAGCGGATGCTACCTATTTAAGAAGTTCAACAACAGATAGTCATGTCAAGAAAATTCCAGACCAAAGTATAAAGGCAAGAAAATAAAAACAAAAAGTGAAAACATAATTTTAAAAGCATTTTAACAGATCACTCTATGCCTTTTCTATGCATTTTCAAATAACAGCAAGTTATTTAAACTTGACTGAAGCTTCTGCCAGTTCATTCAAACATTTAAGTCTTTAAGTAATGTAATATACCTTATGGTAAACTGCCAATCAAGGATCCGAGAAAAAATGATGTACATAGTTTGGTCTTGAAACTCATTAATAGTCACAGTATTAAAGTGCCTCATGAATCGAGGTGTAATTGGGTTTCGGCCACCACCTAAGAGCAACATAATTTTGTTATTAACAGAGGACATCACCACTATTAAGGAACATCAGACACATTATTAGTGAACAAAATGGACGCCAAAGCTCCACAAATATAGGCACAGAATCTTTGGCCTCCAGATGGTCAGAAACGGGACATTCCAGATGGTCAGAAACGGGACATACCAGATGTGCATCCAGATCCAATGGATGTCCCAGCACAATGACAGTAAGTCAATTGCTTGTGAAATTTACACTATGGGTGACCAATTACCTGGTGCCTGGAACTCACTAAACAAAACTCCAAAAAAGTGCTGGAGAAACACAGCAGGTTGGGCAGTATCTGTGGAGAGAAAAACAGGTTTAATATTTTGATTCCAATTGCCCTTCGTTGGAAGTGGTCACCCCACCACATAAATGGCTGCTCCACTGATTTCTGCTGAAAATTACAATCAATGCATTTCTAAATACGTCAAAATGTGAATTGGCCTGGTGTTATGCATGGTTTACCAAAGAAGGCTTATGATAATATACTAGGAATATTGCAGAGGCTGCCATTGAACTTCTATGCAGTGGTTCAGATGGAGCTCAACTTCAATTTGTATCAGGACTTTGAGCAGAGCACAGAAAGCAAATTTGTCTAACATGGATCAAATGACTAGCTGTACGACTACAACAGAGGTGACAGAGGCTCTACTGAGAATTCTGTTCTCAGAAACTGGATATACTGGCAATGGAGTTGACTGCTGCAAGAGGATTTCTGTTCTTCAATCTATTCTAACTCACATTCACAAAAGAGTGTTGAGGATCATATGAAATATCTTTTATGGTAGGTCTACAGGCTGTAAGTATAGAAGAAACACTTTATGGGAACACTTGAAAACACTAAATAAAAGAGCTCGCAGTGCTGTATGCACTCATCATCCTGGATTGCAATACTCCAAGAAGGTAGCTCACCACAATTTTCTCAAAGACAACAGATTAGGGAATGGCAATAAATACTGGTCTAGCCAGAGACGTCCCACATTCCTACAACAAATGTTTAAAAAAGGACAGAAACTAAGGATTTTCACATTAGTGAATCTCAATTATTCCTGTTAACTACTGAACAAAGAGGAAATCGAGGTGTTAGATAAATTTGTTTTTCTCTTCAGAATTTGGCTTGTTTTTTTACAGTTGCAGAAAAGTGAGAGCAGAACATTCCAATAAGGGGACAGAGAAGGCAAAATATTTTAGCGATCCCTGGATGATGGAAGAGATTAGAGAGTAAGATGAAGCTGAAAAAGTCTGCTCATGACATGTCAGATAGATAATATAATTGAGAATCAAACCTACTATGAAGAGGAAAAAAATAAGAGAAACAAAGAGAGAGAGAGAAGGAAAAGTACAGTTTGGACTGGAGGCCTGTGACCAATAGTGCACCGCAAGGATCAGTGCTGGATCCACTGCTTTTCATCATTTATATAAATGATTTGGATGTGAACATAGGAGGTATAGTTAGTAAGTTTTCAGATGACACCAAAATTGGAGGTGTAGTGGACAGCGAAAAAGGTTATCTCAGAGTACAATGTGATCTTGATCAGATGAGCCAATGGGCTGAGGAGTGGCAGATGGAGCTTAACTTAGATAAATGTGAGGTGCTGCATTTTGGAAAGGCAAATCAGAGCAGGACTTAATGGTAAGGTCTTGGGGAGTGTTGCTGAACAAATAAACCTTTGAGTGCAGATTCATAGTTCTTTCAAAGTGAAGTCACAGGATAGTGAAGGATAGTGAAGATAGGATAGTAAGGATAGGATAGTGAAGGCAGCATTTAGTACGCTTTCCTTCATTGATCTGAGCATTGAGTATGGTAGTTGGGAGGCCATGTTGTGGTTATACAGGACATTGGCTAAGCCACTTTTGGAATATTGTGTGTAATTCTGGCTTTCCTCCTATAGGAAGGATGCTATGAAACTTGAAAAAGTTCAGAAAAGATTTGCAAGAATGTTGCCAGCGTTGGAGGGTTTGTGCTCTAGGAAGAGACTGAATAAGCTGGGGCTGTTTTCCCCGGAGCGTCGGAGGCTGTAGAGTAACCTTGTAAAGGCTTATAAAATCATGAGGGGAGTCCAGAATTAGAGGTCATAAATTTAGGGTGAGAGGGAAAAGATTTAAAAGGGACCTAAGGGGCAACTTCTTCACGCAAAGGATGATGTGTGTATGGAATGAGCTGCCAAAGGAAGTGGTGGAGGCTGGCACAATTGCAACATTTAAAAGGCATCTGGATGTGTGTTTGAATAGGAAGGGTTTACAGGCATATGGGACAAATGCTGGCAAATGGGACTATATTAACTTAGGATATCTGGTCGGCATGGATGAATTGGACCAAAGGGTCTCTTTCCGTGCTGTACATCTCTATGACTCTATGACATTGGTAAGGCCACTTTTCAAATATTGCCTTCAATTCTGGTCTCCCTACTATAAGAAAGATATTGTTAAAATTGAAAGGGTTCAGAAAATATGAACAAGGATGTGCTGCGTTTGGAGGGTTTGAGTTATGCTCAACTGAACTGGTCCCATTTGCCAACATTTGGCTCATATCCCTCTAAATTACATAAGTGGCCTCACCAATGTCCTGTACAGCCAGACTCCCACATCCAATAAACAATAAAAAGAATGAAAGCATGGACAATAATAGTGGAGTAATTCCATTAAATTGGGAATTTACAAGAGACCATAATTAGAGAAGCGCAGATAACTTGGAGGGCTATGGTATTGGATATGGAAACAGAGTTAAGGATGAGGCAAGGTCAGAGATGGATCAGAAAACAAGCATCAGAATTCTAATGTCAAAACAGTTCTTGTGAACAGGAGCCAGTGTCGGTGACCATGAGGTTTCATTCCTTTATTTAGACTTATAGCAGTTTGTTAGAACTGAGTGGCTTGCTAGGCCATTTCAGACTGCAGTTAAGAGTCAGTCATAACATAGCAAAGATGAGTGGGAAAACGGAGAACTGGGAAGCTTTTAAAGAACAACAGAGGATTACTAAGAAGGAAATGTGCAGAGAAAAAATGAGGTACAAAGGTAAGCTGGCCAAAAATATAAAGGAGAATAGTAATAGCTTTTTCAGGTATGTGAAAGGGAAAAAAGTGGTTAAGACTAAAATTGGGCCCTTGAAGACAGAAATAGGGAATATAATATGGGGAACAAAGAAATAGCAGAAGAGTTGAATTGGTACTTCAGATCTGTGTTCACTGGGGAAGACACAAGCAATCACCCAGAGGTAATAGTGGCTGAAGGACCTGAACTGAAGGGAATTTATATTTGCCAGGAATTGGTGTTGGAGAGACTGTTAGGTCCGAAGGCTGATAAGTCCCTGGGGCCTGATGGCCTACATCCCAGGGTACTGAAGGAGGTGGCTCTAGAAATCATGGATGCGTTGGTGATTATTTTCCAAAGTTCGATAGATTCAGGATCAGTTCCTGCGGATTGGAGGGTGGCTAATGTTGTACCACTTTTTAAGAAAGGAGCGAGAGAGAAAACAGGAAATTATAGACCAGTTAGTCTGACCTCAGTGGTGGGAAAGATGAAATTACAACACATCTGGATAGCAGTAACAGGATAGGTAAGACGCAGCGTGGATTTATGAAGGGGAAATCATGCTTGACTATTCTTCTGGAATTTTTTGAGGATGTAACTCTGAAGATGGACAAGGGAGATCCAGTAGATGTAGTGTACCTGGACTTTCAGAAAGCCTTTGATAAAGTTCCACATAGGAGGTTAGTGAGCAAAATTAGGGCGCATGGTACTGGGGGCAAAGTACTGACTTGGATTGAAAATTGGTTGGCTGACAGGAAACAAAGAGTAGTGATAAACAGCTCCATTTCGGAATGGCAGGCGGTGACCAGTGGGGTACCGCAGGGATCAGTGCTAGGACCGCACCTTTTTACAATATATAATAATGATCTAGAAGATGGTATTAATAGTAACATTAGCACATTTGCTGATGATACAAAGCTGGGTGGCAGGGTGAAATGTGAAGAGAATGTTAGAAGATTACAGGGTGACCTGGACAGGTTAGGTGAGTGGACAGATGCATGGCAAATGCAGTTTAATATGGATAAATGTATGGTTATCCACTTTGGTGGCAAGAACAGGAAGGCAGATTACTACCTAAATGGAATCAATTTAGGTAAAGGGGCAGTACAAAGAGATCTGGGTGTTCTTGTACACCAGTCAATGAAGGCAAGCATGCAGGTACAGCAGGTAGTGAAGAAAGCTAATAGCATGCTGGCCTTCACAACAAGAGGGATTGATTATAGAAGCAAAGAGGTTCTTCTGCAGCTGTACAGGGCCCTGGTGAGATTGCACCTGGAATGTTGTGTGCAGTTCTGGTCTCCAAATTTGAGGAAAGACATTCTGGCTATTGAGGGAGTACAGCGTAGGTTCACGAGGTCAATTCCTGGAATGGCGGGACTATCTTATGTTGAAAGATTGGAGCGACTGGGCTTGTATACCCTTGAGTTTAGAAGACTGAGAGGGGATCTGATTGAGACGTATAAGATTATTAAAAGATTAGACACTCTGGAGGCAGGAAACATGTTTCCGCTGATGGGTGAGTCCCAAACCAGAGGACACAGCTTAAAAATAAGGGGTAGGCCATTTAGGACAGAAATGAGGAGAAACTTCTTCACCCAGAGAGTGGTGAGTGTGTGGAATGCTCTGCCCCAAAAGGCAGTCGAGGCCCAGTCTCTGGATTCGTTTAAGAAAGAGTTGGATAGAGCTTTCAAGGATAGTGGAATCCAGGGTTATGGGGATAAGGCGGGAACAGGATACAGATTGAGGATGATCAGCCATGATCGTAATGAATGGTGGTGCAGGCTCGAAGGGGCAGAATGGCCTACTCCTGCACCTATTGTTTATTGTCTATTGTCTATTATTTCGGCCTAAACTCACATGTTGGCCAGACCAGGTAAGGACATTAGTGAACCAGATTGAACTTTGTAACAATTGGTAATAGTTCTTGAGAGATGAGCTTTTAATTCCAGGCTTTACTAAATTTAAATTCCACCATCTGCCACTGTGGAATTCAAACCCACGAACCATAACACTAGCTTGTGGATCTGGATGACTAATCCAGTGAGATTAACATTATGTTACCACCTCGACTACAAATATTGGACTTCCCCTGCACCTTTCTGCCTCTCTAGTTTACTTTCTTCCTTTAAATCATTCCATAAACTTAAATCTTCGACCAAGTGTTTGGTTATCTGATCCAATATCTGCTTATGTGCTTCAGTGTGCTAGTTTGCTCAATTCGCCTGTGAAGCAACTTGGAACATTGCATTATGTTTAAACCTCCGCATACATATAAGTAATGCTGTTATTCTTTGGATGAAACAGGCACCATTAACACTTCAGTAATATCAATACTTTTAAGATGATTTGTTTATATTATTGTTTTCCTATCTCCATAAATATTTATAATTTGTTTTAATATAGCACTGGAATACTCATGCCTCTTAAGAACTCACCTGGTGGTCCCATCGCACACATAATTTGAATGTCCACTAGTTTAATTGTGCTGCAGTCCTTTAGATCATACCAATTCCAATGGTCTAACCACTGACGTAGAAGCTCAACTGGTGGCTGAGCACCATAGATCTCTCTTTGTGGCATGTTCACATCATCCACAAATACAACCTGGATAAAGTAATAGCAGAGTGTTAAAATGAGAAATGTTGTATTTCAGGTTAATTTCAAAAGAACTGAGGTTTTTCTAATCACCTGAGACATTTAGGGATACCTTTGTCATTTAGAGAATCCATAAAAATTTATATCAGACATCGCACATGTGATGCCATAACAATTTATAATTGTAGCTTATAATTAACAAAATAAAAATGCTTGGGAGCAAATATTCTGATGAGATACTCTGAATAGAAGTTGAGAGTGTGTTGCTGGAAAAGCACAGTAGGTCAGGCAGCATCCGAGGAGCAGGAAAATTGACATTTTAGGTCGGAGTCCTTCATGACCTGCTGTGCTTTTCCAGCAACACACTCAACTCTGATCTCCAGCATCTGTAGACCTCGCTGTCTCCACTCTGAATAACCACTCACCTGATTAACCAGGGAAATTAAGAACAGTATCTTCTAACTGAAAAGAAACATGCAATGTGGCAAAGATTAGTAAATCAAAGGATTTGAAAAGTTTTAAAAGCCAACAAAAGATGATCAAAGAAAAGGAAGAACGTAACTGTGAGGGTAACTAGCAGCTAACATAAAAATAGCCAGCACGGATTTGTGAAGGGTAAGTCTTATTGAATTCTTTGAGGAGGTGACCAAGCAGGTGGATGAGGGTAGAGCAGTGGATGTAGTATACATGGATTTTAGTAAGGCATTTGATAAGGTTCCCCATGGTAGGCTTATGCGGAAAGTCAGGAGGCATGGGATAGAGGGAAATTTGGCCAATTGGATAGAAAACTGGCTAACCAGTCGAAGTCAGAGAGTGGTGGTAGATGGCAAATATTCAGCCTGGAGCCCAGTTACAAGTGGAGTTCCGGGATCAGTTCTGGGTCCTCTGCTGTTTGTAATTTTTATTAATGACTTGGATGAGGGAGTCGAAGGGTGGGTCAGTAAATTTGCAGATGATACAAAGATTGGTGGAGTTGTGGATAGTGAGGAGGGCTGTTGTCGGCTGCAAAGAGACTTAGATATGATGCAGAGCTGGGCTGAGGAGTGGCAGATGGAGTTCAACCCTGCCAAGTGTGAGGTTGTCCATTTTGGAAAGACAAATAAGAATGCGCAATACAGGGTTAACGGTAGGGTTCTTAGTGTGGAGGAACAGAGGGATCTTGGGGTCTATGTTCATAGATCTTTGAAAGTTGCCACTCAGGTGGATAGAGCTTGTAAGAAGGCCTATGGTGTATTAGCGTTCATTAGCGGAGGGATTGAATTCAAGAGTCATGAAGTGATGTTGCAACTGTACAGGACTTTGGTTAGGCCACATTTGGAGTACTGTGTGCAGTTCTGGTCGCCTCACTTTAGGAAAGATGTGGAAGCTTTGGAGAGGGTGCAGAGAAGATTTACCAGGGTGTTGCCTGGAATGGAGAATAGGTCGTACGAGGATAGGCTGAGAGTGCTAGGCCTTTTCTCGTTGGAACGGCGAAGGATGAGGGGTGACTTGATAGAGGTTTATAAGATGATCAGAGGAATAGATAGAGTAGACAGTCAGAAACTTTTTCCCCAGATGCAACAGAGTGTTACAAGGGGACATAAATTTAAGGTGAAGGGTGGAAGGTATAGGGGAGATGTCAGGGGTGGGTTCTTTACCCAGAGAGTGGTGGGGGCATGGAATGCGCTGCCTGTGGGAGTGGTAGAGTCAGAATCTTTGGTGACCTTTAAGCGGCAATTGGATAGGTCCATGGATGGGTGCTTAAGCTAGGACAAATGTTCGGCACAACATCGTGGGCCGAAGGGCCTGTTCTGTGCTGTATTGTTCTATGTTCTATGTTCTATGTTCTAGACAAGAAGAGCTTGTTTAAATATATAGAACAAGGCAACTGTGAACATTGATTCATTGGAGAATGAGGTTGGGGAAATAATAAGGAGGTACTAGGAAATGGCAGAGGAGTTGAATAAATATTTTGCATCAGTCTTCACAGTAGAGGCCACTAATGATACTCTAAAATTCAAACTAATGAGGGGGTGAGGGTAAGGGTTGGGAGGGGAAAAAATGAACAAAACCAACAACAATTACTGGAGAAAATGTTCTTAGGAGACTGAAGAGGCAAAAGGCCAACAATCACCTGGACCTTTTGGATTGCATCCTCGGATTTTATAGGAAGTTACAACAGGGATCATTGATAGTAAAGAATCTTTAGATTGTAGAAAAGCTCCAAAAGATTGTCAATATAACACCCTTATTGAGGAAGGGAGTTAAACCAAAAATAGTTAACCTTGGGCAAGTTGGTTTAATATCAGTCGTTGGCAAAATGTTAGAGTCCATTGTAAAGGATGTAATAACAGAACATTTATAAACCCTAAATATAACCAAGCAGAGGCATCATGGCTTCATGAGAGGAAACTCGTACCTGGCTAATATATTAGAGTTCTTCGTGTTAGGAAAGGGGAGCCATTAGATGTATTATGTTTGGATTTCTAAAAGGCTTTTGATAAAGGATCACACACGGCTACTTAAAAAGGTAAGAATCCATGGTATTGGGGACACTATATTAGCATGAATAGAGCATTAGCTAACCAATAAAAAAGAGTTGAGATAAAGAAGGCAACCTGTAATAGTGGAGTACCACACAGACCAGTATTGTGGCCATTATTATTTACAAAATATATTAACAACCTGGATGACAGAAATTAACGCACTATTGCCAATACATGATCCTTTGTTAATGACAAAAATAGGTGGAAGATCAAGAGTGAGGTTGATACAACAATAGAGGGATATAGGTAGGTGAACTGAATAGGCAAAAAATGGCAGATGGAATATAACATGGGAAAATGATATGTTATACACTTGGCAAGAAGAGTGAAAGAGTAGAATATTATTTAAATGTGTAAATACTGCAGAAAGCTATTGCACAGAGGAATTTGGGGTTCCTAGTACATGAATTAGAAAAAGCTAGCATGCAATTTCAGTGGGTAACAAGGAACGCAAATAAGTACAGTCAGTTCTGCTATAACGCGTGTTTCTTCAACACAAATTGACTTCAACACGATGAAAGAATTTAGATTGTTATTTGCAGAATGCAAACTTTCCTTACCTGTATTGACTATAATGCGATTCTGGCCCCATTATGTTGCAGCTATTCCACGATTTTCTTATAACGCAAGACTGCACAAGAACTGAACTATCACATTATATTAGAACTGACTATATTTGCCTTTATTTGCCAGGCATGATTTTCCTTTTATGAAGTCATGATGACTCTACTTGGTTGCATTTTGGGTTTCTAAATGCTTTGTTATTACATCCTTTATTATGGACTCAAAAAGAACATCATATATAAATAGGGAGAACTAGTTAAAACTGGACATTGGTCAGATCACAGCTCAAATACTGTGAATAGTTTGGGTCCCTTTATCTAAGAAAAGATATATTAGCATTGGTGGCAGCCCAGACAAGGGTCATTAAATTGATTCTGGTTATGAAGAAGTTGTTTGGGTAGGGCTTATACTCATTGGAGCTTAGAAAATAGGAGGGACCTTATCAAAACATTAGATTTTTAAGAGTTTGACAGGTTAGAGGCAAAGAGGTTGTTCAGTAATAGTGGAGTACCACACAGACCAGTATTGTGGCCATTATTATTTACAAAATATATTAACAACCTGGATGACAGAAATTAACGCACTATTGCCAATACATGATCCTTTGTTAATGACAAAAATAGGTGGAAGAGATTGGGCCCAGAGGGCTTATTCTCAGAGTAATGAGTCACCGATTTAAGACAGAGATGAGGATTTTTTTTCTGCCAGATGGCGGTGAATCTATGGAATTCTTTATCACATAGGGCTGTTGAGGCTGGGTCATTAAGCATTTTCAAGGCAGGATAGACAGATTTTTAATCAGGAAGGAAATGGAATTGAGGATTATCTCATTGAATGGCAGAGTGGACTCAATGGCCTATTTCTGCTTCAGTTTTATGATCTATGGCCTTGTATATTTTTGACTTACTGGCATGGGAAACCTACAGTCCCCATCTGAAATAACTATAATCTACTCCTCATTCAGTCATCCTTTGTCAGCAGGAGGTCGCAACCCCATTTCAAGAATGACAGTCAAGGAAAGGGGAAGCACTCAAGGGAAAGCAGAATAGCAGGTAATCAAGAAACTTCAAATGATTCTCAGCAGTAATACACATTCACTACTTTTCTAATGTTGCCAAATTATTTGGTTATTAATTCAAAGTCTTAATTTCTTACCATTTTTTTGCCTAGAGGTGGACCAAAAACTCCCTTTCTTCTTTTGTCCAGCTTAGACATGATGATATTTTGAGTCTGAGCAGCAGTAGTTTGGGCTGAAAAGTTAATCAGCAATGGTTTATAAATGTCTTTGTTCAGATGATTTAATAAGAAATCCTAAAAGAAAACATTAGGAAGTTTATTAATACACAGAAAATACATTTCATTTCTCAATACACAGCTTAAATAGTACATAGCTAAAATTAATGGTTTGTTATGTAATTATTTTTTCTAATATCATCAAAAACATGAAATTTTATATTCCACTGAATTCAATATCTTTTTACCACAATCCTAAAGCAGAGTACAAACAAGAGTGATAGCAGAATATAATGCCTTACAAAATTTCAATTATACATTGCATTCTTTTCATGCTGGGAGCAACCTTCAATGTGATTAATTGTTATAATGTTTATGGTAATTCACTGAAGACATGCAAAAACTGCCAGCCACCTTTATGAATTTGACTCCTAAAAACTGAAAGAACTGCGTATGCAGTAAATCAAAAACAAAACTAGAAATTGCTGGAAAAGCTCAGCAGGTCTGGCAGCATCTGTGCAGAGAAATCAGAGTTACCATTTTGGGTCAGGTGACCCTTCCTTAGAACCCTTCCGTTTTTCTCTTCACAGATGCTGCCAGGCCTGCTGAGCTTTACCAGCAATTTCTGTTTCAGTTTCTTCATTTGCTAGTGTCTATATAAGCAGTGCTACTGGAAAAGAAGTGGTGAGAAAGCAATATATTTTAATGTCAGCCTTGATTGCCCTAGAATAAAAAAAAGTTTTGTAACAGTCTGCTTTGGTTAGCAGCACAGCCTCCAATACACAGCTTTTTTTTAGATTAGATTACTTACAGTGTGGAAACAGGCTCTTCGGCCCAACAAGTCCACACTGACCCTCCGAAGAGCAACCCACCCAGACCCATTCCCCTACATTTACCCCTTCACCTAACACTACAGGCAATTTAGCATGGCCAATTCACCTAACCTGCACATCTTTAGACTGTGGGAGGAAACCGGAACACCCAGAGGAAACCCATGCAGACACGGGGAGAATGTGCAAACTCCACACAGACAGTTGCCCAAAGCTTTTCCTTTGTGAGGAAATATAGCATCCAATAGATTTGGTGTGTTTGTATACCAGATTATCTCATGCTGGTGAAGCACAGTGCCATCATCGTAAAATTAGGACAAACATTTGCGTTCAAACACGGAGGGCAATAAGAAGTCAAAAATATGAAGCAATATTCACAATTTAAATTTGACAGCGCACAGAATCTATTTTGTTAAAACAAAAGACAATTCTAATTACACAGGCTCCAAGAGAAGAAAGGATTTTTTTTATTTCAAATTCATCACTGCCTTAGCATTGTGCATACTTTAGCAAATTACATGGCATTTGACTCCCTAGGGCCACATTAAGGTTTAATGCCCACTTATATGGTGCTTTTTTGTCCACAGGTTAAGTGAGCTTTAAGTGCTGCACTATAGACTGGGATCAGTACATCAAGGGCAGTTTTCAAGGCAGACAAATACAAATGAGCAGACAATTTTAAATTATAGTCTATTGTCATTCACACCATAAGATTGGATTTGAAGATAATTATGGGTAATTTATTAATCTAGTCAGAAATCACCATTCCTTCAATTCAGCAACCTAATTTGGATCTGTCCATTTACAGATAGAAGCAAATAAATAAAATTATTGCCAGGATTTAATGTTTTTACTTATATTTTTATGTGATCAGCCATGGAATACTGTACAGTCAGGACTCTTCTGAGATGTAGGGAGATAAGGAGGTAGCTTGTCTATGCCTGAGATAGCGCTGTGCGTTCCCACCCTGCCTTCCTCCATGGCCCAGACTCCTTACCGTGGACTCTTCCCACTCTTGGCCAGCCTACTAGCCTGCCCCTTTCAGCCATGACTTCCTCCAGCCATTTGGTAAACATCACTTCCAAAGGGGAGGAACAGTAATTACTCACTCCAACTGCAGTAAATTGACTGCCGAGAATGTGGTGCTGGAAAAGCAAAGCAGGTCAGGCAGCATCCAAGGAGCAGGAGAATCAATGTTTCGGGCATAAGCCCTTCACTCCAAAACATAGATTCTCCTGCTTCACTGTGCTTTTCCAGCACTACACTCTCAACTCTGATCTCCAGCATCTGCAGTCTTCACTTTCTCCTGCAGTAAATTGACTACCTCACCTGCTGCACTCAACTGATAGGCAGTCCTAAATCTGAAGGTATGTATTACTCACATACATATAACTTAATTGGGAAGGAGAACTTAATTCTGGCAAGATAGCTTTTTAATGATCATGTCAGGAAAAGCTAAGTCCTTACCTCCAACTCAAGCAAGATTCCCCAGCCATCTGACTTCTCACTCCTGAAAGCTGCACAAGGTTCTACCCCCTGTCTCCATAATAGCTAATGCATCAATCTATTCATTTATTTCCACCACACACCCTACTGTTCTTTCCTGATCCACTATGTTTAATTTGGTCAAAATGCTGTTCAGTTTCAAAGCCTTGATATGTCTAATGCTGCCTTTTGAACTTTCCTAAATCTTCCTACCATCACCCAAAAACAACTTACGCTCCTGCAACATTTTATTCATTTAAAGCCCCATCTACTACCAGGATAACCAGCTGGGTTTAAGTGAAGCCTATCCTAATAAAATAGCTCTTTCCCAGGACTAGTGCTAGTGGCATATAAGGCAAGCTTGTAATCTTGTGTACCTTTATGCAAAAAGTGGTATGTGGTTCAACTAAGAAACTAGTGGGCAAAAATATCTATTATGGATTCTAGTTTGGCATCAAATATGCTAAAGGACATCATTATTGTTCAGATTCAAGATAAGTTTTACTTCCTAAGTATTAAGAGTTTTATGGGACAGGCAGTTTGAATGTTCTCTCTCCCATCGCACCCTTCCAGGACCCAAGCCTTGAAATCATCCTTCAAGTCCACTTGTGCAGACCATCATTCACAGCAAGCCTGCAGCATCACTGGAATCTTTGTTGCTTAGCCCACTTGTCTGGGAGATGGCTTGGAATGTACAGAAATGCCAATAATGCCTCAAAGTGATTCCAGTCTGGCCTTACTACAAAAAAAAAAGAATGGCAGCACAAAACCTCCCCCATCAGACCCAGGTGGCATGAAGAAAGGTCACAATGCAGATCTGTACCAGTGGCCCACACCAAATAATGTTGATCCAGGGTAGGAAAAGGATGAACAATCTCCAACTCATTGGCACAGTTAAGCTGTCTGATCTTGTCACTGCAAAACATTACTCATTGTGGCATTGCTCAGTCTAACATCGCCACCACATAGGCATGACAATATGGGACAATCACATGCAAACCTGAACATCACATAGGTAATATGTACTGAAGAGCTGACCACCACTTAATGCTGTCAATTGCTGACAGTTCCTGGGCAATATGCTTCATATTCACTTACAAGAGATTTCCAAGACCAAGCATGAAGTCATATGCTTATAAAGTATTCATGTAACCATTACAATCAAATTCAATCATCCTCTGTCTCTGTTTGCATAAGATCATCCAAACCAAGAGAGAATGGCTTGAACTGTGGAATTTAAATCCTCAACCCTTTTGAGAAGCAGGCTGCAGACCTGGCACAGGAGGAGTATGCCATACCCATGCCAATGAAGAGACAGGAATGTCACAAATATCCAGTGACAAGGCCTGTAGCCAGTTATTCTACGGTGAACAGACAGTGTCAGACACATTGCACTGTCAGAACTGAGCATGTTCACAACTCATTATTTTGTTTCCACACTACAAATGCTGACAACCACAGAAGAGGTGGAAGCCCACAACCTTGCCCATTGGCACCACCATCTCTAAGGGTGATGTCTCTGAAATCTCAGAGGAGGCACTGAAATGACATTGAAGTGCACCCTCTACCAGCATCATGGCGGACCAACGTATAGAGTAGGTTTGGGGCACATCACTGACAGCAGAAGAAACCATACTTGAGGTCCCTGACATTCAGAGGACTACTGGGGAATCAAGTACCCGGTC
Organism: Chiloscyllium plagiosum; assembly: GCF_037043375.1. Taxonomy (NCBI): domain Eukaryota; kingdom Metazoa; phylum Chordata; class Chondrichthyes; order Orectolobiformes; family Hemiscylliidae; genus Chiloscyllium; species Chiloscyllium plagiosum. The sequence continues at coordinate 6,582,416 of NW_028270145.1, forward strand.
AGCCATATGCAGGTAAAGCACCTGAGTACTCAGACATAAGTGATATGCATATGCTGAGGCTGGCAGGGGGATATCAGGCAGTTAAGCCACAGACCCTCAATAGACTAGCGTGAAATACGGAGAAGACTATCCAAGTTCTGTCGACTATCATGACTCTGCCATGTGAGCTTCGAATGTGGCTTAATGGTAGAGACAATTCTACAAACGTGCACTTCCACCAAGGAGTTTCTAATTACAAGAACCATGGCTGAAGTTTGGACTATAATATAATCACCTCGTATTATCAAAAATCTTGGACATCTACTGTAGTGCCGATGGCTCCATGCTGGATGTATCAGATCGGTGAATTACTGTTCCAGTGTGAATTACTTTCAAATATTAATCATACAGTGCCATCCTAAGCAATTTTCAAAATCAGATACCTATGCAAGTTAATTATTCTGATTGTTTTGTATGCATCAATGTTTGCATAAGTATGGTTCAGAAAGAAATGATGGGCAGATGCAAATGTAAGTTAAAGATTAGATTAATAAACGTAATGATGTTACTTAACTAGATTTATCTCTGAATCAACATTATTAAAATAATTTATTTGTTTATTGCTATTTGTGGGACCTTCGTGTATGCAAACTAGCTGGGGCTGTTAACTTCATTATTTCATTGGCATTGGAAGTGAGGTACACAGAGATCAGAAAAAAAACTTTATTTTCTTTGCAATTTTACAAATAGGTCAAATTGACTAAGAGACAGAAAACAGTGTATTATAGCACATACACACTGCTGGATCAGCAGGTCTGGCAGAACTGAAAATATCTTTAGTTCTGAAGAAGAGTCATACTGGACTCCAAATGTGAACAGTATTTTACATCACAGGTGCAACTAGACATGTTGTGTTTCTCCAGCATTCTCTGTGTTGGTTTCAGATTTCTAGCATCCACAGTATTTTGCCTTTATTAGGGGACTGAGGAGTTGTTTTGCACACTAAATGTGGCTTTGCAATGGTGTCTCCTACAGTTCAATGTTGAGACCACTGTACCTTTTGATATAATGCATACTATATTAATAACCTAGATTTGGATATATGGAGAATAATTTCAAAGTTTGCTGATAACAATGGATTGGAAATTTACTGGTTTAAAATAGTTTAAGCTTCAGGAGGTCATAGACTGGTGAAATGGGCAGAAATGTTGCAGAAGAAATTTAGCAAAGACAGGTAGGACGTGATTCATTTTGGAAGAAAGAATAAAGAGAATCAACATAGTCTAAATTCGGTGCTGGTTAATAAAATGTTTGCCGCAGTTCAACGTTAATGGAGGGTTCAGGAACCAAAGAGACTTGAACATGTACCTACTTACTTAAAAGTAGCAGTGTAATTTGAAAAGGCTGCTAAAAAGGCATGGGGGAGTCATGGTTTTGTCTTTATACAGCAAGCTTCTAATTACAAAGAAGTTATTCTAAATCTTTATAATGCACTGATAAAATCCCAGCTAGTGAACTATGGTCAGTTTAGGGGAACACATTTTAGGAAGGAGACCAAAGACATCATTTGGGCGGCACAGTGGTTAGCACTGCTGTCTCACAGTGCCAGAGACCCGGGTTCAATTCCCGCCTCAGACGACTGACTGACTGTGTGGAGTTTGCACATTCTCCCTGTGTCTGCATGGGTTTCCTCCAGGTGCACCAGTTTCCTCCCACAGTCCAAAAATGTGCAGGTTAGGTGAATTGGCCATGCTAAATTGCCTGTAGTGTTAGGTGAAGGGGTAAATGCAGAGGAATGGGTCTGAGTGGGTTGCGCTTCGGCGGGTCGGTGTGGACTTGTTGGGCCGAAGGGCCTGTTTCCACACTAAGTAATCTAATCACTAGGGTGAAGAAGAGATTTACTCGGATGGTTGCCTGCAAGAATGAGAAACCTCAGTAAGATGGATGGACAAGGAGAAAATTGAGATAGCACTTACAGCAGAGAAGGTTAATTGGAGACTTGATGCAGCTATTAAAATCATTTAGCTTTTTGATAGAATATCTAAGAAGAAATTTTCCTAAGACAGGATTGGTAACAGAAGGCACAGATTTGTTTGAAGTTATTTGACAATGAAACTGAAAGTGACAAAGGGGAAATAAAATATTCAGCAAGCTATTATAATCTGAAACATATTGCATGAAAGACTGGTGGGAGCAAACTAAATAGTATCAAAGAGTTTGGCTTAATAGTGGAAAAAGAAGTTAGCAGAGCTTTGGGAAAACAAGACGAGGGAATGGGTTTGGATAATTCGTTTGAAGAACCACCATGTGTACAATGGACTGATGGCCTCTCTCTATGCAATAAAATTACATTATTCTGTGAACACAGAAGTTTTTACTGCAAAAGAAGAATCCAGCTAGGTGGAATCTGAACACTATGGATCAGTTTATAATGCTACATTTCAAAGCCATCCACAAAACTGCATGGAGGATGTATTTTGCGAGCTTACTGTTCAAATATAGGGATTAAAAGTTCAAAACTATACCATGCAAAATATGCCTGCACAGCTGTTTTTTACACTACAACTATTTAATCCTAGCCAGCTTTTCACATAGGTGCTGATCATTGCCTACCCCAATGGTGAACAGCAGAATTTCTATGTGGCCTTTGGACTATCTTGTATTTCAATTTAAAACTATAATCAGTAACTACAATTCCAACCTAGATATTCTCCAATGAAAATAGTAATGTAGATTTCTACACCAGAATTCAGATAGGCAGACACTAGTACTTGTACCCTTACAAGCATTTATTCACAGTCATATTACATATTATGTACCACCAATCTATGAAACACTTTCAGGCCTGTTTCTTGACTAACATATCCTATTTGATTTTTCCAGTAATGATATAACCACCAACACTGCTGCCACAACCAATTCACCTTTCCTCTTTAATACAGTGATAGAAATTTCATGTGTTTCAAAAATAATCTAACATTACTGTAATCTAGTCATAATAACTAATAATTAAAATAAAAACACATGATATTACTGTTACAGGTATTGTATCAAATGATGTAATTGATTAACTTTTTTTTATTAAGCCATTTGTTTCAATACCAAGAGAACGCTTACAATAATGTAGACACTTTTCCCTGTTCCAGTTGGACCCACAAACATAGAAGGTTTTTGATTTGTTGTCATAAGTTTCATAAGTTCCATGTAACGAATGGTATCTTTAGTTGGTACAATAATTTCATTGAACTCTGCATCTTTTGGAATGGGGGGAACCGAGTTCAATCTTTCAGTCCATAATTCCCATCTTCCTGATCCCTAAGAATGAAAAAGATTTAAAGACAAGTTAGGCAAAGCAAACTTGTATCAGTCTATAAAATGGCAGCAATATAGAGGCAAATATGAATCAAAAGTTTCTTTCAGACTTCTCGGTAATTCAGTGTTATGGTTATTAAAAATGGGGCCAAATTCCAGGAGTCCTGCTTTGCTAATGATAACATGGCTATCTGCCTCTGGATACAAAGTTGTGGAGACAGGCATTGTCTCAAAGCTCATCATCTATCCAAGCAGCAGAGGAATTAGTCAAATATCAGCCAACAAAATTGAAACTTAGTATTCTAAGCATGGAACTGAGGTCCAGAAAGGGCAGATAAGGAAGATATTTTACTTTATAAAAATGGTCCTAAGAAAGTACGTTGTTATTTTCAAGTTAATTCATCTACTCTGATCTTCAGGTATCAATGGATTCTTACTACCCATCATGTGGCAACCTTTCTTCTACGTCTATCGTGGGATTTTTGTTTTTTATTCATTCATAGGATAAAGGCATCGCTGGCCAGGCAGCATTTATTGCCCATCTTTAATTGCCTAGAGGGCAGTTAAGAGTCAACCACATTGCTGTGAAGTCTGAAGTTACATGTAGGCCAGACCAGATAAAGATGGCAGTTTCCTTCCCTAAAGGACATTAGGAAACAAGATGGATTTTTCCTGACAATCACAATGGATTCACAGTCATCATTAGATTCTTCATTCCAGATATTTATTGAATACAAATTCCACCATCTACCATGCCGGGATTCAAAGCCAGGTTCCTGTACATGATTTGGGTCTCTGGGTAAATAGCCCAGCAATAGCATCACTAGGTCATTGCCTCCCTATTAAACAGATGAATTCCCAGGGAAACCATGGGTTTCTGCAGAAATTAAGGGAGAAGATAAATAATGAAGAAACCATGGCAGAAATAGGCTGCACCCAAAACCGAGGTCCACTGCTCTCTCTCCAGTCTTTAGCATGCATTCATTCTCTGTCCTTATCATCACGGTGAATTCCAAAACTTCATTTCAGAATGGAACTTGTAGTAGTTTTTATGTGGGAATTATTGAATTCCTAATTTTTAAATGATTTGTCACTAACTTAATTGAGGGAATCACACTCATTTGGCCTTACCAATCAAAAAGCAAAAGTTGCACTTAAAAATGCACACACTGGGTCTGTTACTTACGTAGTATAATGTGTTATAATGGATATTGGATTATCCATGGATTAATTATAGAGTCATAATGCTAATCTTATGCTGTATAGATGATCACAAAAAGTGAAGCAGCATCACATAATTTGGTTTCTCATGTATCTCTGTGGAAGATGATGCCAGAAAAGTAAGACACTTTATAATAAGGCTCCTGTTTCTTGTGCCTCTGCAGAATCATTAAGTACTTTACATTATTCTAACATTACCAAGAAAATTGTAACCTCTACATTACATTCTGATCCAAGGCTGATGATTACTGAATTATGCTGTTTGAGCAATTAAATTAAATGTCCTTTTTACATGTCAAAGCTTGTGCTTTAGTCACAGTATATAGGCCCAAGTATTTGTCTACTGCCTGAAACTGCTTAATTTATCAAGGATGGCCACCAGAAAGACTAAGGAAGATAAAATCTTCTTAACCACCAGCCTAATGGAAATCTGACATACTATATTTTATTGTAATCAGCTGCACAGTACCAAAGCTGGAAGAAGCCTCACATAGTAAAAAAGAAGCTTTACCTCAAAGTGATCTTCGAAAACTTTCCATAAGTAGTTAGGATATTTATTACAAATAACTTAGGAAATGATAAAAGGTACATTCTTCAATTCACAATGTGATTATTGGGTAGAATTTTCTCACTTGCAGTTAGAATGTTTTGTTAAGCGAGATTCATGGCACCTGGTCTGACATGACTGAAGCAAATTTTCTCCCACAGTCTTTCACTCCTAGTTTTATTAATTCTGCAACCACGCATTTTGTTCTCTGGGAATCATCCAGCAGGAGAGACAGAATCACTTGTCACTGTCTGGCTTTCACACCTTTGAGGCCATATTTAAAGCCCATTTGCCTGCTACTTCAGACAGTGCAAGCCACAAACAGAACCTCACACTGTTCAACTATTATTATTGAATACATAGCTCAGAGAAAGGAAGACTCAATCCTTGCTTTGCAGAAAGGGACGTGGAGTTGTTGATAGATATGGTGGTAGAAAGGAGGGCAGTTCTTTTTCTGCAGCTATTACAAGAGGCAGAGCCACCAGACACAGCCAGGACATAGGTGCAACCAGGGTCAGTGCTACATCCTAGGTGAAAAGGAATGCCCAGCAGTGAGTAAAGAAAGTAAATGACCTTCTTCTCAGTTTAAGTGCCGCCATATTCTCTCTGCTACCTCAAACTCATAGGGCCATCACTCATTAACTCTGTTACTGCACATGTATCTATCTCATCAGGTTCATGGACTATAACTCTCAGTATGCATTACATCTAATCAATGGCTCTCATACGTTACACTCATCAAGGTACTAAGGTTTCTTGCCCTCTGCACTTCCTGCTCACTCCTGTTGACACCTCACTGCCTCTCCTTTACATACATCACCACTAAACAATCTTCCATGCAGTTCCAACATATTCAATCCCTTCTTTTGCCTCATTGCAGGAAAACGAGGCTCACCCCCAGACTGTCTCAACAGCACCCGATTGATCTATATGTAATCTTCAGACTGCTTGAAGTTAACTTGGAGACCCTGAAGCCTGATCCCCCGACTCAGCCAGGATCTAGAGCCTAACAGGCCAACACATTGTATTGTAAACAGATGAGATCCTCATGTAACTGTAATAGTTTCTCCTGACTGATTGAGGTCTCCCTTTATCCCACTAGAGTCATAGAGATGTACAGCATGGAAACAGATACTTCGGTCCAACCCGTCCATGCCGACCAGATATCCCAACCCAATCTAGTCCCACCTGCCAGCACCCGGCCCATATCCCTCCAAACCCTTCCTATTCATATACCCATCCAAATGCCTCTTCAATGTTGCAATTGTACCAGCCTCCACCACATCCTCTGGCAGCTCATTCTATACACGTACCAACCTCTGAGTGAAAACGTCCCTTAGGTCTCTTTTATATCTTTCCCCTCTCACCCTAAACCTATGCCCTCTAGTTCTGGACTCCCTGACCCCAGGGAAAAGACTTTGCCTATTTACCCTATCCATGCCCCATATAATTTTGTAAATCTCTATAATGTCACCCCTCAGCCTCCGCGCTCCAGGGAAAACAGCCCCAGCCTGTTCAGCCTCTCCATGTAGCTCAGATCCTCCAACTCTGGCAACATCCTTGTAAATCTTTTCTGAACACTTTCAAGTTTCACAACATCTTTCCGATAGGAAGGAGACCAGAATTGCACGCAATATTCCAACAGTGGCCTAACCAATGTCCTGTACAGCCGCAACATGCACTTAATACTCTGACCAATAAAGAAAAGCATACCAAACGCCTTCTTCACTATCCTATCTACCTGCGACTCCACTTTCAAGGAGCTACGAACCTGCACTACAAGGTCTCTTTGTTCAGCAACATTCCCAAAGACTGCTCACCTTTGACTTTCACACATGCCCATTTGCTGGAAACACATGCAGTATGTTTGCTACATAAACTGCTGGCACATGCTGCAGGTCTGATGCTGATATAGCATAGTGCCACACAGTAACATATACACCCACTATCTGAATGACAGATTAACTGTTCAACACTCCCCACTATTGCAATCTGCTGCCTCTCCCTCTCCACTAAAAAAAATGCAAACACAGAGGCTTGCAGCTGTAACTGAGCACGACAGACCCTGTGTGCTAAGACAACAATGCAAGTCACTGCTGAAGTCAGGGTGTGAGTGCTAAGAAAGTAAGTGAAGATGCACTCTGTGCAAATGCATAAGAAGTATGCTCCCATAAGCAAAGCAACCTGATAGAAGCATGCAAGTCATAATCATCTCTGAGCTCCAGTGTGAAGCATTGAAGATCTCTGAATTAGTAAGAGAGCAAAGCATGATGATATGGTGAGGCTCATGGTTTGCCAATGTTGAATTCCATGGATGAAGGCTCAAGGCACATAGTGGTCATGGAATATGCAGGATGTTGTGAAGAAGCAGTTGCATGATAGCCAGGACAAGCATTCGGCAAGCTACAGTTGACAGGTAGGAGCTCTGACTTAGAAGCTCAGTATTGCACCATTTATTTTCTTGGTGAAGGAGAGGAGAATTAGAAATGGCTCATAAAAAAGGCAAGTTGGGACTTTAAGAGATGCAAATACATGGAATTAAGCTACTTGTCCTTCAGTAGCAAGATTCTAAAGAGACCATTTAGAGCTTGAGGGTAAAATCAGAAAAGAGTTCTCAATAACAAAAATTAGATCTTTTTATTCATGCTGTATTTTTCCACTTAAGCCAAATTAGGGAGGGGAAATTTCTGCCCATTGTGTTTTATTTACTTAAAGGAATTGTTTTTTAAAAAATCATAAAACAAAATGCAAAAACATTTTTAAAAAAGAAATAGCCCGTTGGTGATTCTTACGAAAAGAAATAAGCAACATTTTTAAGTTTGATCTTTTTCTTGTGTTAAGGATGTGTTCAAAAAGTCTCATTTATTTAATATGTAATTGGTATTTTAATAAATAGAACCTTCTTAAAACCCTTAGGCCTTAACTTTCTTTACAACAAATAGCTTTCAGTTTCGCAAATAAATTGCATTTAAGTTCAACACAGAACTTACAACGTGAAAACAGGCCATTTAGTCCAAACAGTTCGTGGTGGTTGTTAAACTCTACAGGAGCACAGGTCCTAATTCCATAAGCACAACTGATCCCAGTTCTCTTTCTTCCAACCACATACCTATCTTATATGAAAAAAAACTCTACTTCAATCATCAGTTTCATTCATTGCTTGTTAATAAAGTAAATGCACAATTTGGCCACGATTGCTCATACACTGTTGTACTCAAGTTCTCTCTGGTGCTGCGTGGAAAAGCCCACCCTGTTTCAACATTTGATTTGAAGCTCCCAGCATATTGTTTATGCACTAAAAGTGGCATGTCTTCTGTTTCCAGTAGTCCTTTTGTGAATCTCCAACATAAATTTCAATTTGCACTGTTCAACAATACATATTGGTTAATTGTGGATGCATTGGTCAAAGTATGTTAAAAATTATTGATGGAAAATTATAGACTGCACACTCTTGTTATCCTAATGCCCACTTCCGAAGGGTGAAGAACATTAAACTAATGAAATTTAAATTATTTCTTTGTATATTTCTCTGTTGCATTTTTAATGATTTGTAATTATCTGTGTTGGATTTCATTTGGCAGTTATCTGTACATGATAGAACTATTAATCCTTAGCTGTCTATGCCTCTGTATTTTAGTGTTGTGGCATATCTGGTTTGATTTATTATGTTCACATGCACCAAGATACAGTGAACAGTATTGCTTATGTGCTAATTATACAAATAATACTTTACATAAGTACGACAAAGTAATAGAACAGAATATAGAATATAATGTTACAGCTACAGAGAAGGTGCAGAGATAGATCAACTCTAACGTATGAGAGGTCCTTTCATAAGTCAGATGATTGCAGGGAAGAAGCTCTTCTTAAATCTGTTGGTACATGTTTTCAAACCCTCGTATATTCTGGCCAATGGAAGAGGGTGGAAGAGGGTATAACCAGGGGCTTTGATTACGCTGCTGCTTTCCAGAGGAAGTGGTATGTTTGTAGCCAAAGTCAATTGAAGGAAGGCTGGTTTTCATGACAGACTGGGCTGCATTCACAACTCTCTGTAATTTCTTGTGGTCTTTGGCAAAGCAGTTGCCATGCCAAACTGATATGCATCCGGATAGGATGCTTTCTAAGGTGCATCTCTAAAAATGGTAAGAGTCATTGTGGACCTGCTGAATTTTCTTAGCCTTCTGAGGAAGTAGAGGCATTGGTGTGTCCTCCTGACTGTAGCATTGATGTGGATGGACCAGGATAGATTGTTGATCATATTTAATCCTAGGATGTTGAAGCTCTTGACCATCTCCATCTCAGCATCATTGATACAGAAGCAGCATGGCCTCCAGGTGAATTCAATGAGCAACTCCTTCATTTTGCTGACACTGAGGGAAAGATTGTTGTCTCTATAATCTCTTTCCTGTACTCTACCTTGTCATTGCTTGTGATCTGGCCCACTACAGTGGTGTCATCAGAAAATTTGTGAATGGATTTGGCCACACATTGATAAGTGTATAATGCAGAAAAGCTAGATATGATCTTCGCATAATAAGGGGCTGACCTTGCAACCTTGCAGGGCAACAATGTTGAGGATTATTGTGGTGGCGGTGTTGTTGCCTATCCTTACTGATTGTAGTCTGCGGATCAGGATGTTGAGGATCCAGTTGCAGAGTGAGGAGCAGAGTCTGAGGACTCAGAGTTTGATTGGAATTATGACGTTGAAGCTGGAGCTGAAGTCAATAAAGGGGAGTCTGACAAAGGTGTTCTCGAATCCAGATATTCCTGGGATGAGATAGCGCCAGGAAGACAGCATCTGCCGTGGATCTGTTGTGACATTCGGTGAATTGTAGTGGATCAAGGTAATCTGGGAGGCAGAAGTTGATGTGTGCGGTTTACCACGCAGTAGTCATTAAGGAACATTGCCTGAATTTTCACCAATATGTTAGGTAGGAGCCTCACACGATAGTAAGGAGGGATTAAAGTTCTCTGCAAATACTCTCTCCAGCTGGTTCGCACAGAATCTGAGTGCATGGCTGGGGACTCCATCCAGGCCTGTCGCTTTCGTGGGTTCACCCTCAAGAAGGCAAATCTGACATCTGCAGTGGTGACTGTGGATACTAGGGCATCCAAGGCTGTTGGGACACGTGACATTATTTCACTCACCTTCTGTTCAAAACGAGCATAGAATGCATTGAATTCATCGGGGAGGGATACATTGTTGTCAGCAATACCGCTCGACTTCGCTTTGTAGCCCATTGTATTGTGTAATCTTTGCCATAGTCAATGTGTGTTCATTTTGTTAGTCTGGGACTTTAGTTTAATCTGGTATTGTTTCTTAGCATCCCTGATGGCTTTGCGAAGATCATATCTAGCTTTTCTGCATAGGTGAGAGTCACCCGACTTGAACACCTCAGAGCTGAACTTCAGTAGGGAGTCTGGTTCATCCATGGTTTCCAGTTGGGGAACACTCAGATTAATTTCTTTGGCACACAGTCCCCTACACACTTACACTACTCCTTTAGCTTGCCCTCTGAGATTTTGAAAATGGATCAGTCTGCTGATTCCTAGTCACATAGGAGTTCGTCTGAACAACTTTTCAGTGATTTCTCGTAACCAGGTAATTTTTGTACACTAATAACAATACAAATATATTCCTCAAATCTGTGAGACACAACTCAATACAACCCCAATTCTTGATGTAACAGTATTTTCTTTAAGGTTCCTATTTTGGCCAGTTTTCGCTAGTTTTCTTCACTAGATCCCTGGGTCTTTTAGTTAAATTAATATGTTATTGTTTAAATTTTCATCAAATTCTATTTGAAAGTACAAATAAACTCATATGAAGTGCCATTATCCACTTCATCGCTAATATCCCCAAAAAACTCCAGAAGGTTCACAATTCAGAACTTCCACCATATAAACCAAAGGTGGAATTTTTTAGGGGTCCGAGATGTGTGGCAGAATCAAGTGCAGAGGCCCATCTCAATGTCATGAATATCTTGCTCCAGGCTTTCAGCTTTTCATAAATGGCATGGTCAGATTCTTGCGAGGTAGTGGTGAAATAGGGGATCTGTGGCATATTCTTTACCTCTGAAACAGGAGACCCAGGTTTACGTCTCAACTGTTCCATTTCTAAACAGATTGGTTAGAAAATAGTTTTAGGAGAGGCAATTGCCCAGTGGTAATATCACTAGACTATTAATCCAGAAAGTCAGCTAACATTCTGGCAACCCGGGTTTGAACAGCAGATGGTGGAATTTGAATTCTATAAAAGATTTGTGAAATTAATAATCTATTGATTGCCATGAAACCATTGTTGATTGTCATAAAAACCCATCTGATATATTAATGTCCTTCAGAGAAGGAAATCTTGTATCCTCGCCTGATCTGGCTGAGACATGACTCCAGACTCACAGCAAAGTGTTTGATTCTCAATGGGTAATTAAGGCTGGTGGCCCTAGCCAGCGACACCCACATCCTGTGAATGAATTTTTAAAAAGCCAATTGATGAAGGCATAACTCTTCTTCAGAACTTTCCCTTGTCAATACCCAGTTGCAATTTGAATGTCATTAACATTTCTTTTTGCTTTCACTACAGTGCTTGTCAATTTTTTCTCAAGCATCTAATTCTTCCCAATTTCAAATTTAAATTTCTTTCAAATTACATTTACTCTAATTTGAAATCATACCCAATTTTAAAATTTATCAGTTCTCTCAACCATTTTAAGTTTTATTTTAGGTCAGTTTTGTAGAACCTTGAAATCGCTTACTAAATCTTCAATTATTAAAGTCAGTTCATGCCAAAAGTTCTCTCTTGTTCCCTTATAGAACCATTAAATTGCAAGCAGCAAAATCCAACAGAGAAGTTGCTAACCTATGACATGTTCCTCCTCCACTCTCTGCATATTGTGTAAATCTAATTGCAAAATTACCTTGAATTATGCATATTCTAAAAATTGAATATCAAGTTAGTCATATCATTTCTATTGAAATATAGAAAACAATTTTAATATTTCAGCTAATTCATCTTCTACTCGAACATCAACACTAATTATATTTTGGAGAGCTCTAACTTTCTACCTAACAGAGGATACCGAGAGGACTTCTAAATATAACAGAATTTTTTATATTAAATATAATGTTCAAGATCTTGAAATAAACTAATTTCTCAAATGTTTGTATTTTTAATATCCCACTTAAATTTATAAATATTCAACCTGAATTAATAAAATAGAATTTTAATCTCTGTTTTTAAAATGGGGAGTGCAATATACTGGCTCAGCAATGTAAAGCTGCAGAATGATGAATTTAGATTTGATCTTTCACACATCTGAACTCTTAATCTTAATGTAACAGATAAATGCTTGACATTTCCCTCATACAACAAGAGTCAAAGGAATCAACTTATTTTAGTACATACATCTTTAATGAACACATAGTCATAGATAAGGCCCTCCTCAGGAATCGGAACAGTAGGGAGTTTTGCTGGAGGATCAACTTGAAGAAATAAATTGAAGAGTGTTCTTGTCTCCTCAGTAAGAGGTCCATTGATTATTTCTCGCACAAGTTTGTCAAACTTCAGTCGATCATCCTCTCTGGAGGTAGCACCAACTGACCAGATTAGGGAAAACAGAAAAATTCCCTATGAAGAATAAAAGCAATAGTGAACAGAAGAATTCACGCAAAATCATTTCATAAAGAACACAAGCTATGCACTAAACCAAGCACAATCAGGCAGAGTATATTGCCATGAAGCTTCTGATCAGTGACCATAATATGTGTATAGCAATCCCTTTGATGAAGAGCCTTCTCGACTTGAAATGTAAGCTGGCTCTTCTGACCCACCATGATTTCCAGCATTTGTTGTTTTCAGTACAGATGCCAGCATCTGCAGTAATTTGTTCCTACATTTTGTCATCAAAAACTGCCCTGATTCAATACAGTTACATGTTCCTCTATCCTAGCTTTCAGAGAAGTGCTCAGTGCAGGATATGTCAGGGAACTCCATCACAGCAGAATAGTTGGGGAGGACAGGATATATCTCTTTTTTACTGTGTGAATTACAGTATGGGAAACTTAAAGGTTCAGTCTTTGAATTTTAGTGAGTGGATGAATAGATAAACATTAGTGAATGAATGAATGATTAAGAGTGTGCATATGTGAGTGAGTTGAATAGATGAATGAGTTAGTAGGTGGATAAGTCGGTATGGTGGATAGCAGGGTAAATGGCCCAGATGGGATAGTGGATAGAGTGAATAGATGGACAAACTGCATGAGGTGGACAAATGCATTGGGGGTGGGAGTGGTAAGGGTAGGTGGATGAGTTGCTGGGTGAGTCGGTTGTGATGGTTATGGTCAATCATCAGCAAATTGATAGAATGACTGAGATTAGTGTTCAGTTTCTGCCAGGACCACTCAGCTCTTGACCTTATTACAGCCTTGACCAAAACATGGACAAAGAAGCTAAACACCAGAGTGAGCTGAATGTGAGATCAAGTTAGTGTGGAAAAATGAAGACTGCAGATGCTAGAGAGTCAGAGTCAAAAAGTGTGGTGTTGGAAAAAGCACAGCAGGTCAGGCAGCATCCGACGTTTCAGGCATAAGCCCTTCATCAGGAATGTGAAGGGGGAAGGGCTGAGAGATGAAAAGGGGCATCAGGATGGGACCAGGGTGGGGAAAGTAGATGGGAAGACGATAGGTGATTGCAGGTAGGCGGTGATTGTGATAGGTTGGTGGGGAAGGTGGAGTGGATAGGTGGGAAGAAGATGGGCAGATAAGTCAGGTCAAGAGGAAGGTGCCGAGTTGGAGGGTTGGATCTGTGGTGAGGTGGGGGTGGGGAAATTTGGAAACTAGTGAAGTCAATGTTGATGCCATATGGTAATAGAGTCCCGAGGTGGAAGATGAGGTGTTCTTCCTACAGTCAGCAGGTAGCTTTGATTTGGCAGTGGAGGAGGCCACGTATGGCATCATGGAGCTCTTACAAAACTATAGTCAATGGGAATTAGGGTGAAAATTCTCTATTGGATGGGGTCATGTCTAACACAAATGAAGATAGCTATGGTTGTTGGAGATCAGTCATCTCAAATTTAGGACATCTCAAAAGATGTTCCTCGTGGTAGTCTTCAACGCCTAACCATCTTTTGCTACTTCAGCAATGGCCTTTCCACCATCATAAGGTGAAAAGTGGGATATTCTTTGATGATTACATAATGTTCAGCACTGTTCCAGATACTGAAGCAGTATGTGTGCACATGCAGGAAAATCCAGACAACATTGTGGAGTTGGAGTATGTGTGGAGTGTGCACATTCTCCCCATGCCTGCGTGGGTTTCCTCCAGATGCTTAGGTTTCCTCCCAAAGTCCAAAGATGTGCAGGTTAGGTGAATTAGCAGTACTAAATTGTCCATAGTGTTCAGGGATGTGTAGGTTAGGTTCACTAGGCATTGGAAATGTAGGGGAATGGATGTAAATGAGTTATTCTTCGGAGGGTCAGTGTGGACTTGCTGGGCCAAATGGCCTGTTTCCACACTGTAGGGATTTCATGACTCAATGATGATGATGATTCAGTCTTTGGCTGACAAGTGGCAAGTACACTTCCACTACACAAGTGCCTGGCATTGACCATCACAAATAAGAGAGAGTGTAAACACCTCCCCTTGACATTCAAAGGCATTACAATCTCTGTAACTTCCAACATCAACACCTTAGAGATTACCATTATCAAGAAACTGAACTGGACCAGCTATATAAATACTGTTGCTGTAACAACAGTTAAGAAACTCAGAATTCAAGTGAGCAATGCACCTTCTGTCTCCACAGTATACAAGACACAAGTCAGGAGTGTAGTTGAATACACCCCAGCTCTTGGATGAAGACAACTCTAACAAAAGTCAAGAAGCTCAACACCATCCGGGACAAAGTAATATTTTAACTTGATTGCAACCCCGTCCACCACTATTAACACTCACTCCCTCCACCATTGATTCATGTTGCAACAATAGACAATAGGTGCAGGGGTAGGCCATTCTGCCCTTCGAACCAGCACCACCATTCATTATGATCATGGCTGATCATCCTCAATCAGTATCCTGTTCCTGCCTTATCCCCATAACCTTTGATTCCACTATCCAACTCTTTCTTGAAAGTATCCAGAGACTTGGCCGCCACAGCCTTCTGGGGCAGAGCATTCCACACACTCACCACTCTCTGGGTGAAGAAGTTTCTCAACTCTGTTCTAAATGGCCTACCCCTTATTTTTAAACTCAGTCCTCTGGTATGAGACTCACCCATCAGCGAAAACATGCTTCCTGCCTCCAGAGTGTCCAATCTTTTAATAATCTTATACATCTCAATCAGATCCCCTCTCAGTCTTCTAAACTCAAGGGTGTACAAGCCCAGTTGCTCCAATCTTTCAACATAAGATAGTCCCGCCATTCCAGGAATTGACCTCGTGAACCTACGCTGCACTCCCTCAATAGCCAGAATGTCTTTCCTCAAATTTGGAGACCAAAACTGCACACAATATTCCAGGTGCGGTCTCACCAGGGCCCTGTACAGCTGTAGAAGAACCTCATTGCTTCTAAACTCAATTCCTCTTGTCATGAAGGCCAGCATGCTATTAGCTTTCTTCACTGCCTGCTGTACCTGCATGCTTGCTTTCATTGACTGATGTACAAGAACACCTAAATCTCGTTGTACTGCCCCTTTACCTAACTTGACTCCATTTAGGTAGTAATCTGCCTTCCTGTTCTTGCCACCAAAGTGGATAACCACACATTTATCTACATTAAACTGCATCTGCCATGCATCTGTCCACTGACCTAGCCTGTCCAGGTCACCCTGTAATCTCCTAACATCCTCCTCAATTTCACCCTGCCACCCAGCTTTGTATCATCAGCAAATTTGCAAATATTACTTTCAATACCATCATCTATATCATTAATGTATATTATAAAAAGATGCGGTCCCAGCACTGATCCCTGCGGTACACCACTGGTCATTGCCTGCCATTCCGAATGGGAGCCGTTTATCACTACTCTTTGTTTCCTGTCAGCCAATCAATTTTCAATCCAAGTCAGTATTTTGCCCCCAATACCATGCGCCCTAATTTTGCTCACTAACCTCCTATATGGAACTTTATCAAAGGCTTTCTGAAAGTCCAGGTAAGCTACATCTACTGGATCTCCCTTGTCCATCTTCAGAGTTACATCCTCAAAAAATTCCAGAAGATTAGTCAAGCATGATTTCCCCTTCATAAATCCATGCTGACTCTGACCCATCCTGTTACTGCTAACCAGATGTGTTGTAATTTCATCCTTTATAATTGACTCCAGCATCTTTTCCACCACTGAGGTCAGACTAACTGGTCTATAATTTCCTGTTTTCTCTCTCCCACCTTTCTTAAAAAATGGGACAACATTAGCCACCCTCCAATCCGCAGGAACTGATCCTGAATCTATAGAACATTGGAAAATGATCACCAATGCATCCATGATTTCTAGAGCCACCTCCTTCAGTACCCTGGGATGTAGACCATCAGGTCCCGGGGACTTATCAGCCTTCAGACCTAACAGTCTCTCCAACACCAATTCCTGGCAAATATAAATTCCCTTCAGTTCAGGTCCTTCAGCCACTATTACCTCTGGGAGATTTCTTGTGTCTTCCCCAGTGAACACAGATCTGAAGTACCAATTCAATTCTTCTGCCATTTCTTTGTTCCCCATAATATATTCACCCGTTTCTGTCTTCAAGGGCCCAATTTTAGTCTTAACCATTTTGTTGCCTTTCACATATCCAAAAAAAAGCTTTTACTATCTTCCTTTATATTTTTGGCCAGTTTACTTTCGTACCTCATTTATTTTCTGCGTATTTCCTTCTTAGTTATCCTCTGTTGTTCTTTTAAAGCTTCCCAGTCCTCCATTTTCCCACTCATGTTATACTTTTTCTCTTTTGACTTTATATGTTTCTTAACTTCCTTCGTCAGCCACGGCCACCCATGCCTCCTCCTAGGATCTTTCTTCCTTTTTGGAATGAACTGATCCTGCATCTTCTGCATTATACTCAGAAATACCTGCCATTGTTGTTCCACTGCCATCCCTGCTAGGGTATTGCACCATTGAACTTTGGCCAGCTCCTCCCTCATAGCTCCATAGTTCCCTTTATTCAACTGAAATATTGTCACTTCCGATTGTACCCTCTCCCTTTCAAATTGCAGATTAAAGCTTATTGTATTATGGTCACTACCTCCTAATGGCTCCTTCACTTCGAGGTCCGTGATCAAATCCGGTTCATTGCACAACACCAGATCCAGAATTGCCTTCTCCCTGGTAGGCTCCAGCACCAGCTGTTCTAAGAATCCATCTCGGAGGCACTCCACAAACTCCCTTTCTTGGGGTCCAGTACCATCCTGATTCTCCCAGTCTACCTGCATGCTGAAATCCCCCATAACAACTGTAGTAATATCTTTGCGAAAGGCCAATTTCAGCTCCTTATTCAACTTACACCCTACACCCAGACTACTGTTTGGGGGCCTGTAGATAACTCCCATGAGGGTTTTTCTACCCTTAGAATTTCTCAGCTCTATCCATAATGACACTACATCCCCTGATTCTAGGTCCTCCCGCGCAAGGGACTGAATATCATTCCTTACCAATAGGGCCACCCACCCCCTCTGCCCGTCAGTCTGTCCTTACAATAGCATGTATAGCCTTGAATATTCATTTCCCAGGCCCTGTCCACTTGAAGTCACATGTGCATTATCCCCATAACATCGTAACAGTGTCCACCATCTAAAAGATGTGTGCAACAACTTAACCAGACTCCTGAAAAATTACTCAACAGATCTGACACCATTTATAGCTTGAAACAAGAGAGAAATTGGACTGCAGTGTGCTGCAAGGATTGGTGCTGGATCCACTGCTTTTTGTCAATTACATAAATGATCTGGATGTGAACATAGGAGGTGCGATTAGTAAGTTTACAGATGACACCAAAAAAGGTGCTGTATTGGACAGCAATAAAGGTTATCTCACAGTACTATGGGACTTTGATCAGATGGGCCAATGGGCCAAGAAGTGACAGATAGAGTTTAATTTGGGCAAGACTTTACACTTAATGGTAAGGTCCTGGGGAGTGTTGACAAACAGAGAGGCCTTGGGGAGCAGATTAATAGTTCCTTGAAAGTGGAGTCACAGGTAGACAGGACAGTGAAAAAGGGGTTTCGCATTCTTGTCTTTATTGGTCAGTGCATTGGGTATAGGCGTTTGGAGGTCATGTTACGGTTGTCCAGGACATTAGTTAGACCACTTTTGGAATACTATGTTCAATTCTGCTCTGTCTGTTATAGGAAAGCCATAGTTACACTTGAAAGGGTTCAGAAAAGACTTCCAAGGATGTGGCCAAGGTTGGAGAATTTAAGCGGAAGGAGAAACTGAATAGGCTGGGGCTATTTTCTTTGGGATGTCAGAGGCTGAGGGGTGAACTTATAGAGGTTTATAAAGTCACGAGGAGCATCAATAGGTTGAGTAGCCAACATCTTTTCCCCAGGGAAGGCGAGTCCAAAACTAGAGGGCATAGGCTTAAGGTGAGAGAGGGAAGATTTAAAAAGGGACCTACTGGGCAATTTCTTAATATAGAAGGTGGTGCGGGTCTGAATGATCTGCCAAAGGAGGTGGTGGATGCTGGTACAATTACAACAGTTAAAAGGCATTTGGATGATTAGGAAAGGTTTAGAGGGATATGGGCCAAAAGCTGGTAAATTGGACTAGATCAGTTCAAGATATATGGTCGGCATGAACAAGTTGCACCAAAGGGTCTGCTATATATCGCTATGACTCCAAGATTCTAGACTCTTGGATTGGGGTAATGTATTGAGTATTAAATGAATGGAATATTTTAGGAGAGGTTTGCTGTAACTAGCAAGACACTACAAAGATCAATGCTTGACCCTCATATACTTATAATTTATAGATTAGATTTGGCAGAGGAGGTAGATTTGTATTTGCGTTTTAAATCCGATCGCAAAGGGTACCAGCTCTGTAGTGTTTTGCAGATGTATGTGGTTAATTGGAGAGTGGTGGGGTCTACCAGCCAATTAAGGGCCCAAGGATACTTCCTTTTGTAGATGAGGCCAGAAGTACGGAACATTGTTAAAAAAAATTAGGGTTGCCTTATAAGACAGAGATGAGGGATTGTGTTTTTTTTCTCTCTAAAAGAGTTGTCCAGCTTTGTAATTCCCAGTTTCAAAAGGTGAGGAGGCAAGGTCACTAAATATCGCTAAAGACAGGTAGATAATTTCTTGTTAGGCCAGGAAATCAATGGCTGTCAAGAGAAGATGGGAAAGTGAAATTAAGAACACAAGCAGATCAGCCATGATCTTACTGAATGGCAGAACAAACTTGAAGGGTTGAATTTCCTACTACAGCTCCTAATTCAGACGTTTGAAATATGAAATTATTAAAGGACTGAGAAAATGTTTCACCTGACTGCACAATCTTGAATATTGAGTCACAGACTTAGAATAAAGGCTCAGACATTCAGGATAGAGGAGAATTTTTTTCATACAAACTGTCATAAATCCTTGGAATTATTTGCTCCAGAGAGAAGGAAATACTCAGCTATTGAATATATTCAACACAGAAATCAGTAGACTTTTGAGTATGAAGGGAATTAAGAAATATTGGAATATGGTCAGACTTTTACAGCACTGAAAGAGGCCCTTTAGCCCATTGTGTCTGCTCTGGTCATCAAGCACCCACCTACTCTTGTCCCATTTTCCAGTACTTGGCCTGTAGCTGCATATGCTTTGACACTTCAAGTGATCATCTAAATACTTCTTAAATGTTGTAATGGTCCCTTTGATCCTCATATACTCCCTTGCTTTGTCAAGTGGTCTTGCAAAATGCATCATCTAACACTTTTCAGCATTAAGTTCCATTTGCCATTGTTCTGTTCATCTGACGAGCCTGTCCGCACCATCTTATAGTCGAAGGCTTTACCCCTTATGATTTATCATACCACAAATGTTCATGTCGTCTATCGATCAAACCTCTGACATTCACGTCTAGATCATTAGCATAGACTACAAACAGCAAGGAATGCAGCACCAAACCCTAAGGTACACCACTATAGACAGGTTTCCAGTCACAACTGAAAACAACATTCGACCAACAACTTCTGCCTCCTACCATGGGAATAGCATAAAAAGGTGGAACTGAAGTCAAATATCTGCCATTATCTTGGTGAATCGTGGAACAAGTTCAAAGGGCCAATGACCTACTCCAGCTCCTTGATATTATGGTTTTATATTTTCATATTTTTTTTTAAAAAGCATACAAACTGTTACTGGTAGCTAATGTCAAAACACCACCTATGTGCCAGACTGAAAATGTAGCTCCTAAATTATTAAGACCTAGCTTTTCCTAATATGTCTGCTTCTATCTGTAGGATACAGTCCATCTTTTGGTTCACTAAGTACTTCCTTATTGTTCATAAAGTTAATAAGCAAATGGATGAACTGATAAAAAGCTTACCAACTTATGTAAAGAAGAGCACACAAACTACAATATATCTTATCAAATTAATACATAAATAATAGTAGAAACTTGAGACCAATGCTTTTAAGACAAGGAAGATGATGCTTTACCACTGTTTCTGGTCAAGAAAAATGTAATGAACTTCACTAGCTATTCCTAAAAGCCTATAGCTTCCCTCCATGGTAAACAAAATGCGTGCCTAAAATGTACTATGCTTTTGACTTACTTCTTCCTGATATGGTACACAAAGTTTAAAAAGTGGGACAATGCACAGGAGATGGCACATATAACAAAATGATTGATAAAGCAGAACTGATCAGAATTCTTCAATTATGAAGAACTTTACAAATCCAAATGGATTTCATACAGCATTAATCTTTTAGAAAATAAGCCTGGCACTTCAGGAAAAACAGCCTTTGGGAGAATGAGATGAATTAGGTCAGGGACAGAAATGACTAAGCATTTACAATGCTGGATGTCACCAAATCCTCTGAAATAACTTCATGAAGGCCAGCAACCCGCAACCAAGTCATCCTTTATTTACACATGCATTGCACTTGACACTAGTCTAACGTCCTCAGAGCCAGATCTGAGAGTGAACAGAACCTCTAACAGCCCAATCAGGGATCTCATATTCTATATTCACCTGTTAACCTCATTACAATTACAACACCCTCAGATCGGAGGCCATTTTTAAAATTTATAGCAGGAGCGAAGTATGACAAAAGAGTGAAACAGATGGGAATGCAGCAGGAAGACTCGAATGGGAGCAGAAAAGCCAAGCTAAGAAGTGTGCTCAGAGCTGATAATTTCAAACAATTGGGGAATTAACAGAATTTTGGAGGAATAAAGGTATGATTAGTGGTGGGAGGCCTGCATTTAAACTATGATAGAGTGGAAGTTCTCATCAGAAATTTCACTGTCTATACTGGGCATTTTCCCATTATATAAAATATCTCAAAGTGTATTTTTAACAATGCAAATATATTTTCATACTGCCTCAGAAAAATGGAAACTTTGAAACTTAACCACAGGAAAAGCAATACTTACCTCAAGCCAAGAACAGATGTCGCGTTCATTCATTTGCTTGACTTTGGCAGCATCTGTAAATTCCTCCATTAGACAGTCCATAAGGTTCATGAGTGACTGAACCAAGCTTGTGTCACTTGTAGGAGCTAACTCCTGCAGGTTGCAAGTACATTTAAGAATCTTGTTATTCATAGTTAGCACTTAGCAAAAACCAGAAATTAGTAGACTTGTTTTGTTAAAAAGCAAGATCTGTACACAGCCTGTAAAAATGGCATAGCTGCTGAAGCTATGACTGAAATGAGAGACCTACCATAGAAATTCATCCATTAGTACTTTATTTCATAAAGTAAAATTATTATTATTTCCACCATTTTATCTCATAATTGTGAGTATATAGGTGTAGAATAAAGTAACAATGCAACTTTTCAGTTAAAACTGCATAAAAAATATAGATACATATATTAGTGCATCACAATCAATTGTATGGAATATAGAAAGAAAACAAAATTGGACAGTCCCCTAGTTTTGAATAAGAGAGCGACTGGATTATAAACCTTTCAATAAAATCAAAGCACTATGAATGCTGGAGATCTGAAATAAAAACAGAAAATGCTAGAGAAACTCAGCAGGTCTGGCAGCAACTATAGAGGAAAAAAAACAGAATTAATGTTTTGAGTCCAATATGACTCTGTGTCAGAACTCCAGATTTGCAGATGCCGGTGTTGGACTGGGGTGCATAAAGCTAAAAATCACACAACACCAGGTTATAGTCCAACAGGTTTTTATTAGATTAGATTACTTACAGTGTGAAAACAGGCCGTTCGGCCCAACAAGTCCACACCAACCCTCCAAAGAGCAACCCACCCAGACCCATTCCCCTACACTAACACTATGGGCAATTTAGCTTGGTCAATTCACCTAACCTACACATTTTTGGATTGTAGGAGGAAACCGGAGCACCTGGTGGAAACCCACGCAGACACGGGGAGAATGTGCAAACTCCACACAGATAGTTGCCTGAGGTGGGAATTGAACCCAGGTCTCTGGTGCAATGAGGCAGCAGTGCTAACCACTGTGCCACCGTGCCACCCACTGGTTTAATTGGAAGCACTAGCTTTTGGAGCGCTGCTCCTTCATCAGATGGTTGTGGAGAATTTATAGCAAAAGTCTTGGCGAGGTGCTCATCCTCAGTGTGATGTAACGGAAATTATACATTGAAAAATACCTTGATTGTTTATTGAGTCTTTCATCTGTTAGAGTGACCATGATAGTTTCAGTTCTTTCATATGTAAATCACAAAACTTTTTTTAAAAGTTACATTCTCAGGTTAACTGTAACAATTAGTGTCAGCCAGATAAGATGTTAAGATGTTGAAGGTGTTAGCCCCCTGTTGTTCTCTGTCTGTGCCATAATGTTTAGACTGATTCTAATCTAAAAAGTGAGTTAACAGATTCTCAAAATCATGCAGATTTTGAGCAAAGTAGAATGCAACTCTGGAAGTACAAATTTCCCCCCCACAAACGTGTGCATGTGTGTCTGTCTGTCTGTCTGGGGTGGGGGTTGTGAGTGTGAGAGAGAGTGTATATGTGCGTAAGTGTAAAGTCTGTGAGAGGATGCATGGGTGAGTGTGGGAGTGTGTGAGTCTGTAGGAGTGTGTGTGAATATCTGTGTGCGTCTATGTATATAGGAGTGCCTAAGTGTTTGTGTGTGCATGTGTGTGTGTGTCTGTGTGTAGGAGTGTGTGTGTTTGTGTGTATATGTGTGTGTATAGTACAATGGTGGTCACCTGTAGTGTGACATGAACCCAAGGGTCCCAGTTGAGGCCCTCCCTATGGGTACAGAATTTAGCTATCAGCCTCTGCTCGGCCACTTTTCGCTGTTGCCTGTCCCGAAGTCCACCTTAGAGGATGGTCACCCGAAGATCCAAGGTCGGATGTCCTGGACCGCTGAAGTGTTCCCCAACTGGGAGGGAACCCTCCTGTCTGTTGATTGTTGTGCGGTGCCCATTCATCCGTTGCTGTAGCCTTTGCTCGGTTTCACCAATGTACCATGCCTCAGGGCATTCTTGCCTGCAGCGTAAGAGATAGACAACATTGACTGAGTCACAAGGATACCAGCCACATACATGATGGGAGGTGTCCCCACGTGTAATGGTGGTATCCATGTCCACACTCTGACACGTCTTGCAGTGCCTACTGTGACAGGGTTGTATGGAGTTGTCCTGAAAGCTGGGCTGCTTGTACAAACAATGATTTGTTTGAGGTTTGGCGATTGTTTAAAAGTGAGCAGTAGGGGTGTGGGGAACGTCTTGGCGAGGTGCTTATCCTCATTGATAATGTGTTGCAGGTCACGAAGAACATGGCATTGTTTTTTGGTTCCTGGGAAGTACTGGACAATGAAGGGTACCCTGTCGGTTGCAGCACGTATCTGTCTCCTGAGGAGTTCATTACGGTTCCTTGCTGTAGCACATCAGAACTGGCGATTGTTAAGTTGAGCATCATCCCCCATTCTTATGAGGGCATCCCTGAGCACCCTGCCAAGACCTTCCCCATACCCCTACTGCTCACTTTTAAACAACCACCAAACCTCAAACAAATCATTGTTTGTACAAGCAGCCCAGCTTTCAGGACAACTCCATACATCCCTGTCACGGTAGGCGCTGCAAGACGTGTCAGAGTGTGGACATGGACACCACCATTACACGTGGGGACACCTCCCATCATGTATGTGGTTGGTACCCTTGTGACTCAGTCAATGTTGTCTATCTCTTATGCTGCAGGCAAGGATGCCCTGAGGCATGGTACATTGGTGAAACCGAGCAAAGGCTACAGCAATGGATGAATGGGCACCGCACAACAATCAACAGACAGGAGGGTTCCCTCCCAGTTGGAGAACACTTCAGCGGTCCAGGACATTCAACCTCGGATCTTCGGGTGACCATCCTCCAAGGTGGAGAAAGTGAGGTCTGCAGATGCTGGAGATCAAAGTTGAAACTTTATTGCTGGAACAGCACAGCAGGTCAGGCAGCATCCAGGGAACAGGAGATTCGACGTTTCGGGCACAGGCCCTTCTTCAGGAATCAGTCCTGAAGAAGGGCCTGTGCCCGAAACGTCGAATCTCCTGTTCCCTGGATGCTGCCTGACCTGCTGTGCTGTTCCAGCAATAAAGTTTCAACCAACATCCTCCAAGGTGGACTTCAAGGCAGCAGCGAAAGGTGGCTGATAGGCCTCAACCGGGATCTTGGGTTCATGTCACACTACAGGTGACCACCATTTTACTATACACACACACAGACACTCCTACACACAGAGACGCGCACACACACAGACACACACACATGCACACACTCAGGCACTCCTATATACTTATACAAACACAGACACTCACACACACTCCTACAGACACACACTTTCCCACACTCACCCATGCATCCTCTCACAGACTTTACACTTACACACATATACACTCTCTCTCACAGACACTCACAACCCCCCAACCCATAGACTCCCACACTCACACATGCATCCTCTCACAGACTTAGACACTTTACACTCACACACACACACACACACATATACACTCTCTCTCACACTCACAACCCCCACCCCAGACAGACAGACACACACGCACACGTTTGTGGGGGGGAACTTGTACTTCCAGAGTTACATTGTACTTTGCTCAAAATCTGCATGAACCCATGTAAGAATCTGTTAACTCACTTTTTAGATTAGAATCAGTCTAAACATTATGGCACAGACAGAGAACAGGGGGCTAACACCTTCAACATCTTAACATTTTATCCAGCTGACACTAAGTGTTACAGTTAACCTGAGAATGTAACTTTTTAAAAATGATTTGTAATTTTCATATGAATGAACTGAAACTATCATGGTCACTCTAACAGATGAAAGACTCAACAAACAATCAAGGTATTTTTCAATGTATAATTTCAGTTACATCACACTGTAAACTTTTGCTATAAATTTTCCACAACCACCTGATGAAGGAGCAGCGCTCCACTAGTTAGTGCTTCCAATTAAACCTGTTGGTCTATAACCTGGTGTTGTGTGATTTTTAACTCAGAACTCCAGGGTTCCAAAGAAGAGTCCCATTGGACTTGAAATATTAAGGTAAATCTTGACTAAGTGCCACCTTCTTCCTACACTGAATAATGCATAATTTCCAAACCCTCACCCATTGCAAATATTCTTACAATACATAATACCCATTGATAGCCTCCAATTATGTCAGCTAAAGGCGTGAAATATGACAATGAGCAAAGTGGGAAAATGGGAGCACAGCAGGGACCCTCTCACATAGCCTCATAGAAGAGCCTGAGAGCAAAACAACGTCCATTTCTCATGTCTCTGCAAACCAACAACTATTCTGGTTTGGCAGAAATACTGTCCAGAAACATTGACACACAGTAATTGGCATTCTGTCTTCTTTCTTGGAGTAGGTAACAGTAAATAGATGCAAAACCACCAAGACAAACTGAGAATCAGCATGTCTGTGTGCCATCAATGTTCTGAGAAGATGGCTTATAGAATTATCAGGACCATCTCAGTCAGTGCATCTAATGCTACTGAGGCTATCAACTATAATGGCATGCATCTTCCCCTGAAAGATGCCTTGAACATGCTGTAATTTGAAATTCTGCTTCACTCCTCTGGCACTTCCGTTTGCTCATTTTTGCCCTACCCTTATCCTTTTGTGCTTTCAGATATTCAAAATCTCCTTAGCCTCCAAAGATTCCAAGGAAGAAGAAGAACAATATGAAGAGAATAAAGAGGGTAGGAGGTATCATGATTTAATTTTACAATTTCAGGCATCAACTGAGATACCAACAACATAAGGACAAGGCTAAAGTCGGGATCAGCATATGGTGAGTCACAAGGAATGATGGAATGGCAGCAAGGGGAACCATACAATAATTTGTCATAGAAAAGGTCGCGAGTGAATTCTGCTTGCAGGAAACTCAAATAAAGAATTCATTCGGATGGATTACAGCAGAGTGGTTCAATCTTTTTGCATGGAGTGGGTTGCCATATTTCAATTTCCCTCTCATTTGGAGAGGATAGCTGTAAGGTCATTTCATGAAGATAAGGCTTGTCACAACAGTAAACATGAATTCCAAAGTGATTAATTGTTCATTTAAATAAATAGGTGTTATGGACCAGGCCAGACCCCTTCAGAACATTTCAAGAAGGTAGCTCGGATCCTAACTTTGTTAATTTTTTTTTAAGCAGGTGTAACATGGATATTCCAGGACTGACGCAGCTGGTCAAACCACTTAGTTTTAAACAAAACAAACTTTATTTACATGATTACTTAATGAAACACAAACAAAGGAAAACACAATAAAGAACAACTTAACCGATCCGAAAACGCAACAGACTATACCAACTTAATGCTTTTCCAAATACTTTCAACAATCCCCATAAACACCCCTTGGCACAAAAGGTAAAATCAAACACATGTTCTTATGGGACAGAAGTCAGAGAAAGGGAAGATTAGCATGGACCTGCTTCTTTGGATCTAGCAGCTTCAAAACACTACGCAACTGCTTTCAGAGAATAGCCAGACTGCCGAGAAAATCAAAACAGAGAGAAGCAGAACTGGGAGAACTGGCCACTCCCCTTACATTGTACGTGTTTTCTTTTAAACCTGAAAGCCTTTTGCCTGAGGCAGTATCTGCTAGTTATAATCAAACTGGCCCAAAAACCCTAAACCTTTGGAGTCTGTGCCTTTTATGATCTGTCAAGTAAAAAAAACAAGGACAACATAACCTTGTTAAAGCAGCAGCATCGTCACACCTCTCCCTTTAAAATAAAATGAACCATCAATATCTAATGATGGCTTCATTTTAAAATCCCTTAATCCTAAATTGGTAGTATTCCAAAACACACATATACATTACATTGATTATCTGTGCTATTTAACTATGTGATCTGCCTGTATTGCTCGCAAGACAAAGCTTTTCACTGTGATAATAAATTAAATTTAAATTCAAATCCAAATTCATAAACATGCAAACATACCCAACTACATTCTATTTCAGTCTGTTTTACTCTTGCCATCGAATGCCTCAGTTTCTCTTTAAAGTTTTGACAATGAGTCTGCAATCACATTTTCCAATTCTGCCACATGCACAATTTTCAAATTGAATGGCTGTAACAATAAGCTCCATCTAAATAGTTTGGCATTTTTGTCCTTAAATTTCTCCGCAAACTTCAATGGGTTACGGTCAGTGTATATGATTGTCTCAAATACATTGCTAACATTGAAATGTAACATAAATATTGAAATGTAACACCAACAGCATGCTCAAAGCCTCCTTCTCAACTGTTGACTATTTCTGCTGATGAATGTTCAATTTCCCGGAGAAGTACCTAATAGGTCTTTTTATAGTCTCGTTGTCTTCCTGCAAGAGCACAGCACCTACATCACTTGCGTCGATAGCCACCTTGGATGGCTTTGCATAATTAGGTGTGGCTAATACTGGGGCAGTGGTTAACACAGCTTTCAGGCTATCAAATGCCTTCGGACAGTCCGCTGTCCACTGAAACTTCTTGTCTTTCTTTAGCAATTCAGTGAGTGGTGCAGCCACACTGCAAAAATTTGGTACGAACTTTCAATAAAATCCACTCAATCCCAGGAACAGTAGTACTGCTCTTTTTGTCGATGGTCTGAGAAATTACCCAATTACTTTTGTTTTTTGCATCTGGTGGGGACATTTGTCTATGTCCAATAACATTGCCGAGGAAGATAACTTGGGCTTTGGCAAATTCACTTATAGTCAAAAAGTGTGGTGCTGGTAAAGTACAGCTGGTTAGGCAGCATCCGAGGAGCAGTGGAGTCGACGTTTTGAGCATAAGCTCTTCATCACTTTTAGCCAGGTTTATCACCAAGCCTGCCTCTCGAAGTTGATTGAATAAGTCTGATAAATGTTGCAAATGTTACTTCCATGTAACTAAAATCACCAGGTCATCAATGTATACGACACAATTGGGTAATCCAACAATGATATTATTGGTTAGTCTCTGAAATGTGGCTGGTGTGTTTTGCTAACCAAATGGCATGAGATACAGTCCATTTGGCATGACAAAAGCCAAAATTGCCTTTGCTCCTTCTGACAAAGATACCTGCCGGTATCTTCTGAGCAAGTCCAACTTAGAAATATAAGTTGCTTTTCAATATCATCTTCCAAACGCAGAATTGGACATACATCATCTTTGTAACTGCATTGATTTTGCGGTAGTCCACACATAACCATTGGGCACCATCTAGTTTTGGCATCATTACTATGAGTAAGCTCCAGTCACTGTAACTCACTTCAATTATGTTGTCTTGGAGCTTGCGTTCAATCTCCTTTTGAACCCGTGCCAACTTTAGAGGGTTTTGCCGAAAGGATGGTGCTTAATCGAACAGCATTTCCCATATCCACATCATGCATAATTAGTTTAGTATTTCCCAATTTATTTCCACATATCTCCCCATATGATAGTAATAACTCTTTTAAGTCATGTCCACTTTCCTTTGGAAGGTAACTCAATAATTTATCTCAATTTTTGACTATTTCCTCATTATCCAATTTGATTTGAGGAATGTCCAACTCAGAATCCTCTGAACTTGGTTTTTCCCTCTATGTTGTAAGCAATAACACATTCTCCTCCTGCTTTCCTTCCCTGTCAAAATACCTTTTGAGCAAATTTAGATGACACATTCTGTGAGATTTCTTCCTGTCTGGAATCTCTATCAAGATATGACCTCACTCAATTTTCTTTCAACTTGATAAGGTCCACTAAACCTTGCTTTTAAAGGATCGCCTATCACAGGAAGTAAGACTAACTCCTTATCCCCAATAGCAAAGCTGCGAGTTTTTGCTTTCTAATCTGTTTGCCATTTCATTGTACGCTGTGATACTTTTAAATGCTGTCTTGCCAACTCCCCTGCTCTATTTAATCATTCGTTAAAAGTTGACACGCAGTACAAATATGTGGTCTCTGAATTAAGACTTACCAATTTTTCCGTAATCAATTTTAGCTGTCCTCTCACTTCATGCCCAAAAACTAATTCAAATGGACTGAACTTGGTTGGTGCATTTGGTACATCTCTGATCGCAAACAGCACAAATGGAATTCCCTTAACCCAATCATCTGGATAATCTTGACTATAAGCCCTCAACATGGCCTTTAATGTCTGATGCCACCTTTTTAGTGCTCCCTGCAATTCTGGATGGTATGCAGCAGATTTGAATTGTTTTATTCCTAAACTGTCCATAACTTCCTTGAATATTTTTGATGTTGAGTTTGACTCTTGATCTGATTGTAGTCTCTGTGGGTAGTCCACAGCTAGTGAAAAATTTGAGTAGCTCCTTTACAGTCCTTTTAGCTGTGATATTGCATAATGGGACAGCCTCTGGAAATCTAGTTAACATCTATTATTGTTAACAAACACTGATTTCCACTTTTTGTTTTCGGTAGGGATCCTACGCAATCAATTAGGACTCTTGTAAAAGGTTCCTCAAATTCAGGAATCGGATTAAAAGTGCAGGTTTTGTTACTGCCTGTGGTTTTCCAATTACCTAACATGTATGACATGTCTGGCAAAATTCAACTACATCCTTGTGCAGTCCAGGCCAGTAAAAATGTTTTGTATTTTAATTTGAGTTTTTCTCACTCCTAAATGATCCCTTAGTGGTCGCTCATGTGCCACTCACAACAGCTCCATTCTATGATCCATTGGCAATACAATTTGATGAACTTCTGTCCATTTCTCATCTGCCCAAATATGTGATGGTCTCCATTTCCTCATTAAGACAACATTTTTAAGATAATAACATTCAGATTCGGATTCTTTTTCTGTGAATATCTTTTGATACAAGTGCTTTAAATTTTCATCCTTCTGCTGTAATTCAGTTACCTATCTGCTCCTGGCTTGTCTCCACCACCTGATCAAACAGGGTCTCTGCTAATTCCACTTCAATTTCTTATTTGTATTCTTTGATCTTTCCTCTTTCAACTGGTGACTTTGTGACCTCATTACCACACAGTCCGGAAAAATCCCAGGATATGAGTTCTGCAATTGTTCAGTTGCCTGAGTTTCTATGGCTTTTCAACCACAGTTGGCAGCATTCATACCTGTGAAACAGCTATATCATTGGCAAAGACAAATTGTATTCCTGGAGCTGAGAGTTTGTTCAGTATTCCTAGCACAACTTCTCCACTCTTCACTGGATACTCTAACCTCACTTCACATAATTGAGTGCTTCTTGTCTCACTGTGAATTCCCGTTATTAGTAACTTTTCTGGTAATAGTCTTTCTGAGGTACATATCTCTTCATCTTTCAACATCACAGATTGAGAAGATCCTGTATTTCTTAATATTGTAACCTCTTTACCTGCTGCGCCTGGCCTATGCGAGTAAATTTTACCTTCACAGGTATATGGTTTAAGAAGATCTGGCATTTCTTCCTTAACTAACCTCCAACCAGCTTGTACTTTCTGGTGCAGTTTTGTAGCATTGTGCTTCCCATTACCACTAAACAAAATTCATTGGCTTATCCTGTTTTCCTACATCTGGCTTCCCAGTACTTTTCCTAATCTAACAACAATGTGATTTCATGTGGCCTACTTTGTTGCAGTGAAAACAATAGAGCTTTTTAACTTCTCTTTCCACTTCAAGAGTTTCCTTTTCAGTCTGTGATAAGTTATCCTTATGATCTTCACCAAAATCTATCTTTCCCTTACCACGTGAGGATTTTTCTTTTCCTAATTTCTATCCCTCGCGGATTGAAATTGATCTTGGAAGCCAAACTTTGATTTATGGACCAACCCATAATCATCAGCCATTTCAGCTACTAAGCTTGTCGTTTTAACTCTCTGCTCCTCCTCATGAGTTCTCACTATTTCAGAAAGTGAATTTTTGAACTCCTCTAAAATAATCGTCTCTCTCTAAGAGTGTCATAGGTTTGCTCTATTTTTAATTTCCTTATCCAACGATCAAAATTACTTTGATCCTTTCAAACTCAAAATAGTTTTGACCAGGGTCCTTCCTTAGATTCTGGAAACTGTAGGCTTCTGGCACAAGCTTATATGCACTTAAGATGGCTTTCTTCACCTCCTCATATGCCCCAGATACCTCCTCTGATCATGATACAAAAACCTCACTAGCTCTACCTACAAGTTTTGTTTGGATCAACAAACTCACATGGTCACTAGCCACGGCATCTGTTTAGCCATATGTTAAAATGAAATAAAAAAGGTTTCCACATCCTTCTAATCAAATTTAGGCAATGCTTGAATATAGTTAAACAGTTTCTCACCAGACCGTGGGCTACCATGGGTTTGCTCACCCTCACTCTCTCTCACTCAGCTTACCTTCAGCCTTCATCTCCATCCTTTTAAGCTGACTTTCCTAACTAAGTGCCAATTTCTGAAGTTCAAATTCTTTCTCTTTCTTCCTTTCTTCTCTCTTTCTCTCTCCTCTGCTTTTAATCACAAATCAAATTGTTTCATTTCTATTGCCTTTCCTTTATTGTTTGTCTCGAACTCAAGTTGCTTCACTTTCAATTGAATTTTAGCCATCTCTAAAGATTTTGATGGCATTTCCACAAATTTAAATGGTGAGCTATTGCTGTAATTATCTTTCCTCTCCTCACAGAAGGAGGCAGCTAAAACTCCAGCTTGTCTGCTAATTCCAGCAGCTTGGCCTTCGTCACCTTTTGTAAAACCCCCAAAGTCACTTTTTCTACCCCCAGACAACTCTCAGACACTAAAAGAGCCATTGCTATCCTTAGCACTGTTTAAATCAAACAAATTCAACACCCAGAACAAAAGACACTAATACCTACCACTCACTGCCTTCAAGTCCAACAACCCTAATCCCAATTTGGAACTACAGAACAAATCCCGCAA
Source organism: Chiloscyllium plagiosum (assembly GCF_037043375.1). Classification (NCBI taxonomy): domain Eukaryota; kingdom Metazoa; phylum Chordata; class Chondrichthyes; order Orectolobiformes; family Hemiscylliidae; genus Chiloscyllium; species Chiloscyllium plagiosum. The sequence continues at coordinate 6,614,940 of NW_028270145.1, forward strand.
ACAGCCCCAATCTGTTATGGACCAGGTCAGACCCCTCAAAACATTTCAAGAATGTAGCCCAGAACCCAACTTTGCTAGTTGTTTTAAGCAGGTGTAACATGGATATTCCAGGAATGATGAAGCTCATCAAACCACTCAGTTTTAAACAAAACAGATTTTATTTACAAGATTGCTGAATGAAACACAAACAAAAGAGAACAGAATACTGAATAACATAACCTATCCGAAAATCCAACAGACTATACCAACTTAATGATGCTGTTCCAAATACTTTCAACAATCCCAATAAACACCCCTTGGTACAAAAGGTAAGATCAAACACATGTTCTTTCAGGAAAGATGTCAGAGAGAGGGAGGATCAGCATAAACCTGCTTCTTTGGGTCCAGCAACTTCAAAACACTACTTGACTTACTTCAGTGAATAGTCAGTCTGCCAAAAAAAATCAAACCAGAGAAAAGCTGAGCTGGAAGAACTGGCCAATTCCCTTACATTGTACAAGTGATTTTTTTTTAAACTTGAAAGCCTTATGCTTGAGGCAGTATCTGTTAACTATAATCAAACTGGCCCTAAAACCCTTCAACTTAGACTTTTTGGAGTCTGTGTCTTTTACAACCTCTCTGAAAACAAAACCAAAAACAACCCACTGCAGCACACCAGAACTGCAAAATGAGGAAGAAGAACACCTTTACAATGTATGCGCCAAAAATGGATACCCCCGCAATTTCATCAACAGATGCCTAAGGGAAAGACAACGGAATGAGGACATGCCACAATCCAAAGGACTAGCCACTTTACCATACATCAAGAACATTTCTGAACTGACAGCCAGACTCTACGACCACTAGGACTCTTAACAGCACACAAACCAACAGCCACTCTCAGACAACAACTCACCAGAACGAAGGACCCGATACCCAGCATGAGCAAAACCAACATAATATACAAAATCCCATGCAAGGACTGCACAAAACACTACATAGGACAAACAGGAATACAGCTAGCGATCCGCATCCATGAACACCAACTAGCCATGAAACGACACGACCAGCTATCCTTAGTAGCCACACATGCAGATGACAAGCAACATGAGTTCGACTGGGACAACACTACTATTATAGGACAAGCCAAACAGAGAACAGCCAGGGAATTCCTAGAGGCATGGCACTCATCCACTGATTCAATTAACAAGCACATCGACCTGGACCCAATATACCGGCCACTGCAGCGGACAGCTGGAACTGACAACCGGAAGCGGCAGATTCAAACCACTACAAATGCTGGAGGAAAGATCACAGAAGCGCTTCACAGGAGGGTCCCAAGTACTGAGGATGTCACCTAAACAGGGGACAAAATGTCTGCAACACAAATTTCCAGCTCAGCGAACAGAACCACAACAACAAAACCAAAACATAATTTGTAAAGAGTCAGCACTGTCACATGGGTCATAAATAAAAATGACCATTAAAAGTGTCAAGCAGCTGAACTAACTAATGTAAGCAATTGTTGCCATTTTGGTAAAGAAATAGATTTAGACATAGACAGGTGAGGCCCCAGATCCTGAGCAACAAGGGCTGAGTTGTTAGCCAAATGTAGTTGTTTTCCCTATATCTCATTTGAAATGAAAACTCATCAATAGTGAAATGTTAAATCTTGAAAGGCAAAAATTATCCTACTAGCAAAGTGCGAAACAAAGTGGAGTTGAAGAACAAGGTAGAGAAATTCAGAAATGTGTTAGCTATGTTGATGAAATCATCAGGTAGTTCAACTTGTGCTGTGATAGTTCAAGAGATTGTGGAGAAAACGTTTTACAAATGGCGAATGTGTAAACATGTGCTTTATCAAATTAGGTTACTTACAGTGTGGAAACAGATCCTTTGGCCCAACAAGTCCACACCGACCCGCCGAAGCGCAACCCACCCAGACACATTCCCCTACACCTAACACTATGGGCAATTTAGCCTAATTCACCAAACTGCACATTTTTGGACTGTGGGAGGAAACTGGAGCACACCCACGCAGACACGAGGAGAATGTGCAAACTCCACACAGTCAGTCGCCTGACCCAGGAATTGAACCTGGGTCTCTGGCGCTGCGCGGCAACAGTGCTAACCACTGTGCCACCGTGCCGCCTGAGTTATTTTAAAAACAAAAATGAAATTGTTCAAAAAAATTAAAGACATGCCTTTATCTGTGAAGAGCACGAAGAACAGGCCAGTAAAAATAGTGACACCAACCAGGAGACTGAAGATAAAGAATCATCTCCAATGTGGCCAAATGTTTTCAAGTAAGAATGTCATAAAAAGCAAGTTGAGAAACAACTAAAAGATTAATGTTTATAGTCCTACTTGAAAATACAAATAACAGCTGTCCAGATATTGAATAACTCTGTAAAGAAAGTCAGCAGTGATCACATTAAAGAAAGAGTACTACTAACTTAATTATTGATGTTCATTTATTTTATTATTGTTATTTCATGGTTTTCTCATTTCAAACTTTTATTAACATTGTATTTGTGAGAAAGCTTTTAATTTGGAACTTTCTCTTGAACTCTTTGTATACATATATGCTTATAGACATCAGTAAAATTGCATTTCCTGGAAAATATTAATTTATTTATCTTGTTTTTCATTATTATTGGCATTTGAACAGCAGCATTGTTCCTCTTAAGGTGTTATATTTTTAACAAGTCAGCTTTTCTTTTCATTAAGGGTGCTGACCCCTGAGTTAGATTATGGAGTTTAATTGTTGTTAGAATGATATTTTCAGTTTAGGTTCCCTGAAATTCCCATGAAAAATGTGTTAGGTTATGAGAGAGTGAATGTAAGGTAATACGTATGTTAAAAAAGTAATTACATTTTCAGGAAGCACATGTAATCAGCTTGTTACCTTAGCTGCTTTTCGAACAAATTGAAGAGACACTGGCACCATTCTGTCAAATAGCCCTTCGATTAATTCCTTGTGCATGGGACGAACACCTGGAGGCATCTTATTCATCCAAGACACCATTACAGGCTTCCATCCCATCATAAGAGGTTCCATATAAACCATTCCACACCTTGAAACCTAAAATGTAATGAATAGATAATATAGTTTAAAAAAAATACATTGGCCAGAAGTGTCCTTGAAGTGGCTCTCACTCTTGCTACAACTTTGTCAGAATCTGCATGAGGTTCAAACCATATATATAGCAAACCTATTACAGTGGTGTGGGACAGCTCAGAGGAAATCCCTGCTGTTAGTTTATCAAGTAGCAGTTTCTCAAATAGAAAATATTTTTAAAGTTGTAAAACAATGCAAAATAGAAAATACTGTTACACCTCTCTCTTACCTTTCATTCATAGTATCATTTTTATAAACTGCATTACAATAATGACTGATTCTATGCCTGACTGCTTCCAGCAAGGTTGAAAACCTGCAGAGACCAAGTGTGGACAAATTGATTGCTGCATACGAATGATTTTCCTTCAAGTTAAGTCAATTAATAGAAAGTCATGATCCGTAATCTGACTGCATTTGCTATGAATTTCATTTCTTACTTGTAGCGTTGTCATAGAATCAGTACTTTATTTTGATCAAAACTGGAACTTGATTACTTACAGTAGCAGGAGAAGCAACTTCCAGATCCATTGGTTCAAATATAAGACTCATTTGAGGAGACATCTGAATGATCTCTCCACTCATCAGACACAATTTCTTGTTATCATCAAGGACAGTGTTCATGTTCTCAATCCAGACAGCATCAACTGGTCCATCAAAAATTAACCATTTCCTGTCTGGAGTCTGTTTAAAAAAAATCCATTACACTTTAATTAGAGCATTAGATCTCTAGATTCCATCTACACAGTAAACACATTCTATTACATACGTTTTGTCACCATAAAAGGTAACATCTTCAGTAAGCCTCTGGACGAAGCACTGCTGGTGTTTCCTGCTTTCTATTTATATGTTGTGTTTCCTTGGGTTGGTGATGTAATTTCCTGTGGTGATGTAATTTCCTATTCTTTTTCTTAGGGGGGTGGTAAATGGGATCCAAGTCAATGTGTTTGTTGATAGTCAGACTTTAACCTTACACCTTCAATGCATTACCTGAGCTGAGACGACACCTATTGTTAAAGCTATCTTGAGAATGTAACTTTTAAAAAGTCCTGGGATTTACATATGAAGGAACCAAAACTAACATGATCACTCTAAAAGATGAAAGACATAAGCTAAATTTGTTTAATATTACATTCCATGACACTGTAATGCTGTTGCTATACATTCTGTGTCTTATGATTCTGCTCCACAAACACCAGATGAAGAAGCAGCACTTCAAAAACTATTGCTTCCAAATAAACCTGTTGGATTATAACCTGGTGTTGTGTGATTTTTAACTGTCCATGCCCAGTCCAACAATAGCACCTCTAAATCATGACTTTAAATCAGATAGATTTAGAATAAATCTTTTTTGGCAACTATTGGAGTGCTGAAATATCTAACCCAATCTTCAAGTCAATCTAGAAACACAGAAAAATGAAAAGCCACACAATAAAGATTTGGAAATTGTACAACGATTAATATTAAGTTAACTATGTATTTTATTTATAAAGAAAGTAGATAAACATCTGGTTGAGAGGAACTTTAAAAATGATAAGGATTAACTGTAGATTTATATGTAGATACATATATATCTAAAAACTTCAGCAATGTTAAATGAAAGTTTAATATTATAAGCTTACTGTTCTAGGAAAGAAATTTCAAATTTTTATCCCAAAACTTGCTTTTGTAATTCACTTTCTCAAGAAATTAAATTGTTGTATTCAATGGTAAAAATATACAAGAAGTTTGTAATAGGCTGAATCTATTCATTCAGGGGATGCAGGCATCTCTGACTAGGCCAACTTTTGTTGCCCATCCCTAATTGCTCAGAGAGTAGTTAGCAGCCAACCATAATCCGTGGTTCTGGAGTCACATGTAGACCAAGTAAGGATAGCAGACATCCTTCCTTAAGGACGTTAATATGCTGTTAAAATAGTCAATAGTGATTACATGATTACCATTAAGCTAGTGTTTTATCTCAGCTTTGTTGAATTCACATTGCACCATTCACCATGGTGGAATGCAAGTCCATGTCACTATAACATTAGCATGGGAGTTCAGGATTAATAGTCCAGTGACATTGCCATAATGCCACAGTACCTCCCAGTGAATGCTTTCTGGACAACAAGAGAAAGATCAACACTCAAGGACAAGCTCTATTATAAGGGCATGTACATGGTAATGAGTCTGCAAAAAAGAAAAAAAAACTATATTAAGTGGTTATCAGGATATTTATCCACATTTCTCAGCTACTCTAACTTACGTTCTTTACACTATAGAGAAGCCAAATGGATATATTCTGAATATTTCATTTTACAAATATGACAATTTTGTGTCTTCAAAGACATCATGAAATGAAATATTGGTTTCTGAGCCATCAGCCAACTGGTGTAGTGTCAATATTATTTGTTGTATGCATGTTTAAAAATTTGATGCGTAAGGGATAATTTCAACTCAGACCATTGAAACTGAAATTGGGAAAAGAGGCACTGTTCCTTTGGAATAAGCTTCATTTGGACAATGATGGGACAGTGTCCTGACAAATCAAATAACAAATAATCACAGAGGTACAATAGTGCAGAAGGTGACCTTTTGCCCATCTTGTCTACATGGGCTCACCAAATGAACATCATTCCCTGGTGCCAATTTCCTGCTTTTCTACCCCATAACTTACACATTATATTTATCCAAATAATCACCCAGTGCCCTTTAGAGTGCTTCAACTGAACCTGCAATTACTTGCTGAGTGAAAAAGATTTTCCTCACTTCAGTCGTTCTTCTTTTGTCGATCACTTTAAATGCATATCCTGTCTTTCATTCCTTTTACAAGTGGGAACACTTTCTCCCCATCCCCTCCATCCAGCCTGTTCAAGATTCTGAAAGCTCTACCAACTCTCCTCTTAGTTTTCTTTTTTCCAAGGAGAACAGACCCAATTTCCTCAATCTAGCATAAAAATAAGAAGAATGCTGTGAAACTTCAAAAGGTTCAGAAAAGATTTACAAGGATGTTGCCAGAGTCAATTTGAGCTGAGAGAGCTGAATAGGCTGGGGCTGTTTTCTCTGGAGCGTTGGAGGCTGAAGGGTGACCTAATAGAGGTTTATAAAATCATGAGGGGCATGGATATGATAAATAAACAAAGTCTTTTCCCTGGGGTGGGGGAAAGGGCATAGGTTTAGAGTGAGAGGGGAAAGATATAAAAGAGACCTAAGGGGCAACTTTTTCACGCAGAGGGTGGTATGTATATGGAATGAGCTGCCAGAGGAAATGGTGGATGCTAGTACAATTGCAACATCTAAAAGACATCTTGATGGGTAGATGAATAGGAAGGGTTTGGAGGGATATGAGCCAGCTGCTAGCAAGTGGGACTAGATTATGTTAGGATATCTGGTTGGCATGGACGAGTTGGACTGAAGAGTCAGTTTCTATGCTGTACATCTCTATGACTAAGACTCTATGACTGGAACAATTCTTGTAAATCACTTCTCCACTTTCTCCAGTGTGTTCAGAGCCTACCTACACATTACTCCAGCTGAGATCGAACAAATGTCACATACAAAACCAATATCACCTTCTTGCTCTTGTACTCTATGCTCTTAAAAACAAACTTGAGGATACTGTATGCAAATGGAAGTGAAATTGAGGGGGCTTTTCAAAAGTTATAGAGAAAGCACAAGGCAATTGTTCAGAGTGATCAAATGAATGATCATGTCCAATATGTGATATAAACATAGAAAATAAGAACAGAAGTAAACCATTTAGCCTTTCAAGCCTGCTCTACCATTCAATACGATCATGGCTAATCACTCAATTAATAGGGTGTTTCTTGCTTTCATCCCACAACCTTTGATCCCTTTAACCCTAAGAACTATAGCTATCACATTCTTGAAAACACTGTTTTGGCCTCAGCTGCTTTCTACAGCAGAGAATTTCACAGGCTCACCACTGTCTGGGTGAAAAACATTCTCCTCATCTCAATCCTAATGACCTTAGATTGTTATCCTTACATTGTTAGCCCTGGTTCTGGACTCCCCAGTCATTGCAAGTATCCTTCCTATGTTTACCTTGTCTAGTCCTGTTAGAATTTTTCTATGAGATGTCGTCTGTTCTTTTAAACACCAGTGAATATAGTCCTAACTGATTCAATCTCTGCTCAGTCCAGGAATCAGATAGGAAGGGCCACGTCGTACAAAATTAAGATGCATGAGTCAGTAGGATTAAACTGTGAAAAATCGTAAGACAACAAATTTAAAGGTTCTTAGATTAGATTAGATTACTTACAGTGTGGAAACAGGCCCTTCGGCCCAACAAGTCCACACCGACCCACCGAAGCGTAACCCACCTTCACCTAACACTACGGGCAATTTAGCATGGCCAATTCACCTAACCCCTGCACATTTTTGGATTGTGGGAGGAAACCGGAGCACCCGGAGGAAACCCACGCCGACATGGGGAGAATGTGCAAACTCCACACAGAGAGTCGCCTGAGGCGGGAATTGAACCCGGGTCTCTGGCGCTGTGAAGCAGCAGTGCTAACCACTGTGCTACCGTGCCGCCCATTCTTTATCTGAATGCACAGTAAGTAATAGAAAGAGAGACCAACAGATTGCTCAGAGAGAAATAAAAGGGGATGACCTACCAACTATTACAAGTTATGGTTGCAACTTGACCAAGACTTAATATTCAGGGTACAGGGACATTTCAAAGGATAGGCAGAAGCTGAAAGGAGACGGGGTAGCTCTGTTAATTAAGGATGAGATCGATATAATATGTAAAATGATCTTGGCTCAGATTATTAAGATGCACGAACAGTTTGGGGTGGCAATAAAAAATAGTAATGGAAAGAAGTTATTAGTACAAGTAATATATAGATTACATTAAATATACATTAGCAGCAATGTAGATCAGAGAAAATAATCATGAAATAATGGTGACTTGGGGAGCTTGTAAAGAAGATTTTGCAATCATTCTGGGTGATTTCAATCTTCATATTAGATTAGCAAAGGTAGCCTTGATGTTGAGCTCAAAGAGTTATTGGAACAATTTCTTAGATCAAGGAACTGGAACCAACCAGAAAATTTACTATTTTAGGTCTGGCAAGATTAATGAATTGCCATCATTCTAAAGGATACTGCAGAGAAAAGTGATCTTAATATGTTGGGATTTCACATTCAGTTTGAAGGTGAGAAGCTTAGTTTTGAAATAAGTGCATTCAATTCAAATAAAGACAATTATAAAGCAATGGCAGATAGGCCTAAGGAATTATGGAAGTGGTCATATGACTAATTCTCAGCAACTTAAAAATTATCCTACTTTAAGCAAAGGAGTGTGAAATGTACCCAATTAGATTTATTAAAGAGCCACTTCAAATTAATTATTGCTGAACCAGCTGGGATTTAATGGTGGCTGAGATGTTTAATGGTACTCAAGCCTCTCAGGCCTCCAGGATTCTGCACAATTAGACCCTCTCTAGTTTGCCTGTAGCCGACTGTCACAAGCAGTGACCCAGGTGAGGATCCCAATGTCAGAATGTTTATATACTTACTGAAATCCAGCCCTTACACAAGAAAGCTGTCAACATCCAATGGAGGAAGCATTTAGAAGAACTTTTCAATCAAGAATCCAATGTTGATGAGTGTTTCAATTCCATCCCACAATTCCAGTTGTAGGTGAGGCCCAGGGAGATAGTGAGGAAAGAGATCAATCTGAGACTGGTACAGTTGAGAACAGAAGCGAGTCAAACAGTCAGGGCAGGCAGGGACAAGGTTAGACTAATAATTTAAACTGTATTTATTTCAATGCAAGTGCACTAACAGGGAAGGCAGATGAACTCAGGGCATGATTAGGAACATGGGACTGCGATATCATAGCAATTACAGAAATGTGGCTCAGGGATGGGCAGGACTGGCAGCTTAATGTTCCAGGATACAAATGCTGCAGGGAGGACAGAAAGGGAGGCAAGAGAGGAGGAAGGGTGGCATTTTTGATAATGGATAGCATTACAGCTGTACTAAGGGAGGATATTCTCAGAAATACATCCAGGGAAGTTATTTGGATGGAACTGAGAAATAAGAAAGGGATGATCACCTTATTGGGATTGTATTATAGATCCCCTAATAGTCAAAGGAAAATTGAGAAACAAACTTGTAAGGAGATCTCAGCTATCTGTAAGAATAATAGGGTGGTTATGGTAGGGGATTTTAACTTTCCAAACATAGACTGGGATTGCCATAGTGTTAAGGGTTTAGATGGAGAGGAATTTGTTAAGTGTGTGCAAGAAAATTTTCAGATTCGGTATGTGGATGTACCTGCTAGAGAAGGTGCAAAACTTGACTTACTCTTGGGAAATAAGGCAGGGCCGGTGACTGAGATATCAGTGGGGGAGCACTTTGGGGCCAGCGACCATAATTCTATTAGATTTAAAATAGTAATGGAAAAGGATCGACCGGATCTAAAAGTTGAAGTTCTAAATTGGAGGAAGGCCAATTTTGATGGTATTAGGCAAGAACTTTCAAAAGCCGATTGGGGGAAGGTAAAGGGATGGCTGGAAAATGGGAAGACTTCAGAAATGAGATAACAAGAATCAAGAGAAAGTATATTCCTGTTAGGGTGAAAGGAAAGGCTGGTAGGTATAGAGAATGCTGGATGACTAAAGAAACTGAGGGTTTAGTTAAGAAAAAGAAGGAAGATACAGACAGGACAGATCGAGTGAATCTTTAGAAGAGTACAATGGTAGTAAGCGTATACTTAAGAGGGAAATCAAGAGGGCAAAAAGGGGACATGAGATAGCTTTGGCAAATAGAATTAAGGAGAATCCAAAGGGTTTTTACAAGTATATTAAGGAAGAAAGGGTAACTAGGGAGAGAGTAGAGTGGCCTTTGTGTGGAGCCGCAGAAAATGGAGGAGATACTAAACGAGTATTTTGCATCAGTGTGGTAAAGGATATGGAAGATATAGACTGTAGGGAAATAGATGGTGGCACCTTTCAAAATATTCATATTACAGAGGAGGAAGTGCTGGATGTCTTGAAATGCATAAAGGTGGATAAATCCCCAGGAACTGATCAGGTGTACCCGAGAACTTTGTGGGAAGCTAGAGAAGTGATTGCTGGGCCTCTTGCTGAGATATTTGTATCATCAATAATCACAGGTGAGGTGCCAGAAGACTGGAGGTTGGCTAACGTGGTGCCACTGTTTAAGAAGGGTGGTAAGGACAAGCCAGGGAACTATAGACCAGTGAGCCTGACGTCAGTGGTGGACAAGTTGTTGGATGGAATCCATGAGGGACAGGAAGTACATGTATTTGGAAAGGCAAGGACTGATTAGGGATAGTCAACATGGCTTTGTGCTTGGGAAATCATGTCTCACAAACTTGATTAAGTTTTTTGAAGCAGTAACAAAGAGGATTGATGAGGGAAGAGCAGTAGATGTGATCTATACGGACTTCAGTAAGGTATTCAACAAGGTTCCCCATGGGAAACCTGTTAGCAAGGTTAGATTTCATGAAATACTGGGAGAACTAGCCATTTGGATACAGAACTGGCTCAAAGGTAGAAGACAGAGGGTGGTAATGGAGGATTGTTTTCAGATTGGAGGCTGTGACCAGTGGAGTGTGACAGGTATCGGTGCTGGGTCCACTACTTTTCATCATTTATATTAATGATTTGGATTTGAGCTTAAGAAGTATAGTTAGTAAATTTGCAGATGACACCAAAATTGGAGGTGTGGTGGACAGCAAAGAAGGTTACCTCAGATTACAACAGGATCTTGATCAGATGGGCCAATGGGCTGAGAAGTGGCAGATGGAGTTTAATTCAGATAAATGCAAGGTGCTGCATTTTCAGAAAGTAAATCTTAGCAGGACTTATACACTTAATGGTAAGGTCCTAGGGAGTGTTGCTGAACAAAGAGACCTTGGAGTGCAGGTTCATAACTCCTTGAAAGTGGAGTTGCAGGTAGATAGGATAGTGAAGAAGGCGTTTGGTATGTTTTCCTTTATTGGTCAGAGTATTGAGTACAGGAGTTGGGAGGTCATGTTGCGGCTGTACAGGACATTGGTTAGGCCACTGTTGAAATATTGCATGCAATTCTGGTCTCCTTCCTATCGGAAAGATGTTGTGAAACTTGAAAGGATTCAGAAAAGATTTACAAGGATGTTGCCAGGGTTGGTGGATTTGAGCTATAGGGAGAGGCTGAACAGGCTGGGGCAGTTTTCCCTGAAGCATTGGAGGCTGAGGGGTGAACTTATAGAGGTTTATGAGGGGCATGGATAGGATAAATAGATAAAGTCTTTTCCCTGGGGTCAGGGAGTCCAGAACTAGAGGGCATAGGTTTAGGGTGGGAGGGGAAAGATATAAAAGAGACCTAAGGGGCAACGTTTGCACACAGAGGGTGGTACATGTATGGAATGACCTTCCAGAGGAAGTGGTGGAGGCTGGTACAGTTGCAACATTTAAAAGTCATTTGAATGGGTATATGAATAGGAAGGGTTTGGAGGGATATGAGCCGGGTGCTGGCAGGTGGGACTAGATTCGGTTGGGATATCTGGTCGGCATGGATGGGTTGGACCAAAAGGGTCTGTTTCCATGCTATACATCTCTATGACTCTAGCTGAACTTGGAATTCTGCTAATCCCTGTAGAGACGATGAAAACGATCACACATATGAAAAACAATATAGCAGCAGGAGATGATAGAATACCCACTAAAATCTTTAAGCACAGAAGAGAGGAATTAATATTACAGCTTCACGTCCTCAGCCTGTACATCTAGAATGAAGAGGAAATCCAAAATGATCAAGAGCTTCAAAATCAAAAGTTGTAACAATTTCCATAAAAGGGAATAAGTCCAATTGTGGAAATGAAGCATCTTCCTGCTCTCCCCCTCAGGGAAGATCTTTCCAAGATCACATTTGAAGCAATACAAATTACAAATCAAATAGCTACCCTTTGAATTTCAGTGTGAGTTTAGCCATCAAGCAGTATAGCCGATATGATTTTCAATGCTTGATAACAAAAATAAAAGTTATGAGCAACACAAAAATGGTTAAATAGCATTTTTTGACTTGAAAAACTTCTTTCAACTCTTAAGTCATGGGGGACTCTTGGATATTTATGCAAAAATATGGGTCTCCTATGAAATGTGTCATGACCTTTTGCCTCCCTCATGATGATGTGAAAATGGTGATCCTTCGACACAGATCTATCACTGATAACTTGGGGGGGGTTAGGTCAAGAATCAAACAAAATGAGGCTCCACAATTTTTCATTTTATCTTCCTCGATGTCATAGAATGTCTAACCAGAGACAAGGTCCCTGCTGCACTGCAGCTTATTTATCAAATAGGCAGGAAACAATTTTATCTCAGACAACATCAATCAAAAACTAAGATCATCCAGGCTGATGATCCTGCAGTAAGATATCCAGAGAAGTGTCGACATAGTTACTAAGGCATATGAAGATGGGACTTAACTCAAAATTCAGAAGATCAGAGTCCTCCATTAGCAAGTGTTATGACGAGACAAAGAGGGGGAAAAATCAGCTCCACTCTTCTAAGGTAAAAACAATGACTGCAGATCCTGGAAACCAGATTCTGGATTAGTGGTGCTGGAAGAGCACAGCAATTCAGGCAGCATCTGAGAAGCAGTAAAATCGACGTTTCAGGCAAAAGCCCTTCATCAGGAATAAAGGCAGAGAGCCTGAAGCGTGGAGAGATAAGCTAGAGGAGGGTGGGGGTGGGGAGAAAGTAGCATAGAGTACAATAGGTGAGTCTTCCAGTACCACTAATCCAGAATCCATTTTTCTTAAACCCATCTTGGTCTGAGCAACAGTTCTTAATTGTTTTTTGGAATGTAGCTATAACTTTGCAATGAAACTATAATTAACTAAGTCAAAATGAAGGGGGCAAATTATAAGTCTTCTTGAACATAACAAAGAGGAGTTTTATTTCCTACTAATCCCAAAAACATAATAAAAATATGACAGCAAAAAAACACTCAAACATAGGTAATAAGTTTAAAAAGGGAGGAAAAATGTTTAATAATTCACGCAGGAAGGTAAAGGCAATTGAATTTTGATGTTCTTAGAGTCCTCGAGGTATTAGATTAATCTAAGGCCAACTATTTAAATGTTGACACAGTGTGCCACAGTGGCAAAGTTTGTAGATTTTGAATTTTCAATGAACAGTTGTTGTTGCATTTTGCTTTTACACTGGACACTGAGATGAAGAGACATGCCAAATGGAGATTTCAAACTTGGGGTGGCACAGTGGCTCAGTGGTTAGCACTGTTGCCTTACAGCACCAAGGACGTGGGCTTGATTCCCACCTCAGGCGATTGTCTGTGTGGAGTTTGCACATTCTCCCTGTGTCTGCGTGGGTTTCCTCCAGGTGCTCTGGTTTTCTCCCACAATCCAAAGATGTGCAGTTCAGATGAATTGGCCACGCTAAATTGCCCATAGTGTTAGGTGCATTAGTCAGGGGCGAGTATAGGGTGAGGTAATGAGTCTGGGTGGATTGCTGTTCGGAGGGTTGGTGTGAACTTGTTGGACCTGTTTTCATACTGTAGGGAATGGAATTGAATCGAAAAAAACTTCTTTCAGGTATCAGCTTGTCCATTATTTTCTCTCTATTTTGCTGCTCAAAGCAGTTGTTGATCTCGGTACATCTAGATATTTATGAGTTTGCTGTACTGCTTTTCGAAGTTGAATATTCTGCAGACAATCTTATGCAAGTGTGAATTAAACAAAATGCAAATTACATCAGCTGGGAATGGGATAAGTAACTTTGGGAGAGAAAATGCTTGAGGTTAGGTTAAGAAAGGAAAGAAGAGTCAACACAGACAAGCTGGAATATTCAGAATGGTCTTGGCAGAAATCTTCAGCAGACTTTACTGTCACTCTAATTAATACACATTATTAGCGTCTTGTTTCCTTGTTTCATGACCAATCAGAGTAGGTGGTGGTGACTACATATCAGATCTGTCAAACTGAAAGAGTTATAATTGAGAGGATACTGTCCTGAATCACAAAAGCTCAATTGTAAATGCATTTTTAAGATTACAGCAATAACAGGAATGTACAGAATAACTAGGTGGGCTGCTCCCAGGGTTCTCTCTCTTTCCTGGAAGTCCTGCTGTGAAATCCGAGGGACTGTAGTGAGATGATGTTTGCTCAGAATTGGAGGAAGAGAACAGCTTTTCTAACCAAGCAGGCTGGACTGATATGGCCAAGGATGTCAGCAGACATGTGATCCCTTCAAATTGGAGAAAGGACACCGAAAAGGACCCAGGACCTCAAGAATCCACGGCATTTTAAAGCCAAAACATTTTCAGGGGTCAATTTCCATGTTCTGACCTCCTTGCACAACTCTGTGTAGAATAAGATACCTTGAATGTCTACTCACTCTCTCCCTCATCCTTCCTATACCTTTCCCTCTTGCAGGAGAAGCACATAGTTTTGATACATAGAAAACGTAGTGATTGTAATGCGATCAGCCAGGTGGATCTCATAGAATACAAGTTCTCTGATTCAACTGTTGCTCTGGCCCAATTAGGGAGCCATGGCTGATAGATATAAACAAGAGTGTCACTCTGAGTGCTGGCTGTGAGGGAGCTGGATCAATGTCAAGGACTCTCCACATTAAATAAAGGGTGGCTTGGTGACAGGATAACAACCTCTGAGGAGTTATTTCTGGAACAACGAGAGAAAAGCACATTCCTGAAGAAATTCACTCACAATAATCATCTTTGAGCTGTGGTAAGCATTTCTGGCCTCATGCAATTGTTTGGGAACCTTGATATGTTCAATCCTGCTGTCGAAGACTGGATCCAGTATGTGGAAAGAATGCATTAATTTTACAAGCAAATGACATTGGGGCAGATGAGCAGCAAGGAGTAATTCTCCTGACAGCGTGTGGACCGGCAGCTTTTTCGGGTATAAGGATTCTG
Source organism: Chiloscyllium plagiosum (assembly GCF_037043375.1). NCBI lineage: Eukaryota > Metazoa > Chordata > Chondrichthyes > Orectolobiformes > Hemiscylliidae > Chiloscyllium > Chiloscyllium plagiosum. The sequence continues at coordinate 6,629,959 of NW_028270145.1, forward strand.
ACTTTCCCTGAGGCAGGAGATACTAAAACCTTTCATGAGTTTGCAGATTTAGTTAGGAAGTATTACGACCCCAGCGTCCTCTAATTCTGAGACACTATTGATTTTATTCAGCAATTCAAGAACCAGGAGAATCCACGTCAGGTTTTTGACTAGGTTAAGATGACTGGCAGAGACATAAGACTTTGGTTTAACCCTTAATGAGATGCTGAGAGACCATTTGGTATGTGGGATTAATGGTATAACCATGCAAAAGCACCTACTAGCTGTAACCCATCTGGACTTCAAACAGGCACTGTCTTTATGATTGAAAAATACAACAAATGGAGCATATGAGTTGCAGGATTTTCTGATGAAAGTGGACACCCTCGCCAGGCCAAATGAATTTGAGAAACACCACTTGAGTGAAGGCACTGCACAGCCTCATTGAGGACATATCCTGAACAGAGACTCCAGATCAGCCCACAGCAAAACCTCAAAACAAAGCCAAGCCTTAGCCAAACGGTCACAATTTTCTTCAGGATCTGGCCCATCAAGCCATTGTAGTTGCTTCCATTATGTGGACACGAGACAACAAAAGAGTCCCACTAGACCTAAATTGAGTAAGAGGACTCATAGGCCATATCCAAGAGAGTGCACACCCAGGAAAGTCCATTACATCTGGTATGGAACAGCTAAATTGCATAGCATCATCCAAATCAGAACCAATCAAAATAAACATCCTGTTAAATTGTCACATGGTTCTTCCTTGATCAGATAGGCCGATGGGCTGAAATATGGCAGATGGGAGTTTAATTTAGACAAATGTGAGGTGCTGCATGTTAGAAAGGCAAATCAGGGCTGGGCTTACACACTTAATGGTAAGGTCCTGGGGAGTGTTTCTGAACAAAGAGACTTTGGAGCACAGGTTCGTAGTTCCTTGAAATTGGAGTTGCAGGTAGGTAGGATAGTGAGAAGGCATTTGGTATGCTTTCCTTTGTTGGTCAGTACATTGAGTAAAGGAGTTGGGAGGTCATGTTGCAGCAGTACAGGACATTGGTTAAGCCACTTTTGGAATACTGCATGCAATTCTGACCTCCCTGCTTTGGAAGGATATTGTGAAACTTGAAAGGGTTCAGAAAAGATATTGCCAGGGTTGCAGGATTTGAGCTATAGGGAAAGACTGAATAGGCTGGGGCTATTTCCACTGGATCGCGGAGGCTGAGGGGTGACCAGATAAAAGTGTATAAAATCATGAGGGGCATGAATAGGGTGAATAGGCAAGCTCTTTTCCCTGGGGTGGGTAAGTCCAAATCTAGACAACATAGGTTTAAGGTGAGAGGAGAAAGATTTAAAAGGGACCTAAAGGGCAACTTTTTGATGCAGAGGATAGTGCATATATGGAATGAGCTACCACAGGAAGTGGTGGAGGCTGGTACTATTATAACATTTAAAAGGTATCTGGATGGGTACATGAATAGGAAGGGTTTAAAGGAATATAGGCCAAATTTTGGCAAATGGGACTAGATTACTTTAGAATATCTGGTCAGCATGGACAAGTTGGACCAAAGGCTCTAAATCCATGCTGGACATCTCTGTGGCTCTAATGTAGGTCTATAGCAGTGCATCTGTTTCAGTGACTGCAGAACCAGTCTTATCACTGGTAGACCAGACAAAATTCACTCAGGTCTACAACCCTTAAGTTTTTGCAAGACCTCGGTCAGACTGAGAACCTATACCAGGGAACTTTTACAGCTTAAGGGTACAACTTCAGTTCTAGTCTATTACAAGAAGCAACTTGTTCAGTTACCACTGATTGTAGTAAGGGGCTTGGACCAAACTTAATGGGGCAAAATTGGTCAAAAAAGTTTCACCTATATTGGCTCAACATTTTTTGATCAGAAATTGGCTGCTGAGTGAAGTGCTAATTAAATACCTGGATATTTTTCAGGAAGAACTGGAAACCATCAAAGGGGCCAAGGCCACCTCACATGTTGACCAAGAAGCAAATCCATGAATCTGCAAGGGCTCATTTGCCTTACATGCAAAAGTAGAGGCAGAAATCAGAAGGCTGGAAAGCCAAAGAATCATCAAACCAGTCCAATTTGTGGAATGGTATGACTGAAGGTAACTATTGTGAAGCCCGATGAGTCAGTTCACATTTGTTGGGATTTTAAGCAAACGGTAAACTGCTTTTCACAGCTGGATAAATACCCAATCCCTTGCATAGAGGATTTATACACTGTGCTGGTTGGGGGTGGGGGGCGGGGGGTGTGGGGGGAGAAGTCCTTCACAAAGCTTGACATGAGCCATGTATACTTGCAATTACAGTTAGGTGAGAATTCCCAATTAATACCCAGAAGTGTTTGTACCAATACATGAGTTTGCCATTTGGGATATTATCAGGCTGTGTAAGTTTGGACTTTGGAGAACATTTTACAACACCTATTGCATGTTGGCATTTATCTAGATAACATAGTAATATCAGGGAAGACCAATAAAGAACACTGAAAGAACTTGGACAAAGTTCATAGACATTTCTCCCTGGCAAATGTATGCCTTAGAAGGAAAAATGTGTATTCCAGTCACCCCTAGTGAACTATTTGGGTAACAGAGTCAACGAGATCAAGTTACACCTATTGGAAGATAAAGTGAGGACAATCAAAGGTGTCTGGCTCCCACATCTGTACCACAGCTTAGGTGTTTTCTTGAGGTGATGAATTATTATGGAAATTTCATACATAACCTATCCTCCATCCTGGGACTTTTGCATCAATTCTTTAAAGATTGTCAGCCTTGGAAATGGTCATGTTGCTTAGCCATAGCTTTCAGGGAAGTGAAGAAACAGTTGTCATCCTCTAAAGTGTTGGCACACTATGATCTCAAGCGAGATCATGCGTCCCCATACAGCACTGGAGTACAATTAGCTCATAAGTAGCCGAATGGAAAGGAACTCCCTATAGCATATGAATTCAGAGCATAAATATGCCAGATAGAGACGGAAGGCTTGGCTGTCATATTTGGAGTCAGGAAGTTCCACCGATACCTTTATTATAATAATGGACCACAAACCCCTATTAGGTCTACTTAAAGAGGACTATGCTGCACCATCCATAGCTTCAGGCTAAATCAGCTATGGCCTCTAAGACTAAGTGTATATAATTACAAGTTCGAACACTGTCTGGTAGGCCAAGTAACAAATGCAGACACATTCAGCCATCTCCCACTGGCAGATCCATCACCAGTGGTATCGCCACTGGAAGAGTCTGTGGTGGTTTTAAATTTTCTGGACATGCTTCCAGTCACAGTTGAGAATATCAGACTTTGGGCACAGAAAGATCCAACTGTGGTAAAACCAAAACAGCTGGTGATGATGGAGGTAATTAAAGGGCTATCACAATCAGAATTGAGAACTTCTTGAACCTGGAGAGACCAGATCACAGTACAGGATGACATATTATTATGAGGAGCAAAAGTGATTATCCTGAGCAAAGGTGTCCCCAAACACTGGCTGAATTCCACGAGGGTCATCCAGCAATTTCCAAGATGAAGATTTTAGTGAGAAGTTATGTCTGGTGGCCAGGATTGGATGCAGACATAGCCGCATTGGTGGGGCAGTGCCTAGAGTGGCAACAAGGACAAACACTATGCCAGCAGCTCCCCCACATTCGAGTGAATGGCCGAGTAAAGTGTGGACATGGTTACACATCAACTATGCAGGTCCTTTCATGGGCTCAATATTCATAGTCATTGTGAATGCCATGCAAAGTGATTAGACATACATAGAGTGTATTCGTCAAGTAAGGGGACAATGATAGAAAAAGATTGTGCGTATCTCTTGCAATACACGGACTCCTGAAACTATCACAGATAACAGGCTATTGTTTACCAGCAGGGAATTTGACTACTTCCTAAAGTCAAATGGTATTTGATAAATGGTCTGGCAGAAAAAGCAGTCCAAACTTTGAAGACCAGTTTAAAGAAATAGTCTACAGCTTCACTAGATACAAAACCGCCCCAGTTCCTCTTTGATCATAGAAGCATCCCTAATGCAACTACAGGGATAGTTCCAGCAGAACTGTTAATGGGGCAAAAAATCCATGGCAAGCTAAATCTAATCTTACCTGAGGGTGAGGGTGAAATGGATTCAGGAACACCAATGCCGGACACAAGACTCCACTAATTGAGAGAAACAGTTTATTTAGGGGACGAAGTTTGGTGTAGGAACCATTAGAATGGCCTTGCTTGGGGAAGAGGCATGGTTGGCATGAGGTCAGGTCCATTGACGTGTAAAGTTCAGGTAGGTGTAACAGTCCTCCACAAGCATATGGACCATATGAAAGCTACAAACTCGCAAAAAGTGCAGGACCAAAATGTGCCTGGCTGTTCCAGAACCCATAGGATCTCCCTCTCAATCAAGTGTGGAAGATACCTCGGAATCTGAGATGGACACAGCAAATGTCGCCATATTTGCCTCCTGAAAAAGAGAATTAATTTCTTCTGAGAGACTCTTGGCACAAGAGGTGAGCTACTGTGCATTACGTATCAGAGGCAGAGTTGGAGGAACCTGACCTGGTACTAAAATGTCCCAGGAAGTGCTACAAAAAAGAACAACCCAGATCGTTGAAAGAGGGTAGGGATGCAGTGAGTGCAACGAGGTCAACCAGGTGAACTTAATAGAATAGGAGTTGCCTGAATGGGGCTATTAACTTGGTCCAATCAGGGAGCCCTGGTTGACAATAAAAAAACAAAAGTGTCAGAGATTCTGTTCATTCTGAGAACTGGCTCTGAGGGACCTGGATCAGTGTCAAGGACTTTCCATGTGTAAATAAAGGGTGACTTGGTGATGGATTCTGACCTGAATTAAGGTAAGAACTGCAATAGTGATATTGGAAAGGGGTAGTGCTTCAGCAAAGGGCACAAGCAGTTAACCATGCACACATGGCCATTAGGAAGATGATCTTGTTTCAGAAAGCTGTCACCAATAAACTACCATGAAAGGCTTAGCATTCTGTGGTTCAGACATGTCCAAGTGAATTAATCTTCTGCCTTTACAGATCCCGTATTTGGATTCTTACCTCTTTTTAACTTGTTCTCTCTGGTCTTTGCTTCTGCCCTGTGGATATTCAATATGTGGTGGAAGTGAAGGCAGCAGTAGCTGCTGATGTTGGTGTTGACGTTCACAAGAAATGCAAGATAAAGAATGGCAGAAAGAAAATCAATTGGAAATGAGTGAACAGCAAGACAGATGAAATGACTTCCAAGACATTAACAACCATTGGTCAAGCAAAGATGCACAATCTGAGAAGAAGTGTTTTGAGCAGCAGTCCCTCTTTTGGCCAGGGTTAGAACTCTTTAGTTTTACTGATCAAAGCCCTTCTTGTCACTTGTTCAACACTGGTGTGTTGCTCGCATCCAGAAATAGAGTCATAGAGTAATAGAAATGTACAGCATGGAAACAGACCCTTCAGTCCAACTCATCCACGCCAACCAGATATCCCAACCCAATCTAGTCCCACTTGCCATCATCCGGCCCATATCCCTCCAAACCCTTCATATTCATATGCCCATCCAGATGCCTTTTAAATGTTGCAATTGTACTAGCCTCCATCACTTCCTCTGGCAGCCCATTCCACACACGCATCACTCTCTGCGTGAAAAAGTTGCCCCTTAGGTTTCTTTTGTAACTTTCCCCTCTCACCTTAAGTCTTGGCCCTCTAATTCTGGACTCCCCCGCCCCAGGGGAAAGATCTTGTCCATTTATCCTGTCCAAGCCCCTCATGATTTTATAAACCTCCATAAGGTCATCCTTCAGCCTCCGATGCTCTAGGGAAACAGCCCTAGCCTATTCAACCACTCCCCATTGCTCAAATCAAACCTGGCAACATCCTTGTAAATCTTTTCTGAACCCTTTCAAGTTTCACAACATCCTTTCAATAGGAAGGAGACCAGAATTGCACGCAATATTCCAAATAGATACCTTGGCTGTTAAACCAGATGCTTCTAAAAACAATTCATAGCAATACTTACTGGAATATATAAATGACAACATACCCAATAGCTCATTGCTTACCTTCAGGTGAAATGTGGAAGAGTGCTAGAATCCTGATACGACATTACTTTTAGGGATATTAAAATTCTGCACAGGTCTAAACTTGCCTTTAAGAACCTCCACCGACAACTCTGCAACCCAATCCCTCTGCCCCCACCAACAGAATGGACACAAAAGCCCTGGAAGCATTTAAGAAATAATAAAAATGTATAATGGCTGAAGTAGAGGGAATGGGAAAAATAGTGAGGGAAGCTCAAAGGTCAGTATGCTGGCATCATTCAGCCCCTGAGCTATTTACCTGAGTCTCTGATTGGCTTTAGATCCCACGAGGCAATGTGACGACTACAGCAGCACAGAGGCAGTTTCACAAGGGCATACTATGGGGCCACTGCTTCAGGAAGGCTTTAAGTACTTTCCAGATTGCCTGCCTTTAGATTGAGTAGCAGACGTCTTTGTGCAGGGATCCCACTCCATGATGACAGTTCAGGGTATAAAATTGGGTGGATATTACCACACATTCCCAAATTGAGGCACCTTCTCTCTTTCACACATGAGAAGGCAGCATGTTGCTTCTTCAGTGCTGGAAAGCCTGCAGTTGGCACTCCAACATCAAGAACCCACCTGCCAACCTGAATTGGACAACAAACATGCCTAATAGCTTAAAGTTGTAAAGGGTGCTGTAGAAATTCCAGTCTTATTTTTAACACTTTTACTTCCATTTGGAAGTGTTACTCTATTCTGAAAGTGCATATCCTTAAATACTTAGAATTTTTCGTACAAGAATTTCATAACTTCCCACTAATTGCAGCACTTTAATATTGGTTGTACAACTGAATATTAACATAATTCACAAATACTTACAGAAGAAACAGCAAATGCTCGGTAGCTAACAGCCAGAATACCATCAGACCATTCATGTGACACCTTATCAAACTGGCCATATAACTGACCCATAGTGATAGCCTTGGGATTAATGACTGTGATTTGAACTTTGTTCTCTTCCAGAAGCCCCTAAACAAAAGATAATAAGTAGAGATTTTGCAGTAAGAGTAGCATGTTAAAATCTGCTATGATTAGATAATTACTGCCATGTGAGATGTTCTTATGGCACATAATAGAAAAATCTCAATCTCACAGCATTGTCTTCCATTATTTGACAAAACTAATAATTATTCTGTTAGGACAGCAGCATCTGATGTACAATAATTGTCAATGACAATTAGAAAAGTTCATTCTCTCATTAAAGCACCAGACACATGCAGTCAACACCATCTATAAGTCAATCACCATCCCAACGTGCAACTATGTCATCATTGCTTCATTGTTACTTTCAATATCTAACAGCATTGTATAGATGCACACCACATGAAATGCAGCAGTTTAAGAAGATGGCTCACCACCACCTTTAAGCTTGGGCAATTTCTAGTGAAGCTCGTATTACAAGTGCAAATGAAAAAACATTTAAGGGATGCTTACTAGCCACTTCATTCAGTTTCCATTATATTGCATTATATTGTAAATACATACAAGTAGATGAAATTAAAATAAATAATTTCACTGTTCTATTTTGAAGTTTACATGGAAACATATGAAATAGGTCCAGGCGTAGGCCATTTGGCCCTTCATGCCTGCAAAACCATTCAATGTAATCATGGCTGATCATGCAATTTCAGTATCCTACTCCCACCTTCTCTCTACATCCCTTGATCTCTTTAGCTGCAAGGGTCACATTCAGCTTCCTCTTGGACATATCTAGCAAGCTGCCCCCAACAGCTTCCTGTGGAAGAGAATTCCACAGTTTCACAATTCACTTCTTCCTCATCTCAGTCCTGAATGGCTTACCACTTACTCTTAGACTATGACCCCTAGTTCTGGACTACCTCAACATCAGGAACATTATTTCTGCATCTCACCTGTCCAGTCCCATCAGGTTTTTATATGTTTCTATGAGATCCCCCCTCATTCTACTAAATTTCAGTGAATACAAGCCCAGTCTTTCTTCATATATTAGTCCTGTCATCCCAGGAATCAGTCTGGTGAACCTCTGCTGGACTCCCTCAATAGCAAAAATACCCTTCCTCAGACATGGAGACCAAAACTGCACGCAATACTCAAAGTGTGGTCTCACCAAAGCCCTGAATAACTGCAGCAATACATCCCTACTCTTATACCCAAACCCTCTTGCTGTAACAGCCAGCATGTCATTAGCTTCTCTCACCGCCTGCTGCATCTGCATGCTAACGTGCGGTGACTGTTCCAATCGGACACCCAGGTCTCCATGCACCTCATCTTTTCCTAAGCTGCCACTATTTAGATAAGAATGTGCCTTCCTATTTTTGCCACTAAAGTGGATAACCTCACATTTATCTACATTATGTTGCATTTGCCAAGTATTTGCCCACTCAGCCAGTAAGTCCAAGTCACCCCACATCCTCCTCACATAACACACTGCTATTTGGCTTTCTGTGGTCTACAAATTTGGAGATGTAATATTCAATTCCTTCATCCAAATTGTTAATGTATATTGTGAACAGTTGGGGTCCCAGCACTAAACCCTGTACCACCCCATTCATCACTGCCTGCCACTCTGAAGAGTATTCATTTATTCCAACTCTCTGCTTCTGGTCTGCCAACCAGTTCTCTATCTACATCGTTAAAAATCACACAACACCAGCTTATAGTCCAACAGGTTTAATTAGAAGCACACTAGCTTTCGGAGTGACGCTCCTTCCAAAAGCTAGTGTGCTTCCAATTAAACCTGTTGGACTATAACCTGGTGTTGTGTGATTTTTAACTTTGTACACTCCAGTCCAACACCTGCATCTCCAAATCTATCTACATCAATACACATTTATTAGTATACCTGTTATTAAAATGCTCATTTGGTTTACATGCTTGCTCAAAATAAAAAGTATAAAATGCAACTGACTGATGATGATAAAATAAATGAAGACATACTAATCAACATGCCAAATTTCATTTCTACCTTTTCACAAATATCATGTAGAGCACCAGCCAGGACTCTATAAGCAGATGTTTTTCCACCAAATGGTTCTCCAACAATCATAAATCCATGACGCACAATCATCATTTCATAAATTTGTAATATCTTCTGTGAGAAGAAATCTGTCATTTGCAAATTCAAGTGTTCACAATTCTCTCTGATTGCTTCCAGCAAGACACGGTAGTCAGGTTTCGGTAGTTTTATTCCAGGAAACAAATCTGATGTGATTCCCTACCAATATTAAAAAAAAGATTTACTATAGCATAATAGGTGTTAAATTTCTGGCTGATTACTTCAATTTCAATAGATCTATGTTGTTCTATTGCTTAAAGAAGCAGTAAACCATCAATGTATCATGTGCTATTGTGAGACTATTAATTTTCTTTCAGACTGACTGTGCTTTGTGAGACAGATGATTTATCTCTACAAGTTCAAAGCTCATTTTAATTGAATTTTTTACTTACCAAATGAATTATCTGTGATTTAGTTCAAATGGTTGATTTTATCAATACCTGCTGGGGATCATTAGACAATTATGCATATTTGTTTCAGAATCTGCACCATGAAGCATTATGTTGGTAGGCTTATTCAAAAGGAACTACACAGTAAAACTACATTCACGGAAAAACCCCAAAATATGCACACAATTCTGTAGCTGTAATTAATATTTATACAGTGTACTCCATGTATTAATTACAGGTCATTCTGCTATAACATACTTTTCATTAATACAAATTTGCTGTAACGCGATTGACGAATTGGGGACACTGTTTCTAAAGCGCAAACTTTTAAAACATGTCTTGGCTGTAACATGATTACGTTACCAACACTTTAAGCACAACCTTTCAAAAAGGCAGGGTTGCACAAGAACGCAACCATCACGTTATAGAAAAACTACCTGTAGAAGAAAATTAAAACATTTAGCTGGAGGAATGGAAGATGAAACAACAAGGTAACTTCACAGGAACATTTAAAAAGTTGGGAAAATGGCAACATGATGGAGTGGTTTATAGCAGAGGAATCATGAAAGTCCAAGATTTCAATGATGGAACAGAAGGGCTTAATAAATAAAAAAAGGTAATTATCAAGACTCACAGGAATCTAAGGTGTGTGCATAGGACACAAAAGCTGGAGAAGGAAGAAAGTGTGGTGTGATTATGGATGCATTTGAAGATGGAGGAAGATGATTCTAAAATCAATCCACTGTGGTCTAGAGAACCTGTGACTTAGTAAGGATATCCAATGGATAATAGAAGACCAGAAGATTCAGAGCAGTGTTAATGAGCACCCAAGTTTTGTAAAAGATCAATTGTTGAGGAAAGCACTTGTTCTTTGGGATATCAAGGAGAGGCATTTTAATTGTACAGCATTAATTTATTTAGACCTTCCCAATACAGCTCTCACTTAATCACCTAGGTCCTATCTTGTAATTAACAGTGGGATTGTCCACACATAGATTTTGATTTAAGTTATGGATGACAGGTCAAAGGTCTCTGACACTAAAGTTAGTGTCAGAAACATTTTATATGGGACTAGGAAGCATAATTTTGCACTTTAGAACTTAATATCTTCTGGGTAAATGTTACACATGTGTGGGTTGGGACTTCAAGATCCAGATGTATAACAGCAATGAACATTTTAATATTCACTATTGTTGCCATCAGAAGATTACAGGTCAATAAATTATGGCGAACAAAAGCAGATTAGGGAAAAGAAAAGGTGAGTGACAATGGAACATTCAAAAATTGTAATGAGGTTAAAGAAAGCAATGAGTATAACGTGCAGCAGACACTACAAAATTAGTTTGGTTGGTGACTAACTAGAATGATGTTGTCATCGAATCATTTAGCACGGAAACCGACCCCTCAGTCCAACTCCTTCGTACTGACCAGGCCTCTTAATTGAACCAGTACTTTGTACAATTTTAGTTCCACTATTTTAGGATGGATGTTATTCAACTGGAAAGGGTGCAAAAAATTCTGTAGTTGTACCTGCCTCTAGCAATTAATCTGATAGTACATTCCATATATGCATCACCTTCTGTGTGAAAAAGATGACCCCTACATCCCTTTCAAATCTTTCCCTCTCTCCTTAAATCCCTCTGGTTTTAGACTTCTCTAACGTGGGGAAAAAAACGTATCTCTGCCCCTCATGATGTTATAAACCTCCATAAAATCACTCCCCAGCCTCACACACCAGGGAGAAAAGCCCAGCCTATCCAACCTCTCCCAATGACGCAAACCTTTCAGTCTCGGTAACATCCTTGTAAATCCTTTTTGCACACTTTCCAGTTGAATAACATCCATCCTAAAGTACTGGAACTAAAATTGTACAAAGTACTCCAAATGTGGCCTTAGCTATGTCTTATATAGTCATAACATGATGTACTAACTCCTGTACTCAATCCTCTGACCAATGAAGGCAAGCATGTCAAACAGTTTCTTCTTCACCTTATCTACCTGCAACACCACTTTCAAGGAACCATGTACCTGCACCTGTAGATCTCCCTGTTTGATAACACTTCTCAAGGCCCTACTCTCAACTGTATAATTCCTATCTTGATTTGTCTTACCAAAATGTAACACTTTGCATTTATCTGAATTAAACCCCATCTGACATTCCTCAGCCCACTTGCTCAGTTATCAAAAGTCCATTGTACTCTTAGATAATATTCTTCATTGTCCACTATGCCACCAATTTGGTATCATCTGCAAACTTTATATAAATGATGAACAATAGTGGACCCAGCATCAATCCTTGCTCCATACTGGTGATCACAGGCCTCCTGTCAGTACAACAATCCTCTATCGCCACCCACTGTCACATATTGTATAAAAAACAGGCAAGAAATACTTGAATGGAACATGTGAGAGTGACAAAAACAGACTTCTGTCAAAACAGTACTTCCAAGAACTTTTGAGATGAAAGGTTAGTTTCTATATATCATTCTAGTGATACTGATATATCCCCAGCATCACATTTAATTTATTTTAAGTAATTGTTCCAAGCTTAATTAAACCATTGTTGTCTTAATGAAGCCAAAGGAATAGTAGAAGAACTGCAAAAAGATATCTGCAAATCATGTAGGCTCAATTATTTTGCTGTAAAGCTCAATAAGAGGATGTTAAGCTGGCCTTAATGAGAACACTCAAGTCAAGAATATAGAACATATAATCACTACATTTAAAAATATGAGTGTCCAGTTGAAGAAGGATAGGTCACAAAAAATGAACTGTATGAAGCTGCATGTAAAAAACACAGACCAATAAACAGATGTTGCGGGAACCTGAACTGAAAATATTGAAACTTCAGCAGAATACAAAAGACCAAATGATAGTTCTTAGGAACTATCACAAATAAATGCTGCAAAAATAGCTTATTACTGCATTTCTGATAATTGTAGGACAAATAAAAGAATTTAACTACAAAAAAGGATGGTTTAGAAAAAAAGCCATGTCAAACAATTTAACCATGTTATCCATTTACCCAAACACTCAGAATTTCAAACAATTCAATATATTCTGTCCAAATCTACGTTTTCCCAATACAGGTATTCCTATCTAGCTTAGTCTGCCCATACTCCCATATTAATTTCCAGTATAAACTGGGAAAAAAGCTATTTTTTAATCAACCTGTTCAGAAATATTATGACTTACCTCTGTTGCAAGTGGAACTTGAATCTACACCTTCAGAAAAGCTCCTTATAAATTGGATGTACATTTTTAAAATGTTTTTTGAGGAGCTAATGAACCAAAGCAACTAAATAACTATTGAACGGTATCTTAAAGAGTGCAAGCTACAGTTACCCATTAGTGCCAGGCAGTCTTCCATCCAAGTATTAACTAGCTTTGACCTTGTTAGCTTTAAAAATCAAATTTTTCAAACTATGAAGGCCGCCAGCCACATATATCGATGCATGGTAACAAATGTTTATTTTTAGTGTTAACAAAAATGTAAATTACTGAAGATGGTACCATCCATTTTTTAAACTTTATTTATGGAACTAAACTGGCCCCACTACAGCACAATGACAAAAATTATGCAAGTTCTTCAGCCACAGGCAAACCAATACCCTAAGTCACGCTATTACCCTAACTTGTGTTTTATCTTATTGATGAAACACTACATCATCTTATTTATTGTTACCATAAGTTAAAGCATGACAAATGATCTGATTTGTTCTAAATGTTTAAGCCATAGCACTGCTCACATTGGACTGCTTCTTGTTTGAATGTTGATAGTTTTGAAGAATGCTGCAAAGACTGTGTAAGTGATGCGTATGCTTTATGTACGACTAAAATGCTGCCCTTTAATATAAAGAAAGCTGTTCAAAACAAAATCTAGTGAATATTTAAATTGTATTCTTCCAAATTTTTAATTTGACAGTAATCACTCCTTTTGCTTGCTATTAACATTGCAAAATAACATTTTGCAGTTTTAAAATTAATAAATTTATTAACAAAGCTAAAATAAATAACAAGGAAAAAGGTTTTACCTCAAAAAGTGGCAAATCATGAGACAAGAACTTGGGCAAATTAACATCAATAATCGATCTCAGAAGCAAAACTTCTTCATTTTCTGTTGGATATTTCAACTAAATACAATAAAGAATTTATAATGTTATTCATTTACTGTAAAGATTTTATTATATACGTTGTGTAATAAGTTTTTGTCATCAAATCGCCTACATTAGGAAAACTACAACAATGCATTACCTTTATATTTCCAGCAGCAGTTAAGACAGATTTCACTGCACGCATCCCATAATCATAATGGGGCTGTGAAGACAGTTGTTCTGAACAAAGACGGTAGGTAGCTACAATCTTAACCGACAGAGGTCGAGCACTGACAAATCCACAAGAATAAAGTACGATCTCTGCAATCATGGCATAGTCTGGTACCATCATAGCTACTGTTCTGAACAGTGCCTAGAATATAATCATAAAGCAATAATTGAAATACTAAAATTTTATTCCTGGCAAATACGGTGCAAGAATATACAAGTCTATTTCAAATTTAGAGATATAGAAGCTATTTTAACTGCCAGTGTTTCCAGAGGGAATCCTTAAACTCCAGGTAGATTCCCAGCTGAGCCTGACAATAGTAGGTTGGAGTGACTTTAATATTCACATGTATCTAGCCAACTGCCCATGCAGAACAGGTGGGAAATGTGAGTGGAAACCAGCTTCTGTGTGGGAGCTGAGGAACTTGCAGTATAGAAAGCTGAAAGGGGAGGGAGGAAAGTGTAAGGTTGTGGTTGGAGATAGGGTTTTTGAAGTCTGAAGGAGGACTTTGCTCTACCACAAAGAAAAGTTAAAAAGAAGCTGACCAATAAAGTTCTTCTCATTTGACTTTATATAGAAAAACCATAGATGCTTCCCTCTCAGATTAAGGCTAAAATTGCAGGTCTATTGAGCATCATCAGAATCCCATCTTCTTTTGTAAATAATTGCCCCAATTTCTTGAAGAGGCAGCATTTGTCACTTCCTTAGAACAATAGATTAGGGTTAAGATGGCACACCAATATATAAGTCACCGAGCATTTCAGCCTGACCTCCCGGTCACTATCTTCTTCAATTCCCCTTCCCACTTCTTCTCCAACATGTCCATCCTCAACTTCTTCCATTGCCACAGTGAAGCAGACCGCAAATTGGAAGAACAACACCTTATCTTCCTCCTGAGCAGCCTACAGGCCAGAGGACTCAACATTGAGTTCTCCAATTTCAAATAACCTTCCCACCTATCCCACGACTCTCTTTTCAGCCCCACCTCCTCCCTTCCATTCCACCTACTGATCCTTCCTTCCAGCTACCAACCGGATTCAAACCTCCTATCGACCAACCAGGTTGCATCCACCATCTGTGTTCACCTATCATTACCTCATCACTCAGCCCCTCTCCACATCCAAAACCCTCCCTCCTCTCTTTATCTGTAGCTCCCCAACTCCATTCCTGAAACGTCAACTTTTCCATCTCCTGAGCCCCACCTCCATTCCTGAAGAAAGGTTATACCCGAAACGTCAACTTTGCCATCTCCTGATGCTGCCTGGCTTGCTATGTTCTTCCAGCCTCCTGCTTGTCTACTTTGGATTCCAGCATCTGCAGTTTTTTTGACTCTAACTATGTTAAAATCCAGCAGGCACAGAGGGTTAAAACTGAGTGTAAAAACTTCATTCAAAATTTATCAACCAAATTTTGTATCCTTGTCAAAAATCAGAAGTATTTTGTTGAAACCCCAAATGTAATTTGGAAGCATTATCAAACTTGTGAAAATTTTCTGGCAGCTATATCAATATTTAAATTATACATCTGAATTACATCTAGAACATTTTTGAGCATCATGGATGACCATGAAAGACCATGGAAGGATAGCAATTTATCATATAACAAGCATTAATTGACAACAGTGTTAATTAGCCCAAATCATGACAAGGAATATGTAACAATACCTTTAAATTGTCTGGCAACTCAGACCGACCAGCATAACCTGGATTCATAGTAATAAAAACAGCACAGGTTGGGTTAAGTCTCAGTTCAGTTCCTTCAAACATCAATGTAACTGACCCAGCTGCAATACCTGTAGCACAGAAAGAGAATAAAAATGTCAACAATATCATAAAATGTCACTGATGAATATGAGACTGCCTGACAATCCTTATTTTTTAAAAAATCACATTAATTTACTTCACAAACGCTGCTGTCAAAATAACAGAGGTTAATAGCATTTGCAGCTATTCATGTTTAAATGTCATAGCAAGTTAAATTGAGGTTAATTATGGATTGCAAATTGAAATTTAAAGCTTGCAATCAGAGATGCACTGTTTCATTCTTCAAGCTGAGAATAAATGTAACAGATCTGTTTCTAATTTAGCAACTGGAAAAAAAATTATTGTGAAAGATGCAAGCAAATTGAAGATCAAAAGTTTGTGGATCATAATAATGACCCTCCTATTAAATAGTAACTTAAAATGGATTCAACAAAATAGTGTTCAAAATATTGAAGTGACAAAACACCTATCCATTAACAAAAACTGACAGTACCCTAACTTATACTGCATCATTTTTACCATGTAAAAAAGGAGAATGGACTAAGTTTATTGATACTTTATACATGAAAAATCTTAAATTATCAAACCTCTCTGGATAGTTAGAATTTGCTGAGCAACAACAGAAAGTACTTCCAGATCAATTCTGTTGAATTCATCAAAACATGCCCAAGCACCACAGGAGAGCAATCCCTGAAATCAGAAGCAAGTTTGCAATTAAAAACTCATCTACATGAAAATTAATTTACAAGGAATTTTTATTCTGATATCATACACACCTTAAAGAATTTTCCCAAAGCAATGTAGTCCAGTCCATCAGAGCAGTTAAATACCACACATTGTTTGGCTACAGCCTTTGCCAAGTCTTTAGTCGTTTCAGTCTTGCCAGTGCCAGCAGGTCCTTCAGGTGCTCCTCCAAGGTGGAGATTTAAAGCACCAAATAATGTTCTGGACATTTTTTCAAAACCAAAAGAATATATATCATAGCTCATCAAAACACGTAAATAGAAATATCAATAACAACAATTCCAATTTAGTTATACTCAAAAGTAAAACTCCTGTATTTGATTAGATTACACAGTGTGGAAACAGGCCCTTCAGCCCAACAAGTCCACACCGACCCTCCAAAGAGCAACCCACCCCGACCCATTCCCTTACATTTACCCCTTCACCTAACACTATGGGCAAGTTAGCATGGACAATTCACCTAACCTGCACATTTTTGGACTGTGGGAGGAAACCAGAGCACCTGGAAGAAATCCATGAAGACACAGGGAGATTGTGCAAACTCCATACAGACAGATGCCTGAGGCAGGAATTGAACCCGGGTCTCTGGCGCTGTGAGGCAGCAGTGCTAACCACTGTGCCACCGTGCTGCCCAGTGTACAGTTTTGTATAGAGTTTTGTAGCCTTAAACTTTTCAGAGACAAATACAAGTTTCTAACATAAAAGTCACAGACTATGGAAGTAAAGATGTTATGACAGAGTAACATCTTATTTTTGCCAACTTGACAGATGATAGAAATTTTGTTTTCTCTCAGTCTCCTTTCACTTTTCACTTTGCAGCTATGACAGTGCATCTCTGATTCTACCTCTACATACACCCAGCCAGAATACTTGCTTAAAGACAACCCATGGGCAAACTGTAGCAGTTAAAATGCTCTGTTGGAACAATCATTCCAATTCCACCTCATCCAAAATTCTGCCAGATACCAATGTAAAACCATTTATTAAATAAAAGCTAACATAAATAGTTAAAGGCAAGTTCCTGAAAAGTCTGTAGGAGGGAAACTTACACAGAATCTTCAACTAAGAGTAGTAACATCATATATCCAGATAAAGAGGAAATACAGATTTCAATTTGGATAATTGTGCTTGCTGAACCTTATAGAATTATTTAAGGAGGTATTGTTTCGAAAACTGAGGCTAGGATTGTTTAGTTTACAGGAAATAGAGGATAGAGTTAAATGGTCAGTTTCAGATCAGTAAACTGAAACTAGTAGAGTATGACATGCAGGAGTGTTGGAGCCTCAACTATTAAAAATTTCAATCAACTACTGGGGTGAATGGACTGACATTATCGGTACTAAATTTACTGACTACACAAAAGCAGGTAGGAGAAACTTCCCAGCGTCTGAACAATGATGAGAAAGTTACCAAAATACAAGGATGAAAAAAATGAGATTTTTGACATCACAAAAGGTTCAAGTTTCTCCTTGAGTGTTAACAGCTAGATGAAAATCTCATTGAGTGGTGAGGCTCCTATTTGCATGCATTAACACCCCACTTTAACCCAATCTTTCTTCATTGGTATTAAGGTTTCTATTCTCCAAGGTATCAGTGAGAAACTAGATGGTGTCAATTCTTGACTCAAAAGTCAGAGCAATTAACTGGTAGCTGCACTTCAAGGCATCTCGTCTGGGCAACCATCTTAGTCATCATTCCCTAATATCTCAGGGCACACTCCATGGACACCGCCTGCCTGCACCCTCTGACATAGAGTCTGTCCATGGAGCTGGGCATCGGCAAAGAACCAGCCTCACCACAAGCCTCATGGAATCTCGGACTCACTTAGAAAACAATTTAGCACTTTGATACTGAACTTTGGAGCTCACAATTCTACAGCCAGGGAGCTCCACATGCAGTGATGGGAATCTACCTTCAGAATTAAAATGAATTCTGGGCTCTTAGCTTTTTTTCTTAGTGTTCACTCACTTTGCATTTATTTTAATGTTTCTGCCTTGCCCTTTAATGCATTACCATGTCATACAGTACTTACAACTTCACATTACTACTGTCTTGCATTGCCTTTTAGCACAGACACAACACCAGGCAGATGATATTTCTGCCAACACAGAACCTATAAGGGGGAAATATTTTTTGTATAGCAATGTCACACATGCAGGATGTGACAGCAGCTTTTGCAGCAAACACATTGCACGTGCTTCAACCAAATGGCCGTGTCTAAGGGGAGGAAGAGAAGATGCTATGATCTCCATTCCAGTCAAAGAGTCATACAGCACAGAAACAGACTCTTCAGTCCAACTCTTAAGGATTGTACTGTTGAATACTTCTTTTTTTTTAATTTTCTGCCTTCATATTCTACATTTTGGTTTATCTTTCTGTTTTTATATGGTGCCAAAGAATATACAACATTTTTCATTTTATTTTGTAACAAAATGCACATGACACGAAATGAATCAATAAATAACATGCCCATGACGACCAAGTTTTCCAAACTAAAACTAGTCCCATTTACCTGCATTTGGTCCATATCCCTCTAAACATTACTTGCATCTACCACTTACTCTGGCAGTTCATTCCATATAAAAACCATCTTGTGTGTGAAAACGTAGACCCTTCAGGCTCTTTTAAATCTTTCTCATCTCACCTTAAAATTGTATCCTCTTGTTTCAAACTCCCCTACCGTCGGGAAAAGACTTTTGCCATTCACCTTATCCATGCCCATCATGATTTTATAAACCTCTCTCAGGGCACTTCTCAACCTCCTACACTCCAATGAAAAAAGTCCTGGTCTATCCAAACTGTTCTTATAACACAGGCCCTCCAGTCTCATTAACATGCTTGTAAATCTTTTCTGCACCCTCTCCAATAAAATCCTTCCTATAGCAAGGATTGTACACATTACTTCAAAAGTGGCCTCACCAATGTCCTGTACAACCTCAACATGGCATCCTAACCCTAATACTCAACTGTCTGAGCAATGAAGGCACGTGTGCCAAACGCCTTCTTTATCACCCTGTCTACATGTGACGCAACTTTCAAAGAACTATGTACCTGAACTCATAGGTATCTTTGTTCAACAATATGCCCCAGGGCCCTACCATTAACTATGTAATTCCTGCCCTTGTTCATCTTACTATGCATTTATTCAAATTAAACTTCATCTGCCACTCCTTGGCCAATATATATCTTTGGAATTACTGGATTCAGGTAGTGTATTATACTTTATTGACTTTGCTTGACAGTTCATTGATTAATAAAGGTTTCTCCTAATTCCTAAGTTCTTACTTATTGATAACTTAGAACTATATTATGTACTGCATCCTATTTTGTTTAGTCAGAAATTAAATGACAAAAACCCACCTGTAACATCTGTCTGTAAGTGGAGTGATAACAAGTCGGTCAGTATTTCCAAGATATTCATAGCCATAGGGTAAACCTGCATTGATCATTTTTGTCTGAAGTTCATTTTCCTATAAAGTGAAGAGTACAAGGAGCTGCAAAAAGTGACATTCATTCGACACAAGAACCATCTCTAATAGGAGGAAGTTTAACTAACTGGCTTCAATATTCTCATTACTGAATGCCCCACTACCAACACCTTGAATGTTACCATTGACAAAAAGCTTGACTGATCCAGCCATATAAATACTGTAGCTACAACATTAGATCCTGGGAATTCTAACATGAGTTAATGCCACCCCTCAAAGACTGTTCAACATCTAACACAACATAAGTAGGTTGATGGAATACCTTCTTCCACTTGCCTCAATGAGTGCAGCTCCGAGAATAGTCCAGAAGCTTGACACAATCGAGGATATACAGCTTACTTTGTCAGCCCTCCCATGCATCAACCTAAACATTCACTTCTTCCATCACTGACACAGTGGCAACTATATGTACCATACATAAGACACATTGTGAAAACTCTTTCCAATGCCCAATCCTTACCATCTAGAAGTACAATGACAGTAGACACTGCAAGTTCCCTCCAAGGCACACACCATCCGGACTTCAAACTTCAGCTCCATTCATTCACAGGCATTAAATCAAATCCTGGAACTCACTGCTCAATAGCATTGTGGGTCTACCTACACAACAGGAACTGCAGTGATTCAATTAGACAGCTCACCAATACCTTCGCAAGGGCAGGTAAAGATGGGCAATA
This sequence comes from Chiloscyllium plagiosum, assembly GCF_037043375.1. Classification (NCBI taxonomy): domain Eukaryota; kingdom Metazoa; phylum Chordata; class Chondrichthyes; order Orectolobiformes; family Hemiscylliidae; genus Chiloscyllium; species Chiloscyllium plagiosum. The sequence continues at coordinate 6,650,447 of NW_028270145.1, forward strand.
TCAATTACCATCTCTTTTTATTCGATTTTGAATTGTTATAATTTTTGATCATTTAGTTTTTTTTTAATGAACAATAAAACATCTGTGGATTATCATCTTTCATTATGAACCCACAGATGTTGAGACGAGAAATTTGATGTTTTTGTTACACTACCAGAAGAACATGAGGAAAAGGTTTTGGTCCAACTATTTACTCTGACAATATACCCACCAGAAATCACAGATTGCTCTCATTTGAACAGTGAAATAGACTAAATATGTAAGATCAAATTCCAACCTCATATTATCAGACCTAAAGTTAAAAATCACACAACACCAGGTTATAGTCCAACAGGTTTAATTGGAAGCACACTAGCTTTCGGAATGACGCTCCTTCATCAGGTGATAGCTCAGATGGACGTTGGTTGATTGCCAATCTGGACAGGGAAGTCAAATGGGATTGAGAATGAACTGTTACTGGGAAACAGGAACTCACTACAGCAGGTGCATATATATCAACTAATTGCTTGGTAGTAAAGAACATGAATATAGCTGAAGGGTTCATTTTGGAATGATGAGGACAGTGACAAATGGATTAATGAAAACAAATGTAACACATTGCCATATCAATTTAGTGACTGCTATAAAAATACATTAAACAGCCCAACAAAGTTGGCTGCTATACTTGTATGACTAGACTTAACAGTAGACTTCCAAAAGCTTTGTTTGAAGTTAAAAGTCATCTAGCAATCAACACACCATATCACTTTAGGACTGGAATTCCAACTATTGTGTTCTAAGATGCCATAGAGACAGATGATCCCAAGAAAACACAAAGAAATGTAAGTTACCCATATGCTGTAAGATGTGTTAATGGTTTTCTGAGATAGGCCAGAGATCATAGAGTCATAGAAAGGTACAGCACAGAAACAGACCCTTCAGTCCAACTGGTCCATGCTGACTAGATATCCTAAACTGATCTAGTCCCATTTGCCAGCACTTGTCCCATATCCTTCTATACCTTTCTTATTCATATACCCATCCAGGTGCCTTTTAAATCTTGTAATTGTCCTCGCCTCCACCACTTCCTCTGGCTCACTTCATACGGGCACCACCCTTTGCATGAAAACGTTGCCCCTTGGGTCCCTTTTAAATCTTTCCCCTTTCACTCTTAACCTATGCTCTCTAGTTCTGGACTCCCCCAGCCCCAGGGAAAAGACTTTGTCTATTTATCCTATCCATGCCCCTCATGATTTCATAAACCTCTGTAAGGTCACTCTTCAGCCTCCAACACTGCAGGGAAACAGCCCCAGCCTATTCAGCCACTCCCTAGAGCTCAAACTCGCCAACCTTGGCAACGTCCTTGTAAATCTTTTCTGAACCCTTTCAAGTTTCGCAACATCTTTTCTATAGGAGGGAGACCAGAATTGCACAAACTATTCCAAAAATGGCCTAACAAATGTCCTGTATAGCAGCATCATTTTTTTTATATAATGCAATGCAACTTTTTGTTTCAATGGTAACTGTTTAGTCCCATGAATCCTACAATGCTGACCTCAACTACTTTTAACTATCCAATTTTGAAATAGCAGCCAGTTAACGAGTCAATGCTCTTTCGTAGAAAACCGACTGACAATATCAAAGCCCCTTATTCCACCTAGAAAGGAAAGCCTCTGGTCTGTAAAAAGCAACCAAAAAACTATATTTGTGCTGTCTGTAAATAACTAACTCAGTTTCAAAGCAATGAAGCAGAAATTGCAATACAGCACTACACCTCAGATAACCTTCAAAGATAACTTTCAATTCTTTCTGACCTGCCAGCGAGCTAATCAAGTGCCCTGACAAAAGAATCAAACTGGTGATTCCATATTTGGATATTTGGACTTTATCCTAAGAGCAAAGACTGCATAAACTGGTACTCCTTAGTTGTTTTCTATTTAAATTGTTGATAATTAAATTATCTATTTATCCTCTTGTACTCCTATTTCTCCTTGTATGTTTGTGAATGCGCCTAATTTGCAAAACAATCCCATCTCCAACAGACTGGATCAAAGAGTGAGTGAAGTAAACCCTACCTCGATGTTGTTGTGATCTTTACAATGCCAGACTCCACAAACTAAGCAAACACAGAAATATAGTACTACTGTTTCAAAATGTGGGAAAAATGAAGACACAATTGGTTTACAGACAGATAGTGAGAGTACGAGAGAGATTTGCTTTTTGAATGCCAAATTACAAACAATGGCAACATTTGATACTACATGATTGTTCTTTAAGTTTGATAACAGGCTAGTGACCTGTTTCAGTAAAAGACAGCTATGGATACAGATGTATGGCCGTTAGGTACAGAAAGAGATAAGAAAAACTGCATTCAGAGTACCAATTGTGATGGCTACTCTTCTCCCAAACTTCCACTTCTTTTAACTCTCAAGGATCAAACTTTGTTTCTCTTCTATTTCTCATCTGTCTGCTGCCTATCAGCATCATCAATCAAAAATATAATATTCATTTCCTTGTGTGTGCTATCCTTTGTCTCTTTTCTCTTTTTAGATTTCCCAGGGTTCGGTAATCCAAGCAGTTAATGTATTGATGTATTGATGAGGTAAACATCTTTCCAGAATTGTCTGCGAGCTAGGTTTGCTGCTTCTTCCTTTGTGGTTTCTTCTTGTTCCCTCTCTTCCTATCCAAACTAGAACAGCACCGTTGACTTCAAATCTAGGATCACAGACATCTCCAAGCTCAGAAAACATTCATCCAAAGAATATTATTCACCCCCACTGCAACTGGATCAGACATGCCCAAAGTTCCGATTAACTTTTGGAATTTGGTCAGTTTCCATCCATGTCTTCTAATGCAAATCCCTGCCACACTATCACTCTCCCAGCAGAAAACTAAATATTCCTGGCTTGAGACCTCTTTAGAAGCAACCCTCACCTGATAGGCAGTTAATATGAGTGGGGAATTTATTTGGATAAAGGGCAAGGAAACCAAGACATCCTGGTTTCCCAAACACAATTGCTCACACTTTACGCAGAAATCCATTCCTGTGAAAGAGAGGAGGTGTGCAAGGGAGGGCTATGATTGGGATACAATGGGTGGGTAGCCAATTGGAACAGGGAAAACTGCAGTGGTTGGAGTCAGGGAAAAGGCTCCTTCGAGCAGAGGATGCCAAAACTGGCAGGATCACCCCAGCCCCCACAAGCTTATCAGGATTCCTTACCATAGTGGCAGGAGGCCCTGAAGTGTCATGCCAGCTGATATTGCACATGAAATGTCTCCAAACCCATTTCCTGGGGAACAGGAAGGTTAGAAGTAGAAATAAGTTAGGATTATTGATTTTTAAAAATCATTTGCCAGGTGTAATTTCATCATGTAAGCGAAGTATTGGGTTTCAAAGCATCATCATTAATTATCATAAACAAATATGAGAATACCAAATAGTTCTGGTTTGATGTGTTATTTGAACTGACAACCAAGAATTTGTTCAATAGTTCTTATTATGAATTAATTTGATTGAAATACTCTTACAGGCCTCAGAAAATTCTAAGTATTCACTCACCTCCCAGTAGTATCTCAGCTGGCTCAACCATTCAAAGTCATTTTCATCACTGATTTTTTTCTTTACCAGAACTGCCAAAACATCTCTGGCATGAACATCCAGCACAACCAATGCCCCAAGGGTCACACGATTTTGCTTGGACAGTTTTCCACGTACCAAAGTAACAATGTCATCAATTTGCTTGTTATTTGTGTCCAGAAACTGCTCAAGGATCTAAGAGGGAAATTGAGCAGGCAATTCAATTCCAAATTATCAGGATTAAACTCAATTTACTATGTACACACCAGGTTTTCTGTCATTATCAATATATAATGGAGAAAACAAATTAATTATAAGTTCAAACTTCTGAGGATTTTGAAGATCTGAAAGTAAAACAGAAAATGCTGAAAATATTCAGTGGATCTAGCAGCAATTGTGGACCCTTTGTCAGAACTGCAATTGCTCACAGATGTAGCCACTTTTAAGCTAGTCAGAAAAAAACGGAAGTGGAGGCAAGAACTAGGTCTGTCTTCAGGTGGAAGGCAAGAGAGGTTGAAAAGGATGCTAGTGTAAGGCCAAACTTGGTAGTAATGATAAGTAAATAAAATTTAAAAATGTGTCCAGAGCAGGTGCAAATTGGAAAAGCAGAGTCACCACAAATATCTGCTCACAAAAAATAGGGGCCAGAGTTATGACTTGAAATGATTAAACTCAACATTGCACGCAAAAGGTTTTAAATGCCATTGAATTAAGAGATGCTGTTTGCAAGTTTAAGTCCATTATAATTTAGTTTTACTCTACCGCTTTCAGAGAAAACTTTATCTTGATAATTTAAATCATTGAAATTACTTTGTCAACCTGCTTATAACGCATCACATGATGGCACAGTTGTAATATTGGGAAACAGCATTGCATTCTTCATTATAATTAAAGTTTCTTTGCTCATAGAAGCATTACATTAATTGAACAGAGTAGATCAAACACAATGTTCTGCAGCCTTACTTGACTTTGTTAAAAGAATTTGAACCAATGAAATTTAAAAACCATCGCTTCAAAATTACAATGATTTGACTAATTATTTCAGCTAGAGTATAACAGTTTAAAAACATAAGAATTTACAGTAAACTATTTTAATTTTAAAAGGAGATTATTTTTCTACCCATTCTCCTAATTTTGCTTACCTCTTGACCAGCTTTAATTGATTCTTGAACTTTTTGTGTCCAAAACATCTGAGAAACACATAACACTGTCTGACCAGGCCAGTTTCTCACCCAATCTATACGCGGAGTATTTGGATAAGCTTCAATCGCTTGGCCAATAACCTATGCATTAAGTTACAAAATAAAATTTGTAAAACAGCTTTTGTGCAGTTTAAGTCTTTTTGTTATTGTAATTTTAATTGCAGGTTTTGTTACTCTGCTGGTCCAGGTAAAGTGAAAGAACTTAAATCAATATAACAGTTAATTAATCCATTAAATGACAAAGGTAATAATAATTATTAATTAACTTACATTACAAATACAACATTCTAACATAATCATACTTTATCATGAGTTGAATGATCTATTTCAGAAAGGGAAAGGGAATAAACCAGGAAATTTAAGAAATTAGTCTCACTTCCATTGTGTTAAATCATTGTGGACAGAAATTGTTCTAAAGGAGAATCCTCACCACTGAGCACTATCCTACAGCAGTGTTTTGAAAAGCTTTATGAGATAAGCTATTGTCTATAGTTTTTGTCCTCTTACCTAAGGAAAAATATACTTTCCACTGAGGGAATTCAGCAAAGTTTCACAAGACTAATTCCTGAGAAGGTGGGATTGTCTTATAAAGAGAAATTGAGGAGACTGAATCTGTATTCTGTCAAGTTTAGCTCGTGCTGTAAGGGTGAGCTTAACCCAGATGGCAAACTGAGCAGGGAGAGACAGGGGATAGAAATAAGGACAGAAGCGAAGTCAGAAAGGTAAGAAACAAAAGTGGAAGGCAAAAATAATATTGCAGAAAAATAAATGGAGCTGTAGTGCAAAATAAATCAAAAAAATGGCTGACAGGATTAAAAGGACAAATCTAAAGGCTTTCAGTCTCAGTGCAAAGAGCAGTCACAATAAGCTGTATGCGTTAGCAGCACAAATAGATATAAATGGTTATGATATAGTTACAATAAGAGAAATAAGGCTTCAGGAGGAACAAGGATGGGAACTGAACACCCAGGGGTATTCATTATTTAGAAAAGATAAACAAAAGGGAGAGGAAGTGGGGTAGCATTGTCAGTAAAGGATTAAATCATTTCAATATTACAGAAGGATATAATAGTGAAGATAAGAAACACCAAAAAACAGAAAACTTTGTTGGAGTTTGTCTATAAGCCCCCAAACCATAGTAAAGATGTAAGGGAAGGCATTAAGCAGTAAATCACAAATACATGTAATAATGGTTTAACTGTAAACAGGGTGGTTTTTTTGGTTTTGAGGAACCAACCAGAGAACATGCTATTCTAAACTTGGTTCTGTGCATTGAAAAGGGATCAATTAAGTATGTCATTGTGAGGGGTCCCTTGAGGAACAGTGGCCATAATATGCATAAGATGATAAAACTTTTTGTTAAGATAGAAAGTAAACTACAGTCGTCAATGTAAATAAAAGAAACAATCAGGGCATGGAACACACTTTGGTAAGGATGGATCAGGGAACCTTACTAAAAGGTTTCCTGGGTAGATGGGCAATAGTTAATACTTGAAGAACCTTTGTAGAATTACAAATAAAATGTATTCAAAACTGGTGCAAAATTGGAGAGAAGTGGCTTAACCACAGCTTGCAAAAGAAACTAAGATTAGCATTAAATCCAAAGAGGAGGCATTTAAAATTCCCAGAGAAAAACAGCATGTCCAAGGATTAGAAGCTTTTTCAAATTCAGCAAAATGGGATAAAAGGTTGATCAAGAGGGGAAATGGTTTGATCAAGAGGGAAAAAACAAAGTACAATTACAGAGAAAAATTGTTCATAAAATCTTGTATAAACATATGAAGATTTGAAAAAACAAATGTAGACCCTTTACAATCAGAAGCCAGGAAAATGATATTGGGTAACAAAGAAATGGAACAAGTGAATATATACTTTGGTTCTATCTTCACAAGAAACAGAATTAATAACCTCCCAGAAATGTTAGAAAACTAAAAGTCTAGTCTTTAGTGAACATAAAGGAAATCAGTGTCAGTAAGAAATTAGTTAGGGAAATTAATGAGATTAAATGCTGACAAATCACCAGGACCTGATGATCTACATCCCAGAATACTAAAGGAAGTAACGTTTATTGGATGCATTGGTGGTCATCTTTCAAAACTCAATAAACTCTGGAGCAGATTCTACAGATTGGATGGTGGCAAGTGTAAGTTTATTATTTAAAAAGGAAGGGGAGAAAAACAGAATTACAGAGCAGTTAGATTAACATCCGTAGTGTGGAAAATGCTAGAGTCCATTGTGAAAGACGTGATAACAGAATACTTGGAAGTATGAGCAAGACTGGAAAAAGCCATCCTGGGCATACGAAAGGCAAACCATGCTCAACAAATCTTCTGGGGTTTTACTGAGGCTGTGAGCCAAATCAAAGCAAATGAGACAAGGGTAATATATTGACATGGATTGAGAATTAGTTGGTAGGTAGGAAACAGAGAGCAGGTATTATTGAGTCTTTTTCTAGGAGGCAGGCAGTGACTAGTAGGATGACGCAAGAATCAGTGCTTGAGTCCCAGCTATTTACAGATGACCTGGATTATGGGAAGCAAAGGCAAATTTCTACATTTGCTCAATGACAAAACTGAGCATAATTGCAATTTTTGAGGAGGATGCAGGGTAGCTTCAGAGTGATTTTGACAAGTTGAGTGAGTGGATTGTGATGATTCTGCTCCTTTAACAAGGTTATGTTGTCCTTGATTTTTTTTCAGTGGGGTCATAAATGCAGAGACTCCGGGAGGTCTGGTTATTATGCGTTTTAGGGCCAATTTGATTTTCGCCTCAGGCAAAAGGCATTCAAGTTTTAAAAAAAACACTTGTGCAATGAAAGGGGAGTTGCCAGTTCTCCAAGCTCAACTTTTCTCTGGTTTGGTTTGATTTGGTTTAGTTTGATTTGGTTTGGTTTTAGCAGTCTGGTTGTTCAGAGCAAGCAGTCAGTTGGTTTTGAGGTTGCTGGTCAAAGAAACACCTACATGGAAGAAGGTGTTCCATGCTGAATCTCTCTGCCATCTCTCTCTCTCTCTGACATCTCTCCTGTTAGACCTGTGTTTGATTTTACCTTTTGTGTCAAGGGGTGTTTATGGGGATTGTTGCAGGAATTTGGAACAGCATCATTAAGTTTGGATAATCTGTTAGAACATAGAACATAGAACATAGAAAAATACAGCGCAGTACAGGCCCTTTGGCCCTCGATGTTGCGCCGATCCAAGCCCACCTAACCTACACTAGCCCACTATCCTCCATTTGCCTATCCAATGCCCGTTTAAATGCCCATAAAGAGGGAGAGTCCACCACTGCTACTGGCAGGGCATTCCATGAACTCACGACTCGCTGTAAAGAATCTACCCCTAACATCTGTCCTATACCTACCCCCCCTTAATTTAAAGCTATGTCCCCTCGTAATAGCTGACTCGTAATAGGTTTTTGTATTCTATATTCAGTTCTCTTTTGTTTATGTTTCATTCAGTAATCTTGCAAATAAATACTGTTTTATTTAAAACTAAGTGGTTGGGCCAGCTGCATCAGTCCTGGAATATCCACCATACACCTGCTTAAAACAACTAGCAAAGTTATGGTCCGGGCTACTTTTTTGAAATGTTTTGAGGGGTCTGGCCTGGTCTGTAACAGGGTAAACACTTGGCAGATACAGTACAGTGTGGCAAAATGGTAAGTTATACACATCAGCCTGAGATACAGAAAGACACAGCATTATGTAAACAGTGATATACTGAGAAATTTACATGTACAAAGCGAGCTAGATGTCCTTGTACACCAGTCAGTGAAAGTAGGCAGGTGGATGCAGCAAGCAAATAGAAAGCAAATTGTATATTGACCGTCATTGCAAGAAGCTTTCAGGTCATAAGTAGATATGTCTTACCGAAGTTGTACAGGGCCTTGGTGAGACCTTACATGGAGTAGTGCATGCAGTTTTGATCTCTCTACTAAGAAAGGAGATATAGAAGGTGTGCAGCCTTGGTTCACTAGGCAGACACTGGGATGGCTGTATTAAGCGAGAAGGAGAGATTTCTTCAACAGGCCTGTATTCAGTAGAATTTTGAAGGATGCGAGAGGATCTGGTTGAAAGGTAAAAAATTCTAACAGACCTGGACAGATTAGATGCAGGAAAATGTTTTATCTAACTGGTAAGTCGAGAACCAGGGATTACGGTCTTACAATATAGGGCAACCCACTTAATTTTTTAAAATATAGATTACTTACAGTGCGGAAACAGGCCCTTCAGCCCAACAAGTCCACACCGACCCTCCAAAGAGCAACCCACCCCGACCCATTCCCCTACACCTAACACTACGGGCAATTTAGCTTGGTCAATTCACCTAACCTGCACATCGTTAGATTATGGGAGGAAACCCACGCAGACATGGGGAGAATGTGCAAACTCCACACAGACAGTTGCCTGAGGCGGGAATTGAACCCAGGTCTCTGGTGCTGTGAGGCAGCAGTGCTAACCACTGTGCCACCATGCCACCCACTGCTGAGAGGCTAATTCTGAGAGGATAAAACGTTTCTTCACTCAAAAGATAGTGAAGCTGTGAAATTCTCTGCCACAGATGGCTGTAGAGACCAAGTTGCTAAATACATTCAAGAAAGAGATAGATAAATTTTGGAATTTAAAGGCATCAAGTGATATGGGGAGAAAGGAAGAATATGGCACTGATCATTCAGGAAGGATCAGTCATGATCATACTGATTGGCAGAGCAGGCTCAAAGGGCTGAATGGCCTACTCCTGCTCTCATTATCGATAATTCTATGAATGAGAGGAAATAATATTGAAACTTACAATAGTTTTAAAAGCATGAAGGCGTAGATGCAGATAGGATGATTTCCTGACTGGGGTTCTAGAACTGGGGACAGAGTCTCAGAAATAAGGGGTAAGCCATTTAAACTGAGATGAAGAGGTACTTCTTCACTGATCTGGTGGTGAATCTTTGGAATTCTCTACCCTAGGATGCTGTGGAAACTCAGTCATTGAGTACATTCAAGGCAGATTATTAATAACTTTCTGGATACTAATGAGACCAAAGGATGTGGGGATAGTGCAGGAAAAGGCATTGAAGTGGATGACCAGCCAGGATCTAGAATGGTGCAGCAGCCGAGAGGGGCTGAACAACCTATTTTTGTTCCTATGGAAGATTGAACCTTTCCAAATAATACAAGAACACAATAGCACATTGGTTGTTATGATCCAATTAAACGCAGGTAGTGTTTTATGTTTCTCTGAATTAGTGACCCAGGAGGCCCGGATTCAAGTGTCACCTGTTCCAGAGATATGTAATAGCACATCTGAACAGGTTAAATAATAATATCTATACTGTCCTAAATTCTGTGGTGCAGTAATAGTGGCCCTACCTCTGCAACAGGAGGCTTGTGTCCAATTCTCACCTGCTCCAAAGGTGTGTTGTAACATCTCTGAACAGGTTGATTAGAAAATATCTATGTTACCCTAATAATCTAATCAAACTACGTTTCACCAGAAAATTAAGTTTTGGTGAGCACCTGCATAGTTGCACATTACTAAAATTTAACTGGGGTCCAAATATGCTTAAAGGACCTTCAGGTGCATCCTATAATTATGTCCCCACCACTTATTGGTTTGTCAAAAATTTGCGTGATTAAAATGAGACGTTTTATTCCAATGCAATTTTAATAGCTCACCCTGGATTGGGTGGGTTTAAAAACTGATGTTTATATGTCATAATTTTGTCATTACTGACTTGGTGAGGTTACATATAACATCCAAAAAAATTAAAACAATCCTGACCATAGTAAGGAAATAGTTATTTTTGCCCCAAAATTGATTGATGCATATAGCCATAGTTAAAAAGGCACACACTACCTTGTGAATGGATTTCACCATAGCTGACTCAAGTTCCAGCAGCCACTTTTCGACCTGACCTCTAGCCTTTGCAGTGGAAATGATGTCAATAAGTTCTACTATTTCATCTTCACTACTTTTCATATGAGTTATTTCCAAGATGTCAGTAAATTGAACCTTTGCAATGCCCTCAAAGCACTTCTTCAAATGAGGCTGTACCCTGTAGAAGGGATCAAAATTGTAAGAGTTTAAAAACTTGACCACGTCCATGATCAATACCAGAATATATTATTTTATGGCTTGGCTTATTTTCTTCATTAAGCAGATATTTTCTGAAAAATCTATGAAACAGTTAATCCAATAACATGCAAAGACTGTTTATGGATAGATTTCCATTTCCAGTGCCATTCTAAACATTGGTACCTATGCAGCCAACATAAGTGACTGCGCAGTATCTGGTTTTCTGAAGTTTATCTGTTTATTAATCTGCTAGCAGGCAGGATGCATACATAACTAATTGGAGAGAGTGCTGCACACCATACTGACATAGTCAAAGACTTGAAGCAGGTGTTGGGTTCTTTGCATATGTAAATAAAGGAGCTAAATGCTGCTTAAGGCCAGCTCCCCAAGATTCATTACCTAAGCAATCAGTAAGTGGGGAATCACCTGCCAAACAAGCAAGGCAAGTAACATCTGAATCTAGATACAGGGAAACAGGATTTCTATTTCTGGTTGCATGTTAAGGTAACCAATCACTGCCACTTCATTGAACCACTATCCGACTACTGATCATCCCCCCCTCACAATCTCTGTGAGTCCCCTGGCCTGGAGACACAATTTCTGCTATTCCCATCCTCACAGCGACCACATGCCACCATCCCCACAACAGCCTGTTTTCCTCATCCCATTGTTTCCAGAATTCAATCTATAGCCTTACTCAACCCAACGTCAAACCCCAGGCTAACCTAGTAAACAAGTACCAATGCAATCCTGAACCCAGGCCCAAACCCCAGACGAACTTGCTGAGAGCCATTTTGATACCAGTATATCATGCAATATCTGGTCAACAATCTTCATGAAAATTAGGTCAGAGGCCAACTCTCTGGAAATAGTTATTTAAATTATATGCAATATGCCAGAAAATAACACACAATTTGCACAAATTAGCTGATTGACAACGTTCTTAATTTCAGAAATGCTCATCCAATGAACATGATCCAGTCAAAAAGTCTCATAATTAGAATACAATCTTTTATATAGGAATAGCAACCTAAAACCTCATAATAGTATCAAATAAGTTTAAGTTGACTATGCATCAAAATATCATACCTAGTAGGATCTTTGGTCTCTGATAGGATCTCCAGCAACTCATCATTAGACAGGAAGAAAAATCTAGGGAAGAATAAACGCTTCTTTTCCAAATAATTATTAAGTCCCTTCAGTATCAAATCCAGCAGAGCATTTGATTTTTTTAGCTTTTCAATCATTTTGTCTATGGATACCACTGCTAGAACATGCGTATCCTGGAGAGATAAGATATTATTTAATAGAGCTGGTCCCAGTGGAATCAGTCATTAAAAAGTTAGGACATATATGAATGTAAATAAAATGTGGCAATGTATCCTGCTTTTAGAAACTGAAAAGGCAATCCTACCATTTCTTAATTAAATAGTAACAAAGGAAATGCTAATTGGTTCAGTTTGCTCCCAAAACTACAACCTTTCATTTGTCTTACTAGCAGACAGATGGCATTTTTATTATGCTTCTTATGTGATATCAACGTCCACTTATGTTGTAAAGTATTGTTAAAAATGTTAGCACTCGATGGACAAGAGGAAACTGTAAGATTTCAAGGAAAGCAACAAAGTTGTACAGCCAATTACTGATGTTATTTTCTTTCAAAGGTTTGAAAGAAACATTATTAGAAACAGAACTGAAATTTGCTTAAAAGTTGAGAACTTCTGGCATTGAAAATGTGAGTCAACCATATTATTGGTGAGTTTTGAGAAGATTTGTAGCTCAGGTTGAGGTTCTGGATGTAGGTTTGCTCACTGAGCTGGAAGGCTCATTTTCAGACATTTCATCATCATACTAGATAACATCTTCAATGAGCCTCCGGATGAAGCACTGGTGGTGTGGCCCGCTTTCTATTCATATGTTTGGGTTTCCTTGGGTTGATGATGTCATTTCCTGTGGTGACATCATTTCAAATGGTGATGTCATTTCCTGTTCTTTTTTTCAGGGGGTGGTAAATGAGATCCAAGTCAATGTGTTTGTTGATAGAATTCCGGTTGGAATGCCATGCTTCGAGGAATTCTCGTGTGTGTCTCTGTTTAGTTTGTCCTAGGATGGATGTATGGTGTCCTTCCTCATCCGCATGTAAGGATACTAGTGAGAGTGAGTCATGTCTTTTTGTGGCTAGTTGACGTTCATGTATCCTGGTGGCTAGTTTCCTGTCTGTTTGTCCAATGTATTGTTTGTTACAGTTCTTACAAGGTATTTTGTAAATGGCATTGCAAGAACTGTAACAAACACTACATTGAACAAACAGGCAGAAAACTAGCCACCAGGATACATGAACATCAACTAGCCACAAAAAGACATGACCCACTCTCACTTATATCCTTACATTCTGATGAGGAAGGACACCACTTCGACTGGGACAACACATCCATCCCAGGACAAGCCAAACAGAGACACACACGAGAATTCCTAGAAACATGGCATTCCAACCGGAACTCTATCAACAAACACATTGATTCGGAGATGCCAGTGTTGGACTGGGGTGTACACAGTTAAAAATCACACAACACCAGCTTATAGTCCAACAGGTTTAATTGGAAGCACACTAGCTTTCGGAGCGACACTCCTTCATCAGGTGATTGTGGAGGGCTCGATCGTAACACAGAATTTATAGCAAAAATTTGCAGTGTGATGTAACTGAAATTAAATATTGAAAAATTGATTGTCTGTTAAGCCTTTCATCTGTTAGAATACAGTGATAGTTTCACTTCTTTCATGTGTAAATCACAAAACCCTTCTTTTAAAGTTGCATTCTCAGGTTAGCTGTTAACAATGGTGATAGCTAGACAATATGTTGAAGGTAAAAACAATGACTGCAGATGCTGGAAACCAGATTCTGGATTAGTGGTGCTGGAAGAACACAGCAGTTCAGGCAGCATCCAAGGAGCTTCGAAATCGACATTTCGGGCAAAAGCCCTTCATCAGGAATAAAGGCAGTGAGCCTGAAGTGTGGAGAGATAAGCTAGAGGAGGGTGGGGGTGGGGAGAAAGTAACATAGAGTACAATGGGTGAGTGGGGGAGGGGATGAAGGTGATAGGTCAGGGTGGAGAGGATAGGTGGAGTGGATAGGTGGAAAAGGAGATAGGCAGGTAGGACAAGTCCGGACAAGTCATGGGGACAGTGCTGAGCTGGAAGTTTAGAATTAGGGTGAGGTGGGGGAAGGGGAAATGAGGAAACTGTTGAAGTCCACATTGATGCCCTGGGGTTGAAGTGTTCTGAGGCGGAAGATGAGGTGTTCTTCCTCCAGGCGTCTGGTGGTGAGGGAGCGGCGGTGAAGGAGGCCTAGGACCTCCATGTCCTCAGCAGAGTGGGAGGGGAAGTTGAAATGTTGGGCCATGGGGCGGTGTGGTTAATTGGTGCGGGTGTCCCGAAGATGTTCCCTAAAGCACTCTGCTAGGAGGCGCCCAGTCTCCCCAATGTAGAGGAGACCACATCGGGAGCAATGGATACAATAAATGATATTAGTGGATGTGCAAGTAAAACTTTGATGGATGTGGAAGGCTCCTTTGATGGATAGAAGTGAGGGAGGAGGTGTGGGAACAGGTTTTACAGTTCCTGCGGTGGCAGGGGAAAGTGCCAGGATGGGAGGGTGGGTTGTAGGGGGGCAAGGTCCCTTGGGTTCATGTCACATTACAGGTGATCACCATTGCACTACACACACACACAGATATTCCTACACACACACACACTCTCACATACACACGGACACAGGTACACACAGGTACACACAGACACACACACAGACACCCACACACACCCTTATAGACACACACACTCCCACACTCACACATGCACCCCCTCACAGACGTAAGACACTCTGCACTCACTACACACACACACACACTTTCTCACACTCACAACCCCCACCCCAGACAGACACACACACACACACAAACATGCACACATATATTTTGTGTGGTGAATTTGTACTTGCAGAGTTACATTGCACTTTGCTCAAAAACTGCATACATTCATGTAGAACTCTGAGCTCAAAAACTGCATGAATTCATGTAAAACTCTGTTATCTCACTTTTTAGATTAGAATCAATCTAAACATCAGGTCATAGACAGAGAACACAGGGGGCTAACACCTTCAACATATTGTCTAGCTATCACCATTGTTAACAGCTAACCCGAGAATGCAACTTTAAAAAAAAGGGTTTTGTGATTTACTCAGGAAAGAAGTGAAACTATCACTGTATTCTAACAGATGAAAGGCTTAACAGACAATCAATTATTCAATGTATAATTTCAGTTCCATCACACTGCAAATTTTTGCTATAAATTCTGTGTTTCAATCAAGCCCTCCACAATCACCTGATGAAGGAGCGTCGCTCCAAAAGCTAGTGTGCTTCCAATTAAACCTGTTGGACTATAACCTGGTATTGTGTGATTTTTAACAAACACATTGACTTGGATCCTAGTTACCAACCCTGAGAAAAAGAACAGAAAATGACATCACCATATGAAATGATGTCATCACGGGAAATGACATCACCAACCCAAGGAAACCCAAACATACAAACAGAAAGCGGGCTAAATCACCAGTGTTTCATCCGGAGGCTCCCTGAAGATGTTACCTGGAATGGTGACGAAATGTCTGAAAATAAACCTTCCAGCTCAACCCTATCATAATGGTGGGGCAAAGAAGTTTCAGTGCTACCAATCTGTCTTGCTAGTAATCTAAGCTACTGATACTGTCTAAGGAAGGATGCCCACACAGTCTTGGCAGAAGATGGGCTTGTCTCCCAGTCTGACTAAGGCTACTCTGCAAAATGTGTGTTAGGAAATGTTCCAAACAATTGAATTTCTGTCAACTGATCATGCAAATTATTTTTATAATTTGAGAATTGACACACTCATTTATTTAAGGAGAAAGTGAGGTCTGCAGATGCTGGAGATCAGAGCTGAAAATGTGTTGCTGGAGAAGCGCAGCAGGTCAGGCAGCATCCAGGGAACAGGAGAATCGACGTTTCGGGCATAAGCCCTTCTTCAGGAATGAGGAAAGTTTGTCCAGCAGGCTAAGATAAAAGGTAGGGAGGAGGGACTAGGGGGAGGGGCATCGGAAATGTGATAGGTGGAAAGAGGTCAAGGTGAGGGTGATAGGTCAGACTGGGGTGGGGGCGGAGAGGTCAGGAAGAAGATTGCAGGTTAGGAAGGCGGTGCTGAATTCGATGGATTTGACTGAGACAAGGTGGGGGGAGGGGAAATGAGGAAACTGGTGAAATCCGAGTTCATCCCTTGTGGTTGGAGGGTTCCTAGGCGGAAGATGAGGCGCTCTTCCTCCAACCGTCGTGTTGTTGTGGTCTGGCGATGGAGGAGTCCAAAGACCTGCCAGTGTAGTTGCGGAAGATGGACTGTTCCACATATCCTACGAAGAGAAAGTGAGGACTGCAGATGCTGGAGATCAGAGCTGAAAATGTGTTGCTGGAAAAGCGCAGCAGGTCAGGCAGCATCAAGGGAACAGGAGAATCGACGTTTCGGGCATAACCTCAAATTCATCTGGACAGTCTCAGATTCCTGAAGAAGGGCTTATGCCCGAAAAGTCGATTCTCCTGTTCCCTGGATGCTGCCTGACCTGCTGCGCTTTTCCAGCAACACATTTTCATATCCCATGAAGAGGCAGGCATAGCCTCCCAATCCTCCCACTTCCTCCAAACAACTTCTCTTTCCAATCCTCCCACTTCCTCCAAACAACTTCTCTTTCCAATCCTCCCACTTCCTCCAAACGAAAGGAGTAGTCATGGGCACCCGCATGGGCCCCAGCTATGCCTGCCTCTTCGTAGGATATGTGGAACAGTCCATCTTCCGCAACTACACTGGCCCCACCCCCCACCTTTTCCTCCGCTACATCGATGACTGTATCGGCGCCGCCTCGTGCTCCCACGAGGAGGTTGAACAGTTCATCCACTTCACCAACACCTTCCACCCCGACCTCAAATTCACCTAGACAGTCTCAGATTCCTCCCTCCCCTTCCTCGACCTCTCTATTTCTATCTCAGGCGACCGAATCAACACGGACATCTACTACAAACCGACCGACTCCCACAGCTACCTGGACTACACCTCCTCCCACCCTGCCCCCTGTAAAAACGCCATCCCATTCTCCCAATTCCTTCGACTCCGCCGCATCTGCTCCCAGGAGGACCAGTTCCAAAAACATACAACCCAGATGGCCTCCTTCTTCAAGGACCGCAATCTCCCCCCCGACGTGGTCGACGATGCCTTCCACCGCATCTCTTCCACTTCCCGCTCCTCCGCCCTTGAGCCCCGCCCCTCCAACCGCCACCAGGACAGAACCCCACTGGTCCTCACCTACCACGCCACCAATCTCCATGTACAGCACATCATCCGCCGTCATTTCCACCACCTCCAAACGGACCCCATCACCAAGGATATATTTCCCTCCCCTCCCCTATCAGCATTCCGTAAAGACATCTCCCTCCGTGACTCCCTCGTCAGATCCACACCCCCACCAACCCAACCTCCACTCCCGGCACCTTCCCCTCCAACCGCAGGAGGTGCAAGACTTGCGCCCACACCTCCCCCCTCACCTCCCTCCAAGGCCCCAAAGGAAACTTCCATATCCGCCACAGATTCACCTGCACCTCCACACACATCATCTATTGCATCCTCTGCACCCGATGTGGCCTCCTCTATATTGGGGAGACAGGCCGGCTACTTGCGGAGCGTTTCAGAGAACACCTCTGGGACACCCGGACCAACCAACCCAACCACCCTGTGGCTCAACACTTCAACTCCCCCTCCCACTCCACCAAGGATATGCAGGTCTTTGGACTCCTCCATCGCCAGACCACAACAACATGACGGTTGGAGGAAGAGCGCCTCATCTTCCGCCTAGGAACCCTCCAACCACAAGGGATGAACTCGGATTTCACTAGTTTCCTCATTTCCCCTCCCCTCACCTTGTCTCAGTCAAATCCATCGAATTCAGCACCGCCTTCCTAACCTGCAATCTTCTTCCTGACCTCTCCGCCCCCACCCCGATCTGACCTATCACCCTCACCTTGACCTCTTTCCGCCTATCACATTTCCGACGCCCCTCCCCCTAGTCCCTCCTCCCTACCTTTTATCTTAGCCTGCTGGACAAACTTTCCTCATTCCTGAAGAAGGGCTTATGCCCGAAACGTCGATTCTCCTGTTCCCTGGATGCTGCCTGACCTGCTGCGCTTCTCCAGCAACACATTTTCAACTCTCATTTATTTATACTGGTCAAAGAATGGGTTTCTTCTCACACCCATTCTGTTGAATTCTGTTCC
This sequence comes from Chiloscyllium plagiosum, assembly GCF_037043375.1. Classification (NCBI taxonomy): domain Eukaryota; kingdom Metazoa; phylum Chordata; class Chondrichthyes; order Orectolobiformes; family Hemiscylliidae; genus Chiloscyllium; species Chiloscyllium plagiosum. The sequence goes on from NW_028270145.1 coordinate 6,668,610, forward strand.
CCAATTAAAATGTCTGCAAGACTGTTGTGAGGTTTTGGGATAATGACATCCATTAAACATGCAGGAAAGATTTGTTGAATTTCAATGTCTTCATACTGCAGTGGTCCAAAAGCTTGTTCACATTTGAGTGTTCTGTCCAGATATGAAGTTCCAGCTTTGTGTAGTTCCAGGTATATTGGCAGTCAAATAGGCCACCAGACATTTTATCTCAAGTTTGTTTGATGGCAGATTGTCCATTTTCTAGTTTATTTTTAAAACTAAAGGGTCCATTCCACCAATCTAATAGAGTGAGCATTTGAGCTTTTAAAGTTTGGCCGTTCCTTATTTCAAAATTTCCTCTTGATCGATCTTAGCCTTTTTAAGGTCACTACCACTATCATTGATACATATTTCCCCTGACAAGATTTATTTCCTATATAAAAAAAACAGAACTGCCTCTTCTCTTGTTGGGTCTGCTACATGGTGAAAAAAAGCAATTCTAAATGAATTTGAAGAATTCAGTACCTTCCATGTCCTTCAATATAATTCAATCCCAGCTAATATTAGAACTGTCTTACTTTTTTTGCTCCCTCTGTTTTATCTTTTTGTCTCTATCCCATCTGAAAACTTTATAACCAAAGATGGTATCTGCCATTTCTATCTCTTAGGTAGACAGGCAGGAGGCTGGATGAACACAGCAAGCCAGGCAACATCAGGAGGCGGAGAAGTCGAAGTTTTGGGTGTAACTCTTCTTCAGGAATGGGAGTGGGTGTAAAGGGAGCAGCAGATAAAAGAGGTGGCAGGGTCTGGGTGGTGAAGTGGGCATAAGTGAAGACAGGCAGAGGGTACAACCTGGTTGATCAATGGGAGGAATGAATCCGGTAAGTGGCTGGGAGGAGTGGAAGGGAGGGGAATTTGCATTTTGGTTCGTTGTGGAGGAGGCCAAGGATGGTCATTTCAGAAAGGGAGTGGGAAGGGAAATTAAAATTGGCGGTGAGATGCTGGTTTTCACATTTCACATTGTGAAATGATTTTTGGTAATGTCTTTTATTGCAGGATCTTAACAGGGGACATTGTGATAGGGTGTTCCAGATGAATGGGAATTTGGAGACTAGGTAACCATGATGGTGAAGGAACAATATCTAGGAGAAGACACTCTTGAAGAGCCAGTTCAAAGAGAAGGAAGCTCCTCCATACTGTCTTCTCCTCGAGAAATGGCCTACATATCCTTGGTGTCCCATTATAACAATGTTATGGAGTACTTGGCAGACTACCACAAACTTAATGCGCGCTCCAGAAAGTAAAGCAGAGCTCCCCACTATAAGCACTGTAACTGCTGCTTCAGCACAAACAATGCCTGCTTCACTGTGTTGTTGGCAGCAGCATAGTCAGGTAGTAGAGGTAAGTAATGCGCCAAGTGTGGAGGGGGTGACCTTTGTCTCCAAACAGCCATTCTCTGTTTCTCCTTTGTGACACAGAGATGGTGGGATCAGCAGACTGTGTCAGGATATGGCTAATGTGGTTGCAACCATGATAGCTGGCATTCACTGACAAAAACAAAACAATAAAAATATAATTGCCCACCCAACTTTTCAGAGAATTTTCACTGTGACAAACTGAGTCAGTACATAATATCCAATCTTTGTTGTATTGGTCATCTCAGTAAGAACCATAGTAGGAATGCTACAGCAGGCTTCAGTTGGCCATTTTTGGAGTATTGTGTGAAATTCTGGTCTCCTCCCTATAAGAAGGATGTTGTGAAACTTGAAAGGGTTCAGAAAAGATTTACAGAACTGTTGCCAGGGTTGGAGGGTTTAAGCTATAGGGAGAGACTAAATAGGCTGGGGTTATTTTTCCTGGAGCATCAGAGAATGAGGGGTGACCTTATAGAGGTTTATAAAATCATGAGGGGCATGGATAGGGTAAGTATGCAAGGTCTTTTCCCTGGGATGAGGGAGTCCAAAACTAAAGGACATAGGTTTAAGGTGAGATGGGAAAGATGTGAAAGGGACATAAGGAACAACTTTTTTACACAGGATGGTGCTTGTATGGAATGAGCCGCCAGAAGAAGTGGTGGAAGCTGGTATATTTACAACATTTAAAAGGCATCTGGATGGGTATATGAATAGGAAGGATTTCGAGGGACCTGAGCCAAATGATGGCAAATGGGATTCAATTTGTATAGAACATCTGGTTGGCATGGATGAGTTGAACTGAATTACATGTTTCTGTGCTGTATATCTCTATGACTAAGTACGTACATGAGAAAAATAAGGCATTTCCATTTCTGGTTGTTATCCATCAACCCAATGCATGTGGATGTCAGGTAAGAGTAGATTAGCGGTCAAATAAAATAATCCTGAAATTCAGTAACAGTTATTAAGAAGGTTAAATGTTAATTATAGCTGCTTCGATATGGAGCCAAAGTAGCCTATGCTCCTAAAGAGGTTTCCTAATAAGAATATAAAGAAGATTAGAGGGGGAAGAATGTGACAAGATTAGAGTGGTGCTGGAAAAGCACAGCAGGTCAGGCAGCATCCGAGGAGCAGGAAAATCAACATTTCAGGCAAAATCCCTTCATCAGGGTAAGAATATGTGGCATTGAAATCTAAGAACATATTGGAAATATTAGATTATTTGTCATTAAATAATTGTAACAAATCTCAAAGTCCAAACTCTTGCAGTTTCAAATAGCTCAATAAGATTGCTTGCATTGGTGAAGGAGTTTTTGTAAGATACGAATGATGTTGTGTTTACATGTAACTTAAAATGATCATAGAATGCAGGTCAATAGATGCAGACTTTGATTGCAATTAGATACAAGTTACCTAGGTATTATTATTATTATTATAATCAAATTTAACTTACCATTATAACTAGCTTCATAAGTTCTTTCCAAGTCTTATCTACAGCTGTAAACCGTCTTCCCTCTTCAGGCATCTGGGCCATGATATCAGGGGAGCTAAAAATAGGTTCTAGGTACAGCCAGGTTGCTTGAACTTTTAAACATTCATCCATGATCTCCTGAAGCAGCAATAGTTTGCCTTCCCATTCTCTGTATTATACAAAACAGGGATTTGCACTTACATTTATTTTGACTTTATTTTCAAACTGCAGTCTTACTTTCCCTTTCTGATTTTTTGAGTAGCACTTCCAAGTACAAACAAAAAGAAAAACAGTAAACTATTCCACAGGCACACATATTAAATAAAACATCATGATGTGAAAATGACTGTAAAGGCTGTATAGAATTAAATCATATCAAATGACAGTGAAATGTTAGAGATATTAAATCATTACATTGCTTCAAAATTTATCAAGGAGCAATACAAGAGTAGATATTACACCAGAAGATGATATTAGAAATTATATAACATGTTTAAAATCAAACATATGTAGAAATATTAAACAAGCAGTCCAAGTTCAAAGATAAAACTTTTGATCCAAATCTACAGCTGAATGTTTTGAAAGAATCTAGGAAAGAGATAGCAGAGGTAACATTTTACATATTTAATAGCTTGGTGGTTGTGCCAGGTCACTGGTAGAACAGTAAGATTATTGATATATTTATAGTCAACAATAGAGTGTGTCCAGGGAACAACAGAGCAGTCAGCTTAACATCAGTGGCAGGGAACATGATCAAACCATTTCTAAAGAAAAAAGTAGAATATTTCAAAACCAAAAACAAATTAATAATCATTTTGGATTTCAAAAGGGAAGTCTTGTTTGAGCAACCTCATTGAATCTTTTGCTGATGTAACAGAAACTATGAGAGGATAATGCAGGAGATGCAATATATCTAGATTTACAAAAGACCCTCAATCAAGTGCCAGACAATAGACTAATGATTAAGGTTGGAGGATATGGAGTTAGGTCAGAACTGGAGGCAGTCAAGAGGTACTTGGATCTAGTCAGGAGTAGGAGTTGCCATTTGTGATGCCTAACTCACTTATTCTGGCTAATATCAAGTTAGATCAGATAGCAAACTGTAACACTTCCCAGAGTAAATATGCAGGGAAGTTCTTTGTATTTGAGACAAATCTACATCCTAATCTCTGATAAGATACAGCAAAAGCATTCCAAAATACTAGAAAATCAGGGCAAAATGGAGGGGGTAATAATCACAATGATTATTGAAAATGTATTCAGAAATTTAATGGAACTGAAGGTTCACAATTTCCCTTGACTGGATGATCTGTACCCGAAAGTTTTAAAAGAAGTGACTACATGGAAAATAAATAAATTGGTTATGTTCTACCAAATCTCCAAGGACTTTGAAATTTCCCAGTGGATTACAAATCACAAATATAACATGCATATTAAGAAAAGATGAAAACAAACATCAGGAAATTGCAACAAAATCAAAATACAGCACAAGATGGAAATCTGAATCAAAATCAGAAAATTCAAGAGAAACTCAGCAGGGGTTGCAGCATTTGTTGGGAAAGAAATAAAGTTAACATTTCAGGGTTCTTCAGCATTTTTCATTTTTTGAAATTTAATAGGTCAGTTTGCCTAGCATCTGTTATCAAGAAAGTTCTGGACTCCATTAGTTAAGGGCATTTAGAACATTATTACACTCAAATTCAACATGGTTTTAAGACATGGAAATTGTGTCTGACAAATTCAGTAGAGAGTCAGGATAATTGGGTCATTTGCAGAGTGACAAGTTAACTCATGAGTTAAACAGGGATCAGTGCTAGAGCCTAGATGAAGGAACCAAGCATATTATACTAAGCTTCCTTAAATACAAAGATAGGTGAAAAAGCAAGTTATGAGGAGGACACAAAGAATCTGCAAAAGGGATATAGATAGGTAAAGTGAATGGGAAAAAAAAATCAGCAAATGGACTATAAAATGGTAAAAAATAAGGTAAGAAGAATATAAAATCAAAATATGATTTAAATAAAGAGGCACTACACATATTGATTCAAAAAAACTGGCATGCAATTACAGCAAATAATTAGGAAAGCAAACAGAGTATTGCTGTTTATTTCAAGGAAAGTTGAGTGAAGTATTGTTACAACTTTACAAAGTATTGATGCTGCCAACATTATGGGGTGGCATGCTGGTTCAGTGGTCAGCACTGCTGCCTCACAGCACCAGGGACCCGGGTTTGATTCTAGCCTCGGGCAACTGTCTATTTGGAGTTTGCATGTTCTCCCCGTGTCTGCATGGGTTTCTATTGGGTGCTCCAGTTTCCTCCCACAGTCCAAAGATGTGCAAATTAGGTGGATTGGCCATGAAATTACCCATAGTGTTCAGGGATTTGTAGGTTAGGTGCGTTAGCCAGGGGAAATGCAGGGTTACAATGACAGAGAAAGTGGAGGATTATCTTCAGAGGGTTGGTGTGGACCTGTTGAGCCAAATGACCTGTTTCCACAATGTAGGGAATCTACAAAAAAAAAAGCCATACCTAGAGCACTACATACGTTTTGGTCTTCTTAGTTATGAAGGGATACACTTTCATTGGAGATGCACTGACTCCAAACACCATGAAATCTTTTGGCAATATCTCAGACATAGGCAAGGAAATCTTCTTCTGACTATTACCTACTGCTCCCCACCCCCAACACATTCATAGACATACATATACACCTCACCCTTACCTCTGTCTGATGAATCACAACTCCTCCATGTCGATCACCACTTGGAGAAACCAAAGGACAGCAAGACATTGGGTGGGAAACTTCATGTCCACCACAAAGAATGGTTCAGTGGCACCGCTACTGACTGAGCTGTCACAGTTCTAAAGGACAAATTTGCTATGGCATGTGGTAAGAAAATCAACAAGAAGGAAAATTCTACTTGACCTCATCTTCACCAATCCAACTATCACAAATGTAACTATCTATAATAGTATCAGTAGGAGTGACTACCACACAGCCTTGTGGTGATGAAGTCAAATCTTCACATTGAGGATACCCTCCATCATGTTTTATGACACTACCAGCATGCTAAATGGAACAGACCAAACAGATCAAACAGCTGAAACATGCATTTTTGAGTTATTGTGGACCACAGCAGCAGAACTGCATTTGATCACAATCTGTAACCTCATAGCTTGGCATATCACTCACCCTACCGTTAATATCAAATAAGAAGATCTATTCTGGCTCAAAGAAGAGTATAGGACGGCCTGCAGGAGCCAAACTAGACGTATCTAAAAACATGGTGTCAGCCTGATGAAGCTACAATACAGGGCTACATACATATCAAAAATTTAAATAGCATGCATTAAATTGGACAAAGTGATCCTACAATCAATCGATAAGATCTACGCTATGCAGTCCTGTCACATCCAGTCATGAATGTTACTAAGAGGTGGTGGAAGCTCCAAACTTTAATAATTGTGGAGCCCCAGCATAACAGTGCAAAAGACAAGGCTAAAATGTTTGCATCCATTATCATCTCAGCCTCCTCCTGACGTCCCCACCATCACATATTGAAATCTTCAACCTATTTGATTCATTTGTGTGGAAAAAAAAACAAGTAAAATCCACCAACCAATTATTACCTTTTCAGTCTACTACCAATTATCAACAAATTAATGGAAGACAACTTTGGCATTGCTATTAAGTGCACTTGCAAAGGAATTACCTGCTCACGGACGCTCAGCTTTATTTCCCCACGGCCACTCAACTTTTGATCTCATTAGGGCCTTGGACCAAACATGAACAAAAGAGCTGAACTGCAGAGATGAGATGGGAGTGACAACCCCTAACATCAAGGCAGCACCTGATTGACAGTCCCCACAAAACTGCACTCAATGGGAATCGGGGGAAATCTCTCCACTGGATACAGTCATACCCAGTAAGCTCTGGTCATTGGAAGTTGACCATCTTAGCCCCAGGTCATTACTGCAGGAATTCCTCAAGGTAGTGTCCTCGGCTTCCCCATACACTTTACCAAAAGTAATAACATGCACTGGTGCTACAATTCACACTATTCCTAAACTGATGAAAGATCAACAGCCTGAAATATTAAATCTATTTCACTCTTTACAGATACTGTCTGATCAGTTGTGCTTTTCCAGCCTTTTGTTTGTTTTGTATAACGTTGTATGTGTTTCCTCAAATTGTTAAACATTTTGTAAAGATCCATGGTTTTTTCAACAATTCTTGGACTTAACTAATAAAACGCAATGAAAAGGAATGAGCTACCTGATTTCTTTTTCAAATGGTTGTATAAAGGGAGATCCACGCATTGTTTGGGTCTTTACAATGTGGTCATCTAGTAACATCTGGATATCATCAACTGCTGCAAGTATATAAGTTCCTGTTTCTCGATATGGATGGAGAACAAATTCCATTCCTTCCCACTCCTTGATCATTTTTTCCAGGGCTTTCTCCAGTGAGTACTCCTTGCTAGCAGCCTCACTAATACCCTCAAACTGTTCTAAGTAAGGCTCAAGATTCATAGCAAGAAACTTGGTGATAGTTGTGTCTTCAGTAGGCTCAAGTGGGTATCCAACAATATCAGATAAGGCATCCCAATGTCGTTCACGTAAACCAGGATTGCAGACAACATGAATAAGGGGAATGTGTTCTTTAAATTCTTCAACTTTTTTCCTAACAGTATTGGCAATCTTGTATGAATTTGGTGAGTCTGTTAATGTCCGTTCCAACTTGTATAAAGCTCGCCAGTAGTTTCCCACATCTGCCTCAACTTGATCTGGGTTAGCCTCAGTAAATGGTCCTTCCATCCAATTTTTATACTTGCCATTGAACTCTACTGTCAAGTCATACAGTCGCAGATATGGTTGCAGTGTATCGCTGGTCTGTTTACGCTGGGGGTATTGAGATTCACTCCATCCAAATGCTTGCTCTTCCTCATTAATCTGATCAATCTAGCACAATAAGAAAGTGAATACTATTTAAGTAACTAAATTATTATTGACAATTATGAATTATTGTTTCTACCCTTTAAATAGCTGCTGATTTGTTTAAAAAGTGTTAAAGTTGTGATATAATTGACTCCACTAACTAAATTGAATTCTCAGTACATGTTTGTTTGAAAATTGAACATTCTTATTATAATACTATTTCTACATTAGTAAGACTATTTGGTTAAATGTTACACAATCAGCTTTTCAGTTTCAAGTTTTGCTTGTAACAACACATGCATTTCAAAATACTATATAATGTTAGCCCAAACATTTATTTATTCTGTCTTTGCATGCTCCACGCTTGGATCAACAAAAGGTTGATTGATCCAAAATGGATAACCCACAATGAGCCCGCCATAGTGAGCTATTTCTGAAATGACCTCTGCTCTAAAGTAAAATGATCAATATGCATTGCACACGTGAGAATGCAATCAAAGAAATTATCCTCTCTTGATTCTTGGTTAATAAAATGAATTGTGTCATTCACAAGATTCCAGTTGCCAAAAAAAACTCCAAAGTCAACCAATCAAAATTGCTTTTCAGCAAGAGTTCTGTAGAGCAAAATAGTTTTGCAACAATAGAAAAAGCAGTTTTTACAACATATGATGGACTGAAACTTCTCAAAAATCTTTTGTCTTTGTTCATAATATTAAAGTTTAAAATGTGCCAACAGACTATAAGAATTTAATTAATTGTATTCCAAAAGACAGACAAACAAGACCAGTTTCAAAAGATACAAGTTTTAAAAAAGTAAAGAAAAAAATTAGACCTCCCAACATAATTTCTCACTGAACAATTTTAGGTCATAATATTCTATTTGCAAAAAAAAAGAATTTATATTATTTCAATTTATGACACCAGGCAACACAGCTGGAATGTTTAATTTCAAACAAATTCTGATGATTCAATTCGGTGAGTGGAAACAAAAAGCAAAGTCAATTATATTACATCTTTGATACTTCAGTAACAAATAAATAGTTCTTTAAACGGCATAAATAATGATCGAGTATTTCCACAGAATTTCCAAGCATAATTGTTGAGACTGCAACTGTGCGCAAAAAATTCAGAAAGTTTGTTTTAAAAAAGATCCAGAATTCTTGAAAAATTAGTCCAAGAAAGAAGTATGAACACTTAATTGATGGGAAACTTGAAAACATGAGAAATAAAAGCATATATAGGTGAAATGGCTGATGAAGCCTGCTTTGCTATATGATAAGGCATGATCAGCCTCAACTGTGATTTCCCATCATTTTATTTGGAGTAGGAGCACAAACATCTTTAGCAGTCCAAATCTCTATCAATCTCAACACACTTAAACATTAGTTACATTTAGTCCTCTGAGGTTGAGCACAGTGAAGATTCACAATAAAGTGGTATTCAGAAAAAAACACTTCTCTACATTTCAATCCAAAATGATCAACCCCTTCATATAGAAGGCATATTACCCAGAGCAGTGGATCTATTGACAGAGGTAAAGTTCCTGAATATGACTGAAAACAAGTGCTGAAGGTGACAGTAAATTGAGGCAACAGCAGAATTGTATTCATTCACAATCTGCAACTTTTGGGGATAGTGACCATAATTCGGTGATTTTTACACTCGTGATGGAGAGGGATAAGTGTGTACTACAGGGCAAGAATTATAGCTGGGGTAAGGGAAATTATGATGCGGTGAGGCATGACTTAGGATGTGTGGCTTGGAAAAGTAGACTCCAAGGCAAGAGTGTAAATGATATGTGGAACTTGTTCAAGGGGCAACTATTGAGTGTCCTTGATAATTATGTACCTGTCAGGCAGGAAGGAAAGGGTCGTGCGAGGGAGCCGTGGTTTAATAAGGAATTGGAATCCCTTGTTAAATGGAAGAGGGCGGCCTATCTCAAGATGAGACGTGAAGGTTCAATTGGGGCGATTGAGAGTTATAGGGTAGCCAGGAAGGACCTGAAGAGAGAGCTAAAAGCAGCAAGGAGGGGACATGAAAGGTCCTTAGTAGATAGGATTAGGGAAAACCCTAAGGCTTTCTATAGGTATGTTAGGAATAAAAGAATGACTAGGGTAGGAATAGGTCCAGTCAAGGATAGTAGGGGGAAGTTGCGTGTGGAGGCGGAAGAGATTGGGGAGACACTGAATGAATACTTTTCTTCAGTATTCACTCAGGAACAGGGCATTGTTGTCGATGAGAATACTGAGGCACAAATAAGTAGAATGGATGGCTTTGAGGTATGTAGAGAAGAGGTGTTGGAAATCCTGGAAAAGGTGAAAATAGATAAGTCCCCTGGGCCTGATGGCATTTATCCTAGGATTCTCTGGGAAGCAAGGGAGGAGATTGCAGAGCCATTGGCCTTGATTTTTATGTCCTCTTTGTCTACAGGAGTAGTCCCAGAAGACTGGAGGATAGCAAATGTGGTTCCCTTGTTCAAAAAGGGGAGTAGGGATAGCCCTAGTAACTATAGGCCGGTGAGTCTCACTTCTGTTGTGGGCAAAGTCTTAGAGAGAATTGTAAGGGATAGGATTTATGCACATCTGGATAGGAATAATGTGATCAAGGATAGTCAGCATGGTTTTGTGAAGGGCAAGTCGTGCCTCACAAACCTTATTGAATTCTTTGAAAAGGTGACGAAGGAGGTTGATGAGGGGAAAGCGGTAGATGTGGTATATATGGATTTTAGTAAGGCGTTTGATAAGGTTCCCCATGGTAGGCTACTGCAGAAAATACGGAGATATGGCATTGAGGGTGAGTTGGAGGTTTGGATTAGAAATTGGCTGGATGGAAGAAGACAGAGGGTAGTAGTTGATGGCAAAGTTTCTTCATGGAGTGCCGTCACTAGCGGTGTTCCACAAGGATCTGTTTTGGGACCATTGCTGTTTGTCATTTTTATAAATGACCTGGAAGAGGGGTTAGAAGGTTGGGTGAGCAAGTTTGCGGATGATACGAAAGTCGGAGGAGTTGTTGACAGTGAGGAAGCATGTGGCAGGTTACAGCAGGATATAGAGAAGCTGCAGAGCTGGGCAGAAAGGTGGCAGATGGAATTCAATGTAGCTAAGTGTGAGGTGATTCACTTTGGGAAGAATAACAAAAAGATGGGGTACTGGGCTAATGGTCGGATACTTGGTAGTGTGGATGAGCAGAGGGATCTTGGTGTCCATGTACACAGATCTCTGAAAGTTGCCACCCAGGTAAATAGTGCGGTGAGGAAGGCATATGGCGTACTGGCTTTTATTGGTAGAGGAATTGAGTTCCGGAGTCCTGAGGTCATGATGCAGTTGTATAAGACTCTGGTACGGCCGCATCTGGAATATTGTGTGCAGTTTTGGTCGCCATACTATAGGAAGGATGTGGAGGCATTGGAACGGGTGCAGAGGAGGTTTACCAGGATGTTGCCTGGTATGGAAGGAAAATCGTATGAGGAAAGACTGAGGCACTTGGGGCTGTTTTCACTAGAGAAAAGAAGGTTTAGGGGTGACTTGATTGAGGTGTACAAGATGATTAGGGGGTTAGATAGGGTCGACAGTATGAACCTTTTCCCGCGTATTGAGTCGGGTATTACAAGGGGGCATAGCTTTAAATTAAGGGGGGGTAGATATAGGACTGATGTTAGGGGTAGGTTCTTCACTCAGCGAGTTGTTAGTTCATGGAATGCCCTGCCAGTAACAGTGGTGGACTCTCCCTCTTTATGGGCATTTAAGAGGGCATTGGATAGGTATATGGAGGATAGTGGGTTAGTGTAGTTTAGGTGGGCTTGGATCGGCGCAACATCGAGGGCCCAAGGGCCTGTACTGCGCTGTATTCTTCTATGTTCTATGTTCTATGTTCTAACTTCATGATCCGCTATAATCACCACTCTACTCATACCATCAAGCTAGGGAATCAATCTGATTCATAAAAAATTGCACAAGAGCACCATCAGATATACATAAAATAGGGGTCAACCTGGTGAATCTACAATACAGGATTGATGACAAACAGCAGAAGGACCATGTGATAGTAGTAAGTGATCCCACAACTAGTGGATCAGATCTACATTCTGAAAAGCTGCCACATTCAATGGTAGAATACTGGTAGACAATTAAATAACTAACTGGAGAAAGAGATTCTACAATATCTCATCCTCAATGATGGGCTACCCACAACAGCAATGCAAAAGACTGAAACAGACTTAGACCAGAAGTGCCGGGTGATTGATTCATGTCAACCTCCTCCTAAGACGGCATCACAGATTTCATTCTTCTTGGAACCCTTGCTGATATTTCATTATTTTTATTTTATTCTTTTTATCAATTTTGGTTTCAGGTCGTGAACTGGGAACTGAGAGGTAAAGATGACTTTTGAACTTTGGAAACATCTTGCTTTAAAAGGAAAACAGACCAATCAATTCTTTGTTTATTCATGAGGCCAGACCTGGAAGTTAATTGCAGGTTGGTTCTTGATCAAGGTTCTGCAGATGTTTCGTCACTGGAGAAGAGCATTATATTTAAATAGATACTAGATGTTGTCTAATAACGAAGTCAGTATCTGGTACCTGCAGGTCTGGAAGAGATCTCATACTCAGATGTTGAACGGTAACTAGGACATCATGGATGAGACAGTCAGACTGTCTGGGAGTGTTCAGAGTTTGGACTGGGTTTTGGACTGCATGTTCTGTGAGAAGGAATTTGCAACACCAGCAACTATTAGGCAATATGGAAAATTGCCCTCATATGTCCTATATACAAAAAAGTAGGGTAGATCTGACCTAGCCAATTACCACTCTAGATAATTGTTGATCAAAGTGATGCAAGAGATTGCTAACTGTCCCATAAATTGTTAATTGCTCAGCATTAAACTGCTAACTGATGCTCAGTTTGGATTTCTACCAGGAATAGTCACCTTCTGACCTCATGCAGCCTCAGTCCAAACATGGACAAAACAGCCGAACTCAAAAGGATAACTAAAGTTGACTGCCTTTAACAAGACAGCATTTAACGGAGTGTGGCAACAAAGAGCTCAAGCAAAACAGAAGATAATGGGAATCCAAGCAAATCTCTCCACTGGCTGGAGTTATATCTAGTACAAATGATGATGATTACAGTTATTGGAGCAATTATCTAGTCTAAGGACATTGCTGCAGGAGTCCTCAGAGTAGTATCCTCGTTCCAAACATCTTCAGCTACTTCATCAATAACCTTATATCTGTTATAAAATCAGAAGTGAGGATGTTCATTATCAATTGCAAAGCATTTAGCGCTATGTATGATTCCTCAAACAGCAAAGCAGTCTTTGTGCACCAGTGGCTGAAAAACATTCAAACTTGGGTAGATAAATCACAAGTAACCTTCTTGCCACACAAGCATCAGGTAAAGACCATCTCCAACAAGACAGAATCTAACCATTTCCCCTCAACATTCAAAGGTATTATGATCAGTGATTATTCCACGTTTATTGTCAAAGGTGTTACCATTGAACAGAAGCTGAACCATGTAAATTCTCTGGCTAAAAAATCTGGTCAGATGCAGGAAGTCCTATGGTGTGCAACTCACCTCCTGACTCGAGAGTGTGGTGCTGGAAAAACACAGCAGGGCAGGCAGCACCCGAAGAGCAGGCTTTTGCCCAAAACATCGACTCTCCTGCTCCTCAGATGCTGCCTGCCTTGCTGTATTTTTCCAGTGCCACACTCTCGACTATAATCTCCAGCATCTACAGTCCTCACTTTCGTCCAGTTGATTTTCACCTCCTGACTCCCAATGCCTTATCACCTCTACCAGCTGCCTTTTTTGTGTGTCACTGTTGAAAATTATCACTTGTTTTTCAATAGGGCTTCTTTTTCCATGATAACCAGCACATGAACCTGTTTCAGGAGAGAGGTTAGTATAACTGCTACCTTTCTATCCAGAATATTTGGTTTCTCCTTACATTCCAGGAGATATCTACCTGTTTCATCTTAAGTTGAAAGATACAGATAAAACATATCCTGTAAAGTTTCAATATTTGTGACACGTTGTTTTCACTACATTGCTTTTACAGATTTTTCACACAATCTAAGAACGGAGACAAAGATCAGCATTCTAACATTTTTCCAAATTACTTTGAGAAATAATTATGCACAGCACTGACCAAATAAAGTAAACATAGAAAATAAGACGCAGGATTTTTTCTTTCTTATATTTGCCTTCTCATTAAGAATTGGGGCTCTCTGAAATTAGTTCTCTGAAAAATAAGTAGCAGCTCTTATTAATTCTACCACATGTCAACACTTCTTCCACACTTTGAAATAACAGCTACAACAATAGCTGATGACGCTCCATTAAATTTTGCTTTCTCCAGAGACGAGTCACCACTATTCCCTTGCCCATAGTCAATGTTTAGGTTCCCACCTAGGCTAAAATTAGGCATGCTTCCAGGGTCCCATCAGAAGTGGGTGTGCAATTTAGAAAGTAATCTATCACCCATTTCTCACCTCTTCTGCCTGGAATCTCCTCAGAGTTTCTAGGAAATCTAGCCACTGTTTCAGTTTAGGGGTTCATGCGAGGAACAGCAACATCAAGGCCATTTACTTCTGTCCCAGCTCCTGTGTCAAGCGAACAAATAATGCTGGTCTCAAACGTTCCCAGTTGCGCATTTTGTACTAGTATCCAGCTTCTCACAAATCAAATATTGCACATAATAGTTATTTCTAATTGCTCGTCAAGCAACTTGTTTAATTTTATACTTTTTGCTTGAAGGCTAAGAATTTCATCATTCATATGTTTGTAATTTTCTCCCTACTGTCCTGAGGGATAGTACCCAAACATGTTACTCCATTGGTAACTATAAAGTGTGAGCCTTGACAGCGAATAACAATAAGCTATTAGGCTATTGGAATATTACAACCACATACAGGCTTCACTTCACCTGATGTCAATGTCACATTCATAAAGTTATTCAAAGCTTTTAAACAGCTATGACATGTGTAGGATAATTCTCATAACAAAATACGAACTATCTTTCATAAAAAAAATTATAACTGGCTTTACAAAATTCCCAGGAAGAAATTTATACAACCCATACACATGAACAAGTTTATATCAATGTGCATCAGTATTTGATCCAAGTTTAACCCAATACCTTCTCCATTGCTTGATTCAGCTTTGCATTTAACGCTTGAGCCTTTCGTAAGTATCGATTGACTTCCGACAATTCTCCAAAACTGTAGAATTCTTCCACTTGCTTAGCATAACTTTCCAGTTCCTCTAGAAATCTTTCAGTACGAAGCTGAAAGTGAAAAATCATGAAAAAGGTGCATATTAAATGTGTTCGGAAAGTGTAAATGTTTTGGTAATATGATAAATAGGTTTAATCTCATTTTTTACCACCTTCAAAATAACATTGAGGCAAAATTCCAATGAAGTCCAAAGGGCAGGGAGGGATATTCTGGTTAGACCCGGATATAGGAACCAAATGATGGAAAATAGCAAAGTAGCTTATCAAGAGGAAGTAGAGAATCTGTCACGGGAAGGGGATCATACAGGGCATCAAAGCAATTGTTGTTATCCTTGAAAGTTTATTCTTTTATTCATGAAATACTGCAGGTGAAAAGTAAGTTTTCACTGGCATGGTGATCAGAGGCTGGAGGTCATTTGATGAAAATGGAGTTGGCAACCCTTCTCTTATCTACAGCATGACAATGCAGATGTTATCTCAGACACCTTTCTAAGCACCAATGTGCCCATACTGACAATGCAGATGATAAGTCTATGCAAAGCAAAGTGAAATAAAAGGTCAGCAGCGTTGAAGCTTGTGACTCTCTCACCCGAAGTCCTTGTTGGTACTGCTCTTCCTTCTCTGCAACCATCCTCTTATGTTCCTCAAAAATCTCTGCCATTCGTCCACTCCAGTGAAATGTATTGTTGTTTAGCCGCATGTCACTTGGGGAAAGTGTAACATAATCCACAAGGAAAGTCAAGCGGTTTTTGGCTTCAACCAGCTTCAGCTCAAGTTCAGCCATGTCCTTCACTTCGACCTGTTTTACGTAGGCCTGCCAAAGAAAACATTGATTTAAAAATAACTTAGATCTATAGTGTACAGTAGTATTTGCATATTTGAATTAAAACTCACAAATTGCTTAAAATATCAAATTACCTTTTCCTAATACAGAGTCGTATAATTTGTTTTTAACAGTGATTTCAGCCTTTCCAAATCTGTGGCTATCTCCAATAGGCAGCATTTCAACAACGACCAGCAGCAAGTCTACTAATTACATAACAGCTATTATGATGCAGATTACCTATATTTTTAAAGTCCTATATTTTGATTATAATCAAAATAATCATGAAATCTAGGAAATCCAAGATGGAGGACAGGAAAAATTTCTGGCTGTAACAGGCTGCTCCTTTTCAGAGGTATTTTAGATGTTAGAGGTGATTTCCTTGAATTCCAGAAGCAGCAATTACTGTTTTATATGCTGTTGCATTGTTTTGGAACTTTGGAGAAAAAGTCAAAACAATGGCACTTTTAAAAGGGAGAGTGACAGACAAGGCAGTACATGGTCAGGTCAGTGCACGACAAAGAAAAAGTAAACCCCACACTGCTAGCTAACACAGCAGTGAACCTGTGCAGTTACTGCCTTTGCTGGACATCGGAGTGCATCTGGGAAAATTAACGAACAGTAAAATTCACAACTGATCTTGGAAGAACCTCTTTGGGAGAGATCACAGCACAGAAACAGATAAGTGAATAGTTTTAATTGGGCCTTGGGGCCTTGCTGTAAGTCTGCAGTAGTGAATACCGTGGGTTCTTTCTTGATTATATGTTTTATTGAGAGATGTCTCTTGATTAAACTTAAAAATATAAGACATAAGTATTAAGTTAGCCTGGAGCAGTATTTTGTGGAGGAATAAGATGGTGCTATTTTCTGGGTCTGCAGATTGAAAGAAGTAAAAATGGCTCTAAGTAGAGCGATATGCTCTTCTTGTTGGATGTGGGAGTTGAGGGAGAGTTCACGTGTTACTGAGGATTATATCTGCAATAAATGCCATTGGTTGCGAATCTTATCAGATTGAATGGAACGGTTGGAATGACAGAGGCAATGAGGAATTTACAAGAGCAAGCACGTGTGATGGATGGTAGTTACAGGAAGGGAGAAAAGTCAAAGGGACAGTCACATAGATGGGTTAACTCCAGGAAAGGCAAGAGAGATACGCAGGTAGTGCAGGAGTCATCTGTAGCTATCCCCATTTCAAACAAGTATGCTGTTTTGGAAAATGTAGGGGATGATGGATTCTCAGGGGGATGCAGTACAAACAGTCAAGTTCCTGGTATTGAGAGAAGCTCTAATGGAATGAGGGGTATGTCGGGTTCCAAGAGATCGATTGTGTTAGGGGATTCTCTAGTCTGAGGTACAGACAAACGTTTCTGTGGCCTGCAGTGAAAAATCAGAATGGTGCGTTGCTTACTTGATGCCAGGATCAACAATGTCTCAGAGAGGGTGCAGAATGTTCTCAAGGGGGAGAGGGACCAGCAGGAGGTCATTGTACACATTGGAACCAACGATGTAGGAAGGGAAAAGGTTGAGATTCTGAAGGGAGATTACAGAGAGATAGGCAGGAATTTAAAAAGGAAGTAGTAATATCTGAATTATTCCTGGTGCTGCAAGCTAGAGAGGGCAGGAATAGGAGAATGGAGCAAATGAATGCATTGCTGAGAATCTGTTGTATGGGAGAAGGATTCACATTTTTGGATCATTGGAATCTCTTTTTGAGTAGAAGTGACCTGCACAAAAAGGACGATTGCACCTAAATTGGAAGGGGACTAATATGCAGGCAGGGAGATTTGCTAGAGCTGCTTGGGACGATTTAAACTAGTAAGGTGGGAGGTGTGGGACCCAGAGAGATAGTGAGGAAAGAGATCAATCTGACACTAGCACAGTTGAGAAAAGAAGCAAGTCGAACAGTCAGGGCAGGCAGGGACAAAGCAGAGAACAAGGGAGGACTGATAAATGAAACTGCATTTATTTCAATGCTAGGGGCCTAACAGGGAAGGCAGATGAACTCAGGGCATGGTGAGGAACATGGGACTGGGATATCATACCAATTACAGAAACATGGCTCAGGGATGGACAGAGCTGAAAATGTGTTGCTGGAAAAGCGCAGAAGGTCAGGCAGCATCCAAGGAGCAGGAGAATTGACGTTTCGGGCATGAGCCCTTCTTGAGGAATGAGGAAAGTGTGGCAAGCAGGCTAAGATAAAAGGTAGGGAGGAGAGACTTGGGGGAGGGGCATTGGAAGGGTGATAGGTGGAAGGAGGTTAAGGTGAGGGTGATAGGCCGGAGAGGGGGTGGGGGCGGATAGGTCAGGAAGAAGATTGCAGGTGAGGAAGGTGGTGCTGAGTTCGAGGGTTGGGTCTGAGACAAGGTGGGGGGAGGGGAAATGAGGAAAATGGAGAAATCTGAGTTCATCCCTTGTGGTTGAGGGTTCCTAGGCGGAAGATGAGGCGCTCTTCCTCCAGCCGTCGTGTTGCTATGGTCTGGCGATGGAGGAGTCCAAGGACCTGCATGTCCTTGGTGGAGTGGGAGGGGGAGTTGAAGTGTTGAGCCACGGGGTGGTTGGGTTGGTTGGCCCGGGTGTCCCAGAGGTGTTCCCTGAAACATTCCGCAAGTAGGCGGCCTGTCTCCCCAATATAGAGGAGGCCACATCGGGTGCAGCGGATGCAGTAAATGATGTGTGTGGAGGTGCAGGTGAATTTGTGGCGGATATGGAAGGATCCCTTGGGGCCTTGGAGGGAAGTAAGGGGGGAGGTGTGGGCACAAGTCTTGCACCTCCTGCGGTTGGAGGGGAAGGTGCCGGGAGTGGAGGTTGGGTTGGTGGGGGGTGTGGACCTGACGAGCGAGTCATGGAGGGAGTGGTCTTTTCGGAACGCTGATAGGGGAGGGGAGGGAAATAAAGCACTGGTGTTGGGGTCCGTTTGGATCTGGCGGAAATAACGACGGATGATACGAATGATATGATCATTCTCTCAGGAATGGACAGAATGGCAGCTTAATGATCCAGGATACAAATGCTGCAGGAAGGACAGAAAGGGAGGCAAGAGAGGAGGGGGACTGGCATTTTTGATAAGGGGTAACTTACTGCTGTACTTAGGGAAGATATTCCCGGAAATATATCCAGGGAAGTTATTTAGGTGGAACTGAGAAATAAGAAAGGGATGATCACCTTATTGGGATTGTATGATAGATCCCCTAATAGGGAGAAGGAAATTGAGAAACAAATTTGTAAGGAGATCTCAGTTATCTGGAAGAATAATAGGGGGATTATGGTAGGGAATTTTAACTTTCCAAACATAGACTGGGACTGGGAGACTGTGAGGTCTGCAGATGCTGGAGATCAGAGTTGAGAATGTGTTGCTGGAAAAGCACAGTAGATCAGGCAGCATCCGAGGAGCAGGAAAATCGACGTTTCGGGCTGGAGCCTTTATTGATTTCCTAGTTGATTTCAACCTTATTGCGGATTTCCTGATGAAGGGCTCCGGTCTGAAATGTCGATTTTCCTGCTCCTCGGATGCTGCCTGACCTGCTGTGCTTTTCATTGACTAGGACTGTCATAGTGCTAAAGGTTGAGAAGGAGAGGAATTTGTTAAGTGTGTACAAGACAATTTTCTGATTCAGTATTTGGATGTATCTACCAGAGAAAGTGCAAAACCTGAACTACTCTTGGGAAATAAGGGCCAGTGATTGAGTTGTCAGTGGGGGAGCACTTTGGGGCCAGCGACCATAATTCTATTAGTTTTAAAATAGTGATGGAAAAGGATAGACCAGATCTAAAAGTTGAAGTTCTAAATTGGAGAAAGGCCAATTTTGACAGTATTAGGCAAGAACTTTCAAAAGCTAATTGGGGGGCAGATGTTCGCAGTTAAAGGGACGGCTAGAAAATGGGAAGCCTTCAGAAATGAGATAACGAGAGTCCAGAGACAGTATATTCCTGTTAGGGTGAAAGGAAAGGCTGGTAGGTATAGAGAATGCTGGATAATGAAAGAAATTGAAGATTTGGGTAAGAAAAAGAAGGAAGCATATGTCAGGTATAGACAGGATAGATCAAGTGAATCCTTTGAAGAGTATAAAGGCAGTAGGAGTATACTTAAGCATAGAAGGGCAAAAAGAGGACATGAGATAGCTTTGGCAAATAGAGTTAAAGAGAATCCAAAGGGTTTTACAAATACATTAAGGACAAAAGGGTAACTTAGGGAGAGAATAGGGCCCTTCAAAGATCAGCAAGGCGGCCTTTGTATAGAGCCACAGGAGATGGGGGAGATACTAAACGAGTATTTTGCACCAGTGTTTAGTGTGGAACAGGACATGGAAGATATAGAATGTAGGGAAATAAATGGTGACATCTTGAAAAATGTCCATATTACAAAAGAGGAAATGCTGGATGTCTTGAAATGCATAAAAGTTTATAAATCCCCATGTCCTGATCAGGTGTACCCTAGAACTCTGTGAGAAGCTAGTGAAGTGACTGCTGGGCTTCTTGCTGAGATATTTGTATCATTGATAGTCACAGGTAAGGTGCCAGAAGACTGAAGGTTGGGTAACATGGTGCCACTATTTAAGAAAGGTGGTAAGGCCAAGGCTAGGGAACTATAGACCAGTGAGCCTGACATCAGCGGTGGGCAAGTTGTTGGAGGGAATCCTGAGGGACAGGATTTACATGTATTTGATTAGGGATAGTCAACATGGCTTTTTGCATGGAAATCATGTCTCACAAACTTGATTGAATTTCTTGAAGGAGTAGCAAAGAGGATTGATGAGGACAGAGCAGTAAACATGATTTATATGGACTTCAGTATGGCGTTCGACAAGGTTCCCAATGGGGGACTGATTAAAAAAGTTAGATCTCATGGAATACTGGGAGAATTAGCCATTTGGATACAGAACTGGCTCAAAGGTAGAAAACAGAGGGTGGTAGTAGAGGGTTGTTTTTCAGATTGAAGGCCTGTGACCAGTGGAGTGCGACAGGTATTGGTGCGGTGTCCACTACTTTTCATCATTTATATTAATGATTTGGATTTGAGCTTAAGAAGTATAGTTAGTAAGTTTGCAGATGACACCAAAATTGGAGGTGTAGTGGACAGTGAAAAAATTTACCTCAGATTACAACTGGATCTTGATCAAATGAATCAATGGGCTGAGGAGTGGCAGATGGAGTTTAATTTAGGTAAATGTGAGGTCCTGCTAAGCAAACCTTAGCAGGATTTATACACTTTATGGTAAGGTCTTAGGGACTGTTGCTGAACAAAGAGTCCATGGAGTGCAGGTACATAGCTCCTTGAAAGTGGAGTCGCAGGTAGATAGGATAGTGAAGAAGATGTTTGGTATGCTTTCCTTTACTGGTCAGAGTATTGAGTACAGGAGTTGGGAGGTCATGTTGCAGAACATTGGTTAGGCCACTTTTGGAATATTGTGTGCAATTCTGGTCTCCTTCCTATCAGAAGGATGTTGTGAACTTGAAAGGGTTCAGAAAAGATTTACAAGGATGTTGCCAGGGTTGGAGGATTTGAGCTATCAGGAGAGGTTAAGTAGGCTTGGGCTGTTTTCCCTGGAGCGTCACAGGCTGAGGGGTGACCTTATAGAGGTTTATAAAATCATGATGGGCATGAATAGGGGAAATAGACAAGGTCTTTTCCCTGGGGTGGGGGAGTTCAGAAGTAGAGGGCATAGGTTTAGGGTGAGAGGGGAAAGATATGAAAGAGACCTAAGGGGCAACTTTTTCACGCAAATGGTGGTGCGTGTGCAGCATGGGCTGCCAGTGGAAGTGGTGGAGGCAGGTACAATTGCAACATTTAAAAGATTGGTATATGAATAGGAAGGGTTTGGAGGGATATGGGCCGGGTGCTGGCAGGTGGGACTCGATTGGGTTGGGATATCTGGTTGGCATGGACGGGTTGGATTGAAGGGTCTGTTTCCATGCTGTTTCTCTCTATGACTCTATGACTAGGACTCTAAGTGACCCTAAATTCTTCCATGTTGGTCACTTCATGATGGATTAGTATAGAATATGATGGATGTCATATAATACAACTCTGCACCAATATTGTAACATAGCACCTTTTAAGATATCCATTTTTTTGGAATCATTGTCATCTTCCACCTATGCATTTATATTACTCCTCTTCCAAAAACTCACAGTGCACAAGTTTCGAAAAGTAACCATATTACCACATATAAAATTTCCTATGTTTATTTTGCTATTATGGATTTGGAAGAGGTGAGGTGGGAGGGCAAGTCAGATATAAATATAATGGTCCCATGTTGTCCTTTCTAAATTAGTAGATTCTTCCCTCAAAATTTTTATTTAGTGAAAACTCATCATCACTGACATTAATCTGACCCAGGTTTCAACTTTCATTAGAAACATCTTCTCAACATCAACGCTGCCAAGCTCCCTTAGAATCTTCTATGTTTCAATAAGATCACCTTCAATTTTTCTAAATTCTAATCACAATAAGTCTAAATACTTAGCCATTCTTGATAAATCAAACACTTCATTCTAGGAGTCCGCCTCATGAATCTCTTTTGAGCAGCCTCCAATGCCAGTATTTTTTTTAAGTATACAACTGAAACTGTACACAGTGCTCCAGATGTGGCCTCACCAATATTCTGTACTGTTGTAATAAGGCTTAACACACTACAGTTTGCTTTGCACTATTTCTTAATTAGTGCAAATTAGTTCCTAATTAATTAGGTACATTTTCATTTGTACCTAATTTTCACACCATCTTATTTGCATAGCAAAAAATTACCTTCAACTCCATTAATGCTTGTGTATTTGGAGGTGTCATCAGGGCTTTCTCTGCTATTTTCTCAAATTCAAGACATAACCTGTCATTAATAAAACAGAACTAATTAACTCAAGGTTAAACCAAAGAGGTCAGAGAAACATAATGGAGAAGATATTCCAAGGGAAAGATTATCGGTTGTGTGATTGAATGCTGCAGTGGTGGATAGTTTAGAAAGACAAGAGGACAGGTATTATAAAGAAGTTGACTATGAGATATTGTAAAGTACATCATGGAATATGGAATAGAGGTTGTAAAAATCTGTGACAACAACAGGTAGGTTGTGAGGTTGCTAAGAAATGGTCATGCTCAACAGAATCCAAGTCACGCAGGTAAATGAAGGAGTGGGCAGGGATTCAATCAAGTCAGAAAAGAGAACTGATCGCACTAAGGAGATGTGGTCTCACAATGAGGATGGATAATCTGCTGTCCTCAACTGCATTCAGCTACATGTGACTGCAGATGCATTTAATATGGGCAACTCTTATATAACATCTGAAATAGCTTAGCAAATCACTCAGCTGTATCAAACTGCTACAAAGTCAAAAGAAAGGATTGAATATACACACCATAAACAACATTGGCAAACTCAGTTCTGAAGTCCTTCTTACCAACAACAGGAGGTTTGGGGAAGCCATCCACAAATTAGTCAAGCAACAGTAAGTAATTCTTACAGAATTGTCTCTTACAGACAGACAATCTCTAACACCGGATATGTCCTGTCCTACCAAATGAAAATACTCGTGAAAGGTATCCAGGGCTTTTGCCCAAAAGGTCGATTTTGCTGCTCCACGGATGCTGCCTGAACTGCTGTGCTCTTCCAGCACCATTAATCCAAAATTTAGTTTCCAGCATCTGCAGTCATTGTTTTTACCTACCTCAACACAGTGGTGTATGGTTGACAAGGAGTTGGCTTGGGAGTCCTCAACATTGAATTTGGTCCCCAAGATATATCTTGTAATCAGGTCAAACAGAAGCAGAGAAACGTCCTCCTGGTTACCACTGCCACCTCACCACAATTACCACCTCAGCTTATGAATCAGTTAGTTGAGGATACAGGATTTACTGTGGGTGAGAAATTTCAGTGTCCTTCACCAAGAGTGGCTAAGTGGCGCCAGTATTAACTGAGCTCAGATGTAGTTACTACACTAGGTCTGTGGTAGATTATGAGAGATTCAAAAAAAGGGAACTCGACATGGACTAACTGTCATCAAACTATCTGTCTATCCTCCATTGTGTTGATTGGTACTATTGCCATGCTAAATGAAATAGATTTCAATCAGATCCAGCAATGCAAAATTGGGCATACAAGAGGATCTCTGACCATGTGCTGCAGGAGCAGAATTGAGGTGAGCCACAATCTGTGACCTCTTGGTCTGGCATGCTTCCCGACTTTACCCATTAGAATCAAGTCAGGGGACCAACTCTTGTTTAGTGAAGAGTGCAACAATGTATGTCAGAAAGAGCACCAGGGACATCTAAAAATGAAGTGTCAAGCTGATGAAGCTCCAACCCAGGACCACTTACACGCCAAACAGCAGAAGCAGTATGCAACAGACAGAGTGAAGTGATCCCACAACCAATGGATCAGAGCTAAACTATGCAATATATTCAGCCACATCCAGCTGTGGACAATTAAACATTGCATCGGGGAAACAGGAGAATCCACAAATATTCTTCCTTTCTTCAATTCTGGGAGAATCCAACAGATTCATGCAAAATCATTTGCAATTATCTTCAGTCAGAGTAACTGAGTGGATGGCCTATTGCCTTTTCTTCTGAGGTCTCTAGCATTACAAATGTCAGTCTTCAGATAATTTAATCAACTTCATGCACCACTGAGAAACAACTGAATGCATAGGATATTGTCCAGGGCAGTACTGCAGGTCACCACCCTCCTGGAATTGTGGATGGGTATGACAGATGGGAGCAAAGTGACTAAAATATTACTGGATACACCTTGAGCATAGTGAAAGCAGCAAATTGCAGTTGGGTACACAGCTCTCAATCTTTGGGTACAATGGCAATAAGAAGCAAAGCCTTTCACAGGAAGTGCAGGGCCCCGAATTTTCAGAGGGCAGAGAAAAGGGATGAGAGGCAGGAATTTAATGGAAACTATATCCTAGGCACAAAAGCTTTCATCAAAAAATACCCATGAAATGACCAAGAGCCAATACTGCAAGAGAGTGCAACTCTCCAGGGAGACGGTCAGACATGTGAGCCCTCATCACAAAAGAAGATCACCCTTTCAAGATAGTTTGAAATCACCCTCACTCTGGCATCAGGTAGACTGCATACCATTTACTATGTTTGAATTTAGTATGTAGGGTCTAGCAGAGATTGGAAAAAAGTGCTGCGCAGTTTAGCAGCATAAATAAGATTTGGGGAAGTTTATTCGGAAATATCTCCAACTGTTGTGTTTGAAAGGTTGTGAAATTATACAGGGACTTATAAAAAAGATACATTTTTCAGAAGCAGAGTTTGGAATAGTACTAACGCTTTATTTGCATCCTGATGATATTTGTTTAACTTGTTCAGAAGTTTCTCATATAGAGTTTCCGCCCGTTTCACAAGAGCTCTTATGAGTTCATCACAGTGCACCTCAAACATCCCCAGGCGAACAACCTAGAGCAAAGATTAAGGCAAGTACACAAAATAAATAAGTATATTTATATAGCCACATGAAAAACACAATAGTGCGAGAAAGAAATTCTTTCATTATATGATCAGCTAGCTAGTTAATGCAGTAGTGTTAATACTACCCTTCAGTAATCAGTTATCAAATGTAGATTAAGATGCTTCATAAATGGAGTAATTAAGAAAATGGAGCAATAGCTGTAACAATTAAAATGTATTTACAATAACACTTTATATAAACAACATAACTTATAATTTATCATTTAAACCTGAGCTAATAGGTACCTTTTGAGACTGATACTTAATTTCCTCTTTCAGGTTCAGGTACTTAATAATTTCCTGTGCATTCTCTTCAAAAGTATGTTCTTCATTCAGGAATTGCTCCACGTCCAAATCAGCTTGTCTATTAATGAGCATAGTATATTTATCATACAGTTTGATATGCTCTTGGGGTCCCAAACTTTCTTTGGCAATAATATCTTTAACTTTCTTTTTGTTTTCCTCTAGGATTTCGTCCAAGATTATTGGTTTCAGAGTGGTCTGAATACCAGACTATAAGGAAGAAAAAGGAAAAGCATTTCTTAGAAGTGCATAATAAGCAACTCCAATAGTAACTGTATTTTGTGGGATATATGCTTCTGTGGCAATCTTAGTCAGTAGCATAGCAGAAAATTGATCAAACGAGGGGCAGAGGTCACCAATACAGATTCCCATTTTCTGGATTATAATTTTAATAACTGACAAGCTAGGAGCCCCAAAGCCAGTGAGTTTACATCTTTGTCCAGTGATGCAATAGGAAAAACCTTATTGGGGCTATAAGAGCTTAGCCTGCCAACAGGACAGCCACAAAAGTTCTGAGTTCTCTTCTCAGGAGGACCTGCCAATCCACAAGCCAGTCAGTGTTAAAGCCACCTGGGAGCCTTCCTTCTGGATTTTCAATCCCAGGGATGGATAACTCACCTTCCGAGACCAGTCAATCAGAAGTCTGCAACTCATGTTCAGCAATTCTCATGTTCAGCAACTCTTATGCTCAGGATTGACTGGAGAGGCTGTGGCTGCTGCTGAAAATACAGGTACTGGAGTCCTGTCACAGAGGGATCACAGAGGGACACAGACCACAAGTGAGTAATGCAGGGAGAGGGAGGGGTTCAGTAGGCTCAGTAACACAAGCAGAGAGATGGCCTTCAACAGCCACAGACCTGATGGGTTGAACAGTGGCAGCGTTATGAGGTCCATGAATAGTTATTAAGTGGCAACTTAACGGCCTCATTTGGTAATCAGGCAATATCTGACTCCTCTTGCATTCTTCAAAATGATAATCCGGTTTGACCAGTATGTTCATTTCCAAGTATGACTGGGAGTTTTATTTTTCTCTCTCAGAGTGGCCTTTATGCCCAGAATTTAAGCAGGAAGGCATCAGGGATCAGGTACATCATCATATTTCTTAATTACATACCTCCCAAAGCAAGCAAACAGTCTGCCCAATTTGTCCTCCCATTAAATGAGATTTCATAGACAAGCAAAATAAATTGAGCGGTTTGGGCCCTCCTGCAGACCATTCAGCCTTAATTCTCCTCTGTATTACTGCCCAATTTCAGAAGAATTGGAAATAGATTTGAGCAGGTAAGCATAATTTCCACTGATGCTGGCATTACCTTGGCAAGATATTGGATGTACTTATCCAAATGTGGGTATATTTAAGTGAAGAAAAAAATTAAGGTCAGGAAGTTCCTTGCAGTTAGTCCCACTCCTTTGGCTTTAACAGAATTTCAGATTTTCATGTGCGAATGAGTATTCTGCTGCACTTCCAACAATATTACTCTAGTAGGTTAGGATCAGTCCCATGAATTTCCAAGTCAATGATTTACACATGTCCCATTTTCCATCATTATTTCCTGCATGTAGTATAATCTCAGATTTGTACAAATGAAGCATCCAGCATTACCACAGTGAGTAAAGCAAGTTTAAAGGGCTACAATAGAAGGGTTAAAAAGTGTCATAAAGTTTTTGTTAACATTTTTATTTCAATATTTGTTTGGTGCTTTCTCATATGGTCTACTACCTGCAAGTCTTCCAGTTTTAAGAATTTGCCCATCCTATAAAGATTAATATTAGTGTATTGTTAGTAATGTCCTATATCCTGGAAAAAGGGTAGAGGCCAAGTCAGCAAGGCATGCAGTTTCTATCTGCAGGCATCCTAACTACAGGATACATAAACCAAAGTTTTCCTAAATCCTAGTGACTCAGCAGCAGTGCTGGTTGAAGCTGTACATTGCAAAAGGTAGCTGTCAATGAGGTCCAGCACATGCTTAGTCAAACCTGTAGCTTACCTTTACTGCAGGCACTACTTTGCCAATCGATGCAAAGGTCAACAGTGAATGTGTACCCAAGTAGTCATTCCAAGGTTTCTTGAATTACATCCAGAGCATTAATCAAATGTACACAGCTGGACCAGGCATGTTACAGGTGTTTTCTTTGTACTGGAACTATTTCACCAACCTCCTTATCAATTTGTCAAAGAAACTGTAATTTTTACCAAGTAGCAGGATTCCACAAAGTTTAAAGAGCCATTAATGACCTTCACCATTGAAATTAGGCAAATGTCATGTTTTCAGCCCTTGTTTATTCATCTATTTGTCTGTTTATAAACAATGTAATCAAAAATTAATAGACAGATTTCAATGAAACTTGCAGCAAGCTAGAGTATGGCCAAGAAAGAACTGTTTAGGTTTTGGTAAGATTACATATCTGGATTAGCATCAACAGGATAGTGCAAATTCACCTTGTTTTAAAAGAATTGGAGCGGTCTTTCACAGAGAATATTGTGGATTGCCTCAGATGATTTGGTGGAATTTTCCACAGCTGTCAAAATATGAACAAAGATTTCACAGCAAGTTGCTGAATTGGAATGAGCCTAGAACTCCTCAGTAAGCACATAGCAGCTTCATGTTTAGTCAACCGAGCAGTAACAACTTCTTTGTAGTGTCAGATATTACCATTTCAGTCAGGTTTGTTCTGTCTCCCATGCTTTTGTCAAGATTAAACTTACCCAATTGCCAGGCAATTGATTATCTATACTGTTGCACTTTAATCAGGCAACAAAGTCACTCACTTACCAGTCTTCAAAGTACTAAACTAATTATATGGAAAAGACCAACTAGACCTTCGAGTCCACCCCACATAATGATGACTTCATCATCATGGCTAAACATTCCTTCCCAAACCAACCTCACACCCATCCCTGCAGCTGTATTGTTACGATGCTGCTCCTTTAATATGGTTACGCTGTTCTTTGTGATGTTTTTCAGATAAGTCGTAAAAGCATCAATTCTGAAGGGTCTAGGTTTGAAGGGTTTTAGAGCCAGTTTCACTTTCGTTAACAGATACTGCCTCAGGCAAAAGATTTTCAAGTATAAGAAAAATGTACAATGAAAGGGGAATGGCCAGTTCTCCCAGCTCACCTTTTCTCTGGTTTGGTATGGTTTTAGCAAGTCAGTTTTGAGGCTGCTGGTGCAATAAACAGCTACCTGGAAGAAGATGTTCCATGTTGAATCTCTCTGCATCCCTCTCTCTCTCTCTCCTGTAAGACCCTGTGTTTGATTTTACCTTTTGTGCCAAGTGGTGTTTATGGAGATTGTTGCAAGTATTTGAAACAACATCATTCAGTTGGGGTAATCTGTTGAATTTTCAGATAGGTTAAGTTATTATATATTCTGTTCTCTTTTGTTTGTGTTTCATTCAGTAATCTTGTAAATAAATTCTGTTTTGTTTAAAACTAAGTGGTTTGACTCGCTGCATCATTCCTGGAATATCTGCTTAAACTTGCTTAAAACAACTAGCAAAGTTAGCGTCTGGCTTGGTCCATAACAGATTGGGGGCTCTTTGTGGGATTTATTCTATGGTTCCAAATTGGATTAGGGTTGTTGGACTCAAAGGCTGAGAGTGGCCGGTGTTACTGTCTTTTGTTCTGGGCGTTGAATTTGGTTGGTTTAAACAGTGCTTGGGATAGCAAAGGCTGTTTCAGACACCAAGCATTTTCTGGGGATGGAAGAAGTGTCTTTGAGAGTTTTAAAAACGGTGATTAAGCCCAGGCTGCTGAAATTATCAGACAAGCTGGAGTTGGAATTGCCTCCTTCCATGAGGAAAGAAAGATAATTACAGCAATAGCTCAGCATTTAAATTTGCTGGAAACACCATCAGAATCCTTAGAGATGGCTAAAGTTTAATTGAAAATGAAGCAGCTAAGCAGCTTGAGTTAGAGGCAAAAGACAAGGAAATGGCAACAGAAATGAAAAGGCTTGAATTACAATCTAAAGCAGAAAGAGAAGAGAGAGAAAAGAAGAGAGGAAAGGAAGAAAGAGAGGGAGTTTGAACTTCAGAAATTGGCACTTAGATAGGAAAGTCATTTTAAAAGGATGGAGATGAAGGCTGAAGGTAAGATTAATGAGGAAGAGAGTGAGGGTGAGCAAACCCATGGTAGCCAAAGGCCTGGTGAGAAACTGTTTAAATATATTCAAGCATTGCCTAAATTTGATGAGAAGGATTATGGAAGCATTTTTTAAATCTCATTTGAAAAGGTGGCTAAACAAATGCAGTGGCCAATGACCATGTGGGTTTTATTGATCCAAACAAAACTTGTAGATAGAGCTAGTGAGATATTTGCATCATATCACAGGAGGTATCACAGGGGCATATGAGAAGGTGAAGAAAGCCATCATGGGAACTTGTGCCAGAAGCCTACAGACAACGCTTCAGGAATCTAAGGATGGACCTGGTCAAACCTACATTGAATTTGAAAGGACCAAACAAAGTAATTTTGATTGGTGGATAAGAACATTAAAAATAGAGCAAACCTATGAAATTCTTAGAGAGACAATTATTTTGGAGTTCAAAAATTCACTTCCTGAAATAGTGAGAACTCGTGGAGGAGCAGAGTTAAAACAGCAAGATGAGTAGCCGAAGTGGCTGATGATTATGAGTTGGTGCATAAATCAAAGTTGGTTTCCAAAATCAATTTCAATCTGGGAGGGACAGAAATTGGGGAAAAGAGAAATCCTCACGTGGAAAGGGAAAGGTAGATCTCGGTGAAGATCATAAGGATAATTTACCACAGGGTAAAAAGGATACCCTTGAAGGGGAAAGAGAAGTTAAAAGGTTCCAGTGTTTTCACATCAATAAAATAGCCACATGAAATCACAGGTTGGTGGGTTAGGAAAAACACTGGGAAGCCAATTAGGAAAACAGGATAAGCCAATGAATTTTGTTGGAGTGGTAGCTGAAAGAACAATGGAAGCTAGAAAGCTGCACCAGAGTGGTTGATTAAGGAAGAAGTGCCAGATCTTCTAAAACCACATACCTGCAAAGGTAAAATTTACTTGCATAGGCCAGGAGTAGCAGCTAAAGAAGTTACAATATTAAGAGATACAAGGTCCTCTAAATCGGTGATGTTGAAAGATGAGAAAACTATTGCCAGAAAAGACACTAGTAACGGGAATTCACGGTGAGACAAGAAATGCTCAATTATGTAGACTGAGGTTAAAGTGTCCAGTGAAGAGTGGAAAAGTTGTGGTAGGAGTACTGGACAGACTCTCAGCTCCAGGAATACAATTTGTCCTTCCTAATGATATAGCTGGTTAACAGGTCTGAATGCTGTCTACTGTGGTTGAAAAGCCAGTGGAAACTCAGGCAACTAAACTATTGCAGGACTCATATCCTGGGATTTTTCCAGACTGTGTGATAATGAGGTCACAAAGCTACCAGTTAAAACAAGAGAGATCAAAGAGTATATATAAGAAAGTTGAAGTGGAATTAGCAGAGACCCTATTTAATCAGATGGTTCACACAAGCCAGGAGCAGTTAGATGACATAGCAGATGTCTTTACTCAGATAAATCAGCTTAGTTATAGCAGAAAGGTGAAAATTTAAAGCAGTTGTATCAAAAGGCATACACAGAAAAAGAAACTAAATGTATCCCTGAATGTTATTATCTTAAAAATTATGTCTTAATAAGGAAATAGAGACCAGCACATATTCAGGCAGATGAGAAATGGGCAGAATTCATCAAGTCATATTGCCAGTGAGTTATAGAAAGTAGGTGTTGCGGGTGGCACATGAGCTACCAGTAGAGGGTCATTTAGGGGTAAGAAAAACTCAAGCTAAAATACAAAATCATTTTTACTGGCCTGGACTGCACAAAGATGTAGTTGAATTTTGCCAGACATGTCATAAATAACAGGTAATTGGAAAACTACAGGAAGTAACAAAACCCGTACCTTTAATATCTATTCCTGCATTTAAGGAACCTTTTAAGAGAGTCTTAATTAATTGTGTAGGACCCCTACCTAAAACAAAAAGTGGGAATCAGTATTCATTTACAATAATGGATATATCCACTAGATTTCCAGAGGTTGTTCCATTATGCAATATCACAGCTAAAAGGATTGTAGAGGAGTTGCTCAAATTTTTCACATCTGTCCTGTGACTTCTGACTTTGTCCCCCCCAGTCCAAAACCATCATTTCCACATCTGTTGCTTTAACTACAAATTCTCCACACAGAATTATAAAACATGGAAGTGATCTGTTTGCAATTAATTTGAAAGAGCTGTCCAATAAATCCCACAACCCATTTTCTCCAGAACTATACAAATTAGTTCTCTTCAAATAATATCTTATTTACTTCCATAAGTTCCTATGAATTTGACTACACCATCCATTCAGGTACTGTATTTCAAATCGCAATAACTATGTGAAATAATTTTCCCTCTCATTCTTATATAAGTTATTTCAAATATATGACTTTTAATACCACCTCATTGGCAAAGGAAACGGTTTTTCCCTCTTGCTGTATCGAAACCTCCCACCAATTTGAACACTTGAGCTTTCCCTTAACCATTGTTGTTGTAAGGAGGACAATCTTAGCTTCTCCAATTTCTCCATATCAGTGAACTCCTTTATCTTTATATCACCAGGCAGGAATGTTCCCTCCCAGTCAGGGAACACTTCAACGGACAAGGATATTCAGCCTCCAAACTTCAGGTAAGTGGTCCTCCAAGGTGACCTTCAAGATGCACATCAAAGCAGAATCGCCAAACAGAAACTGATAGCCAAGTTCTACATCCATGAGGATGGTCTTAACCATGATCTTGAGTTCATGTCATGCTACATGTAACCTCACTATACTTTCCATGTAAAATCTTCCTTACTGTTCTATTTTGACATGATCACCTTGATAATTTGTTATTATCTACCTTAATTAGTTTGTACAGTTTTTTGGATTAATTGTTACTTTGGTTAGACCTGGTCATGCAAGTCCTGTATCTATAATGCTATTCAAGCCATTTGGTTTGTCTCTAGCACCATCTTATTTTTGATTTTTCATAATTATGTCTCCGCCTTAATCAATTGGATCAGAGATCATCCCTTCACTTGCTATTCAGCTGTTGACACTTTACTCACACCGCTTGACACTTCGATCACCAGCAAAGACATGTTATTCAGCCTGTCAACACTCCACTCACACCATTTGTACTATCTAATGGCACTCCTAATTACCTGGAATTATTGTGCCATTATCTCTCTGCATATAAAGTGTGTGCCTGTGCGATTCCTTCCACTTCACCTGATGAAGGAGCAGTGCTCTGAAAGCTTGTGGTTTCAAATAAACCTGTTGGACTAAAACCTAGTGTCATATGACTTCTGACTTTGTCCACCCCAGTCCAACACCAGCACTTTCATACCCAGAATTGAACACAAAAGTTCAGTTGATGCCAGACCAAGGACGTTTTCATGTTTTGAATGCCCTCCTTGTTTTTGCATTTAACGTCCCTGTTGAATAAGCAAATATACTTTTTCAACTGCCTTATCATGTTGCCTCAACATCTTCAAAAGTGTACGAATTTGCAACCCAAGGTCCCTCTGCTTTTTCAACTCCTGCAGCATCGTACCATTTAGATTTTACTGCCTCTCTCTTTGTGTTTTTTTCCAAACAGCATTTCACTGTTACTGACATTCAATAGCATTTTTCCTGTGTTTGCCCGTTTTACCAGTCTTTCCATTTCCACATGAAGTTTGAAGCCACCCCAATCACTACTTACTGAGATACTTTGTATCATCTTCAAACTTCAAGTTTATAATCCCTATACCCAAGTCCAGGTATTTATGCATGTCAAAAAAGTAATGGCCTTAATATTGGTCCCTGGAACAGTTCACAGGAGTAATAAAAACATTGATCCTTTGGTCATGAATCTTTAGGGATCTTAACACAATGACTACAAGATCTTTTAGTCTGTTAACACTTTTTAGTATAGTTCCCAATGACTTAAGCATTTGTTCTGCATTTGGTTCTACCAAGGCAGATAGTCCTACAATCATTTAAATTAAGTATTATTTCCATTGTGTAGCCCACTCCCTTAGCACATCTAAATCATTTTAGATTTAATTGCACTACTTCATCGGTTTAACACTGCCTCACATTTTGGTGTGATCTGCAAACTTATTCAGCATACTCCAGAAATCAGTGCCAAAATCTTAACAAAGACACTGAAGAGTGAATAAATTGGATCCATGCCTGTTAGGACACCAGGAGTTCAGGAATTTTCTTCTCTGTGAGTACAAAGAGGACTTTTTGCCTGTCAATGTCAGCCCCTTTAGTTAAATGGAGGGAACAAAAATTATACTAAATTTTATACAGAAAAATCAGTTTCTGGGTTAATCCAGAGCCCAGCAGCAGACAGGGCAACATTTACCAGCACGTTCAACTACGTCATGATGTTGGGCCGTTAATATGCAATTCAATGTTATGAACATTCAACATTTGTACACTAATTTTGGGACATCCTTAGGACCTCGCAAATTTTGACCAACTCAACTACAGAGGTCCCAAACATGTCATCCTCCACTCCACAGTCCCACTGTTTCCTTCTGTTTTCCATTTCAAGTAGAAGATAATGGGTAATACAAAATAGTACGGTGGATAAAGCAGCTGCTAACAGCTAAAATAATATTTTAGAAGTTGTGAATAAAGCATCCTCTCAGCAGTTACTTTGTTTTTCTGTTACATATTTATTGAAACTAATTCCTATTCTTTCACTTCCATTTGTTTCTGTCCCTTAACCCATTTTTATTCCTATACCATTGCTTCACCACCTCCACCTCAATTCCTTTCAACTGGTTGTCTTAACATTCTAAATTCTCCTCTATGCACTGAACCACGAATCAGCATATGCCCAACTTCCATCAATTCCCCCTTCCCCCAACACAAAATATCTTCCCAGCCACAATAAAAGGTGTAGCAAAAGACTTCTGATTCTGAATCAGTTTTTCTCCTTACCTACATAATTTTGTTTATTGTTCTAAAATCTTATCCTCATCAGCAAGATAAACCTATCCAGTTTAACTCATTGATTGTCAGCCTAAAACCTCAATTATGAGAAATTTGAATTATTAAAAGCACTTGATCAGATTCACTAGCTGTAGACTGGTATCCTTTCCCCCTTAGGAGTTTTCAAACTGGCAGAATCTGAGGAAAGCAAATATCTACATTACATTATAGCAGAAACAACATTAATTAAGTTAACCAATGTCAGCACACAGAATCCTAAACTAAAGATTCGAGGATATTATTACATGTTTGAGGCATTATGTGGGCTTAAGTGTGCAACTTGCTGATGACTATTCATTGTAAGAACCAAGTCTAGATTACAATGCAACAGTGAGTGAGGCACTGGCATCATTTAATTCCCAGGCCTCACTTAAATAGATGAAGCCTAACTAATGTCTGACCTGGCCAATTACTGCCCAATCAGTCTACTCTCAATCATCAGTAAAGTGATGGAAGCTCTCATTAACAATGCTATTAAACAGCACTTGCTCAGCAATAACCTGTTCACTGACGTCAAGTTTGGGTTCTGCCAGGGCCACTCAGCTCCTGACCTCATTACAACCTTGGCTCAAACATGGACAAAAGAACTAGATTCCAGAGGTGAGGCAAAAGTGACAGCCCTTGAGACCAAAGGCACATTTGAGCAAGGATAGCATCAAGGAGCCCTGGCAAAGCTGGAATTAATAGGTAATTGGGGGCCATCTGTCCGTTGGCTGGAGTCATACCTGGCACAAAGGAAAATGATTGTGATTATTGGAGGTCAGTCAATTCAGCTCCAGGAAATCTCTGCGTGAGGTCTTCAGAATAGTGCCCTAGGACCAACCTTATTTAGTTTCTTAGTCAATGACCTTCCCTTCATCATAAAATAAAATGGTGGGATGTTCACCAATTATCTGGACCACATTCAGGCTTGGGTTGACAAGTGGCAATTAATATTCACGCCACACACAATGTCAGGTAATGACCATCTCCAATAAGAAGCAATCTGACCACCACCCCTTGACATTCAATAGTGTTACCATCACTGAATCCCCCACTATCAACATCCTGAAACAGAACTAATGTTTCAAGTCAGGTATGGCCGTTTTTCAGAACTGATGAAGGCATACTGAACTTGAAACTTTAAATCTGCTTCTCTCTCCCCAGAAGCTGCCAGACATGTTGAGTTGCTCTAGCATTTTCTGTTTCAGATTTTCAGCATCTCCAGTATTTTGTCTTTTTCAACCTCTGAGAAAAAATTGATTTCGTATCATTCAAAACAATTATGAAAACGTGTAAGTTACCACTAAAAGGAGCTAAAATAAAAGTATTGCTGGGAGTGTATTAATTTTTCACATAAATCAAATGTAAGCTTCACTTACCCATTCGGTGTACAGTTTTGTCTCAACTCTTGGCACCTTATTTGCAGTTGTCAGCATGACATCATAAACACTCAAGAATATTATTTCAAAATCTTTAAATTCTGGTTCAAATTGAACACTGTTGTTTTTTAGAATCAGTCGCAAAATGAAACCTGGGTGTTCGTAAACACGTATGGAATCCTAAATATAAAATTCAAGAAATATACATTGAAATGAAAACATATCTCATTAGGTTTCACTTCTACTTCTTTAGCATTTTCTTGTCGTTAATAAAATCTGAATGGGTGTGCACGCATAAAATAAAGATTTTCTTTAAGCATTTAATAATTGTATCCAAATAAAGATTTGCCCATGAGGAATTTGCTAAATCTATGCAGTCCATTACATACAATAATGTAGCAGGATATTATACTAAGCAATTAATCAGACTATATGCAGAATGTTAAGTGGTACAATTTAACATTGAGTGCATTGCATTTCATCTTATGCTATATGTCAATGCAGCTATTGGCATACTGAGGTCTGGTATACCTCTGGTTGTGGGTGTCTGCACATACATTCTCTGTGAGGCAGCTTGATCTGTATCACTAAGAAAGATTATTCAATTCCTAAAACACTGTAACACTTACAGTCTTAGAGATGTACAGCATGGAAACAGATCCTTCAGTCCAACCCGTCCAAGCCGACCAGATATCCCAACCCAATCTAGTCCCACCTGCCAGCACCTGGCCCATATCCCTCCAAACCCTTCCTATTCATATACCCATCCAAATGCCTCTTAAATGTTGCAATTGTACCAGCCTCCACCACATCCTCTGGCAGTTCATTCCATACGCGTGAAAAAATTGCCCCTTAGGTCTCTTTTATATCTTTCCCCTCTCATCCTTAACCTATGCCCTCTAGTTCTGGGCTCCCCGACCCCAGGGAAAAGACTTTGTCTATTTATCCTATCCATGCCCCTCATAACTTTGTAAACCTCTATAAGGTCACCCCTCAGCCTCCAACGCTTCAGGGAAAACAGCCCCAGCCTGTTCAGCCTCTCCCTGTAGCTCAGATCCTCCAACCCTGGCAACATCCTTATAGATCTTTTCTGAACCCTTTCAAGTTTCACAACATCTTTCCGATAGGAAGGAGACCAGAATTGCATGCAATATTCCAACAATGGCCTAATCAATGTCCTGTACAGCCGCAACATGACCTCCCAACTCCTGTACTCAATACTCTGACCAATAAAGGAAAGCATACCAAACGCCTTCTTCACTATCCTATCTACCTGCGACGTTACAAAGGCTTTCATTCAATCTCCCAAACACTGGTATCACTGATTAAATCTCATTCTTTCTCTCTTTAGGGGATAAATTATACATTGAATTTTTGTTAATGCATCATTCTCCTTCTTCTTCTTACCACACTTCTTCTTACCAAAACATCAACTATTGGACCTTAAGCTTTCAAAAGGTGCTGACTTTATTCACTGCTCCTTCACATGTAAGCCTGAAGCCAGTCTAAAGCGCTGAACTGTCCCTTCCAGAATTCTCACTTCTGATCTTGATCTGGGCCTTTCACATTATAAATGGACAAGTTAGTAGCAAGATCTCAGTAAAGCTGCAATTCTGCAGACTATCACATAGTCTGTGGGTGGCACAGTGGCTCACAGCGCCAGGGACCCGGGTTCAATTCTAGTCTCAGGGCGACTGTCTGTGTGGTGTTTGCACATTCTCTCTGTGTCTGCATGGATTTCCTCCAGGTGCTCTGGTTTCCTTCCACGTTCTAAAGGTGTGCACATTAGGTGAACTGGCCATGTTAAATTGCTCATAGTGTTCAGGGAGGTGTAGGTTAGGTGCATTAGTCAGGGATAAATGTACGGTAATGGGGAATAGGTTTGGTGGGATACCCTTCAGAGGATTGGTGTGGACTTGTTGGGCCGAAGGGCCTATTTCCACACTGTAAGGATTCTATTAAAAGTATTGCGACAAACATCTGAATGGTGAGTACTTGGATTTTTCCTTCTTACTGTCAAAGTTTCTGATTCTATACTTTTCCTCTCCAGAGTATTGCCACTTTCTGCTTTAGCTTCAAAGACTTCAGCGTTTTTTTTGTCTTGCCTTTCAGTCTTCTGCTCTCTAGCCCTGTAATCTTCTGCTGTCTCTTCCCGACCAGAATATCAAAATCTTCTGATGTCTTGGTCTGATTTCAGAACCTTAGAACATAGAACATAACAACACAGTACAGGCCCTTCAGCCCTCAATGTTGCACCGACCTGTGAAACAAACCTAAAGCCTATATATCCTACACTATTCCATTTTCATCCATATGTTTAAATACCCTTAAAGTTGGCAAGTCTACTACTGTTGCAGGAAGGGCGTTCCACGGCCCTACTACTCTCTGAGTAAAGAAACTAGCTCTGACATCTGTCCTCCATCTATCAACCCTTAATTTAAAGCTATGTCCCCTCATACTAGCCATCACCAGGCGAGAAAGAAAGGCTCTCAATGTCCATCCTATCTAAACCTCTGATTATCTTATATGTCTCAATTAAGTCACCTCTCAACCTTCTTCTCTCTAATGAAAACAGCCTCAAGTTCCTCAGCCTTTCCTCATAAGACCTTTCCTCTATACCAGGCAACATCGTAGTAAATCGCCTCTGAACTCTGCAGTGACCAGAACTGTACGCAGTACTCCAAGTGCAGCCTCAACAGAGTTTTGTACAGCTGCAACATGACCTCGTGGCTCCGAAGCTCAATCGCTCTAACAATGAAAGCTAACACACCATATGCCTTCTTAACAACCCTATCAACCTGGGTGGCAACTTTCAGGGATCTGTGTACATGGACACCGAGATCACTCTACTCATCTACACTGACAAGAATCTTACCATTAGCCCAGCACTCTTTATTCCTGTTGTTCCTTCCAAAGTGAATCACCTCACACTTTTCCACATTAAACACCATTTGCCACCGCTTAGCCCAGCTCTGCAGCTTATCCATGTGCCTCTGCAAACCTGCAACATCCTTCCACATTGTCACAACTCCACCGATCTTAGTGTCATCGTAAATTTACTAACCTTCACGTCCTCATCCAGGTCATTTATAAAAATGACATACAGCAGTGGACCCAGAGATGAAATAACTGAAAGATCATGCAGTGAGGCTTTGTGTTTGGAGCTAAAACATACGAAGAGGATGGTGACATTATTGGCATTGTAGTATAGGCCCCCAAATAAGCAACAGGACTTAGAGGAACAAATATGCAGGGAGATTGCCGGAAGCAATAGGGTGCCATAGTAGGGGATTTTAATTTTCCTAACATTGACTGGGACTGCCAGAGCGTTAAGCGCTAAGATAGGGTGGAAATTGTTAAGTGCATTCAGGAAGGTTTCCTCAAACAATATACAGAGGGTCCTACTCAAAGTGGGGCAAACCGACCTACTCTTGGGAAATAGGGCAGGACAGGTGATGGAAGTGAAAGTAGGGGAGTACTTTGGGACCAGTGACCATTGATCTATTAATTTTAAAATAGTTGTGGAAAGGGACAAAACTTGTCCACAGATTCAAGTTCTAAATTGGGGCAAGGCAAATTTTGATGGAATTAGACTTCACCCACTTTTTTACTCAGCTGCATCTTTTAAGTCTTCAAAGTTCTCTACTACTTTTGGAGAACCCCCTTTTCAGCTGTGCCCTAGGACTGCCTTAACTTTGAAGGTTTCTCTCACTATTTGTAACCATGCTTTATTTCGTGTTTTAAGACAATACTGCTATCTTCATATTGAGATACCAGTATGGATATCTCCAGCTGTGGATATCTGCACATATACATCGTCTCTGAGGCTACTTGTTCTTTCTCTCGAATATAAGGCTCTTCAACTCTTTCTGAAAGGTAACACTCCTTTATTCAAATCTTTACATATCAGATTATCAAATACAATTCTTTAGTATATATCTCCAAGACCTCTCTCTTCACATGCTCATTCTAGACTTGGCTTCCTTTTTCACATGTCAAAGTCATGTAATTATAATGACATAAATGAATCTCATTCTATCACATATAGGTGATTATTCCATTCAAGTTTTGATGGTCTGTAAGGACAAAGGAACAATGTAGATATGGATCTTATTACTAAAATAATATGCACACATTTCTCATCTCATGAATTTTACAGAAGAATCTTAAATAGCTGTATGAACATTTTTTGCATTTAAAATTCCATCAGCCAATGGATGCTATTGCAAGTATATTATTCTCTTTGTTGAAGATAACTACCTTGTTCGAAGTGTTTTCTCACAGAATGCCAGCACTTCTTTTTGTAGTTATAATAAAAACAAGACAAAATAAACTGAATGAAGCAAAAACCAGATTGTATTTGTTTATACAATATTGGTAAAATAATTTAATTATTTGGAGCAGAAAGAAAAGAAGTGTGTGTAGTTACAAGAGCTGACCCATTGTTAAATTTAACAGTTCCCCTCTAAGCGTGGTCGGAATCAATCTTGCCGGATAAATTTTTTCTGGTCCCTGAAATCTATTCAAAATGGGTATCAGTGCTTTGTATTATAAAGTTCGATGCAAGCATTCCCATCTTATGGATACTAGTGCACTCATACAACAGTCATGTGCACACATAATATGCAATATAGCAAAATTGGAGCTATCATGCTTTCCAATAATACATGTTAGAAAATGGTGAAACCATTTCTGAAATTGCTTATTCATGAATTGTGCCACTTTTTGTTGTTTCAACTATAACAGCAGCAAATATGTTCGGCAATTGAGTCATGCTCAGGTGTGGCTTACACATTAGATTTTGAAGGGAATAACTCTAAAATGTAAATTTAAACCTTCCCTTCTAAGATCATCAATAAAGTAACACCTTTAATATATTATCTGGGATACATGACTGTAAGAAGATTTCTATTAACTGCACGATGTTAATTAATGAAGAAATGTGCATAACATTGCACATTGTTGACATACGTACCGGTCGCTGTACAATCAGATCCGTGTAGTCTTGAATAGATTTTAGGGTTAAGCTTTGAAGTTGTGAAGTCATCAGAGTAGCAGCACAATTAAAGAAAGACATTAATTTGGCACGATTTGCAATACTGGGAACCTGCTTCCGTTTATTTCCTAAGTAATAAATATTTTGGACTTCAGGAAACCATCTAAAACACATTACATAAAAACACCAGTTATAAAATATATATGAAAGTTTATTTTTCCCTGGAAATAAAAGTTATAAAAATTTGAATATTTATTTTACTTGTAGATTACACAAACATAACTTTAGGGAGAACCTTTGTTTATTCGAAAAATATGCATCAAAATTGAATGATTAAGATATCAGAATCCCTACACTGTGGAAACAGGCCATCTGGCCCAACAAGTCCACACCAGCCCTCCGAACAGTAACCCACCCAGACCCATTCCCCTACCGTTAACTAATGCACTTAACCTACACATTTTCCTGAATACTATGGGCAATTTACTTGGCCAATTCAATTAACCTGCACATCTCTGGGTTGTGGGAGGAAACTCACGTAGACACAGAGAGAATGTGCAAACTCCATACAGATAGTCGTCTGAGGCTAGAATTGAATGCTGGTCCCTGGCACTGTGAGGAAGCAGTACTAACCACTGAGCCACTGCACCACCTTTTTGTTTTCAATTTTCCATGGTATATCAAGCATTTGCTGCCCCATCTCCATCCTCATCATCATCCCCATCCCCATCCCTCTTTTTTATAGATTTTGAGGATCAATCCAAATTGAAAGAAGTACAAATAATTATTAATTCTGACTTTTTTTTTGAATGGTCATACTTTTTAAGAAGTTTATCTTTCACAGATTCAATTTGCCTCATAAACAAGATCTGGAATGTAGTTAGTTCCATTGAATCTTTACGATTACGAAATTCATCAACATCAATGAACCGTAGTTGCCTGTAAAAGGAAAATAATTATTTTCATGCACCATTTTATTCCATTTCCAACAACAAATAAAATATCGCAAAAACTCATAACAAATTTATAATTTATTGCAACTAAACTTAAAAGCATCATACTCTCTATTTTCAAAGTCACAGAAGGCAAGAGAAAAAAATCATTTTGTGACATACATAAATGTATCTTTGTCGATATATGGATTCCCTTTGCTTCTTAAGGTTTTTAAAGAATCTTTTAAACAGGCATAACTTAAGTAATGTAGATGGGAGCACAAATAGATAGCAATACCAGGGCAATATGTAGTGCAGTGCATTAGGTAGAAAGAAAATTACAGGGGCAGACGTTTATAAGGTGGAACTGCTAAAGACCGAACATGAATTGCCCACTCTATGATGGGTGCCTTTCGTGCTAAAATAAAAATGATTAGTTGATCTTATCCCTTAAATACATAAACAGAGGAGCCAAAAACAAGTATGAATCTAATATCATATACCAGATACACACTCACATAAAATGGAGATTAATGCCTTTGGGAGAGTTATTTTAAAGGTCTTAGCCACACAATTGGAGATGCATGTTCACAGAGCTTAAACTAACTTTTATAAGCAACTGATTGAAACAAAAGGAAAGAATGTTAACAAAACTAACCCACTAATAGGGAATAACAGTGAATGACTGCTGGGGAGACAGAGGGGAATGATTGGAGACCAAATCCGGGTCAAGGACCTGACACTATGTGAGTTTTTCTTTGGCTGTTAAATTCATTCCATCATTGTCAAGTGGCACATCATCCAGTTTTATCAGAGGTCAACTAATACTTAATTATTTCAACTAATTCTAACCTACCATTTAGTAATGAATCAATCTTTTTTTTAATTACATGGCATTAATGGTGAGTAATAGTCACTAAATATAAGATAATTCTCAAAGAAATACTGATTTGTTTTACATTACAGAATCACATTTGCTATTTCACTGGGACCATTATTTCTCATTGTTATGCTATGAATGCCTGAATCTTTTCTTATTTTACAATATAATTAAGGTCAGGATAAATACACAAATACTTTCTTCGAACCCAGCTATTTTTTTTCATTGTATTACTTTAATTATTTTCTATTGCTAAAAATGAAATGGAATGAAAGTCTTGAATAACAAGATTTGTTATTCAATTGTCCATGGTTGGGAATTACTCTGAACAATGTAATCCAATGATCAATGTCATTCTTTGCTATCATAACTATGAAAATTTGTTAAGTTTACAGAAGTAAACTTCTGTTTAAATTGTACCAAACATTTATACAGCAGAAGGAAGAGTAGACAAATGCCAGCATCTGTTCCACAACACCTGATTTCTAATTAGAATGCTGCTAAAGATGTAGAGTGAACTCATACTTTATTTTTCATATTTAAAGTCTCCATGCACTTGTTTTTTTTTCATAATTACAATCTCAACAATCCATTGCTGATTGTCTCTCCTACCCACTAAAGAAAAAGCAATCTCCAGAATGGAAGTTGTTTGATTTCAATTAAAGATTTAGTTACCATGTTTAATTTTAGGATAAGAACTCACTGAAAAGAACTTTGCCAGAGATCCAGGACTGCCAACATAGTGGGATT
Source organism: Chiloscyllium plagiosum (assembly GCF_037043375.1). NCBI lineage: Eukaryota > Metazoa > Chordata > Chondrichthyes > Orectolobiformes > Hemiscylliidae > Chiloscyllium > Chiloscyllium plagiosum. The sequence goes on from NW_028270145.1 coordinate 6,712,190, forward strand.
CACTGAATTAAGGTTTGCCTTGATTAAGTTTCGTGCTACCAAAAATGACTTGTTCCATGGCTTTGGTACAATTTCCAACCTTAAAAATATGAAGAAATATAAGTCACACAACATTTTGTCATAGGTTTTTTTTAGATTAGATTAGATTACTTACAGTGTGGAAATATAAGATAAAATTTCATAGAATCAAACCATAAGACCATAAGAAATAGGAACAGGAATAGATGATTCAGTGCCTTGAGCCTGATCTACCACTCAATAGGATCATGGCTGGACCACCACTTTAGAATTAAAGTTCCTACAAGAATTAGAATTAGATTCCCTACAGTGTGGAAACAGCTCTTTGGCCCAACAAGTCCCCACTGACCCTCTGAAGAGTAACCCACCCAGACCCATTCCCCTACCCTATATTTACCCCTGACCAGTGCACCTACCCTGCACAATCCATAAGACCATAAGACATAGGAATGGAAGTAAGGCCATTCAGCCCATCGAGTCCACTCTGCCATTTAATCATGGCTGATGGGCATTTCAACTCCACTTACCTGCACTCTCCCCATAGCCCTTAATTCCTTGCAAGATCCAGAATTTATCCATTTCTGCTTTGAAGACATTTAACGTCCCAGCCTCCACTGTGCTCCACAGTAATGAATTCGACAGGCCCATCACTCTCTTGCTGAAGAAATGTCTCCTCATTTCCATTCTAAACTGAACCCCACTAATTCTAAGGCTGTGCCCACAGGTCCTAGTCTCCTCGCCGAACAGAAACAAAGTCCCAGCGTCCACCCTTTCTAAGTAAGTTTATCTTGTAAGTTTCTATTAGATCTCCCCGCAACCTTCTAAACTCCAATGAAAACAATCCCAGCATCCTCAGCCGTTCATCGTATGTTAGGCCTACTATTCCAGGGATCATCCACGTGAATCTCCGCTGGACACGCTCCAGCGAGTATATCCTTCCTGAGGTGTGGGGCCCAAAATTGGACCCAGTATTCTAAATGGGGCCTAACTAGAGCTGTATAAAGTCTCAGAAGTTCATCACTGCTTTTACATTCCAACCCTGTTGAGATAAATGACAACATGACATTTGCTTTCTTAACCATGGATTCAACCTGAAGTCAACATTTACAGAATCCTGGTCTAGCACGCCCAGATCTGTCTGTACTTTGGCTTTATGAATTTTCTCACTGTTTAGGAAATAGACCATGCCTGTATTCTTTTTTTCCAAAGTACAAGACCTCGCATTTGCTCACATTGAATTCATCAGCCATTTCCTGGACCATTCTCCTAAATTGTCTAAATCTTTGTGCAGCCTCCCCACCTCCTTAGTACTACCTGCCTGTCCACCTAACTTTGTATCATCGGTGAACTTTGCCAGAATGCCCCCAGTCTCTTCATCCAGATTATTAATATATAAAGTGAACATCTGTGACCCAACACTGAACCCTGCGGAACACTACTTGTCACCAGCTGCCATTCTGAAAAAGAACCTTTTATCCCAACTCTCTGGCTTCTGTCAGACAGCCAATCCTCAATCCATGCCAATAGCTCACCTCGAACACCGTGGGCCCTCACCTTACTCAGCAGCCTCCGGTGAGACTCCTTAACAAAGACCCTTTGGAAGTCTAGATAGATAACATCTACTGGATTTCCCTGGTCTAACCTACGTGTTACCTCTTCAAAGAATTCTAACAGGTTTGTCAGACATGACCCCCCCTTACTAAATCCATGATGACTTATTCTAATTCAACCCTGCACTTCCAAGAATTTAGAGATCTTATCCTTAATGATGGTTTCTAGAATTTTACATACAACCAAGGTTAGGCTAATCAGCCTATAATTTTACATCTTTTGTCTTGATCCTTTCTTGAACAAAGGGGTTACAACAGTCATTTTCCAATCGTCTGGGACTTTCCCTGACTCCGGTGATTTTTGAAATATTACAACCAACGCCTCCGCTATTTCTTCAGCCATCTCCCTCAGTACTCTAGGATGTAGCCCATCGGAGCCAGGAAATTTATCAATTTTTAGACTTTCTAGCACTTTCTCTTTGTAATGGCTACCATTCTCAATTCTGCCCCCTGACTCCCCTTAATTATTGGGAGTTTTCTCATGTTTTCCACTGTGAAGACTGACACAAAGTACTTATTAAGCTCGTCAGCTATTTCCTTATCTTCCAGCACTAGCCTTCTTGCATCAATTTGGAGTGGCCCAATTTCTACTTTTGCCTCTAGTTTGTTTCTTATGTATTGAAAGAAACTTTTACTATCATTTCTGTTATTACTGGCTAGCTTACCTTCATATTTGATCCTCTCCTTCCTTATTTCTCTCTTTGTTATTCTCTGTTTTTGTAGTCTTCCCAATCTTCTGATTTCACAGTGCTCTTGGCCACTTTGCAGGTTCTCTCTTTTTCTTTGAGACATTTCCCGACTTACTTTGTTAGCCATGGTTGTCTAATCCCCCTCCCCCACCGGGATAATCTTTCTTTTCTTGGGATGAACCTCTGTACTGTGTCCTCAATTACACCTAGAAACTCCTGTCATTGTTGCTCTACTGTCTTCCCCAGTAGGCTGTGCTTCCAGTCAATTTTCGTCAGTTCCTCTCTCATGCCCCTGTAATTACCTTTATTTAACTGTAACACCATTACATCCGATTTTGCCTTCTCTCCTTCCAACTGCAGACTGAACTCTACCATATTATAATCGCTGCCTCTTAAGTGTTCCCTTACTTTAAGATCTTTTATAAAGTCTGGCTCATTATATAGCACTAAGTCCAGAATAGCCTGCTCACTTGTGGGCTCCATCACATGATATTCCAAAAAGCCATCCTGTAAGCATTCCTTTCTTTGGGTCCACTGGCAACATCATTCAACCAGTCCATTTGCCTATTGAAGTCCCCCAAGATCACTGTGACTTTGCCTTTCTGACATGCCCTATCTATTTCCTGATACATCTTGCACCCCTGGTCCTGACCACTGCTGGGAGGTCTGTACATAACTCCCATTATGGTTTTTTTTGCCTTTATGGTTCCTCAACTCCACCCACACAGACACCACATCATCTGACCCCATGTCATTCAGTGCCATAGATTTAATTTCACTCTTAACTAACAAGGCAACCCTGCCCCCTCTTCCCACCTTCCTGTCTATTTGATAAGTTGTAAATCCTTGAATATTTAACTGCCAGTCCTGAACCCCCTGCAACCACGTCTCTGTGATGCCTACCACATCATAATCATTCACAATGATTTGTGCCGTTAATTCATCTACTTTGTTACGAATACTACGAGCATTCAGGTAAAGTGCTTTAATGCTAATTTTCTTAGCCTCGTGATTTCCAACATCTCTAGTAATGTGTCCTAAGTTATCTTTCCCTTTTGCTTCATTCCTAGTCTGCCATGAACTTAAATCCTGCACACATGCTAACCTGCTGCTTATCTTTCTACTTGACTCCATACTCCCTGTTGCTTTCCCTTTCCCTTCCCCCGACTCACAAGTTTAAAGTCCTAATGACCATCCTATTTATCCTTTTTGCCAGAACACTGGTTCCAGAACACTTCAGGTGAAGACCATCCCGGTTCCAAAGCTGATGCTAATGTCCCATGAAATGGAAACCTTCTTTCCCACACCAATTTCTTAGCCACATGTTTACTTCCCTAATTTTCTTATCCCTATGCCAATTAGTACATGGCTCGGGCAGTAATCCAAAGATTATAACCCTTGAGGACCTGTTCTTCAATTTCCTTCCTCATGCTTAATACTCCCCAAATAAGTCCTCCTTCCTAGGCTTGCCTATGTTGTTAGTACCAATGTGGACCACAACAACCGCTCCAATATCCTTTCAAGCCGGTCGGAGATGTCCTACCCCCTGACACCGGGCAGGCAACACACCATCTGGGACTCCCCACCCAGCTCGCAAAGGACACTATCTATCACCTTAATTATAGAATCGCCTATAACAACTACTTGTCTTTTTGCTTCCCTCTCTTGAATGACCTTCTGTATCATGCTGCTGTGGTCAGCTGACTCATCCTATCCACAGCCTTTTTCCTCATCCATACAGGAAGTAGAAGTCTCATACCTGTTGGACAAGGTCAAGGGCTGAGGCTCCCCCACTCCTGAACTCAGAATGCCCTACCTGCCTCACTTACAGTCACACCCTATTGTTCCTGATCACTAACTGAATTTGAATTACTTAATTTACCGGGTGTGACTGCCTCCTGAAACAAAGCAACCAAGTAACTCTCCCCCACCCGATGTGCCGCAATGTTTGAAGCTCAGATTCCAAATCATCAATTCTCACCCGGAGTTCTTCCAGCAACCAATACTTGCTATAGATGTAGTCACCGCTGTTCACAATGGGGTTAGCCAGCTTCCACATCATACAGCTACAGCACATCACCTATCCAGCCATCTCTACTTATTTAATTAATTTATTCAAATATAGAACAATGAAGAAAGTAAATTTACAGCCCAGGAACAGGTCCTTCGGCCCTCCAAGCCTGAGCCGATCCAAATGTACTGTCTAAACTTGTCGGTCAATTCCGAAGCATCTGTATCCCTCTACTCCCCATCTACTCATGCATTTATCCAGACGCATTTTAAATGAATCTACCATGCCTGTCTCTACCATCTCTGCTGGCAACGCGGTCCAAACGCATACCCTCTATGTGAAGTACTTGCCACGTGTATCCCCCTTAAACTTTCCACCTCTCACCTTGAAAGCGTGACGTCTCGTTATTGAATCCTTCACCCTCGGAAAAAGCTTGTTTTTATCCACCCTGTCTATACTCTTCATGATTTTGTAAACCTCAATAAGGTCCCCCCTCAATCTCCTTTTTTCTAATGAAAATAAACCTAACCTACTCAACCTTTCTTCATAGCTAGCAACTTCCATATCAGGCAGCATCCTCGTAAACCTTCTCTGCACCCTCTCCAAAGCGTCCACATCCTCTTAATAATGTGGCGACCAGAACTGTACACAGTATTCTCAATGCGGCCGAACCAATGTCTTGTACAATGTTGACATGACTTGCCAGTTCTTATACTCAATACAACTTCCAATGAAGGCAAGCATACCATATTTTTAAAGGGGAAAATCTACCCTTCCCGGCAACCCTTGCTTCTCTCCGCCGTCTCTCCTCGTCGCTCTGTAGAAATGGAGGCCCAACTCCCAAGTTAAGTCCCTTTTTAAGGGGGAAAACTTACCCTTCCCAGCAGCCCTCGCTTCTCTCCGCCCTCTCTCATCGCTCTGTAAAAATGGAGTCCTGAACATTGTGGCAAATTTAGCATGGCCAATTCACCTGATCTGCACATCTTTGGACTGTGGGAGGAAACCAGAACAACCGGAGGAAACACACGCAGACCCGGGGAGTGTGCAAACTCCACACAGACAGTTGCCCGAGACTGGAATCAAGCCCGGCAGCTCTGGCGCTGTGACACCATTGTGCTTCCATGCCACCCTACTTGTCACATCCAGTTTCCTGCCAATTCCCTGTAACTCTCGATTCCCCTACTGATCAAGAATCCATCTATCCCAGGTTTAAATATCCACAAGGACATTGTCCACACAACTCACGGTGGCAAGGAATTTCAAAGACTCACAACCTTCTGAGAGAAGAAATTCCTCCTCATCTCAGCCATAAATTTATTCGGAGACTATGCCCTTTGGTCTAAGAATCTTCCATTAGGGGAAAGATCCTCCTTATACTTACCCAGTCAGGCACCTTCAGAATCCTATATGTTTCAATGAGATCACCTCTCATTCTTCTAAACTCTATGAAGTAGAGTTGCAAATACTTAGCCTTTGCTCAAAGACAATTCCGCACCCTCCCCCCCCAAACTATGGATCATTCCCAATGAATCGTCTCTGAACTACCTCCAATGAAATAATACCTTTCCTTAAATAAGGGGATCAAAATTGCTCACAGTGCATTAGGATGAAAACATGAAAATAAACATGAAATGTGTACAATGTCGAATTTCATGAGTAAGACTTCTTAGCATCCATACATGCATAAGCATCATTATTTTATCTAACTGAGATTTAACAGAGATTTTCAGGGAGGTACCAACCATCTTAAAATTGATTATGGCATTCTGTTGTAAAGATGCATGCTTATCTGATGTTTCAGTAAAACTGCATGTATGTAATGGAAATTCACATGAACTAATATTTATAGAGCATCTTTGATACAGTAATATCCCTAAATAGTTCAATCAAACAGAAACAGACACTTGGCGATAACAGGAGAAAAAAAATCAGCAATGACTGAAAGAACAGATGGGCTTTCAAGAGTTTTGTAAAAAAAGCAAGGAAGAAAGTTTTAAGGAAAATGTTGCACTTAGATGTGAGACCAAAATATCCCAAAGCTGATTATCTATACAATAGATTACTATATATAGAGGAATAAAAGGATAAATCTCTTATCATATATAGACTCTTCATTCTTTAAACAATGTAATGCTTCTACATTTAATAATAATAAGATTATATTGATCGCCTCTGGGAAAACAATAGTCATGGAGAGCTAATTCCTGTATTTTATAAGGGCTTGACAATTTGTCACAGCAGTATACATGATTCAATGCCCATGTGAACTTCTGTTTTAAGAGCGTACAAATTTTTAGAAACTACATTAATCCATTTTGACCAGAAGTTGACTACGCTCTGACAGCACACTTCAAAATAAACTGCATCAACTAATGTTGGTAAAATTTGATGCGTGTGATTAAAGAATGTGAAGAATGTTTTTTCTCTCAATTAAGACACTGCAAGGGAAATTAACTCTCACCTTTCTTTATTAAGCATCACCCACACATCAAACAGAATATAACAGCATCATTTAGGAAAGAGGTAGTAATTGGAAAGAACTCACAATACTAGCTGTTTACCAAAGGTATTGTATTTTTCAGCTTCGTTTTGGATATTCCAGTTTGCACACTTACTGATGCTATTATATTATTATTTTTAGTCTGAACTAGAATTTCAAAGAAAGTGGTGTTTAACCTCCTCTGTGCACTTTGTCCGTCTTGCTTGCAATCAAGTAACTTCTTAATTCTGCACATCTTGGTTTATTTTAAGTCTTCGCATTACAAGAAAAAAGATACTTATTATGACCTTATAAATGGTTCCTTATTGAAACTATAACTTCTGTGGTCAATTTAATGGTAAATAAATGTAGAAATCCAACAAGTTCACTGACCTCATTACAGGTTGGTCCCAACATGGACAAAAGTGCTGAATTCCAGAGATGAGTTGAAAGTGACTGTCCTTGATATTAAGGCAGCATTTGACAGAGTATGCCAGTAGGAAGACCTAACAAAACTGTAGTGAAAGGGAAACATAGTGAAACCCTCCACTGGTCGGAGTCATACCTAAAACAAAGGAAGATGGTTGTGGTTGTTGGAGGTCATTCATCTCAGATACAGGACGTTGCTGGCAAGAGTTCCTCCGGATAATGTCCTATATCTAACCATTTTCAGTTGCTTCATCAATGATTTCTTTCCTCAAATATAAAGATCAGATGTGCAGATGTTCACTGATGGTCAACTCCTCACATACTGAAGAACTCTATATCCATACACATGAACAACATCAAGGCTTGGGCTCATGTGTGGCAAGTAATATTTGCAGCATACAAGAACCAGACAATGGCCATCTCCAACAAGAGAGAATCTAACCATCTTGACTTGCATATCAATGGCATTGCCATCACTGAAATGCCAACTATCATCATTCTGACCGGACCAGTTTCTTCTATTGTCAGTAATGGTGACAACAAACTATCAATTATTGTAACAACTCATCTGCCATCCTTACTTGGTCTGTCCCACATATGACTCCAGATCCATAGTAAAGGTTGACTCTTAACTACTATTCAATTAGGGATGGGCAACAAATGCAGAGATACCCACATCACACACTGGAATAAATTCTAGCAACCATTGCCTCCATACCTCAGGCAGGTCACTGTATTGTTTGGTTTTCCTGAACCTATGCAGCAGTTCACCACAAATTCACAAAAGGCAAGTCACGCTCCTTCCACCAACATTTCCAAGGAAATTGGATGCTTAGCCTTCAACAGCTATCATACCTCAATGGGGCTTACCAGACTGGCCTGTTGTCCCCAGACACCACTCACCTGCTTAACAGAGTGGGATCTTTCCATGCTTTCCTCTTTTTCTGGGTACAGATCCAGCACTCCCAGTGGTACTGTTGAGCTGCCATTCCTCTGATGGCTGGCAGCTCCTCGATGCAGGTGGCCCTCCTTTAAAGGGATAGCATTCCTGACGCAAACAGTCAGTTGCCTGATTCCCATAAACTGTGGCCATCTATCCAACAGAATGCCGAATCAGAGTTGCCCCATTTTCATTGTCAAGTCCCTGCTAAGGTGGTAACATTCTAGCCATAGTGTGAAAAGATGCTAGAGAGACAAATGTGTGGAAAATAAGCTGAAAGGCATTGAGTGAACCAAGGAATGAGAGAAATACAGAAGAAAAGGAACTTAATTTTTATAATCATTTATATTCATCATAAATGCAGAGATTTTCAAATAATAATCTTTGCTATATGTTATCTCACACACAGATATGCAAGTTGAGATGCCGTAATGAGTACTTAAAAATGTAAAACTACATATTCCTGTTAAATTTCAACCAATATTTCCTGCAGCCTCATATAAACAAAATAATTTTTTTAATAACTTCACTTTGTATAATCCTCTTACTCTGCACGATGAACAGGAACATCTTTCTTGACTTCTTCTTTCTCTCTGGGATCTCTTAAAACAAAGTCAACTGAAAATGAGAAATATGTTCGTAAAATATGAGCAAGTATCCAAATTCTCATTTTCATATCAATGTGCTTACAAAGACAGACCAACTACTACATGATATTGTGCTAATCCTGACTTATTATATCATTTCCAGAAGTCAGAAATCATTCTGAGCAGTACAATATTTTTGAAAGGTGTATCATTTGCAACAAAATTTAGAGAAAGAAAGGATCTACTTCTTCAAACATGTAACATTCAATATGAAATGAAATGTTTTGGACATAATTTCTCATTATAACATACCATATCTTTTCAATATTTCTTTAATTTCAAATCTGCAGCATCTGCTGGTCTAAAGACATTAATGGTCTCAGACTCTACATTTAGTTAATCTCTTAAATGAAGTGCACTGACATGAGTATTCAAAAAAAGACATTTGTTGATGGTTTTGACTCTTTATTCAACAATACTCAGGTTCTGTAGTACCAAACAATAATGAATGGATGCGGAGAAAAATTCAAAGAACAGATTTTTCTTAGTTCCTAACAAAATCGCAGACCAAGAATTTCAGGATATTTATTTGACACTGCATTCTGCTTCATTCAGCACAACAGCATTCATTCCAGAGGTGACATTTCAATATTTCCCACCGATTCCAGGGAGAAATCATGCGGTTTTGACATAGATGTTAATAGTTATCTTCATAAACTTCATTTTCAGAATTAAATAATTAGTCACCCACATTTTAAAAGAAACTAACTACAGAAACCACAGCTTAGTTTCTCCAGAAGATAAAAGAATTGTATCACTGGAACCAAAAGTGGGACTTGACTCCACATGGGCAGGCAGCCAGACCTAGATCTTACCAGAGGCAATCAACTAAGAAGCCACAGACTCGTTCAATTGAGAAATGTCATATACTTCCCAGAGATGCCTGTCCAAACAATAGTGCCACAGTCATAAGACTACATGAGTCCTGCAGCAGCCATACCCTGGAAATCCAATAACTGAACCCTATCCCTATGCAAGTAAAATAATGGTGGGGGCAGCGTGTTGCTCTTAATTGGCACATTTGAGCAACTGGTGGCAACCATGCTAATTTGCCACTTCTGCTAATTTGCCATAGCAGCAGGGAGATGTTAGGCTCCATAATAAATGCCTTTTTAACAATCTTCATATTTCCCAGCCTCACATTTTTTTTAAGAATCTATTCCTATGGTTGGTGTAATGGTGCTCAGAAAACAATATATCCTAAACTACCAGAGTTACTTCAGGCTTGATAATTTTTTGATGAGACCTTTCAAATATGTGATCACATTTAACTTAAATTTATGGCAATCTTCACATCACCAATGTTCCACTTGTTAAACAAATTATTAACATTACCCTTTATAACTTTCTCTTACATTTGATCACTTGAAAAACTTTCACCAAAGCATCCACCGGCAGTATAGTTACGTAGAATGCAGACCACGGAAGGCTATTCATATAACTGGTCAATACCAGGTTTATCTTTACATTAACCTCCTCCAAACTTTCTTCATCTAATGCAATCAATATAGCTTTATATTATTTTATTCCTCACAGGCTTATCTAGAGTTGACTAGCTCAGATGACTGGATAGCTGGTTTGTAATGCAGACTGACAGCAACAATGTGGATTCAGTTCCTGTACTGGATGAGGATACATGAAGATCCCATCTTCTCAATCTCGCCTCTCACCCAAAGTGTGGTGATCCTCAGATTAAACTTACCAGTCACATCTTTCTAATGAGAGAGCAGCATATACTGCTCTCAGACCATGGCAACTATCTGCCTCAATCACTGTTTTTCTGGTATGTCCCAAAGTCTTACTACCCTTTGGCTAAAGAACTTTCTCCTGAATTCTCTTTTTGGTTTATTTGTTTTAAAAAAAACTTTTATTTGTTTGTTTGGTTCTTATCATAATCTCCCACCAAGATGATAACATCCTGGCCATAGTGTGAAATAGTACCAGACAGAAAAGTGTAGAAAATGCGTGCTCTCAATGTTTTAATGACCAGATAATCTGTTTTTGTTATGTCGGTTGAGTGATAAATACCAGCCAAGGGATAGGAATAACTTCCCTGCTCCTGCCTGAAATGGTGCTATCAGATTTTTTTGTCTGCACCCAAGTGGAGATCCAAAACGTACCACCTTTAACACTGATGCATTCTGCACTGGAAAATTAACTTTGATTATTGTGCTCAAGTACTGGAGTGGAATTTGAGTCCATAAATTTCTGACTCATGGGCAAGAGTGCTAACAAGTGAGCTAGTCAACCATTTGTGATTAAGACAGTGACACAAATAACAGTGATCTAATGTTTATAGATTTCTGGACTCCACAGCAATGGAAATAACTTATCTATATCTCAACTCTAAAACTTTTTCCATATCTTAAGGACTTCAATCAGGTCACCCCTCATCCTTCTTTCTTCTAAATTAATGAGTCACAACTCATTCAACTATTTTCTGATACATATGCTCAATTCTGGCATATGTTGTGAATCCCTTTTTGCACCCATTTCAAAGCTTCTTTTTGAATATGTAAGTTGCAGAACTAAACTGCACACTACACAAAGGGAAATGGTAGATGTGTTGAATAATTACTTTGCCTCAGTATTAATTGTAGAAAAGGATGATAGTTTGCTGGAAGTTCCAAGGAAATTAATGGTGGTCAGAAACAGGGACTGAATAAAATGAATTTAAACAAAACATTGGTAATGAGGAAATTAGTGGAATTAAAGAGTGACAAAACCTTGGGACCTGACAATTTATATCCAAGGGTGTTAAAGGAAGTAAGAGAGGATATTGTAGATGCCCTACCTATAATCTTTCAGAGTTCCCTCGATACAAGAGACATCCCTTTGGATTGAAAAATTGCATAAGTCACTTTGCTTTCTAAGAAGGGTGAAATATGAAAAGCAGGGAATTTATAGTTATCCTATCTTCAGTGATGGAGAAATTGATGGAGTCTATATTCAAGAATGGGGGTAACTGAACATCTTGAAAATTTTCAGTTAATCAGGGAAAGTCAGCATGGATTCATGACAGGCAGGTCAAGCCTGACAAACCTCACTGAATGTTTTGAAGAGGTAACTATGTAGTGGATAGGGGAATGTCTACGGATTCTGTTTTATGGTCTTTCAGAAGGCATTTGTTAAAGTCCTACAAACAAAACTGTCAACATAGGTAGAAACCCATGGAATTGAGTGCAAATTATTGACTTGACTAGGAAATTGATTGAGTGGCATATGACAAAAAGTAGAGATGATGGATAGGTACTCAAATTGGCAGGATGTGACCAGTGATGTCCTATAATGACCTGTGTTAGCACCTCAATCATTCCCATTATTTATTAACGACTTGGATAATGGCATAGAAAATCATATATCCAAATTTGATGATGACACAAAGTTAGGTGGCATTGTAGACAATGGAGATGGTATTATAAAACTGCAAGGGATAATGATAGACTAAGTGAATGAACAAAATTGTGACAGATGGAACTCAACATAAGCAAATGTGAGGTTATCAATTTTGGATCAAAAACAGATAGATCAGGGTATTTTCTTTACGTCTTGATGTTAAATAACATGAATCTCCAAAGAGACTTGTGAGTTCAGGTGCAAAATCTATAAAATGTTACAAACAGGTGCAGAAATTAATCAAGAAAGCTGATGGAATGCTGCCCTTTATAACTAAAGAATAGGAGTATAAAGATGCAAAAGTTACGCTGTACTTATGTAAAATCCTGGTTAGATCATACTTGGAGTACTGTGAGCAGATCTGGTCAGCTTACCTTAGGAAGAATATATTGGCCTTGGTGTACAACATCGGATTTCAGGAGTTAAATTATGAGGAGAGATTATATCAATCAGGCTTATTTTCTCTAAAGTTTCGAAGGTTAAGGGGTGATCTGATCAAAGTCTCCATGATATCAACAGGAAAAGACAGGGAAGATAAAGGCAAACAATTTCCACTGATTGGGAATTCCAGAATAAGGACATAGTCTCAGAATTAGAATATGAAAATCAGGGAATTGATAGTTACCCTATCAATCATTCAGGAGAGATGTTGGGCTGTACTTCTACATCAAAGGGTAGTGGATATTTGGAACTCTGTTCTACAAATGGCAATGGATTCAGAATCACTTGTTAATTTTAAATTTGAGATAGATAATTTTTTGTTAAGTAAAAGGTATTAAAGGATATGGGCCAAAGGCTGGTAAGTTAAGTTAGACCAAAGAACAGGAGTTTAGAAGATTAAGGGGAGATCTAATAGAAACTTACAAGATAATACATGGCTTGGAAAGGGTGGACGCTAGGAAATTGTTTCCGTTACTCGGATTTTCTGAACTCGGATTTCACCAGTTTCCTCATTTCCCCTCCCCCCACCCTGTCTCAGTCAAATCCATCAAATTCAGCACCGCCTTCCTAACCTGAGATCTTCTTCCCGACCTCTCCGCCCCCACCCCAGTCTGACATATCACCCTCACCTTGACCTCTTTCCACCTATCACATTTCCGACGCCCCTCCCCCAAGTCCCTCCTCCCTACCTTTTATCTTAGCCTGCTGGACAAACTTTCCTCATTCCTGAAGAAGGGCTTATGCCCGAAACGTCGATTCTCCTGTTCCCTGGATGCTGCCTGACCTGCTGCGCTTTTCCAGCAACACATCTCCGGCTCCATTAGGCAAGGAGACTAGGACCCGTGGACACAGTCTTAGAATTAGAGGGGGTAAATTCAGAACAGAAATGAGGAGACATTTCTTCAGCCAAAGAGTGGTGGGCCTGTGGAATTCATTGCCGCAGAGTGCAGTGGAGGCTGGGACGCTAGATGTCTTCAAGGCAGAGATTGATAAATTTTTGATGTCACACGGAATTAAGGGCTACGGGGAGCATGCGGGTAAGTGGAGTTGAAATGCCCATCGGCCATAATTGAATGGCGGAGTGGACTAGATGGGCTGAATGGCCTTACTTCCGCTCCTATGTCTTATGGTCTTATGATCTCAATGAATGGTGAAACAGGCATGAGGAGCTGAATGGCCTATTACTATTCCTGCATTCCTATATACTCCTCATGTGAAACAACCAAGTTTCTGTAAAAACCTAACATAACATCTCTACATTTATTGTTTTGGTGTTTGTTTTGCTTTTTTTTTAAATGGCCTTATTAACCAATATTACTATTTTTCACCTCTTATTATCCAAACAGCATGTGTTCTCCTTATTTTTCATGCCACTTTTCACGTTAAAACAAATGTGAAAATTAAGCTTACCAGTGATGTGCAAACATCATGAAACCTCAGTGAAGTTAAAATCAGATAATATATGCCATAAATGCAACCCTTAACTCCATCCCACTGAAATCCACTCTCCACAGCAATAGAACTAAAATCTTGAACAACACAATCTTTATAAGAAACGAGAGAATCAGTAAACTTTGATTAGGCATTTCCAACATTAGTAAAATATAACACTGTACCTATTGCTTTCTTCACACTAAGGAGATAATCTTCTTTCATTTCATCTGAAAGTGATTCAATAGTAACAGTGTGTGTTTTGAGACGGAGTGGGACCAAGGACAATACATCTTCTAACCAGCTGTCTTCCATCGGCGCCACATGGTCTGTGTCTATTCCATGGTTAATATAATAGTAATACCGCTGCAAATTTAGAAACCAGGAACACGGAATTAACAACTGGCAACTCTACAGTAAAATGACACTGGTTACAAATTGACTGTGTTACTGTAATTGAAATCATGGACATCATACTTCCTTAACACTTGGATAATTGCAAAACAACCTAAAGCAATCGTTCAAGTGTATCAATACTTGATTTGTGATCAAATCTATTAAGATATGGCAAATGCAGATTAATGCACCAATATTGGCTGTTTGTCCTTTAAAGTTTGAAGTGGTAAAATATTTGGCAAGAATCACAAAATCAAAAATGAAATCATTAAACCTTTTTAAAAACTGAAGAGTAGAGTTTTATATATCATTCTCCACTTAATCCTTTTTATTAGTTTGTTTGACAAGTTATCTCATACCTGCCAAAGGAAGGATGTTGTGAAACTTAAAAGGGTTCAGAAAAGATTTACAAGGATGTTGCTAGAGTTGGTGGGTTTGAGCTATAGGGAGAGACTGAATAAACTGAGGACATTTTCCCTGCAGCATCATAGGCTGAGGGATGACCCTATAGAGGTTTATAAAACCATGAGGAGCATTGATAGGGTAAATAGGCAAGGTCTTTTCCCTGGGGTGGGGTAGTTCAAAACTAGGGGGCACAGATTTAAGGTGAGAGGGGAAAGCTATAAAAGGGACCTAAGGACGGTGCATGTATGGAATGAGCTGCTGGAGGAAGTGGTGGAGGTCGGTACAATTACAATATTTAATGTATATAAATAGGAGGGGTTTAGAGAGATACAATCCAAATGCTGGCAAATGGGATTACATTTATATAGGATTTCTGGTTGGCGGACGAATTGGACCGAAAGGTCTGTTTCCATTTTGTATACCTCTACGAATGACATGTAAAATCTTTTTTAAAAACCACACAATATAAGACAATCTATATTTTTTCTTTATTTGCCATGATGTCCACAAGCATACATTTCACATTTATAGCAGGCAACAATCTATACTGAGAAGGTACAATAGAAATCAATTGCAATACATTAAACATGCAGGCTAGATTGGGCATTTGTAAACTCTTCACACCTCATTAAAATGCAGTTACCAGAATTATTTACTCAACTGTGCTTGCCATTTCACCATGCTGATGGTTAAAATTGTTGGTTAAAAGGAATAATCAATTGTAAGAACAGGTGTCATGATTTGGAGATACCGGTGTTGGACTGGGGTGTACAAAGTTAAAAATTACACAACAGGTTATAGTCCAACAGGTTTAATTGGAAGCACACTAGCTTTCGGAGCGCTGCTCCTTCATCAGGTGGTTGTGCACCTTCATCAGGTGGTTGTGTTCAGAGTTCTTGAATTGTTGCTGATGCTGTTGAATTACAGTGGTCTGAACCATTAAGAAATTGGAGCAAATGCAGTGAAATTTTATGTGGCACAGTTGATTCATGTTCCAGCAACTGTCATATGCTACTACAAAAGGAAGATACTGAAACTCTGGGCTCTTTTGAACTAACTTACCATCCTCACCAACTCCCCTCCATCCTCCTCAATTATCCATTGTGTTTTATTTTCTTTGCCAATTTGGGCCTTAACCTGACTTTCTTGATTTTTGCTTTCAGAGAGCACTTGTTCATTAGTCTCTCATTTAAACCTCCTTACTTGTCGCATTACAATTTCCACCAAATTCAGTCATTTACCATCACTCATTTTCTCTCCATCACAAACTTTCCCCATTTTCTCTCCCCATCCTACGTCATTTCATCTCCTTAAATAGTTATTACATTTCTATCTTTTCCAAGTTCTGAAATTACAGAATCTAAAACTTTGTGGCTGTTTCTATCTTGACAGATTTGCCAAACCTGCTGAGTATTTCAAGCATTTTCAATTCTTATTTTGAGCACATGCTGCCTCTTTTGATGCATTTAGGATTACTTAGTAAATTTTAATGATATACAGTGCACTCTCTGGAGTATGTCTGCAGCTATCATGGTTTGAGAATTATAGAGTCATAGAGTCATACTGCATGGAAACAGACCCTTTGTTCCAACACTTCCAAGCCAACTATATTCCCCAACCAAAATAGTCTCACTTGCCTGCATTTGGCCCATATCCCCCCAAACCTTTCCTAATCATGAACTTATTCAAATATCTTTTAAATGTTGTAACGGTACTTGTATCCTCCACTTCCTTTGAAAGTTCATTCTACACATGAACAATTCTCTGTGTACATGTCCTCATGTCCTTTTTAAATCTTTCTTCTGTCACCTTAAAAATATGCCCTCTAGTTTTGAACTCCCCCATCCGAAGAAAAAGACCCCTGTCATTCATCTTATCTATGCCCCTTGTGGTTTTATAAACATCAATAAGGTCACCTCTCAATCTCCTAAATTCCAGCAAAAAATGTCCCAGTTTGTCCAGTTTACTTTTATATCTAAAACCTGTCATTTCCAGCAACATCCTGGCAAATCTTTTCTGAATCCTCTCCAGTTTAATAATATGTTTCCAGAACATCACACAGTGATCCAGAAAAGGCCTCACCGTTAACCATATATAAATGACAAAACATGAGTTAGGAGTAGGAGGAGGCCATTCAGTATCTTGAGCTTATTCCAGCAATCAATAAAATCATGGCTACTCTCATAATCTCAAATCTGCCATTCCCACCTACCCTGAAAAGCTTTCGCGCCTTTGTTTATCAAGAACCTATCTGCAGCTGCCTTAAAAATATTCAACATCGCACAATTGGAGGCCCATTGTCTGTTCTATGATAATCCTGGTGAAAGAATGAACTACATGAACTTGTGGGCGGCACGGTGGCCCAGTGGTTAGCACTGCTGCCTCACAGCGCCTGTAGACCCGGGTTCAATTCCCGACTCAGGCGACTGACTGTGTGGAGTTTGCACATTCTCCCCGTGTCTGCGTGGGTTTCCTCCGGGTGCTCCGGTTTCCTCCCACAGTCCAAAGATGTGCGGGTCAGGTGAATTGGCCATGCTAAATTGCCCGTAGTGTTAGGTTAAAGGGGTAGATGTAGGGGTATGGGTGGGTTGCGCTTCGGCGGGTCGGTGTGGACTTGTTGGGCCGAAGGGCCTGTTTCCACACTGTAAGTAATCTAATCTAATCTAATCTAAAAGTAATCTAATCTAATCTAATCTACATGATTTCTATACTTGGCACGAGTCAAGGAGTTGTGAGACAGTCATTAGCATGACTGCAGAGGGTAGCCTTTGTCTCTCTATAGCTATCTTTGGAAAGCATTCAACTCTTGAAATGAAGCAAGAACACTCTTAAGGATATAGGTGTTTATGGTACCAGGCGCAGATGTGGTACCAACGATCACAGATGACTTGTATATTGCCAGAATGCAAACCTTTTCTGATGAAGAAATCAGATGTGTTATGATATGGTGCTCTCAACTTACCTTACTCAAGCCATGGGTTTGACCACTGTTCGCTTTGCACTCTTGTTTCAGACAGCAATAAACAATTTTTGTAGCTCATCCATTCATTCTTTGAATGTTTGCCATTCCTTTCAGGAACATTTCCCAATACATCATAGCCAACTTTCAATGCTTGCCATTCAGGGAAACACCTAAACAAAATCTCTTTGTTTCCTGTCTGCTAACCAGTTTTCTGTCTGTCTCAATAAATCCCATGCACTTTAATTTTACACATTAATCTCTTATGTGAGACTATGTCAAAAGCCTTCTAAAAGTCCAAGTAAACCACATCTGTTGATCAACTCTACAAGTTATATCCTCAAAGAATTCCAGTAGATTTGTCAACATGATTTTCTTTTTTTCATAAATCTATGCTGACTGTGTCTGATTCTACCATTATTTGTAAAGTGCTCTGTTATAAAATCCTTGATAATGGACTCTAGAATCTCCCCAACCAATTACGTTAGACTCACTGGTCTATAATTCACCGATTTCTCTCCACATCCTTTTTTAAATAATGGGGTTGCATTAATTACCCTCTAATCTGTAGGAACTGTTCCAGAGTCCAAAGAATCTTGAAAGATGACTATCAATGCGTGCACTATTTCTAGGGCCACTTCTTTTAGTACTCTGGGATGCAGATTTTCAGGCTTAAGGTAAATACCTTAAATTAGCCTTCAATCACATCAATTGAGCAAATACCATTTCTTTACTAATATAGATGAGAACCTATGCAAGGAGTCTGAGGAAGGGGAATCAAGGACAAGAACAAAAGACAGAAAGGGAAACAAGAGAAGTGAGAGGCAGATAAATCAAAGGTCAGAATCAAACAAGGCCACAGTAAAAAGTAATTGGAATAGGATAAGATTTTTAAAAAGAGAAGCCTGAATGCACAAAGCATTCAAAATAAAGTGGATGAATTAGGCGTGCAAATAGATTTAATCAGGTCTGATATCATTGGGATTACAGAAACATGCCAAAGGGTGACCAGGAATGGGAAATTCAGTATTTAGGAAGAACAGATAAAATGGAAAGAGGTGAAGTTGCATTACTGGTTAAAGGGGATATAAAACATTTGGACAGGCACTGAATAGGAAAGTTTTAGAGGGATATGGGAAAAATGCAGACAAACTAGTTTAGTTTGGGAAACCTGGATGAGTTGGACCGAAGTGTCTGTTTCCATGCTCTATGGCTCTATAACTCCAAACATTTTAACTATCATTAAAATTTACCAAGTAATTCTAAGTGCATTGAAAGGGGCAGCATATGCCCAAAATAAGAACTGAAAATGCTGGAAATACTCAGCAGGTTTGGCAAACCTGACAAGATAGAAACAGACACAAAGTTTGACTCTATGACTGTATAAACAATATCGAGGAAAGATATCAACTCAAACAATTTAGAATTTATGTGAGTAGAATTGAGAAATACCAAGGAGCAAAAAATATCAGTGGGGGTGAGTAATTTATAGAACATAAAGCTTGATGTTGAGAATGACATTAAACAGGAAATCAGAGATGCACACAGTAAAGGACATCTGTAAATATGTGTGACTTTAATCTGCGTAGAGATTGGGTGAATCAAATTAGTCACAATACTATAAAGGAGGAACTCCTGGGATGTATACAGGATGGCAACAATGATACATTGAGGAACCAATTAGAGAACATAATTTCTTAGGCTGAGTATTATGTAATGTGAAAGGAATAATTGGTAATATAGTTGTGAGAGATCTCTTGCGGATGAGTGACCATACAATAGAATTTTCATCAAGATGGACAACGAGATAACTGATACAGAGACTAGGGTCCTGAAACTTAATAAAGGAAATTATGATGGTCTGAGGTGTGATTGGCAATGATGGATTGAGAAATGTCACTGAGAGGAATGACAATGGACAGGCAACACCAAACATTCAATGGGAATGAGTGAACTAGAAAAATTGTTTATTCCTGTCTAGCATAAGAGTCCAAACGGAACAGTGGTCAAACCATGGCTTGTGAGGAAAATTAGAGATAATATTAAATGCAAAAAGACGCATACAAATTGGCAAGAAGACAGTAGACCTGGGGATTGGAAATAGTTTAGAAGTCAGCAAAAGACGTCCAAACATTTGATTAAGAAGGGGAAAATTGTGTATAAGAGTAAGCTGCAGTGAACATAAGAACTGACTGTAAAAGTTTCTATAGGTGTATATAGGGAAAACAAAATTGGAGAACATTAATATAGTTCAGTTATAATCAGAAGTGGGTGAATTTATAATGGGGAGCAAAGAAATGGTTGATGAACTAAATCCATGCTTCACTTCTGTCTTCACAAAGGACAACACAAACAATATACCAGAAATAATGAAAACACAGGGTTTAAAAAGAGGGAGGAACTGAAGCAATTCTGTATTAATAGAGAAATAATGTTGGAGAAATTGATGGGATTGAAGGCTAATTAATCCCCAGGGTCTGATAATGTACATTCCAAGAAAGTGGCCTAGAAATAGTAGCTGCATTGGTGGTCATCTTGCAAGATTCTTCAGACTTTTTAATCAAGCATAGGAAACTGTAAGTTTCCTGTATCTCCTTTGCATCCTGAGGGGAGCTAACTGCTGCAACCTCTTCACGTGGACGTCTTTCAGTAGCCGCTGTAGATTGTTGATCATCCTGAGATTATGAAGCATTTCTGCTTCCTCATTTTCTCTGTATCTCTTTGTCCAGCAACCACAGCGACAATAACCCCTGCTGTGACTGGATCCACTGGGGATGGTTCTATTGGGCTTATGTCAGGAATACCAGAAACAAGGCAGGTCCTTAGCAATATGAGCAGTCAGCATTTGCACCACACAAAATGACAGCTTCCGAAACAGTGAAAAATGAAGGACTCCAACAAGGATCCCTTACATGGATCTAATTGAGATGTATGCAGCACCAACCAAGTTGTAAAAATACAGCAGGAAATTGTACGTCTGGTAGGGTTACTGAAACTGAATACCCATCCTTCCACTCCACATCACCAAACAAGGGCATGACTACATATAAGAATGCATGCTAGAATGTACTTACAGTTCAAGGTGAGAGGAAATCAGCTTCATGCTCTTGGAGATTTTCAAATTTCCTTATGAATTGTGGTGTATAGGTGACAGTTTAAATGTCACCTATGATCACTTTCGCTGCACAGAGATGAACCTAATCAGTTTGTAATGACACGATGAAAATTGCTTGGGGCCAAGATTTGATTTTAACATTTAAGTTGGTCACTACATACTGTGCACATGGAAAATTTTGTGATTACAGATGTTTTTAAATTGTACTGTGTAAACATCTGACTAATTTAATTGCCCATGATTGGCCTCACATCACTCAAGTATAATCCATTCTCGCAGGTAGAAAGAAAAACACTTGATTCATTCCAGGTGTAGTGACAGCATTTTTAATCTCCATTGCACATTGACCATTCAAATGAGGATGAAAGGCAAGTTGTGCTTTGCAAAGTTTGTTGCAGATTCAGTTTATCAATCTCGGTGACCCCTGGCTCTGAAAGCACCACAGGCCTACTGACACTATCAAAGCTGCTAGACCAAGATCAGATAATGTCCTTGGTTTATTCTGCAGGTATCCCTAACTGACAACTGTCCTTGACTAAAGACTACTCCCCCTATACTTTGAGACATGGCTATTTAATTGAATCAATGGCAGTATGCTTGCCATAAGTTGCTACCATATTGGGCAGATGTAACATTGAAATAGCAAGGTGCTGTACAGCAATGTATTACCCGCTTCATTGATCCTGGCAAAAATGACAGGCTGTCTGGCTTTGTATCTGTGCTAAAAGGCAAGAACAAGATGTAGCTCCTGTGAGCCTTTAAGTTCTGAATGATGCATCAAAATACAATAAAAACAAGGCAAGGCAGAGATCCTGTGAGTATCCAACATGCAAAGGCAGTGAGCAGTAAGGCAACCAGCAAAGAACTCTGAAATGCCCCTTGCTCCAATGCAAAAAACAGGTACCTGCCTCTACACACAAAATGGCTGTTAGCAGCACTGTAGAGATGTCCTGGAGTTGAAATGACTAACCTCCAACAATCAACCATCTTCTTATGTGTCAGGTATGACTCCATACAAGAGAGCTGGGCCCTTAAATTCCCATTTATTCCAGTTTTGCTAGAGCTCCTTGATGCCACACTTGGTCAAATGCAACCTTGGGTCTAGAGCTGTCACTCTCACCTCTGGAATTCTTCACTTTTGTTCATGTTTGAACCAAGGCTGTACTGAGGTCAGGAGCTGGCTTTTGCCCGAAACGTCGATTTTACTGCTCCTCGGATGCTGCCTGAACTGCTGTGCTCTTCCAGCACCACTAATCCAGAATCTGGTTTCCAGCATCTGCAGTCATTGGTTTTACCTAGCTGAATCACCCTGTTGAAATCCAAACTGGGCAATACTGAGCAGGTTCATGGCCTCATTCCTGATGAAGGGCTCCTGCCAGAAACATCGATTTTCCTGCTCCTCGGGTGCTGCCTGACCCTAATCTTGAACTCTAATCTTGAATACTGCGTATGTTACTGCTGAGCTGATACTGCTGAATAGCACACATGATGATATCTTCCATCACTTTACTGATGATTGAGAGTAGCCTGATAGGGTAATAATTGGTTGGGTTGGATTTGTCCTGCTTTTTGTGTACAGGACATACCTGGGCAATTTTCCACATTGTCAGGTGGATGCCAGTGTTCTAACTGACTGCAACAGCTTGGCTCGATGAACAACAAGTTCTAGAGTACAAATCTGCAGTACTACTGCCAGAATGTTGTTGGGGCCCATAGCCTTTGCAGTATCCAGTGCCTTGAGGTATTTCGTGATATTACATGGAGTGAATCAAATTGGCTGATAACTGATGAATTTTTGATACTATCTACCAATTCATGTATGGCCTATATGCCTATATCCTGAATTTCATACATGGTAATACTCATTTTTGGAGTATATGGAATGTGTTTATAGCTTGACAAAAGAATCCTGACAAAGCATACCACTAGTATTGCTATGCCAATGTCACTGCATGAAATGGCTAACTTCACCTTTGCTCAAGTTATTGATAAACTTTAGTCTACCAGGGTAATTTGAAATAGACTGGGTATTTTTCAGTACTCAAAGTAGTGATCCTAGCATGTTCCAAAGTTTGCACGTTATACAGTTAGCAATATTCTGATCAGCATAGCCATTATCATTCCCATTACCATACTCAAACAGCCAGTGCTTGCAAAAGTCAGACATAACATCCAATATTAGCTGTGATTCTGCAATTGGGAGCACTTACTGAATAATGGTAAGTGTGAGGAGAAGTACACTAACAATTAATTTAAGAATATAAGAATATTTTTGGGCGGCACGGTGGCACAGTGGTTAGCACTGCTGCCTCACAGCGCCAGAGACCCGGGTTCAATTCCTGCCTCAGGCGACTGACTGTGTGGAGTTTGCACGTTCTCCCCGTGTCTGCGTGGGTTTCCTCCGGGTGCTCCGGTTTCCTCCCACAGTCCAAAAGACCTGCAGGTCAGGTGAATTGGCCGTGCTAAATTGCCCATAGTGTTAGGTAAGGGGTAAATGTAGGGGTATGGGCTACGCTTTGGCGGGTCGGTGTGGACTTGTTGGGCCGAAGGGCCTGTTTCCACACTGTAATGTAATCTAATCTAATAAAATGGGTTTGCAGTATGGCTCATTTACATTTGCTGGAAACTGCATTTTATTTTGATAAAGATGCTGTATAATTATAAATGTTATTATTAACAAAGAAACTTCAAAGAAGCATATTCAGTCAGAGGTTCAGTATTCAGTAAGAGGAGATATTCCATGTGTTGGCGAAAAGATTGGGTGGAGCATTAGGTTAAAAGGAGCATCTAAAAGAAGAAGTAGTAAAGGGATTGGAGAAGGAATTTGAGAGTTTGGATCTTGTGAACTGAAGGTATACCCACCAATGAAGAGCCAAAGAAAGTCAGAGATGCATACAGAATTTCTCAGTCTGTTGTAGATCCAGAGGAGATTATAAAAAATGGGGAGCTTTAGACACATAGAGAAATTTGAACACAAAGAGAAAAAATTTTAAAATAGAGCCATTTGAAGATTGGAAACAAATGTAAGTCAATGAAGACAGCAGTAGTACCTGAGAAAGACACCTTGAGGGTTGAGATATCGGCACCAGATTTGTGAATGAGATTAAATTTAATGGAGAGTGGAGATGGAAAATTACAAGGACATTATTGAAATTGTTGGTTTCAGCTCCAAATGGGCTTAGGCAGAGCCAGAAAAAGATCATAAAATTAAACAACCTTTGCAATCAAGGTATTCAACGTGGCATAAATTCAGCTTGGGTCAACCAAGGTAAACAGTACCTTTCAGTATGACAAAGTGGTCAGGATGGATGATGGAATTAATAGGAACAAAATCTCCCAACAGTGAGCAGTGAAAACCATGCAGAAGTAAAAGGACAAGAAACATAGGACAGAAAGAGAGCATAAGGTCCAAATGGGAAAATAAATCAGACTTAAAAATGTCTTTTGAGTGTTTACAGCCTCTAACCCTGTGAACATACAAACACTGGGCTGGATTTTGTCAACTCGCCTTCAAATTCTGGCATTGGTCCAGGAAAAGAGTTTTATTTAACAGGCAGACTATTGACCATGTTCAACCAGCCCATGCTTGAAAACATCAGCACATAATGTTCAAGAATGGATGTAATTCCACATCTAGCACAGTGGCTCAGTGGTTGGCATTGCTGCGTCACAGTGCCGGGACTCGGGTTCAATTCAGCCTCAGGCGACTATTTGCATGGAGTTTACATATTTTCACCGTGGGGTTTCCCCCAGGTGCTCTGGTTTCTTCTCACAGTCCAAAGATGTGCAGGTTAGATGGATTGGGCATGCTAAATTGCCCATAATGTCCAGGGAGGTGTAAACTAGGCAGATTAGCCATAGGAAATGCATGGACAGGGAGTGGGAATAGCCTGTTTCCACACTGTAGGGATTCTATAATCTAGATTATGCTAAGAAATTATACCACAACCAATTTAAAATTAATCAATCTGAGGATGACTCATTTACATGCACTTGAAGTTATGTCTAGTCACATGTTCAGCCCTGTCCTTTCCATACAAAAGTAAAATGACTGTGCACTACTCTATGTTAATTAAACTAAAACTTGGGGGATATCAGTTCAATGCATTCTTCATGGCATTGCTTTGACCAGTCAGTTTGACTGGTTTGAATATAAACAAACAAAAGCTTGCCTGTTAATATTCCTTGATGCATTCTTGATAGCACTCTACAGAGTTGATTTGCAACCAATCAGCACCCTATTCTAATGCACCCTATTATAATTTGTTGTTCCCTTTGAGATTTGGTATTCTTGCAAATCTGTTTTGCTGAGTGCAAGAATTGTGTTGTAAAGCAGAGGCTGACTCCCCCCTGAGAACTAAAATTGAAACACCCAAAGAGGAGCACTTCACACTGCAATCTTAAACAAAAAGTGAAAAATGGAGTAATTTGCTTCTCAGCGACTTCTAGCGATTAAATAAAATAAATCCCTGACACTCATTCAAAATCAACACGTAACAATTTATTCATCTACCTCTAACAGTGAGCAACTTACTAAACTAATAACAAACCAAATAAATCCCTTCTAACTACAAACTATTCCCGAATAAAGCAAGATTCTAATGGTATACTGTTCCAAAAGTGCCACTCATATACAAAAAAGTAGAATTTTGTCTCTCAAAACTACAACCTGGTCACGTGTCTTGCGGAATGTTCTATGCCTTCTCTGTTGATTCTTCTGTCAGGAATATTAACTAGCTGTGCCATTGGTATCTTTGTTATTTAGATTATGCTTTCTCTAAGACATAGATGAGGCTGTAAAAGCTGGCAATTCTTTCTTGAGAGCTGAGGGTCGTTAGCTTTGGTGAATAGCAGCTAACTCTAGGGTCTTTGTCCAACAGCCTCCTTCTTTTATACCCTTGATGACATATCAATATTTCTTACAATAGGATTGGTCCTATGTTGTCAAAACCGTCAGATTTAAATTTAATAGGTTTTTGGTATCGAAGTGGGTGAAAGTGAGGACTGCAGATGCTGGAGATCAGAGTCTAGATTAGAGTGGTGCTAGAAAAGCACAGTAGGTCAGGCAGCATCCAAGGAGCAGGAAAACCGACATTCCGGGCAAAAGTCCTTAATCAGAAAGGTATTTAAGTGCCTGGTTCAAATTCATTGGCTAAATTCAAATGCCTGTTGTCTTGGTAAAAAACTGCTGTTTGGCCTGCTAACTATATGGCCTTTCGATACAAATGTTTCAGTTCGGGATCTCTGTGTACTTGTAAACTATAAAGCTGTTATTCATAGACATTCATTTTAAATCTCCAAGCACAGAAAAAGCACCATCTTTTAAAAGGAAAACACAATGTTTTCCCCATTTTACAATTTTACTATTTTGCAGAGACCAAATTCTAACTTGCTGTCTCCCAATCTACAATTACTCTACTCAACTTTGCAACAATTGCTTCAACAACATCTCTGTTTTCAGTAATCTTTTCAGAGTTAATTTTCAGTTCAGAAGAAAGGGGACAGAACGGTAGATTGGGGACTCTTTCAAGTGTGCCTTGCTGGTGATAAACTGTATGAGGGAAACTCAGTCAGAGTGCAACAATTGTTGAAGGACCCTAGAAGATTCAACACGGGATGGCAGAGGAAAAGTAGCATCCGCTGGAGATCTAAGAATAAATTTGGAATCTCAGTGCTACATATCTTCCAGAAGGGTGGTGCACAGTAAAAGGATTTAGTCAGGCTTTCTTCATTGTATTAGTTGGTTAATGCAAAAGGACCTTTAATTTGATAGCTCAGTTGCCTGTTAATTAATATTTGATCTACATTTTAGTTTGCTCATTACAGCAAACTCTTAAAACTCTTAAATCTTGTCATTCAATTCTTTCTGATGGTTATTAGGAAATTTGTCTCCTTTTAAAGGTTATTGGTCTCTAAAGAAATCATAACAGTACTCTGTACTTACTTACATTATCGTCTGTAGAGATCACAAACTAGCTTCATGTCAACAAAGTGAAAATATTCCAGTTGACAAATAGGCTCAATGGTCTATTGCTACCTTTATTGATAGATGGCACAGTCCACTGTACTCTGGCCCTGTAGTTAACTCCATGAATGAAGTAAATGTGTGACTGGCCTCATCTGTCTCATAACTAATTTGTTGTAAGACCTTTCGCTAAGGTATCAGTGACCTGGCTGACACAGATGTGGGCTGCGAATTGCAAGATTATGTATGTCAGTCACTAAGCCCTGCGAGGTCATATATAGAAAGAAACTGAGGACCATGGCAAGTTTGACAGTCAGAGGCAAAAGTGGCCATCTACTTTTCTTGGGAGGCTCTATTCCAAGATATTGCAGAGGTCTATTAGTACTTGTGGCAAGGCCTGAGCAATTTTTCCAGTGCTGTTCAGAAAGACTGAGGTAACATACCCTCAGAGAAGGTGCTGCCATTAAGGTATGGGCCTGTGTTTAATTTACCAATATATTACTGTGGAAATGGGAATTGCACTGTTAAAATATCTGCTCTATTCATTCTGGTGGCAGCTGTCACTCCACACCTAAGGTCCAATCAACTTTAGTATATGTTGGCTCCAGGTTAAAGGACATCTCTCAGATGGTAAGGTGAAATTATTCTAAAAGGTATCAATGACACTTGAATATTAATTGCTCAACATCACTGACCCATTAAAATCAGTTAGGGGAACTGTTCCTGGCAGAACATGCCTTTCACTTCAGATGATTTGATTCACTCTTTACATTGCTAATATCAGTTTCACTCAACAATTTCAATACATGGTGAGTTGCTGACGCAACACAAGACCAGTGTGCTTTTGGGAAACAGGGATTCCACACTTAAAAGATCCTTAACTGCCTTTTAAACCACCTCAAGTGGTTTTCTGCCAGACCAAGAGGGATTCAGAAGTCACCTCAGGGGAAGTGGAAAATAGGCAGCAATGTTTCAGGATTCCAAGCCAACATTTCCCACCCCTCTTGCTCTCAAAGTTGCCTCTATCAGGCTAGAAGAATTCTGCATAAAATAAATTTAAAAGGTAACTTAAAATAATTTTAAAAGTAACTTGTGATTTTAAGCCTGCTTTGAATTAAAATAAATTTAAAATTCTGTCTATTTTTCAATCATGTTTGTTAAATAGGAGTACAAAAATATCAAATCAGCAAGAAAATTAATAAATATTTTAAGTAACAATTGTTTTTCTCACAAGAATATCCTTCTCCACTGTTGAAGGACCTCCAGATGTTGAAGGTTCAGTCTCATCCAAAGAAGGGGGGCGTCTAGCTGCACAATCTTGTTGCCTGTGTTATTTAAGATGGTCAAAACACAAGTGAGTTAAGACATTGTAAATAAATATGAGAGATCTTTATATCTTTAAAATACACATACAGTAAAATTATACATTTAAATATTTAGCAAAAAGATGTGCACTAAAAAGAAGCACAACTCATAAGTCCTAAGGAGACATGGGCCTACCTGCCTCACAAGTAAAATTAGAATAAGGACCAAGCTTTTTTTTCTGGCACTTGAATTACTTCTTCCATGATACTATGCAAGATCAGAGTTCTAAAAAAGTATTGATAACTGATGATGAACTGCAAATTCACCCTGCATGGGCGCAAGGCAACTGAACGGTCAGAAAGTGTATTGCTCGATTCTTCCTCTCTGTTCATTCCAAATGGGAGCTGTGTAGCTACTGCTCAGGAGTTGCTGAGACATTATGGGCAATCAGCTAACTTGCAATGTAGTCAGAGTATAATGAATCAGGAGCCCAGGCTCCACTGCATCACCACTGTCAGTAAGGAACGCTGGGCATCTTAGGGATTTTGTAGGTCTCAAGCATCCATTCTAAATTGTGCTTAATGGTTTTGTTAGAGGAATTGCAGGCACAGCAATGCAGCTGATAACTAAGTGATCCAACCTTGCTACATTCAGGATTATGTGCATATTGCCCATTATCTATTTATAAAGGAATAAATACAATTATTGTTTTAATGCATAATATGCAAATCCCTTCTTTGCATTAGAACAAAACTCTTGTGATTCACCCAACAGTGAAAATAATCTCAAACTGTACAAATTGGTTGATAAAGTATTAAAATAATGTTTTAAGTTCAATGTTTGCTTGTACCTGGAATTAATAGTGTCCACTATGCCACCACTTAGTCAGAATTGTAAGTTATGATTAATGTGGGTGTTGTTGCAAGGCCAAATCTGTACAGAGAGTGTATATATTTATTATTCAAATGATTTGATGGCACTAACTTGATACAGGCATCTCAGGCTGGACACATTGGCAACCAATCTCAGCACTGATTTTGCAGTTCTTGCAAATCTGGGCTTTAGAGTAATGTGCTTCATCTCTCAGGATTTCTATTAACCTGCTTTACTACAAAAATTAACCATATTCCTTGATTCACTTGATTTTGCCAGAGCGGCGAGGAGTGAAGTGAGGGCTGCCGGGAAGGGTGAGTTTTCCCACATAGAAAGGGACTTACCTTGGGAGTGGGGCCTCCATTTTGCCAGAGCGGCGAGGAGAGAAGGAGGAGTGAAGCTGCCGGGAAGGTAAGGGCTTAATTTATATTTGGGCAGTGGTTAAACCCAAGATACTACACGTGTAGTAACTCCCTCCCGCCCACCCTCCTCCAACCGGAAGAAAAAGATCCTGTAAGGTAAGGCTTTTATTTCTTACCTTTCTTTTTCATTTATTTAAGTGCATCGTTTGGTTTTAGTTAGTTCATATAAAGCTAAGCTTACAATGGCAGGGGACTTCAGAGTCGTGGCATGTGACTCTTGCTTGATGTGGGAGCTTATGAATGTGTCTGAACTTGCAAGAAGTGCGTCCAGCTGCAGCTGTTGTTTGACTGCATGACAGCTCTGGAGCTGTGGATGGACTCACTGTGGAGCATCCGCGATGCTGAGGAGGTCATGGATAGCACGTTTAGTGAACTGGCCATACCGCAAGTTAGGAGACCAAAAGACAGAAAAAGAGTAGGAAGGCAGTGCAGGTGTCCCCTGCCGTCATCTCCCTCCAAATCAGGTATACCTTTTTGGATACTGTTGGGGGAGATGGCTCACCAGGGGAGGGCAGCAGTTGTCAAGATCATGGCAGCGTGGAGGGGACTGCTGTTCAGAAGGGCAGGAAAAAGACTTGTAGGGGATTTTATTGTGAGGGGAGTAGATAGGCAGTTCTGTGGCCGAAAACGGGACTCCCGGATGGTATGTTGCCTCCCAGGTGCTCGGGTCAGGGATGTCACTGATCAGCTGCAGGGCATTCTAAGAGGGGAGGGTGAACACCCAGTTGTCTTGGTGCATGTAGGCATCAACGATATAAGTAGAAAGCGAGATGAGGTCCTGAAAGAAGAATTCAGGGAGCTAGGAGAGAAGTTAAAGGGGAGGACCTCAAAGGTAGGGATCTCGGGATTAATACCAGTTCCACGTGCTAGCCAGTGTAGAAATGAAAAAATAGGCAGGATGAACATGTGGTGTAGAAGGGAGGCGTTCAGATTTGTTGGACATTGGGACCGGTTCTGGGGAAGGTGGGACTATTACAAAAGGGACAGTCTACCTCTGAACCAGACCAGAACCAATGTCCTTGGGGAAGCTTTTGCTACTGCTGTAGGGGAGGTTTTAAACTAATGTGGCAGGGGACTGGGGACCAGAAGAGAAAACAAGTAGGCAGCGAGGTGGAGACTGTAAGAATTATGAAGAATAGCACTAATAAAGGGAACAATAGGCAGAGAGCAGGTGAGTGCAAAAGAATTGGTGGCCTGAAATGCATCTACTTTAATGCAAGGAGTATAGTGTGTAAGGCAGAAGAACTTAGGGCTTGGATTGGTGCCTGGGAGAATGACATTATTGCCATCACAGAGACTTGGTTGAAGGAAGGGCATGATGTTTGGCAACTGAATGTTCCAGGATATAGATGTTTCAGATAGGTCGGGGGGGGGGGAGTAAAAGAGGGGGTGGAGTTGCATTGCTGGTCAGGGATGATATCACGGCTGTGCTAAAGGAGGACACTATGGCGGTCTTGGGTAGTGAGGCATTATGGGTGGAGCTGAGAAATAAGGGTGCAGTTACACTGTTGGAGCTGTACTACAGACCTCCCAACAGTGAATGTGAGGTAGAAGAACAAATAGGGAAACAGATTATGAATAGATGTAGAGGCAATAGGGTGATGGGAGATTTTAATTTTCCCAACATTGACTGGGAAACACTTAGCGTCAGAGGTCTGGATGGAGTAGAATTTGTACGAAGCTTGTAGGAGAGTTTTCTAGAGCAGTATGTCAATAGACTGACGAGGGAAGGGGCCATGTTGGACCTGGTACTGGAAAACGAGCCAGAACAAGTGGTAGAAGTTGCAGTAGGGATTCCTTTGGGAACAGTGACCACAATTTTGTAAGTTTTAGAATACTCGTAGATAAAGAAGAGAGTGGTCCTAAGGGAAGAGTGCTAAACTGCGCCAAGGCCAATTATATCAAAATTAGGCAGGAGCTCGGAAATGTGGATTGGACACAGCTATTTGAAGGGAAGTCCATATTTGAGATGTGGGAGGCTTTCAAAGATAGGTTAAAGATAATGCAAGATGGGCATGTCCCGTTGAAGGCAAAGGATAGTAAGGGCAAGATTCGTGAACCATGGATGACAGGAGAAATTGTACGACTAGCCAAGAGGAAAGGGGAAGCATACATAAGGTCTAGGCAGCTGAGAACAGAACGGGCCCTGGAGGAATATCGGAAGAGTAGGATAAGTCTTAAACAAGGAATCAAGCGTGCTAAAAGGGGTCATGAAATAGCTTTAGCTAGCAGAATTAAGGAAAATCCCAAAGCATTTTATTCTTATATAAGAAGCAAGCGGGTAATTAGAGGAAAGATTGGTCACTAAAAGATAATGAAGGAAGGCTGTGTGCCGAACCTGAGAGAATGGGTGAGATTCTGAATGATTACTCTGCATCAGTGTTCACTGAGGAGAGGAACATGATGAATCTTGAGATTAGAGATAAAAGTTTGATTAGTCTGGATCACGTTGACATAAGTAGGAAAGATGTGTTGGGTAGGCTAGAGGTTATTAAGGTGGACAAATCCCCAGGACCGGATGGGATCTATCTCAGGTTGCTGAGGGAGGCGAGAGAAGAAATAGCTCGGGCCCTGACAGATATCTTTGTGGCATCCTTAAATGCAGGTGAGGTGCCGGAGGACTGGAAGGTTGCTCATGTTGTCCCCCTGTACAAGAAGGGTAGTAGGGATATTCCGGGTAACTACAGACCAGTGAGCCTGATGTCAGTGGTGGGGAACTTGCTTGAGAGAATACTGAGAGATAGGATCTATTTATACTTGGAAAGGAATGAGCTTATCGGTGATGGGCAACATGGTTTTGTGCAGAAATGATCGTGCCTTACCAATTTGATAGAGTTCTTCGAGGAAGTGACCAAGTTGTTAGATGAAGGAAAGGCTGTTGATGTCATATACATGGACTTTAGTAAGGCATTTGATAAGGTTCCCCATTGTAGACTAATGGAGAAAGTGAAGTCAAATGGTGTGCAGGGTGTTCTAGCTAGGTGGATAAAGAACTGGTTGAGCAACAGGAGACAGAGAGTAGTAGTTGAAGGGAGTTTCTCGAAATGGAGAAAGGTGACCAGTGGTGTTCCACAGGGGTCAGTATTGGGGCCACTGTTGTTTATAATACACACAAATGATCTGGAAGAGGCCACTGTTGGTATGATCAGCAAGTTTGCAGATGTCACAAAGATTGGTGGAGTGGCAGAAAGCATAAGGGACTGTCAGATAATACAGGAGGATATACATAGACTGGAGAGTTGGGCGGAAAAGTGGCAGATGGCTTTCAATCCAGACAAACGTGAGGTGATGCATTTAGGCAAGTCTAATTCTAGAGCGCATTATACAATGAATGGAAGAGCCTTGGGAAACGTTGATGCGCAGAGAGATCTGGGAGCACAGGTCCATTGTACCCTGAAGGTTGCTGCACAGGTGGATAGAGTGGTAAAGAAGGCATATAGTATGCTTGCCTTCATCGGATGGGATACTGAATATAAGAGCTGGCAAGTCATGTTAAAATTGTACAAGACATTGGTTTGGCCGCATTTAGAATACTGTGTACAGTTCTGGGCGCCACATTACCAAAAGGTTGTGGACGCTTTGGAGAGGGTGCAGAGAAGGTTTACGAGGATGTTGCCTGATATGGAAGGTGCGAGCTATGAAGAGAGGTTGAGTAGGTTAGGTTTATTTTCACTACAAAAAAGTAGATTGAGGGGGGACCTGATTGAGGTTTACAAAATCATGAAGGATTTTGGATAGAGACAAGCTTTTTCCAAGGGTGAAGGATTCAATAACGAGATGTCATGCTTTCAAAGTGAGAGGTGGAAAGTTTAAGGGGGATACACACGGTAAGTACTTCACACAGAGGGTGGTGGGCATTTGGAATGCGTTGCCAGCAGAGGTGGTAGAGGCAGGCATGGTTTATTTAAGATGCGTCTGGACAGATGCATGAGTAGGTGGGGAGCAGAGGGATACAGATGCTTAGGAATTGACCGACAGGTTTAGACAGTACATTTGGATCAGCTCAGACTTGGAGGGGCCAAAGGGCCTGTTCCTGGGCTGTAAATTTTCTTTGTTCTTTATTCTTTCTTCACTCTCCCAATTTTACTGGATTTCGCCTGTTATTTTTCTCAAGGTGGGGAAAGGATTACAGCAGGACTTATTTCATTCCAATTTTTGTGTTCTAAAGTTGTGAAGCCAGAGGGACTCTAGGAATAGTGTCCTGGAATAAATTATGTTTCCAACACATTTTCTCTTCTGCCAGGGAAACATATTGCCTATTGAGGATGTTTTTTGGAATTGAAGGTCAGGAAATCAAGAAACCTCCAGGGAGGAAAAGTCCAGGCCGGAAAAGGAAAAGAAACAGTAAAACATGGGAATGACAGCTCCAGTATATTCAGTTCGAAGTATTACTGTTTTTTTTACTAGTTTGTTTGAACTTGTGTCGAAAAATTGGGTAGCATGCTCAAACATTAGTCTTCTGTACCATTATGCCATGCAATACTAAAAACACATTTTACAAAAAGAATAAACATGTTATGAACAGAATATGTACTTACATTATAATATTAACAAGGGTACTTCTAAACTGCTCACGTTCCTTCTTTGAAGTGGCAAAACCATCAGAGCTTGAGCGAGTTCCTCCATTTGAGCTGACATCAGAAACCCCAGACTCCCAAGCTTTCCTTCGCTTGCGTTTTTGGGGAGGTGAACCCCCTATATTCAAGAAATTGTTCAGAATATTGTTTTCCTTTTTAAGTAGAGATAAACATCTGTCTTTGATCATTTCCATCAAGAGCTTAAAATTACAATAAAAGGTAGTTCCTTAAATTGCCATATTTCATAACTTTTTTTAAAAAATTACCCTTCAGCAACCTAACTGTTGACCATATGTTGGAACTGTTACAAATGAAAGGCACAAGGTGAAATTTAATGCCTCTCCTGGAGGAGGATTGGTGGTGGGGGTTAGTGCTGCAGTGTGGTCTGGGGTGAAAGAGTGTGTGAAGATACCCATTGCCTTCAAACCTCCCTCCAATTTAGACAGGTCAGGAAAAGTCAAGAACAACCTTTCTGCCCAGAGGTCAATTAACCAGTAGTACATAGGGGCAATGTCACACAGGCCTCCTGCCACAAAACCTCCAAAAGATAGGCCTAGGGTGGTAGTCTGTGCTCAATGGAGAAAACAGAGAAACTAGGAGCTCAGTTCTCTAGTGAGAACTGAGAAACTAGGAGCAAGACCCCGCTCAGTCCTTTAATTAGCACTTGCCCATTTTGCCAGATATCTCTGTCTGGAACCAGCCAAACCTGCTTAACTCAACTTTCTTGTTCAACTCTAGTGGTGACTCATGATGTAGGCCACACTGCAGTATCAGCTGTGGACATTGCTTTCAATGGTGCTGCAAGTACTCGGGAGATGCAGGCCCTCAAGCAGGTTTGGCATCCAACCTCCAGCAGGATTTTCAGGGGGAGTTCCAACACCCATCACCTGGAAGTCTGACATTGTTCAATTACGTGCCTGATTGGGATTAAATCTCATCGGGCCTCCCAGAAATGGTCAAGGAAGAGAGGTGTTTACTAGTTTTATAGCCAGGGGGTGATCATTCATTGGTTTTATTAAAATTCTCCCACTAATAAACAATATTTGTGTGATCGGAGATTTCAGGCAAAAATGGTCAACTTCAAATCTCCTAAGAGAAGACATTGGCCCATCATCTTCAGCTGCTTCATCAATCATTTCAGTATAAAGTCAGAAATGGGAATGGTTACTAATGACTGTACAGCCTTCAATCCATTATATTTAATTGTGTGTCATTTCTTCTGATTCCTTCTCGCCCTTCAACTGACAAGTTTAAAGCCAGTTCCAAAAGACCCACGGATGCATTGTGGTAACCAAACCAATGGTACAATCCCTTCTTAACCCAGGATTGACATCAGTGTAGCTTGGAGTGAAGGTGTCAAATGTTTATCAATTAAGTGAAAATGTGCAAAATTATCAAAGCTAACAGTCATTGACAAAATTGATGGAAACAATATGAAAATCTAATCCTCAAGAATGCTTTATGCATGTGATTCTCTATGAATTACAATACAATCTTGTTGCCATATTTCCAAGACATCAAACTTACTTGTTAAATTATTTTGCTCATTCTCATCCTCTGCTTGAAGGAAGAAAGAAGGCGAGGCTGATTGCCACAGTGGTTTGGACCGGCTCTAAAATGTTGTACAAACATATTGATAAAAACAGTGCTTGCTTTCTTTCAGACATGACTTTTTAATATGTGTTGTACTTTGGGAAGTTATGAAATGTCAGCTAAGCACAAGGCTGCTAAAGTTCTCCAAAGCAATTACTTCCACAATAATTTCATTTTATTAATATCTTAATCAATGGTAAATTCATCATAGTCCTCCTTGACCATAGGCTGCTCTCTCATTAGACAGACATTTAACCTGAGGGTCATCACGCCTCAGATGAATAGAGCTTGAGAAGGAAGGTCCTTCATGGTAATCTCAGTTGGGACAGGAATTGAACCCATACTGTTGATGTCATTCTATACTGCAAACCAGCCAACTGAGCAAACCAACCTCCAAAGGCTATGTTACATTTAACAATTATACAATGTTTCAAAGTATTACTTAGAAAATTAGCATTATCTTCTGTTTCTACATTTAGCACCTATTATTCATATTTGTGATAATAGGATGTAGTAGCAGGATAAGTTGAATTATGTGTCTACCACTGTAAAATAATAGATTTTCAGGCTTACTGTGGATAACAAAATACACACAGAATATCTACATTGAAAGATTTTAATGTAGTTAGTGTTGAGTTATAATTACAGTTTCAGAATATGTTGAGTTTCTATCTTAATTTCTGTGAAAAAAAGACTCATATGTCTTACTGGAATACTACTAACCCTCAAGCTTTGATATCATGACAGAACATGTATCAGAGATACAATAGGGTATTAAGAATCAGTACAGATATATGAGACACAAAGAAGACACAGAGAATACCAAGAAATATCAGGTGGAATCAATGCAGTAGGAAAGAGGGTTAACATTTCAAGTCTGTGACTTTCATCAAAAACGTTCCCTCACAATAACTCTTAGATCTGAATTAGTTTCATAGTTGCTTTTGAACCATCATTGCAAATGATTATGTGATAGTATGATAAACAACTTCGAAGTGATCATCAGAACCTAAAATTTAAACCACTTCCTTAAAATCCCTCCATCTATAACATCTATTGTTATTTGGGTGATAAATTTATTCTGTTTTATTCTTTGTTGCCAATAGCCAACTATATAGTTATATTATTTGATTGTCTCAGGACATTGATGCACAATAATCAATATAAAGATTAGAAATACGACCCTATGATTCCAATTTATTCAAATAATTTGCTATAGTGCAGTATAGAATGTAAGTACATTGTGTTAGACTTCTATCTACAAATACATTACCGCAGGTAACTGGGGTAAAAATGAGACTGCACTCCTTGGCAGCTTTCCTTTATTCTGTGTCTGTAAAATGCAACAAAAATTTCAAATTATAAATATGAAACGACTGAATTTTATGTGTCACACTAATTAAAAATCAGCTAATATGTTTTCATATACATTAGATGTAAAAGAAATTTTGAAATACGAAAAGTAAATGAAAGAGACAAGTCCGGAAAACAACCTCAATACCTGGAAACCCGAGGACTGATTCTAATGAACAATGACCTTTACTGGGAGGTCATGTTCAGTTTCAGATGGGCTAATCCAGTTTATGAAAATTCAACACTAATGAAAGTAAGAACAAAGAATCAAACGAAAGAGAGAACTTCACTTGAAACTTCCATATCCCCGGAATAACCTGACATGCTTCATTGTTCATCATTATTCTCAAGCATGATCCCTGTTATAGGAGGTGCAGCAAACACCTTGACACAGCAAGACCTAAAAAAATTGTAATGAGGCAAAAGTTAATCAGAGCACACTTGTACTTTGTCGAAAGGTGTCATTGAATTTGGCGCATCCAGTAAACAGGCAAATATGTATGGACCCTCATTTTAATGTTTCATTTGAAACTAATGGGCTGGGTTTTACAATTTCTGGCAATGGTTGTAAAGGAGTATATAAAATTGAGCAAAGCACAATCTCACTGCTTGTCTGTTTACCCCCAGTCTGTCTGAAAGTTTATGATATCTGGGGAAGTCATCAGGCTGCCTGACTGCCCTTAGGTCCATTGAAGCCATTAGGTAGTCAATTAAAGGGCCGATTAAGGGCCTCCCTCTGTAGCCGGTATTTTATCATAGGCAGGGCAGTGGAGGCAAACACCATGTGAAATCGCAGCAGATTTAGCTGTGGTGTCAGACAAGAGATTTCAGTTGCAGACGACCTGGACCAATCAGACACATTTCTGCCAAATACTATCTACTATTGTACATTAGCCTTAGAATCCTGAATCCCACCACTGTATTCCTGCAGAGACTCCAAAATCTGTTCTTACTTGGACTCCTCAACATAATGGGATTTTCTGTAGTCTGAAAAGGTGCTAGTGCTCTTACTGGCACTGCACTTACTAGCATCTCTCCCAGGGTTGGCTTCGAGAAATTATTACTATTCCCAGCAACAAACTTAGTACAATAGCCTAGAAATTGATGGGCACTGTGTCAATTTTTAAAGTGCTAATAATTGCCTAAGTCTACTACATAAAGAACAGGAAGCATACATTCATTACAAACTGGAAGCGTGTGCCATATTGGTTTAGACAAGAAACCAATATCTAAAGCCAACAAGCTGAAATTTCAACTTAACGGCCCAAAGCAGTTTGAAGAACTTGCTGCAAAATTGGTTTCCTCTGAGGCAGGCTACTGCACTTGAGGAACATAGCTGGCAACAGATGATCCCAAACTTCAACAAATCAATTCCATCCAATTACCATCTAATCAGTCTACGTTTAATCATCAGCAAAGTGATGGAAGGTGTTGCTAAAAATTCATTGAGCAGTACTTATGTGCCACAAACTACTTGTCAATATTCAGTTTGTCAGGGCCAGTTGATTCTAAACTTTATTAAGAGCTTGAATTCAGAGGGTCAGGAGAGGTGAGAGATACTGTCCTTGACATTAAGAAATCCTAGAAAAATGAAGTCAATGGCAATCAGGGTAAAACACTCTGCTGATTTGTACAAAGTGTTACAACATGGAGTAAACCCTCCCTGCCAATTTAAACCTGCAACACAGAAATGATTTAACCCATGCTGTAATCTGTTAAAATTTGAAAAGCAAGGAACTATCCCAAAAGTCAATATTTAAAGTAAAAATTAACAACTTTAATATTTTTAAGTCTAACAGAGAATAATTAACTAACAACTATTTATAACTCATTTATTTAAACCTATCTTTTACCTTTCCCCCCACACGCCCACAATACTAGTCCAATAAAACCTCTCATTAAGATCTAAAAAAAAATTCAAATTTCATAACCAGCCGAATCTTCGCTTGGTATCTTCCCCTGTAGATTTGCTCTCCAGGCCGGTGTCGGTCTTTTTTCCTGTGCAAACCCCCTCTCCAGACAGTTACCTCTCAGTGAGTTCTTAATGGCAGCCTTCAACTGTTGGTCTTTTGGCAGTTCTCCCTCAACCGTCCAAGTTTTCCCGGTCTTATACTCCAAAGCATCGAATCGTTTCATTAGTTTTAATATTGTCAAAATACCAAATTCAAACTTGATGGGAGTTTAGTATCTTGGGGCATAATTTAAACTGATTGGCCGAATTTGAATTTGTTTTATTAGTATCATAGCAATCCAGGAACTGCTAGCTGCTAGACCAAATGTTACATTGTAAACTTTCCAGTACTCCATGTTCTTCTCTAAGTCCTTTAACTCTCCTAAAGGTACGTAGATACCACTTACACCTTCATAGCGCCTCCCCCTTAAGAAAAAAATGAACCATCAAAATGAAAAGATGGCTTCATCTTTCTCTATTCTTTTTTCTATAAATATTTTTATTAAAGATCTTTTTAAATCTTTTACAAAACATCTGTATACAAAAAAAAGAATAACACCAAAAAATAGAAAAGCAGAGGCAGTACAACAAAGTCATGTCACGATACTATTAGTAATGAACAACCTACCAGAACAAACATTTCTACTTAAACTAAACGACAAACAAATTAATTAAATATTAAATTAAACTAAATTGAAGTAACTTAAATTAAATTATATCTCACTACTTTATTCTATTTCACTCATCATGCCTTCACTGATGCTACCATCCCTGGGAGCACCCGTATTCTTTTTCCCCCAGCTTCCCCCTCCCAGGGTCCCATGGGTACCTATACTGATTCCCACAGCTGTACCATGGGCCCTAATTAATATTACTGATAAGTGTGCATCAATATAATTTAAAAAGGGCCACGTCTTGTAAAAATGCTCCATTTTGTGGTGCACCATATTTGTGAGGTAGGCTTGGGGGAGATGCTCCATCACCAGCCTACGCCACCCCATAAGACCTGGTGATTTTTCGGATGTCCAATTCACTAGAAAGTTCTTCCTCAGACAGTGGGTAAGAATGTTAGACAATCTCTTCCCGTTTTCCCCAGAGAAGGCAAATTTGGCAACCCCAGAAGAAGAAATACCAGATCCACGTTAATTTCAATCCCCAGGATGTCCTTTAGCTCCCTTACTATAGCACTCCAGTATCTCTGGATCTTACAACATGACCAGTAGCAGTGTGTGAGAGTGCCTATACTAATTTTACATTTGGGACACCTTGATGACGCTCCTCTCTTGAACTTAGCTAGCCTCTCTGGTGCCATATGAGCCCTGTGTAAGATCTTCAATTACATGGCCTGCGCTCTGTTACATAATGAAATTTTCCTTACATTTCCCCAGATATCTTCCCATACCTCCAATGAAATATCCTCTCCTAGCTCCCGATTCCATGTCCTACAGAGTCCTTCCATGTCGCCCAAAGCACAATCTTTCTGTAAATGATACAAACTACTGACTGAAAGAGCATCCGTACTCTATTCTCCATGTCTGACTTGTAAAACGGAGCCAGGAATGTGGTCTTCCCCTATATATAAAATCCCTTATCTGAAAGTATCAGAAAAGGCTATTAGACAGCCCATATTTCTAAATGTCATCAAGACCTCCCCCTCGAACAAACCTCCCAGGCATGAGATTCCCTTATTCTCCAATAACTTGAAGCTGGAGTCCATTGCCCCAGGTTTAAATCCTTGGGCTCCCATCAACAGGGTAAATGGCGAGGTTTTAGACCAATTGCCGTCGTTTGCCTCATTATTCTCCAGGTTTTCATTATATTTAAAATGATTGGATTCTTACACCACTCAGTCATGGATTTCATCTTATCTATAAATAATAAATTAACTACAGAACATCTCAAGCGCAAGGCTTCAACGTCAAGCCAAATCAACTCTGAATTCCCCTGTACCCAGTCACTAACATATGCTAACAGGGCGCTTATTTGATATTTCTTCAAATCCGGAAGATCCACCCCTCCCTCACCCTGCAAATGCTGCCATTTAGTAAATATAATTAGAGGGTGCCTGTGACACCAAATAAAGGACCCTAGCCAACCATTGAGCCTCCATAACACTTGTCTGGGTAGCAACAATGAGAGCATTCTCATGGGGTACAGCAGGCGAGAAAGAACAATCATTTTAATCAGGGCTATTCAGCCCAACCATGATAACAGTAACCCCTCCCACCACTACAAATCCTGTTTTATCTTCTCCAATAGTTGTATAGTTAGCTTTAGACAGCTGGTGGAAGGAAGGGTAATAAAATTTCCCAAATACAAAAAACTGTTTGACGACCATCCAAACGGGAACTGCATTCCATCCTTCAGATTAGGCATCTCCACTAATCCCCCTCACCGGCATAGCTTCTGATTTTGTAAAGTTGATCCTGTAGCCCAAGAAACCGCCAAATAAATTAATTGTTTGAGTCAATAGAGGAACAGACTTCTCCAGATTGGTCAAGAACAAAAGGACGCCGTGATCTTATGCTTCCCCATTCCCACCCTTGGTGCCGCTATTTCAGGATCCCTCCTGATAGCCTCAGCTAACAGCTCAGTTGCCAAGGTGAATAACAGCAGTGCTGAAACTTTATTGCTGGAACAGCACAGCAGGTCAGGCAGCATCTAGGGAACAGAAGATTCGACGTTTCGGGCACATGCCCTTCTTCAGGAATGTGCCCGAAACGTCGAATCTTCTGTTCCCTAGATGCTGCCTGACCTGCTGTGCTGTTCCAGCAATAAAGTTTCAGCTTTGATCTCCAGCGTCTGCAGACCTCACTTTCTCCTCGAATAACAGCAGTGAGAGAGGACACACCTGTCGACTACCTCTCCCAATATTAAAATTATCTGACTTAGCACCGTTTGTAATGACTACCGCCTTAGGATCATTATACAGTACTGCCACCCACCTGGCAAAGGATCCTCCCAAACCAAAGCACTCGAGGAACCCAAACAGATACGGCCATTCTATCCAATCAAATGCCTTTTCTGCGTCTAGGGAGGCCACCAACCCCGGGATCAATCTTTACTGGCATATCTGCACTATGTCCATTACCCTCCTGATATTGTTGGAGGAGCCATGGCCCTTAACAAAACCTGTCTAATCTTCTTTTATAATATGGGGCAGGACTTTTTCCAACCTCACAGCCAGCATCTTGGATAGGATTTTAAAATCTACATTCAACCATGAAATTGGTCTGTACAAATAAAGGACCCTAGCCAACCATTGAGCCTCCGTAACACTTGTTTGGGTAGCAACAACAAGAGCACTCTCATGGGGTACAGCAGGTGAGAAAGAACATTCATTTTAATCGGGGCTATTCAGCCCAACCATGATAACGGCCTGTGGGCAGCACAGTGGCACAGTGGTTAGCACTGCTGCCTCCCAGTGCCAAAGACCCAGGTTCAATTCCCACCTCAGGCAACTCTCTGTGTGGAGTTTGCACATTCTGCCTGTGTCTGCGTGGGTTTCCTCCGGGTGCTCCGGTTTCCTCCCACAATCCAAAAAAAAATGTGCAGGTTAGGTGAATTGGCCATGCTAAATTGCCCGTGGTGTTAGGTGAAGGGGTAAATGTAGGGGAATGGGTCTGGGTGGGTTGTGCTTTGGCGGGTCGGTGTGGACTTGTTGGGCCGAAGAGCCTGTTTCCACACTGTAAGTAATCTAATCTAAAGCACATTCTTCAGGGTCTTTCCCTTTCTTTAAAATGAATTAGCCTCCCTGAGAGAGTGTGGCAGACAATCCTCTGCATATGAATAGTTTTACATCCCCAGAAGTGGCTCCACCAATACATTTAAGAATTCCTTATCGAATTTATTTGGAAATCCATCTGGCACTGGTGCTTTGCCACCCTGGAGATGCCTTATTGCTTCCTGCACTTCCTGTAGCATTATAGGCACATTCAACAAGGAAGCCTGTTCTGCGTTTACACCAGGGAAGTCCAAATTCTCAAAAAAGGGATTGCATTCTCACTGCACCGTGTTTGCCTCCATCCGACCGATATAGTTCTGCAAAGTATTCCCTATATCTAACATTGATCTTCTTCAACTCACAGGTAACCATGTCAGCCTTCTCCCTGACATACTTAATAGATTGGGAAGCTTTTTTCCTCCTAACCAAATATGCCAGATATGTACCTGGCTTTTCTCCAAGTTCAAACAATGTGCGCTCCCCTCCCACCCTGACTCGAGTCCTTTAATTCAAAGAATTCACAAAGTCCTTCGCCTTTTCTGCGGAGTCAAAGTTATATATCGTCCCTCCATGGGCGAAATGCAACACGCCCAGGTACCTCAAGGAATATTTAATGTTCAGGTCCCTTAATTCTTGCTTGACTTCCTCAAATACCCTTCTCTTCTTAATTAGGGCTCTTGAGCAGTCCTGAAAAAACATTATCTTTGAGCCTTTGTGCATTAAAGCCAGTGAATTTCTTCCCAGACTTCTTGCTGTTTCAATTATTAATTGTTTTTCTTTATAATACAGGAGCTGCACGAGGACCGCGCGGGGGCACAGGACCGTACATTGCAATCCTGTGGGCCCGCTCCACGCTCACCAGGCCCGACTCCAACTCCAGCCCCAGAAACTTTGGGAGCCACTTCTCCAGGAAGCCAATGAGGTCCTCACCTTCCTCGCATTCCGGAAGACACACGAGCCGTACGTTTTTTCTTCTATTTTCATTCTCCAGGTCGTCGACTTGTTCCTGAAGGACTCGAACCTGGTCTTCCAGTGTTTGGATCCTTCCTCCCAAGACCTCCATCACGGTGGACAATGTGCGGTCCTCTCCTCCACTGCCTCCATTCTTCGGTCCAGTAGTTGGATTTCCTGCTCATGCTTTTTCATCATGGCAGATAGTGGTTCTACTGCTGCTTCAATCTTCTCTCGGAGTTTGCCAAATAAATGCTGCTGTCCCATTAGATCCAAAGGGGCTGCCCTGGGAGTTTGAGCATTGGCTGCAGGTACCCCCGATGTAGTAGGGGAGTGTCCTA
Organism: Chiloscyllium plagiosum; assembly: GCF_037043375.1. NCBI lineage: Eukaryota > Metazoa > Chordata > Chondrichthyes > Orectolobiformes > Hemiscylliidae > Chiloscyllium > Chiloscyllium plagiosum. Next base: position 6,756,211 of record NW_028270145.1, read on the forward strand.
CCTGCTGTACTCCTTTAGGCAACTTTGCTTTATTCATTTTCATTCTGGCCTTAAAGATGTCACACACAATTCCAGCAGCTCCAGGTTATCAGCAAATTTAAATTAGCACTTTTTTCTCCTGGGGGTGGTTGGTGAGGGAGTGGTAAAGGTCCACCTTGCCCTGAGGTATGGCACAGAGCCCAGGATAGCAGACCACTCAGACGACTGCCATCTTGGATCTCCCTTTCTCTATTCTTTAATGCATTAGCATAACATACAGATAATTTTGATCTAAGTTCACCATAACTTCTTCCAATACACCTATATATATAAAACATTAAACAAATACAAATCATCTAAACTTTATCAGTTAAATCTGCGAAATTACATCTGCAATTACATGCTTCCAACCGTAACATGTACGATTTGTAAATTAGAAGCTTGTAACATAAGACTCCAACTAAATAGTCTCATATTCTTGTCTTTAAAGCAGTCTAAGACTGTAAGAGGATTGTGATCCATGTACATAACCGTCTACAACACATTTTTCATGACATACACATTATAATGTTGTAAGGGCAGTACCAAACTCAAGACTTCTTTTTTGATTGTAGAATATTTCCTCTGTTGCATGTTGAGTTTCTTTGAAAAGTAACCAACAGGCAGTTCAATCCCATCCTCATCTTCCTGTAGCAATGCAGGTCCAACTCCTATGTCACTAGCATCGGTGGAGACTTTCAAAGGTTTTTATAAGTTTGGTATTGCTAAAACTGGTTTGGTGGTTAATATTGCTTTCAAATGGTCAAATGTATCCTGGCATTATCCTGTCCACCATAACTTTTGTGCTCTTCTTCAGCAAATCGGTTAACAATGCCACAACACTGCTGAAGTTTGGAACAAACTTCTGATAGAATCCGCTGAGGCCGAAGAGTTGAAGCACCTCTTCTTTTGGAGGTTGGCCATAGAAATTCCTTGATCGCCTTCATAGAACATAGAACATAGAACATTACAGCGCAGTACAGGCTCTTCGGCCCTCGATGTTGCACCGCCCTGTCATACTAATCTGAAGCCCATCCCACCTACACTATTCCATGTACATCCATATGCCTGTCCAATGACGACTTAAATGCACTTAAACTTGGTGAACCTACTACTGTTGCAGGCAAAGCATTCCATACCCTTACTACTCTCTGAGTAAAGAAACTACCTTTGATATCTGTCTTATAGCTATTTCCCCTCACTTTAAAGTTGTGTCCCCTCGTGTTTGCCGTTCCCATACTTGGAGAAAGGCTCTCCCTGTCCACCCTATCTAACCCTCAGGTTATCTTGTAAGTCTCTATTAAGTCACCTCTCAACCTTCTTCTCTCTAATGAGAACAGCCTCAAGGCCCTCAGCCTTACCTCGTAAAACATTCCATCCATACCAGGCAACATCCTAGTAAATCTCCTCTGCACCCTTTCCAAAGCTTCCACATCCTTCTTATAATGTAGTGACCAGAATTGTACACAATACTCCAAGTGCGACCGTACCAGAGCGTTGTACAGCTGCATCATAACCTCCTGGTTCCGGAACTCAATCCCTCTATTAATAAAGGCCAAAACACTGTATGCCTTCTTAACAACCCTGTCAATCTGGGTGGCAACTTTCAGGGATCTGTGTACATGGACACCGAGATCTCTCTGCTCATCTGCACTCCCAAGAATCTTACCATTAGCCTAGTACTTTGCATTCTGATTACTCCATCCAAAGTGTATCACCTCACACTTGTCCACATTAAACTCCATTTGCCACCTCTCAGCCCAGCTCTGCATCCTATCTATGTTTCTCTGCAACCTACTACATCCTTCGTCACTATTCACAACTCCACCAACCTTAGTGTTGTCCGCAAATTTACTAACCCACCCTTCTAAGCCCTCATCCAGGTCATTTATAAAAATGACGAACAGCAGTGGACCCAACACCGACCCTTGCAGTACGCCACTAGTAACTGGACACCAAGATGAACATGTTCCATCAACTACAACTCTGTTTTCTTTCAGCAAGCCAATTACTGATCCAAACTGCAATGTCTCCCACAATCCCATTCCTCCGCATCTTTGCCTTCCATGGGGTCAACCTTCCATGACCGATATTATGTCACAAGAATGTCACCTCTGCTTTCGCAAATTCAGTTTTATTTAAGTTTGTTACTAGTTTTGCTTCTCGTAGTCATTCAAAGAGGTCTGCCAACTGTACCATGTGATCTTTCCAGGACTTATTAAAGATCACTACGTCATCCAAATAGACTGTACAGTTTGTTAACCAGCCACAACTCTGTTCATGAGTCTTTGGAATGTGGCAGGTGTGTTCTTCATTCCAAAGGACATCACTTTAAACTGATTTGGCTCATTTGAGGTTAAAACGCAGAAATTTCTTTCACCATCTCTGATAAAGGTACCTGCCAGCAACCACGCATTAAGTCCAACTTGGTGATGTTATTCACTTGTCCGACTTTCACATTACAGTCCTCCAATCTCGGAACTGGATATGAGCCCGATATTGTAATGGCATAGACCTTCTGATAATCCACGCAGAATTGATGGGTCCTGTCTGGTTTGGGAACTAAGACGATTAGTGAACTCCATTTGCTCTGGCTTGGTTCGATGATATCCTCATCAAGCATGGCCTCCACCTCCTTCAAGACCTGTCTGGCTTTGAAAGGATTAAGCTAATAGGGGTATTGTTTTATCGAAACAGTATTCCCTACATCTATTTCATGTACAATAGCATTAGTCCTCCCCAACTGATTTGTACATATGTCCTTTTACTGCAGTAACAAACCTTTCAACTGCATCCTACGCTCATGAGACAGACAGCTTACTAAACTATCCCACTCCTCAAGGACCTCCTCATTTTTTAATCTATTTTGAGGCACATCAAAATCCACATCATCTGGATTTGATTCCTCACTCTGCAGGGCAGTAACTAACACCTGTTTCTCCAGTTCTTTCTCTCTAGTATAATACAGTTTCAACATGTTCACATGACATACTCGATACCTTTTTTTTCTATCTGGCAAGTTTACTACATTGTTCACCTGACTCAACTTTTTCTCAATTTGATAGGGACCACTAAACCTGGTTTTGAAGGGATCTCCTATCACTAGTACCAATACTAAGACGTCATCCCCTCGGGAAAATATTTGGGTCTCAGAGCTTTTATCTGCCACCTGCTTCATTATATTCTGTGCCTCTTTCGGTGCTGTTTGGCTAACTCACCTACTTAATTTAATCTCTCCTTTACCTCCGATACTTAATCTAAGTGTGAGATCTCCAACTTTGTTCCTATCAAATTTTTGTTTAATTAATTTCAAAGGGCCTCTCACTTCATGCCCAAATATTAACTCAAAGGAAATGAACTGAGTAGATTCATTTGGGGCATCTCTAATGGCAAACAATACGAATGGGATATCTTTATCCCAATCATTCAGATAATCCTGACAGTATGCTCTCAACATGGTCTTCAAAGTTTGATGCCGGCTTTCTAAACTCCCTGGAATTCAGGATGATATGCACTGGATTTAAAGTGCTGTATACCTCAGCTATCCATAACCTCCTTAAACAGCCTAGTAGTAAAATTTGACCATTATTCAGACTGAATCTCTCTGTACGGCCCATACTATGCGAAGAAAGCTACCATCTTTTTTGCCTTGATACTCCGTAATGGAATTGCCTCCGGAAATCTGGTTAACAAGTACTGGTTCCCACTTTTAGTTTTTGGGAGGGGACCTACACAATCAATTATAACCAAGAATTGGCAACAAAGGTGCTGACTTTAATACTACCTGTGCCTTACCTATCATTGGCAAGTATGACACATACAGCAAAAGTTAACCACACTTTTGTGTATTCCAGGCCAATAAAATATGTTTTTGTACCTCAGCTTGAGTCTTGCATACCCCTAGGTGACCTCCTATAGGTAGTTCATGTGCTATCCATAACACCTCCTGTCCGTATGCTACCAGCAACACAATCTGGTGCACTTTGGTCCATTTCTCTTCTGCACTAACCAGCCGTGGTCTCCGTTTCTGTCTGAGGATTCTATCTTTCAGATAGTAACCATCAGGAATATTCTCTCCCTCCTTTTCAGAATACAGATCCTCATATACATCTTTTATCATCTTGTCTTGCTGTTGCAAGTCCCTTAGCCTTTCAGGATTAAACACTTCTGCCTGACCCTCTGCCTGTTCAGGTTTTTCCTGCACCATTACGTCAAACAGGGTATCTGCTAACTGAACCTCAACTCCTTCATCTTTCTCTTAATTTTTGCTTTGTGCTGTGACTTATGATAGTGGGATCTGGTTAATACATAGTCTGGGGAGGAAAAACAGGATATTTATGCTTTAATTCTTCAGTTTTTTGGTCTTCCTTGGGCTTCTCCACAACAAGGGCTGTCACTCCCACCTTGGATCCTGCCAAACCATTCCCAAGAACAAACTGAATTCCTGGAACTGACACTCTGTCAATCACTCCCAATGTTACTTTCCCAGTCTTGAGTTGGCACTCCAACCTGATCTTGCATAGGGGAATGCTAGATTTTTGTCCATCTGTCCCACAAATTACCACACTCTCAGGTAACAGATCAGAAAGAGTGCATATTCACTCATTCCTTACTATCAGCAACTGGTTAGATCCTGTATCTCTCAAAATTATAACTTCTTGTCCTTTTCCCCTTGTTCTTTATGAGTAAATTTTACCCACAGAGTTGAACTGTTTGTAGAGATCAGGCACTAACTCCATACCCAGCCTCTGCCTAGGCTGTGCACTGTCCTGCTCTTCGGCTCTTCTCGTGGTCTCCTTTACTACCTTCACTCATGCCACTGGCGTAGCTTCTTTTCCCACAGTGCCTTTCTTTAACAACCAGAACTGTGACTTTACATATCCCACCTTCTGGCAGTGAAAACACCTTTTCCCAGTGCCCATCTGAAACCACCGGCACTGTAATTTTCTGTATCTTACTCCATTACAGTGAAAACACCTGAGGCCTTTCACCTCCTTTCCACCCTCTTGGGCTTCTTTAACCTGTGGTAACCAGTGTTCTCTACTCTTTCTTTCATAGTGTAGGATCTCCCCTTCTCTCAACTTCTATTCCTCACAGGATGAAATTCTGGCTGGAAGCTTGTCTTATGCACCAACATGTATTCATCTGCTAATTCTGCTGCCTCTCTCACTTCCTGAACTTTCTGTTCCTCCACATGAATTCTCTGGAAGTGAGTTTTTAAATTCCTCCAGCAAAATAATCTCTCTTAGAGTCTCAAAGATCCTATCTATCTTTAAAGCATGCACCCATCTATCAAAATGACTATGTTTAATTCTTTCAAACTCAACATAAGTCTGACCTGGTTCCTTCTTTATATTTCTGAACCGCTGTCTGTATTCTTCTGTTACCAATTCGTAAGCACTTAAAATAGCCAGTTTAACCTCTTCATAATCTCTTGACCCATCATCTCACAGTGCAGCAAATATCTCACTAGTTCTGCCTACCAGTTTAGTCTGAACTAGCATTCCCATAAATCCTTGGACTACTCCATCTGCCGAGCCGATTTTTCAAATGAAATAAAAAATGTGGCAGCGCTTTAATCTCTTTTAATTTCCATCCTGTTAACTTAACTTTGCTGACCAATTCACAACTTCTCAAGTTCAACTTCTCTCTCTTTGTCTCTTCCTTTCTTCTCTCGCTTTCTCTCTCTCTTTCTTCTCTTTCTCCTTGCTCAGCTAAGAACATTCTCTTTTTCCTCTCCCTCTCTTCCTCCTTTTCTCTCCCTCTCTTTCTCTTTTTCTCTCTCTTCTCTTTTTCTTTCTCTTTCTTCTCTCTCCCTTTGTTTATCTTTTAATTCCATTTTCCTCAATTATAGTTTAAGTTGTTTTGCCTCCACTGCACTTGTCTGTTCCTCTGATACATCTAAGTGTTTGAGTAATTCCCTTACATTTTCAGCTTTACTTTTGTCTTTGGTTAACCCAAATCTAACTTATTTGCTAATTCTAAAAGTATGGCCTTTTTCTTTCCTTCTAAACTTTCTTGGCAAATTTGAAATCATCTTCAAATTCCAAAACCTCTTTAGAAATTTTAAAAGCCATTTCTCTCACTTTTAATTTAATCAACCACAAGTCACTGAAATTAAACAAATTGTCTCACCTACGTTTTATTTAAACATCTAGAACACTATCCTGCAAGTGTTTAAATCTGCTGGGATTTTTCATATCCCCAAATCTATTCAAATCTGTCTGAACCAGTTCAAATCCCAGACAAGCCCCCAAATTGTTACAACACTGGGTAAACCTTCCCTGCTAATTTAAACCTGCAACACAGACATGATTTAACCCATGATGTAATCTGTTAACATTCGAGAGGTAAAGAACTATCCCAAAAGTCAATATTTAAAGTAAAAATTAACAACTTTAATTTTTTTTCAAATCTAACATAGAATAATTAATGAACACCTATTTATAACTCATTTATTTAAACCTATCTTTTACCTTCCCCCCAACAATACTAGTCCAATAAAATCCCCGATTAAGATTTACAGTAAAAATCAAATTTCATAATCAGCCAGCTGTCAAATCTTCTCTTGGTATCTTCCCCATAGATTTGCTCTCCAGGCCTGTGTTGATCTTTTTTCCTGTGCAAACTCCTTCTCCAGACAGGTACCTCTCAGAGAGTTCTTACTAACAGCCTACATCTGTTGGCCTTTTGGCAGTTCTCCCCTAACTGTGCAATTTTTCCCTGCCTTATACCCCAAAGCATTAGATCATTTCATTAGTTTTAATATTGTCAAAATACCAAATTCAAACTTGATTGGAGTTTAGTATCTTGGGGCATAATTTAAACTGATTGGCCGAATTTGAATTTTCTTTTGTCTCATTGCAACCCAGATACTGCTAGCTGCTGGACCTAATGTTACACTGTAAATTTTCCAATATTCTGTGTTCTTCTCTAAGTCCTCCAACTCTCTTAAAGGTACAGTACCCCTTATACCTTCATAACAAAAGGAAGCTATTATGGCTATGGGACATCAATCATTGTGAACACAGAATATCACTACAAGTGTTTTTAAATCAATCTGTTCAGCCATGTTTTGACACACCACTGGAGCAGGTGGGACTTGAATCCAGGTTTTCTGGCTCAGATGTAGTGTTGAGACTTGAAGGCCCTCACTGGACTCAAAATGTTAATGCTGCTTTCTTCTCACAGATGTTGCCAGGCCTGCTGCATTTCACCAGCAATTTCTGTTTTTTTGTGTTTTTTTTTAAAACATGGTCTTAAAAACGTATTGAAAAAGTTTTCATTAAACAACAGAAATTTAAAACATGTTTAAAATTACCACAAGATTTCAAGAGTTTTTTTTCAACAGAATATGTGAAAGTACAACATGATATAGGCGTAGATCAGGTAGGTAAAAGAGGATATGAGATAACCTTGGCAAATAAGGTTTAAGGGTAATCCAAAGAGATTCTACAAGTACATTAAGAGCAAGAGAGCAACTAGAGAGAGAGTAGGGCCCCCAAAGGATCAGAGAGGTTGGCTTTGTGTTAAGCTTCAGGAGATGAGAGAGATATTTAGAAAAATATTTCATGTCAGTTTTTACTGTGGAGAAAGAAGTGGAGGCTAGAGAAGTCAGAGAAACAAATATTGATGACTATCCCAGGATGTTATGGGAAGTTAGCGAGGAAATTGTGGCCTTTTTCAGAAATGGTTGTACCATCTATTACTATGGGTGAGATGCCAGATGATTGGAGGGTGGCTAGTGTTGTGCCTTTATTTAAGAAGGGATGTGAGAAGTCCGGGAACTATAGACTCGTGAGTCTAACTTTGGTGGTGGGTAAGCTGTTGGATTTGATTTGAAAGATAGGATTGAGTTTTTTGAGGAAGTAACTAAGAAGATTGATGAGGTCAAAGCAGTAGACATTGCTTACTTAGACTTTTGTAAAGCCTTTGACAAGATTCCACATGGTAGATTAATTACTAAAGTGAGATCACATGGGATTTAGAGTGAGCTTGCCAATTGGATACAAAATTGTGTTTACAGCAGAAGACAGAGAGTAATGGTGGAGGGTTGTTTTTCAGACTGGAAGCCTGTAACCAGTGGTATCCACAGGGTTTGATGCTGGGTCCACTTATGTTTGTCAATTATATAAATGATTTACATGAGAATATAGAAGGCATGGTCAGTAAGTTTGCAGATGACACCAAAATTGGTGGTAAGTGGACAGTGAAGAAGGTTATCTCAGATTACGAAGAGATCTTCTTCAGGAATGGCTTATGCCCGAAACGTCAATTCTCCTGTTCCTTGGATGCTGCCTGACCTGCTGCGCTTTTCCAGCAACACATTTTCAGCTCTGATCTCCAGCATCTGCAGCCCTCACTTTCTTCTCGTGGGACTAATTTAGTTTGGGATTATGGTCAACATAGACTGGTTGGATGAAGGGTCTGTGCTGTATGTTTCTATGACTCTATGTCACCTGGTGAACTGTGCCCTACCAATTCTCAGAACAGAAAAGAGTTGACTATTTCTGCTGACAGTTCTTAAATCTTATCACCCACCTGCTGTATGGTGAGGTGTGATTTTGAGCAGGACTACATTTTGAATTTCGAAATTACGTTTATGTTTGGTCAAATTCACAGGTGACACAAAATTTGATAGCATGGTAAACAGTGAGGAGGAAAGCTTTAGCCTATATGAAGATATATGAACAATGGTAGATGGAGTTTGATCCAGAATAGTATGAAGTGATGTATTTTGGGAGGACTAAAAAGGCAAGGGAGTACATGGTGATGGTAGAACTCTAGGGTTCACACAGGATCTGCAGGACCACAGTCTCCATGTACATAGATCCTTGAATGCAACAAGGCAGGTGGATAGGGTGGTTAGGGAAGCATACGGGATACATAAATTAATTCTTGAATCACTGAATAGAAGAGTTGGGGTGATTATGATGGAGCAAATACAACTGCAGACGGGCAAGAAATGCTCGTCAGCCAGCAATGTCCACATCCCACAAATAAAATGAAAAAGCTGTATAGGACATTATTAGACCACAGCTGGAGTACTGTGCGCAGTTCTGGTCACCACACTTTTAGAAGGATATGATTACTCTGTAGCGGATGAAAAGGAAATCTACCAGGGTGTTGCCAGTGTTGGGATGTTTCGGATAAGAGAGACTATGTAGACTAGGACTGTTGTCCTTGAAGCTGAGAAAGCCAATTAGAAACTTGATTAATGTCTAAGAAACTATGTGGGACATAGACAAGTTTGATAGAAATACATTTTTTCCCTTTTTAGAGAGGTCAAATTGTAGGGGGCATAGATTTAAGGGAAGGAGTAGGAGGACTAGAAGGGATTTAAGGGGAACTTATCTCACCCAGACAGTGGCGGGCAGTTGGAATTCATTACATGAAAAAATGGTAGAGAGTGGAATCATTGCACCATTTAAGAAACATTTTGACGAACACTTGAAATGCCACAGCAAACAAGGCTTTGGGGCAAGTGCTGGGAAATGAGATTAAAGTGGATGGGCGCTTGATGTCTTCCTGGACACAATGGTCCAAAGGTCCTTTCCGTTCTATAATAGTCCGTGGACTCTAAGTTGTCAGAGAGCACTGTGCAGAGCTTTCGCTCCACAGATCCCACAACATTCCCTGTGATGCAGCCGATCCAGAGGCACCGTCATTACTGAAGCACCTTAGTGGTGGCAGGCCACCTGCTCAATGCAGCAACACTCTGACAAATCTAGGAACTCATAACAGCAACTCCAAAAGCATTCTGGAGTATTTCCAAAGAAATTACAATGGTAGAAGTTCTTTTTAAGGAAAGCCTTAATTGCAATTCATGTATTTCCAGCCTAACTTGCAGCTTTATGCTTGTTTGATTGACAAATAATCCTTTCTGGATAAATACTAGCTGTGTCTAACTTTGCTTGTTATCAACCAATTCAGGCATTGGCACTCCTTAGTGACTTTAGGCCACAGTATCCTTCGAAGAATCGATAGTGAGGCAGCCCTCTATAAAATCGTTGATAATCCAACTATTGTGTATAAATCAAGTCAGCATTTATTGATAAATTGGCTGCACACAAATGAAGCTATGGCTCACACCAGGCTGTCATTTCATGCAAATAATGTGATTTCATGCAAATATTTCTTGTAAATGACATTACATTTATTATAAAAATACACTTGATTAAAAATAAAGTACACAGATGCTGGAAATAATGAAACAAACACAGAAATTGCTGGAGAAAGTCTGACAGCATCTGTGGAAAGAAAGACAAATTTAACGTTTCGAGTCCGAAATGACAGCTCTCCAAAACTAGGCTGTTTGTTTCATTCTATAAACCCATTCAGTAAGAAATGCACTGTAGTATCAACATTGAAACTCCAACTAAATTGAGGGAAAAAGTTCTCAATTGTACTACATGCTTTCCCAATGATAGTTTTAATGGGCACATTTATATTTCAGGTAGAGTACATTCACCATCTGTAAATAAGTGATAAAAACTGAAAGAACTGTGGATGCTATAAATCAGAAACAAAAATATAAGCTGCTGGAAATGCTCAGCAAGTCTGGCAGCATCTGTGCAGAGAAATCAGAGTTAACATTTCAGGTCTGGTGTTCCGAGGAAGGGTCACTGTACCCGAAATGTTAACTCTGATTTCTCAGCACAGATGCTGCCAGACCTGCTGAGCTTTTCCAGCAACTTCTGTTTATGTAAATAAGTGATGTTGTCCATAGGAAAAGGCTCACTGGATCCAAAGCTGCTTCTCTCCACAGATGCTGCCAGACCTTGCTGAGTTTCTCATGCCATTGCAGCTTTTGTTGTCTCCAGGGCTCTCGTGGTAGCATCTGAGGCTACCAAGGCTCAAGTCCCACCTACTCCAGAGGTGTGCAGTGGCATTTATGGAAAGGACTCTGAAACCAGTCATGCTGTAGCTACTAATTGGGGAATGCGGGTGAAGAGACGTTTGGGTCAGTCCCAGTTCCCAGTGATGGATATGGTGAGTGGTGAGTGTAGCACAGGGGTTTGCTGTGCTGTAATGTTACCTGTCTCTCTGCCTCAAGGTCTGCTCCCTCTTTGAGGCACTGGCAGAGCGCGGATTCCTCCATCCTCCATCCGCCGACACCAGCTCCTCAGTGTTGTGTGCGTCGGCAGGAGGGCGCGTTGCTCGGCAACACAAAACTCCCACTCAGCCGGCGGCACGATGAATTGCTGCACGGCAAGTCGCGATTTTTTTTTAAAAAGAAATGATAACACACGAGAGAAGAACGAATCCGGCATTAACATCAATCAGGGGGCAGTTCCGTCCGCCGTTGGAAATCCAGCCGGAGCCGTTGTCTGTTTGAAAATGGCAGCACCGTTTCCAAGGTAACGATTGTTCCGAAGGTGCCGGAGAAACAACGGGGAGGGCAGGTTTTTTTTTAAATTTCAAAAATATACTTTACTCATAAAGTAATTTGATGGTCTATACAGTTGATCACGCCATACATACGTAAATATTTACATACAGAAATCAGAATTTATCATTTTTATTCACAGTTTATCAATCATATGTCCATATATTTAGCTGAGGCGTCAGCGGAGCCCAAATGACTGTGCAGGCCCCTTGTTCTTCTTTAGGTAGGCAGATGTTACACGGTGGTCTTTCCCCACCGCGCCTTGGCGGCAGCTGCCCCAAGCTTCAGCGCGTCCCTCAACACGTAGTCCTGGACCTTGGAATGTGCCAGTCTGCAACACTCAGTCGGGGTCAACTCCTTCAGCTGGAAGATCAACAGGTTTCGGACCGCCCAGAGAGCGTCCTTCACCGAGTTGATGATCCTCCAGGCACAGTTGATGTTCGTCTCGGTGTGCGTCCCGGGGAACAGGCCGTAGAGCACGGAGTCCCGCGTCACGGCGCTGCTCGGGACGAACCTCGACAAACACCACCGCATTCCTCTCCAGACTTCTCCTGCGTAGGCACATTCCAGAAGGAGGTGTGTGACAGTCTCGTCCCCACCCGTAGCCACTTCGAGGGCAGCGTGCGGTGCGGCTGAGAGTCCGGGCGTGCATAAAGGATCTCACAAGCAGAGACCTTCTCACCACCAGCCAAGCCATGTCTTGGTGCTTGTTGGAAAGTTCTGGCGATGAGGTATTCTGCCAAATGGCTTTGACATTCTGCTCAGGGAACCGCTCGATAGGATCTGCCCTCTCCTTTTCCCGAAGGGTCTCAAGGACACTACGTGCTGACCACTTCCTGATGGACTTGTGGTCAAAGGTGTTTTTCTTCATAAACTTCTCCACGAAGGACAGGTGATACGGAACGGTCCAACTACTCGGAGCGTTCCGCGGCAGCGAGGCCAGGCCCATCCTTCGCAACACCGGGGACAGGTAGAACCTCAGTATGTAGTGACACTTGGTGTTTGCGTAACGGGGATCCACACACAGCTTGATGCAGCCACACACAAAGGTGGCCATCAGGGTGAGGGTGGCATTGGGTGTATTTTTACCCCCGTTGCCCAGATCTTTATACAGTGAGTCCCTTCGGACCCAGTCCATCTTTGACCTCCATATAAACTGGAAGATGGCCCGGGTGACTGCAGCGGCACAGGTTCTGGGAATAGGCCAAACCTGTGCCACGTATAATAGCAATGGCAGTGCCTCACATCTGATGACCAGGTTTTTTCCCGCGATGGAGAGCGACCGTAGCTTCCATCTGCCCAGTTTCTGCCTCACTTTGCTGATACGCTCCTCCCAAGACTTGGCGCACGCCCCAGCCCCTCCGAACCAAATACCCAGCACCTTCAGGTGGTCGGTCCTGACGGTGAAGGGGATCGAGGATTGGTCGGCCCAGTTCCCGAAGAGCATGGCCTCGCTCTTGCCTCGGTTTACCTTGGCCCCCGAGGCCCATTCGAACTGGTCACAAATGCACATGAGTCTGCCCACAGACAGCGGATCCGAGCAGAAAACGGCGATGTCACCCATATACAGGGAGGCCTTAACCTGCAGGCCCCCGCTGCCAGGAATAGTCACCCCTCTCAGGCTCGCATCCTTCCTGATGGACTCGGCAAATGGTCTATGCAGCACACAAACAAGGCAGGAGAGAGGGGGCAGCCCTGCCTGACTCCAGATCTGACTGGGAAGCTATCTGATTCCCACACGTTGATTGAGACTGCACTGACAATGTTGGTGTGGAGCAGTCTGATCCAATTGCAGATTCCCTCCCCAAAGCCCATTTTGGAGAGAACATCTCTCATATACCTGTGTGATATCCTGTCAAAGGCTTTCTCCTGGTCCAGGCTGATCAGGCAGGTGTCCAACCCTCTGTCCTGCACGTAGGCGATCGTATCCCTGAGGAGTGCGAGACTCTCAGCGATCTTCCTGCCCGGCACAGCACAGGTTTGGTCAGGGTGAATCACCGACCCTAGAGCAGACCTGACCCGGTTGGCGATTACCTTTGACAGAATTTTGTAATCTGCATTCAATAGTGAGATTGGTCTCCAATTTTTGAGTTCCTCCCTCTCCCCCTTCCGCTTGTAGATGAGGGTGATGATGCCTTTCCTCATGGATTCACTCATGGTACCTGCCCGAAACATACTGACATACACCTCCAGCAGGTCCTGGCCAATCAAGTCCCACAGAGCGGAATAGAGCTCGACCGGTAAGCCGTCGCTTCTGGGAGTTTTATTCTTTTCGAAGGAGTCGAGGGCCTTGATCAGCTCGTCCAGAGATAGCGGCTGGTCCAGCCTCTCCCGTGTTCTGTCATCTAAGACCTCCGTGATAGATGTCACGGAGCTCTCTTTGTGCACCTTCTGGAAGAAGAAACGTGAACACGTCTCATCCTGCTCCACCGAGCGGACCCTGCACCGGAAGATTATCTTGGAGGCCTCCAAAGCAAAGAGCGAGGCTTGCTTGCCCTTCACCTCCTTGAGGTCCTCTTTGACCTCCACCCCCATCGTCTGCAGCAGGAGCAGGTTCTGCATACTTTCCTGGAACTGGGACAGTTTTCCCCGCCTCTCTCTCACCTCCTGAACACCTTTGAGGATGAAGAACCTCTTGATGTTCCCTTTTAGTGTTTCCCATCAGTCCGCTGGGGACTCAAAGAGGGGCTTCACGGTTCTCCAACCTGCGTAATCCCTCTCGAGCTCCTCAATGTTTCCCAGGGTCAACAGCTTTGTGTTCAGCTTCCACGTTCCCTTACCAGCCCGCTGCTCGTCCTGTAGGTGACAGTCGGCCAGCAGAAGGCAGTGGTCGGAGAACAACACCGGCTTGACGTCGGTGGATCTGACCGAGAGTGTTCGGGACACAAACAGGTAATCTATCCTTGAGCGGATAGACCCATCTGCCCGTGACCAGGTGTATCTAGCAGGCAGTACATGTCCGCTTTTTTTTTTCTCAAAAATATACTTTATTCATAAATAATTTGATGATCTGTACAATTGGTCATGCCATACGTATGTAAACATTTACATACAGAGATCAAAACTTATCATTTTTATACAGGTCTGTACATTTTTTGATCATATGCCCATATAATTAGCTGAGGCGTCAGCAGAGCCCAAATGACTGCATGGGCCCCCTGTTCTTCTTTAGGCAGGCAGACTTTACACAGTGGTCTTTCCCCACGGCGCCTTGGCGGCAGCTGCCCCAAGCTTCAGCACGTCCCTCAACACGTAGTCCTGGACCATGGAATGTGCGAGTCTGCAACACTCAGTCGGGGTCAACTCCTTCAGCTGGAAGATCAACAGGTTTCGGACCACCCAGAGAGCGTCCTTCACCGAGTTGATGATCCTCCAGGCACAGTTGATGTTCGTCTCGGTGTGCGTCCCGGGGAACAGACCGTAGAGCACGGAGTCCCACGTCACGGCGCTGCTCAGGACGAACCTTGACAAACACCACTGCATTCCTCTCCAGACTTCCTCTGCATAGGCACATTCCAGAAGGAGGTGTGTGACAGTCTCGCCGCCCCCCCCGCAGCCGCTTCGAGGTCAGCGTGCGGTGCGGCTGAGAGTCCGGGCGTGCATAAAGGATCTCACAGGCAGAGACCTTCTCACCACCAGCCAAGCCATGTCTTGGTGCTTGTTGGAAAGTTCTGGCGATGAGGCATTCTGCCAAATGGCTTTGACAGTCTGCTCAGGGAAATGCTCGATAGGATCCGCCCTCTACTTTTCCCGAAGGGTCTCAAGGACACTACGTGCTGACCACTTCCTGATGGACTTGTGGTCAAAGGTGTTTTTCTTCATAAATTTCTCCACGAAGGACAGGTGATACGGAACACTCCAACTACTCGGAGCGTTCCGCGGCAGCGAGGCCAGGCCCATCCTTCGCAACACCAGGGACAGGTAGAACCTCAGTATGTAGTGACACTTGGTGTTTGCGTACCGGGAATCCACGCACAGCTTGATGCAGGCCCTCACAAAGGTGGCCATCAGGGTGAGGGTGGCATTGGGTGTATTTTTCCCCCGTTGCCCAGATCTTTATACAGTGAGTCCCTTCGGACCCGATCCATCTTTGACCTCCATATAAACTGGAAGATGGCCCGGGTGACTGCAGCGGCACAGGTTCTGGGAATAGGCCAGACCTGTGCCACGTATAATAGCAATGACACCTGATGACCAGGTTTTTTCCCACGATGGCAGACAGTACACATCCGCTGCTTCAAACCCGCAGCACTCCAGCAAAATCTTCTTCATGAACACCGTCCGATCGACCGGTGTGTGCTCCTCCACCTTCTTCACATTCACCTTGACTGTGTTGCGAAGGCCCTGGCCAGGGCTGCGAGCGGCTGCTGAGGCCATAGCTCTGAGGTTGGCTGGTACCTGAATTGGCGTTAGGCCGAAGCCAGCATAAAGATCCACCAAAAGCAGGTCAGCCCAACCAAACGATCCTCCAACGTCCAATCACGACCCAGCGATGGTCTCCAGCAGCTCCGACGACTCACAACACGATCCCCGTGGTTTCTCCCCCGCCAGCACACGTCCGCTGCGTCGAACCGACAGCACTCGAGCAGAATCTCTTCCTCTGGATCTCAGGAACAACACATATTCCGAGCCAAAAGGCCAAGAAGCGATAGCAAGGGGGAGAGCAGCTGCAGTCTCGCAGCTGTCGCTGCTTCTCACTGCCTCAATAGATTGTTAGGGGGTGTGGACCTGACTAGGTAGTCGCAGATGGAGCTGTCTTTATGGAAAGCGGATAGGGTGGGGAGGGAAATGTATCCATGGTGTGGGTAGGGTCCGTTTGTAGGTGGCAGAAATGTCGGCGTGTGATGTGACTTATGCGGAGGTTGGTGAGGTGGAAGGTGAAGATCAAGGGGCTTTTGACAGAACCACCCACCTCCCATTTATCTCTCCATCCCCGAGGCTCCCAGCCTCATTCCTCATGTATGGCTTTTGCCCGAAACGTGGATTTTCCTGCTCCTCAGATGCTGCCTGACCTGCTGTGCTTTTCCAGCACCACTCTAATCTTGACTTCCATTTTCAGGTATTCAAAATAAATTTTGACCATTCCATCATTTTCAAGTTTTACTGTATTTTTTTCATTTTTGAGTTGTAGGGTAGGAAATCTGTCATCCTCGTGCAGCGTTCTTGCTCCTGACACGCAGGAATGTGGTTAGCACTTGACTACCCTCTGAAATGGCCAAGAAACTCACCAGTTGTATCAAACCACTCCAAAAAAAATCAAATAAGAACTAGACATCTAGCATTGACCAAGGCACCAGAAATAACAAAGGTACAACCAGAAAATTTCCTCTCACTAACATTTGAGTACTTGTGCAAAATTGTGAGTGCTGCCTCACAATCTGGTATAATACCGAGAAAACAAATGACACCATGGGTTCAGCAAAAAGCTCCAGAAGAGGGAGTATGATGTTTCTCCCTCATGTGGTGCGCAATAGAATCACCTGAATTACTTGAGGAAGGAGAACACCAGGAAGAAGTTCCAGGTGCCTCATCCTTCTTTCACCTGATGTGGAGGTGCTGGTGTTGGTCTGGGGTGGACAAAATCAGAAGTCACATGACACCAGGATATGGTCTAACAGGTTTATTTGAAACCACAAACTATCAGAGCGCTGATCCTTTGTCAGATGAAGTGACTCCACCTCATAAAGGAGCAGCACTGCGAAAGCTTATAATTTCATATAAACTTGTTGGACTATAAACTGGTGTTGTGTGACTTCTGACTTCTTTCACCTGGGCATCATTTGCATACAGCACATGGACTCAGTTGGCATTCAGGTCCGAGTGCATATTCGGGAGCTACTGACTGATCTGCCAGCCTCTCAATGGAAGAATCCAAGTACATACCCACTTGAGACTTGGCTGGATTCACATTCTGGATTAATTCTTTCATTGCCTATAAATGTCTGCACAATGTCTCTGGCAGCTCTTCTAGATGTTCCCCTACCTGTCACTGTATATTCAGTAAGTTTTCATGTAACTATGACCAGCGGTTCATCATCAACCTTGGGTTCAGTATAGGCTTGGCCTCCTAAAGTTCTCTGACTGTAAACACCATTGGCCATTATAGCCTCCATCAGTGGCTCTGGTGTGCCTGTGACATGCTTTCCAGACAGCACACCAAACTCTAACAGCAATAACATTCCCACTGAGGCAATGGTATCTGCACTGGTGGAATGTGCAGGGAAACATGTGGCAGTTCAACATCCACCCTTTGGGTGGACTGCAAGGTCATGGCTGATAGAGCAAGGAATACAAGATTCTGCAACAAAATCCCAGTTTCCTTCAAACTCAAATGACAGACATTTCATGGTTCCATGATTCAGTGGTACCTCCCTACAGGTGTTCTCCAGGCTACCCAGGAATATTAGGAGATACTTTCTCCCAATGATAGTTCAGAGATCATTCAGCATAATGTGCCATGTTCTACTACAGTCAGAAGGAGATAATGTGTCTCAGCACAATTTGCATCTAACCCCCATATCAGTATGCATTCATTTGACAGATATTAGGGCCTCATGGATCCACATATCCCCACATCATTTAAACCATTGATGCAACTGTTGCTACACTTTACACTTTATTTCCCTATCAGCTTTCACCAGCCTCTCACTGTTCACTGCCCTCACAACTGTGACATTGATCTCACACCACCATTGTACTCATCCTGGTGGTAATAGCAGTCATGTTGATGGTAACAACCTTCCTTCAGCATGGAACTCAGGTGTGTCTGTAGACCCCATGGTGCTAACCTTCACTGAAATCTCCATCAAGGCTTCATTGGTCAAGTTGAATGGTCTCTGGATCATTGCTGGGGGAAAGTGATTCCCAACATTCCTGGGTAGCATGGCAGGGAGGTACCATTGAACCATGAGCCATGATTGTCTGTCAACCAAGTCTGCAGGCAATGATGGCAATTCTGAAAACAGATGCTGTGGGCTTGGAGACCCTGGAAGCATGCCCACAAGCCAGTTAAAAATGGGGCCTAGACCTCTGCGGCTTCATTCAATGATTTCATGCCCTCCCTTCTTACATAATTGGCAGTGCTCTACACCAATATCACATTTATTGGTCATTCACCATGTAATTGTGCTAGTGAAGCCAAACCCACTATGATTACAAGTTCCACCCACTGCTGTTAGGATCCTGAAAATGATCAAAATTTGCCTGATGATTTTAACACATTATGGAATCAGATCTGTCTTATTTTACTAAATCTGCCTCCTTTCTTTGATCATAAATCTGTATCAACAACTTCCCCAGTGGGAAGTCTTGGAATTTTAGCAGATAAAATTTTAATAACACAATAAATTATAGAGAAAGCAGGATGATTTGTTTGCCTAATAATCTTACTGAAGTGTGTTTTTTTTTAAACTAGGCAACTCTAATCCTTTTATAATTAGTGCCGCATATTTACACCCTATTTAAAATGCTTTTGTTCAGCAGCTTCTTGATCATATACAGGAATTAATTATTTGAAATGATAATCCTGTACCAAATAAGCAGCACACTTTGAAAATGAACAAAAAGCATTATCTATTTTTTTCAGCTGAGTCCTTGCTGGAGTTATTATTCTTTTGTTACAGAGACTGAATTAATTGAAGTTGATTTTTCAAATCTGAGCTTCTTTTCGTGAGCACGAACATGAAGGAGGACTTCCCCTCCAACTGGGATAATGTTCTAAGTTTGTATTGATCATTAACATTAGAAATATTAATTCAGTAAATTTTCAGATTTCATTACACCTTATGTATAGAATTGGAAAGGTTGCACCAAGTGTTTTACAGGTAAATGTATAACATAGCAAGGCCATTTGTCCAAATGGTCAAGAGTGGCACTTATGCTTCACGTAAGTTTCCTCACTGCTTGCTTCTTCTAATTCTAATAATATTATTGTCTCCTTCATGTACGTATCTAGCTTCCCTTTGATTGCATCTGTGCTATTCTCCTCACTGTGACAGCAAATTCCACATTCCAACTACTTTATGAATAACAGGATTTATTAGTCATTAACTTGCGTCGATGGTTTCTAGCTTAGATCTCCCTATGAGTGGGAACAACCTCTTTATATCTGACCTGTCAAATCTCCTCATTAATGGAATTTTATAGGGGTCTGAATGAGACGGGCTATGATGAGATTTGTGACAGAATTGGTCAAGAAATCCAGCAAGGCCTATCTCGGCATTAGAAGCATCTAGCTGCACCCTTTATGATTTTGCCACATAGCACAGTGAGTTTCTCACCAGACAGTGGTCATTTGTCAATTGAGGGGGATTATAGCTTGTTAATAACCTAACTCACCTCATTAATATTCAAATTCCTATCCTACGAAAAATGTCAAACAAGCTAGATGTCAAGAAACCTTGACATGGAAATCGGAGCAGTATCCGGTAACTTCAGCTCACCACTTGCTCTGAAGGATCTTCGAGCTGCTTAAGACCAAACAGTATCTCAGAGCAAACTCCACAGATCCAGCCACATGCACCACTCGTCCATGAACACTGGAATTTGCTAAGCCCTCGCAATTATCATGGAACCTCTCTAACTCACTTGCACAAAGCATGGACTTCCATTGAAGGGTGCACCAGCAACTAACATTGAGAAGTTTGCTGCAAGGACACTTTGAATGTAGAAAAAGAGATGCAGTTCATGGATTGGTCCAGGCTGCATCTCAGAGCTGCTTGCTTGCGCTCTTAGCACTCAGTTATGTGTTCACACCATCCATGCCTTGCTTTGCTATGTCAGGACAATTAACTTGTTTTACAAGTCAGCAACCTTTGGACAAGGGGTTGGCTGGCAGTCTGCTACATAATCTCACACCTGCAATGCCAATAGCTTTCACAGCAAACACATTGCATATGCAGCAAACAGACAACCATTTCTCACAGTCTCAGAGGAGTTGTAAGCACTAAAGTCTATCTGGTAGCACCTGGCTAGCAACAACACAATTAAAATATTTGTGTGGTAAACACCTTTAGTTTAAGCTTCTAAGAAGTCTGAGGGTGAGTCAACAGAAAGTTAATTACAGGTGATTAAAATATTCTTTGCAGTAATGAAAATATAGAGCACACAATAATTTAGAAGATATTGCATGCAGCCTTACTTTGGCAGCTTTCTTCAAGTCAGCTTCTTCCTGGCTTCTATTAAGATTCAATAGGTAAAACACAAAAAAAATTGGCTCAATTGATATTTGTACCCTTTATTATTAAATCAGTTTTTTTTTGGAGGATGCCCCTCTGTCCTGTTCATGAATGAAGTGCCAGTACTCAATAGCCCAGCTTCTGATACTCTGTTGATTAGCTAGCAGTACAGGCAAGAAGTAAGACAACCTTGTATATGCCACTACAAAAAGAAATTTCCAGGTTAACATGATGGACTCTGCATGTACACTGACATCACCTTCCTTTCCCTGGCTTTCACTGCTTAAAACACCTAGTGCTGCACTAAACCCTTCTGGCAAAACCAAAGCTCTTGTGTATGGTACCACTAAATATTCCTTGCTAATCATTAACTCCAACTCTCTCCCTGAGCACTATCTGATTCTGACACAGACATTCAGAACCTATTTAACCCTGAGACAAACTTGCCACTGCATATCCACATCATCACCAGGACCACTTACTTCCAGTTTTATAACATTGACCAATAAGAACCTTTCCTCAGCCCAACTGCTAATAAAACGTATATCGTTACCTCTGGATATGTCAAGTCTTAACACTTGACAAAGTTCTCCTGGCCAGCCTTCCATTATGCACCCTCTACAAAGCTGAGTTCATCCAAAACACTGCTTTCCAAATTCCAAACTTGCAGCAATCCCATTTGCTCATTATCCTTGCGTTAGATTGACTCCAGCCACAATTTTAATATTCTCACCCTTGTTTCCAAATTGGTCCACAGCCTTGTCCTCCTTTATCTCTATACACTCTTCCTAAGAGTACAACAATAAGGGAGAGTTACCACCTCTCAGATGGGCTCACCATACTCTTTGGAGTGGCACATATTGTCTTGATCCTCATCTTCATCCAGCTCTCCCTGTGGTTCCAAGTACTTGTTCGGATTTTACAGTAGCCACAGCCTGGGAAATTGCTTTGACAATTGAGATAAACAAATTGATGTAAGCTGTCAGTCTAACCATTAGCAATATAGGAATTTGTCTACTCTGGCATGTGAAAGCTGATTCCAAAAGACTGGGCAGTTGATACCAATCTAAGGTTTGACTGTCTTGTAGGTGGGTCAGCACTGTGCTGTGGAATATGTGGAGTTCGACATGATACAGAAGATGTCCTTGTCACCCACTGCAACTGGATCTATCTCCTGTCATCGAGAATTACTTTGCCATTGGAACAAGATAGGCTAGAGAATCAGTCTGACAATGATCAACACTCTTCTATAATGCAATTTTTGAGCATGTCAGGTTCACTATGTTTCTATCATCTGTCACCCATCAATTAATTATCTGTCTTGTGGCGATCGGTAAGTGATGTAGCAGCAAAGATGGATTCTTGGAAGTTGGATCTGGATTCACTGAGATTCAGATCTGTGAAGCTGCACAAAACCTGCTCAGGCTGTAAGGTTGCTTTTCACTTGAAGAAAGCAGGCATGGAGCTCAGTTGGCCCCTTGGACAACTACTTAGTCTTTTTCAGAACCACATTGTTCACCTCCCTAATTTGAGGAAAAGGCTACAAAAGGTGCCCTGAACATTTTCTGATTCACTTCTGTGCTTTGCTGGGCCAAGCTGGCAGGGCTCCCATCAAAGTGATTATGTAGTCAGTCTCAAAAAGGGAACAGTGACATCATCAACAATGCCACAGGCAACAGACATGGAAGTGAAACTATTCTTGTTGGTAAAGCATTGGCCAGGTACAACCCACAGCTCACATTGCTCAGCGATACTCATTTAATTGAGGAGAGACAGCACAATGCAATCAGTGCAGCAATTACATTCTTTCAGAATGATTGGGGAAAAGAAGAATGACACTGACGTGACTTAGATTTTGCTCTCATGAACTACCTCATCAGGAAGTTGGCATGCCTACCCTAAAAAAAAATCTGATGGTACTCAAACTCTCCCTGTGCAGCAACAAGAAAACAGATACATCCCTGCCATAACCAACCCTGATAATTCCAAGTTAACCTTCACCCCATGATTGCTACTATACCAATGTTAAATAAGCCTATCAATCTTGCTGACATTAACATAGAAGTTATGCAAATCACCAGCTTTTGGAAACAAAAATGGGATGGGTAGTTGTAACAAATTTGGTCTCTTTTTTATTTCATGCGATGTGGATGTCTGCTCAGAGGGCAGTTCAGAGTCAACACATTGCTCTGCGTCGAGAGTCACATATACGCCAGACCAGATAAAGCTAGCAGTTTTTCTGCAGGACATTAATGAAGTAGATGAGTTTTTACAACAATCAATGGTCGTTGCCATGGTTGCCATTAAGAAGACTAGTTTTATATTGAATTTTAGTTGAATTTAAATCCCATCAGCTGCCATGATGGAATTTAAACCCATGGCCCTAGAGTTTTAACCCAATGACAGTACCATTGTGCAATCCACCTTCTATCTTGCTGCTGAGGGATGTTGAGCTTGAGCTCTTAATTACCAAACCAGTTTTCAACCTCCCTATTTGCAACAAAACTCATGGATGCACCGAGCCCCCACCCCATCCCATTGCATGCATTGGTATTTACTTGATTAGTGTATGTCATCACCATCATGTGTATGTCCCAAAAGCCACATGATGGACTGGCTGCAGGGCTGACCACCAACCTATAATTTCAGGGCTTGAAGTGACTTCAGTGCCTCAAGAATCCATCAGACATGTATTGCAAATGTGGCAAAATTCATTGTTTTGAGGATGGCTGGAACATATCAGAAATATAGCACACACCACTCCAGAAGCATGTGGTCTTGCTTCTTGTAATCATCAATGATGTCATAAGCAATGAAATAATCCAGAAGCTAGTTAAGGACAAACATTGCATATACAGGATATGCCTCAATTACTAGTGGTCACTATCTCACCACAATGACTGGGGGATGGTTCAGTGCAAGTTTAGAGAAGTAAAGACACTTGGCTGAATCAGAAACCAAATCAACATCAGTTAGATGCAGACCACAAAAACTAGATATTCTGAAATGTTTCCACAGGAGCTAGTCTAAAGTTGTATCATGAATCCTCAATACTAAGTTGTCAAAATGCAAACAGGAAAAGCTTAAATTCCAGGAAGAAGAGCAGAGCACTTTAACCACATCATCAACAAGCCTTCAACCCTCAATGAAGAAGGGGATAGTGATGAATTCTTCAAATCCTGCTTCTATGTGTGTCTAAATACCTCACAGGCAATACAAATACAGAAGGTATTATAGCTAGTGACTACATCACTTATTAAGTGTGTTAGTGAAAATGAGGAAGGAGCCACTGAAAACCAAAATGTAGCCCTTGAGAACATCTCAAGAAGACCTCTTGAAAAGAAGTATTTAGGCTCCTGTTCCTCCCCTTCCCATTTCCCTGGGTGAAATTGTATGAGGCACACCAGGATGCCAATGGCAAGGTGAAAAGAAAGTTCCTAGTACACACTTGTCAGGACCTCTTTTGCAATTTTACCAAAGACAACCTTTCAATTGCCCTCTGTAGGCCCTTTGCCTAATGAAGAATGGCATGTATGCTCCTTGTGCTACTTTCCCAATCATGGTCAGACATGGATATAGGTTTGCTCGCTGAGCTGGAAAGTTCATTTTCAGACATTTCATCACCATACTAGGTAACATCATTAGTCAGCCTCCGAATGATGCACTGATGGCATGGCCCACTTTCTATTTATGTGTTTAGGTTTCCTTGGGTTGGTGATGTCATTTCCTCTGGTGACATCATTTCTGTGGTGATATCATTTCCCATTTTTTTCTCAGGGGGTGGTATCACTAGTCCTTTATCTGGAGGCTCACTGATGTTGTTACCTACTGTAGTGATGAAACGTCTGAAAATGAACCCTTCCAGCTCAGCGAGCAAACCTACATCCAGAACCTCAACCTGAGCTACAAATCTTCTCAAAACTCGCTGATAGTCAGGCATCTCGAAAGCTTCAGCAACATCACAGGCTGAAGTTGTTATTTCTGTGGAGTGGAGGAGACTTGAGGCTTTCGGCAGAGAAGAGGATTTATTTTATGATTAGATTAGATTCCCTACAGCATGGAAACAGGCCCTTTGGCCCAACAAGATCCTCCAATGAGTAACCCACCCAGACCCATTTCCCTCTGACTAATGCAGCTAACACTGTGGGCAATTTAGGATGGCCAATTCACCTGACCTGCACATCTTTGGACTGTGGGAGGAAGCCCATGCAGACAAAGTGCAAACTCCACACAGACAGTTACCCAAGGCTGGAATCAAACCTGGGACCCTGGTGCTGTGAGGCAGTAGTATTAACCACTGAGCCACCACGCCACCCATATCACTGGGGCACTGTTGTTTCTGTGCACAGCCCTTCCTTAGCCCTTGAGATTTTCCCTATTATGTTGACACGAACAGGCAGCTTCCACAGCAGAGCGAGGTTTCCCTTTTATCGGCAAAATGCTGCCGCAAAGTATAATGATCCAGAACCCACAACATTTTGCTTCTGTAATTCTATTCAAGATCGATCTTTTGTTTCTACATTTGGTTCATTATCACCTCATTTTGTCCAGATCATCATCACTTCTGACATTTATCATTCTGCATTCCACCATATCACAAAGCTCAGAGTACTGTTCTTTCTCTAAACCTATTTTTCTAATTTTATAGTAACAGCAACACTATTGTAACAAGGAATTCTTCCTCTCCCTATCTTCTTTTTTCTTGCCAAGAAGACCATCTTTGAAGTATTAATCTGCTGAGCTGGAACATATTCAGGTTTTTGGACAATTGAGATGTCTTTTGGGATAAAAAAGGCCTGTTCAAAAAGGATGGGTTTAATCTAAACTGGAAAGAGGCCAATATCTTAGCAGGGAGGTTTGCTCATTCCATCAAGGGAGACTTTATACTGATAGAGAGGGGGAGTGTAAACAGAAGGATTGATGGAGAAGGTTATGAATGTGAGGAGAGCACATCAATTAGGCAAGAGAGACAATAGTCAGAGTATGTAGTAACTCTGTAGAACTAAATTGCATTTATTTCAATACAAGGCATCTTATTTATTCAAAGAGGATCTTGTTTTAGATATTAACAACATGGTTCAATTGAATTTCTTAATCCATATAAAGAGTATAGGGGCATTCTAAGAGAGAAATCAGGAAGGCAAAGAGGGAATTTGAGATAGCATTGGCAGATAAGATTAAGGATAATCCGGAGAGATTCTACAAATACATTAAGAGCAGGATGGAAACCAGAGAGAGGATAGGGCCTCTTAAAGATCAAGGAAGCTGTCTTTGTGTTGAACCACAGATGATGGGAGAGATACTAAATGAATATCTCATGTCAGATTTTACTGTGGAGAAAGAAATGGAGTCTGAAGAATACAGAGAAATAAACTTTGATGTTTTAAAAACAGTTCACATTATCATTAATGATATAGAAGATGGTATTAATAGTAACATTAGCAAATTTGCTGCTGATACAAAGCTGGGTGGCAGGGTGAAATGTGAGGAGGATGTTAGGAGATTACAGGGTGACCTGAACAGGTTAGGTGAGTGGACAGATCCATGGCAGATGCAGTTTAATGTGGATAAATGTATGGTTATCCACTTTGGTGGCAAGAACAGGAAGGCAGATTACTTCCTAAATGGAGTCAAGTTAGGTAAAGGGGCAGTATAAAGAGATCTGGGTGTTCTTGTACACCAGTCAATGAAGGCAAGCATGCAGGTACAGCAGGTAGTGAAGAAAGCTAATAGCATGCTGGCCTTCATAACAAGAGGGATTGAGTATAGAAGCAAAG
Source organism: Chiloscyllium plagiosum (assembly GCF_037043375.1). Taxonomy (NCBI): domain Eukaryota; kingdom Metazoa; phylum Chordata; class Chondrichthyes; order Orectolobiformes; family Hemiscylliidae; genus Chiloscyllium; species Chiloscyllium plagiosum. Next base: position 6,782,571 of record NW_028270145.1, read on the forward strand.
AGGTTCTTCTGCAGTTGTACAGGGCCCTGGTGAGACCGCACCTGGAATATTGTGTGCAGTTCTGGTCTCCAAGTTTGAGGAAAGACATTCTGGCTATTGAGGGAGTGCAGCGTAGGTTCATGAAGTCAATTCCTGGAATGGCGGGACTATCTTATGTTGAAAGATTGGAGCAACTGGGCTTGTATACCCTTGAGTTTAGAAGACTGAGAGGGGATTGATTGAGACGTATAAGATTATTAAAGGATTGGACACTCTGGAGGCAGGAAACATGTTTCCGCTGATGGGTGAGTCCCGAACCAGAGGACACAGCTTAAAAATACAGAGTAGGCCATTTAGGACAGAGATGAGGAGAAACCTCTTCACCCAGAGAGTGGTGGGTATGTGGAATGCTCTGCCCCAGATAACAGTGGAGGCCCAGTCTCTGGATTAGTTTAAGAAAGAGTTGGATAGAGGTCTCAAGGATAGTGGAATCAAGGGTTATGGAGATAAGGCAGGAACAGGATACTGATTGAGGATGATCAGCCATGAGGTGGTGCAGGTTCGAAGGGCAGAATGGCCTACTCCTGCACCTATTGTCCATTGTCTATTGTCTATTATCAGAAGAGGAAGTTCAAAAGGTCTTAGAGAATGTATAGGTGGATAATTCTCTGGCACTTGATCAAATGTGTCCAAGAACCTAGTGGGAAGAGGGGAAATTAGAAGACTCCTTGCAGAAATATTTGCATCACCTATAACTATGGGTGAGGTGACTGATAACTTGAGGGTAGCTAATGTTGTACCTTTGTTTAAGGAAGGTTGTAAGGAGAAACCAGGGAATTATAGACCTGCGAGCCTGACTTTGGTTGTGGGTAAATTGTTGGAGGTGATTATAAAAGATAGGATTTGTGGACATTTAGAGGGGCAAAAAATTATTAAGGATAGTCAGCATGGTTTTGTGTGAGGATAATCATGTCTCACAAACTTGATTGAGTTTTTTGAGGAAGTTAGTAAAAAAGATTGATGATGGCGGAGCAGTAGAATTTGTTTATTTGCATTTTAGTAAAGCTTTAGACAAGGTTCCACATGGTAGACTAATTAACAAAGTTAGGTCACGTAGTATTTAGGATGAGCTTGCCAATTGGTTACATAATTGCCTTAATAGCAGGAGACAGCAATGGCGGAGGGTTGCTTTTCGGACTGGAGTCCTGTGACCAGCGGTGTTCCACAGGGATTGCTTCTGGGTTTGTCATTTGTATAAATGATTAGGATGAAAATATAGAAGGCATGGTTAGTACATTTGCAGGCGATATACCAAAATTGGTGGCATAGTAGACAGTGAAGAAGGTTTTCTAAGATTGCAAATGGATCTTGATCAAATGGGTCAATGGGCTGAAAAATAGCATATGAAGTTCAATCTGGATAAACATGAGGTATTGAATTTTGGTACAACAAACAAGGGTAAGGCTTATAAATTAATAACGGGTCCTTGGGGAGTGTTGTAGAACAGAAGGACCTAGTGGTCCAGGCATATATTTCGTCACACATAGACAGGGTGGTTAAAAAGGCATTTGGCACACATACCTTCAATGCTCAGTCCTTTGAGTATAGGAGTTGGGAAGTCATTTGGGGTTGTACAGGACATTTGTGAGGTCTCTTCTGGAATACTGTGTCCAATTATAGGAAGTATATTATCAAGCTGGAGAGTGTTCAGAAGAGATTTACAGGCTGTTGCTGAGTATGGAAGATTTGAATTATAAAGAAAGGCTAGGACCTTTTCACAGGACAGTAGGAGGTTGAGAGGTGATATGATAGAAGTTTACAAAATGAGAGGTATAGATAGAGTTGATGGTAGTTGTTTTTTTCCCTTGGATGGGGGATTTCAAGACTAGAGGGCACATTTTTAAGGTGAGAGGGGAGAGATTTTAAAAAGACATAAGAGGCAAATTTTTTACACAGATGGTTGTTCACATGTGGAATTAACTTCCTGAGAAAGTGATGGATGGGGCTACAATTACAACATTTAAGACATTTGGATAGATACATGAATAGGAAAGGTTTGGAGGTAGGGCCAGGAGCAGGCAGATGGGACTAGTTTAGTATGGGATTATATTCGGTATGGACAAGTTGGATTAAAGGGTCAGTTTATGTGCTGTATGATTCTATGACTCTATGACTCTCTCTGAATGCAAATACCACAATAAAAGCAGGCCAGTTACTTGTTGGAAAAATCAAGCACAATGCACACAGTTAGAGCATACAAACTGCTCTGTGACTAGGTAAGAATAGTTTCATAAAGAAATGTTTTGTGTATGTTAAAGTTTGTATTTTTTATTGACATGATAACTGAATACTTCTAGTCAAATTTTTCAAGCCTTTGGAAATCACAGGAGTACTGCACAGTTGAACTCAGTCACATTTCTATACACTTTGTCTAGTGTCTATACACTTTGCATTACCAGTAGAGGTCACTTCTGTTTTACCAAAGTACTGCACTGAAATTGCCTTGCTCTGGTTAAAGCAATAAATTTCGTCTCTTTCCCTCTTCTCTATCACTCAGCCTTTTACAGTCATCATTTTGCTTTCAGTCTCTAATTGACCTACAAAACCTGTTCCGTGCCTGTCCTGGAACAAAATGCAATGACATTTCAATTCATAGTAATTACGTCTATGCAAAAACACAGTCCACACAAAACTAACACTTGTATTTTATTTTGAGCACATTCCTGATTCTTGTGGATTTTCCCTTCATTTTTGATTATTTAGGATTAATCTCTCATTTTAAAAGCTGTTGCAAGAACCGTCATCTAACTGTGAAAGCTACAATAAATATTGTTGCAATAATTCTGCACGTTATTTAAAAAGATCAAATCCCAAACATCTTACCGTGTTTGTGTTATATACAACTTTTCTTTTGCCATTCACAGAGATTCATTTTCAACTAATGCAAAGGGTAGCTTGAGTTCCCATTTGGACACAAACAAGATAGTTGAAAGTTGCAATAATTTTATGGATAGAGTCATAGAGATGTGCAGCGCAGAAACAGACCCTTCAGTCCAACCCGTCCATGCCGACCAGATGTCCCAACCCAATCTAGTCCCATCTGCCAGCACCCTGCCCATATCCCTCCAAACCCTTCCTATACATAAACCCAACTAAACACCATTTAAATATTACTATTGTACTAGCCTCCACCACTTCCTCTGGCAGCTTATTCCATACACGTACCACCCTCTGTGTGAAAAAGTTGCCACTTAGGTCTCTTTTATATCTTTCCCCTCTCACCCTAAACCTATGCCCTCTATTTCTGGACTCCCCGACCCCAGCGAAAAGACTTTGTCTATTTATCCTATCCATGCCCCTCATGATTTTGTAAACCTCTATAAGGTCACCCCTCAGCCTTCAATGCTCTAGGGAAAACAGCTCCAGCCTATTCAGCCTCTCCCTATAGCTCAAATCCTCCAACCCTGCAACATCCTTGTAAATCTTTTCTGAACCCTTTCAACATCTTTCCAATAGGAAGGAGACCAGAATTGCATGCAATATTCCAACAGTGGCCTAACCATCATCTTTTACAGCCACAACATGACCTCCCAACTGATGAAAGTTGTTTTTACCACTCAACCTGAGAAACGCCTTCCCCCTAACTTCACCTTCCCTATTAAGACAGAGCTTGGATTTATTATCCTCCAATACCTTAATTCAAGTGAGCCATTTTCATGGATTTCACAGACTATTCAACCAAGCAGACATCATATCAGAGGCTGAATGCTATTCTCAGAGCTCTGGCTGTTTTGTTCCATCCATAGTTGGCATATGGAGACCAAACTGTCCTGGATAGAAATAATCAACTCAGCTTAAAATCGAACATAAGACCTTTGGGATACAAACAGCTAATTAAATATTATGCACTAAATTTATTTAGTAAATCACTGAGGAGTAACAGCTATTTCTTTTTGATGAGAGTTTGCCTTCTATTTCCAAAATCAGAAACAAATTTTCACCTCACTGAATGAAAATGTTGTGTTTTTGTACTTTAGTTTTGCAAAATTAAATTATGCCAGTTGGCGGAGCAGTCAAACTTCAGGATCTATTGTTCTTTTTACATTGTGTCACAGAGCCAAAATATTTTCCAAATTCCAAAACTTGAAAACAACATAATTGTAAATTAAACCATCAAATTCAATTCTTTATCATTTGCTAAGGAAATTTTCAAAATGTCAGTTATATACAATGTAAAAATACATTAAAATAGTTTACATCTTCTAAAAGGCAGATCAAATCAGATGTTTTAATTTTATTCAAAAAGTGCAGTTTAATTGATATACTCAAATGGATTACTCAGAAGCAGTCCAGAAGCGAGATCTTTAGCAAAAACAGAAAGTACTGAAGAAACTCAGCAGGTCTGGCAGCATCTGTAGAGAGACAAAAATAGACAACGCTTCAACTCCAGTACTCTTCATCAGTCCTGTTCTCTATTAACTCTGTTTTTCTGTCTCAAATGCTGCCAGATTTGCTGAGTTTCTCCAGCACTGTTTTTGTTTCAGATTTCCAGCATCTGCGTTCTTTTAGTGACATTTTTCTTCCCAGCCAAATTATTTCTTTACTCTATAGTTCTATCTTTATATTATCCTTTTAACACAACAGCATTGCATCAATGCCTTAAAATACTTCAGCAAACAAATAAGAATGAAATCCATCACGTTATGTTTCAGAAATCCACTCAAAATATATACTAGCGTTGGAGGTAATCCATAGAAGTTTCACTAAGCTGATAATAAACATGGAGGGACTGTCTTATGCGGTGAAGTTTAGTAAATTGGGCTTTGTTCAGAAGAGGTTCACGAGAATGGTCCCAAAAGTGAAAAGCTTAACATATGAGGAACATTTGAGGGCTCTGGGTATATACGCGATGGAGTTTAGAAGGCTGAGGGGGAATCTAATTGAAACAAACAGAATACTGAATGGCCTGGACAGAGTAGATGTTGGGAAAATGTTTCTATTGGTAGAAGAGACTAGGACCTGAGGGCATAGCCTTTGAGTAAAGGGAAGAACTTTTAGAACTGAAATAAGAAAAAACTTCTTCAGCCAGAGAGTGGTGAATCTATGGAATTCATTGCCACAGAAGGCTGTGGAGACTAGGTCATTGAGTATATTTAAGACTGAGATAGATAGGTTCTTGAGATTCAAGGGGATCAAGGGTTGCAAGGAAAAAGTGGGAGAATGGGGTTTAGAAACTTATCAGTCATGATTGAATGGTGGAGCAGACTTGATGGGCTGAATGGCCTAATTTATGCTCCTATGCCTATGGTCTTATAATAATGCTGCAGCTGTATTTATAAATAAAACATATGGAAGAAAAGCAATATTTAACATCCAGTCTCAATTTGCATGTATTTACATTACATTTGCATATATTCCTTTGCAACTAATCAAATTCTGGCATTCAATTAACACACCATTAACAGTTAGTACACCGTTCAATCATAGAAATACCTCCAGTACATTTAAGCTGCTTGTAGTTGGAAAAAGATTCATTCCAAAGAACAAGTATCACAGAAAGAAGATTCTGCTGGAACATAATTAGCCAAACACATCCATAATGCTTTAGGTACTGAGATGGTTTTACTCAATTGAAGTTATACGGCCAAATTACCGTGAAAACTCAGCAGCACAATCATAAATATAAAATCTGTCAAGAATTAACATAATTAAACATCATAATCCTCTTATACTATTCATCAATCACCGCGCTCTGGCTGATCTACATTGGCTCTAGGTTAAGCAACACCTTATTTTTAAAATTCCCATCCTTGTTTCCAAATCTTCCATGGCTTCAGCTCTTGCCCCACATCCTGTGTAAGCCCCTTGAGCCATATATGATCCTGCCATATGTCTTCCCACTCCATCAACTTGTTTGTGCTGTTTTGGAATTCTACTCCCTCCTCCATTTACACTTTAGTTCAAAATACTTCTAAGTTTGTCATCATCCACAGATTTTGAAATTATGGCTGATATATCAAGATATAAATAAGTAATGTATATTAGAAAAAGTAAGAAACCAAAACTGATCTCTTGAAAACTCTACAACATATGTTCCTTCAGCACAAATTAATAACAATTAACCATGAACCAGCCATTCACCCAATTTTGTATCAATGTTGTTCTTGCCCCCTTTTTTTGCCATGAGCAATAACTTTGCTGAATTATACCAGTGAGTTTTACAGAGGGCTTCTCTTCTTGAGACTGAACAAGACTTTTCATGTTATCTTCTGGTGTGGTCTGGAGGTGAGGCCTGGAATGCACTGAAGGCAAGGCCCGGCACAGTCTGCTAAGTGCCAACACAGGCTTGGTTGGAAGGACCATTATTCTGAATTTCATATTTCTTTATTTTCCTAATTTATTAATATTATTTTTGTGCTTTTGTACCGAAGATGGCATATAGATCTTAATGCTAGAACTTATATTTCTTTATTTTTCTAATTTATTTTCTAAGAATTTGTACTTAAGAATCTGTACCTAGGTACATTTGAACCTTAGATGGCACTGTAAATGGTGACTTGTAAACCTTTCAATGTACTCATGTGAGTGCATGTGATAACTAAGCTAATTCTAATTCTAATTATTATTCTAATAAAGTTACCTCATTCCCTATGTACCACATGCCGATGATTCACTACATGCAGAAGTACTTGTTGGGACTTCACAGGATCCTAATCCTTCCTGCCCTCTGTATTTACCACTCCCTAACTGGGGACACATCACCAACAGGTTCTATAATATGTAATCTTGCTTTTTGTCTTGTTGCAGGAAAAACATAACCCATCCCTGCTAGATAGATATCTCAACAGCAACCCAACTGCCAAGTCTGTAATTCTCAGACTGTTTGCACTGGACTTACAGCACTGACTAACTCACCTGACAGTGTAATTGGATAACTGCCTTGACTGACTGTGATGGTACCTGCTGACTGATTGTGATCCCCCTTGGCTCCATTTCGCTAGCAAGACCTAGCAAGATCTTTCATGTTATCTTCTGGTGTGGTCTGGAGGTGAGGCCTGGCGTGGACTGAAGGCAAGGCCCGCACAGTCTGGAGACGAAGTGGCTCCAGTGGATACCCCCTCTTTGAATTTTACCTATTGGCATTTGTTTGAATCACATGCGGGAAGTTTGCTGCCTAGGCGGTTGGCACATGCTTACAGTGACATGTCCACCCACTGTCTGACTTATAGGTTGAACCCTCAGTGCTCACTGTCACAAACTGCCATATATCCTATGTAATCTTATTGAAGTAAAATAAAACAGGGCCGGAACACCTCTTTGTAAAGTTGGTGATTACTCAATCTCCATCATAAATGAATCACCACAAAAATATGTATTTATATAGCACCTTAAATGGAATATAGCTCCAAAAGTGATCCATACGAGCATTATTAAGCAAAATTTCACACAGAGTTTCATAAGGAGCTGTATTATGCAAAAGCTTAGTGAGTGAGAACTAAGGAATGAACTGAACAGCCTGGGGATGCAGCCTGGTCTCGTCCATGTGTTGGGTACATGTCTCTGAGCGCACAGAGTTCTTACTGCAGCATTACAATGATAGTCGCCATTGAGGCCCAAGGTGCAGCATTGAAGTGCAGAAGTGTCCTGGAAGCAGATCAGAAATATCAGAATCAGGAGGGTTCTTACCTGGATTGAATGTGAATATCTGTGTGTATGGAGTATGTGTGACTGGTGCCCATGAAGTGTGCCCTGAGATTTTGGTGCCCAAAGTCCAATATGAGGGTCCTTCAAAGCAAGCGTTGAGCAGAAGTCTCCAGGTATGCTCTGAGTTCCATGTCAAAAGTTCTCAGCATCCAGCTTGCTCACAGCCGATGCTAAGATGGAGGGTTACGTTTTAATGAGGCAACACCTGCTGTTCATAAGGTTGTTTCAAAGCAATTATTCCCCTTAACTACTGCCTGGTGAGAATCTCACCGTGACACCCAAAACTTCATTAAAAGATACAGTAAATTGCTCCCAATATCGATATAGACCTCGTAGGAATTCCCACACAATTCTTCTACATTTGTCACCATAGGTTAAATCATTCAGGCTCCAATAAGATTCTTTGTTTAGTTTCTTGCTTTTTGTCTCACCTCCTCTTTGAATACAGAAGTTACATTCACTATCTTACAGGATGTGATTGCACTGGAGGGGGGGTGCAATGGAGATTCACCAGGATGTTGCCTGGGATGGAGTATTTCAGCTATAAAGAGAGGCTGGATAAGCTTGGGATTTTTATGGACATGAGGAGGTTGAAAGTGGACCTGATGGAGGTGTATAAAATTACAAAGGTCATGGATAGGGTGAATAGAAAGCAGCTGCTCCTTTCAGTTGAAGAGTCAAGAGAATATAATTTTAAAGTGAAAGGCTAGAGACTTAGAGGGGAGTTGAGGAAAAATATTTTCACCTAGAGAGTAATGGGGGTTTGGAATGCATTGCCCAAGAGGGAAACCTCTCAATCTTGATAAAGTACTCGGATGAGCGCTGGAAGTGTCATATCATTCAAAGGTATGGGCCTAGTGCAGGAAAATATTTCTGATATAGGTGGTAGTATATTTTTGGTGTCATAGACTTGATGGGCCGAAGGCCTCTTCCATAATGTATGATTTGCCAATTCTGGGTTCTTTCACTCTAATTAGACTTTCCCAAATCTAGCAAATTTTTGAAAGTTCAAACCAATTCATGATTATCTCACTAGCCATTTCTTCCACGAAGTTAGGATGAAGTCATTCAGGGAGTGGAACTTGTCAGCCCACAGCTACTTAACCTTGAAAAGCTGCCAATGAGTCACTTTCTTTAATTATTGTGAACCCTGTGCTGTAGGTACTTATGTTTAATATGACGAGACCTTTAGCACTATTTTATTTGACACCACCCAGCTTATATTGATACAGGATGGGGTCATGTGAAAGCTCCAAGTCTATTCCTTTAGCAATTGCTAAAAGATATAATTCAAATAGTTTTTTCACTTGCTTACATTACTTCTTATTCAATTTAAAATGTAATAATTAAGTGCAGTGTAGTAGACAATGAGCATCAATTGATGGCACAATTCTGAAAAGCTTAATCAGGTGACAAAAGAAGGGAATTTATTTGAGGTGAACATGCCCCTTTTCTGCTAATTCTGCAGAAGAGACCCTAAAACCTCTGCAAAATGGAGTAACCTTATTTTTCATTTGTTCCTGCCATTCCTTGACTGAATTTAAAATGGATGAGTGACAGCACCCTCATGGAAATTAGTCTCCACAGCTGTGGGCTTGTTATCATTCAATACTATTTCTCATACTTATAGGATGACAGCAGTTCCAATATGCAGATAGTGACCCAGGATCAAAACCTGTTTCCATCTCTGCCAGTGTGAATTAAATAATCTGTCCAAGTTGAGCGATTGACATGTAACTGTAACCCATGAGGTGTCCACCACATTCTCCTTGACAATATTAATAGATGAAAATGTGTAGCATTATCAGAATATTGATTGTGAGTAAACAGATTGGGCAGAATTAATGCTCACAGTGGTTGTGGCATCAGTGTAAACTAACGGCGGTCAATTTCAGCCAACACAATTCCAAACGGGCAATCTGCTGGAAGCCTCAGTGTTCCCAGCTCTAAAACAGATTCTGTCCTATCTCTGAGAGCTACCGGCCAATCAACAGGAAGCAGCACTCCAGTACAGTTAGTGCCATCAGGAGGCAATGGTCACTGCTGGTACTGCAATTGGGCCAAAGGAGAAGGAAGCCAGTAACAGAGACAAATGGGGCCAGTTAGGCAGGCCCTAGTGACAAAGGAAGGAGGGGAATTGGTGTCAAAGACAATAAAATGTCATTCTGCAGGCCACTCCCTTGTCATTAGTCAGTTTTTCTGTTGGGTGCAGGTTGTCCAAATGATAGGAATCTGGCCAGAGCAGGTCACAGGTAGGCTGTCAGGACTTACCTGATGGTTTGCTCACATAGCACTGTCTGTGCCTATTCCTGGTTGAATGCCAGCTATGGTTGGATAAGGCCTGAAGTGGTCATTTTAAGGCTTTAATTGACCTTGTGTCTGGAAGATAGTTCCTGCTCCAGACATATCTAGGAGGAAATTGAGAAGGTAATGGGCTTTACAACCTGAGCCTTACTACTTCTGCCCAATCCTGGAACAAGTATTAAATTCATACATGAAAGCAATGGGAACAACCCTCTTGGTCCAGATTCCCCTCCAGTGAAAATAAATTATTGTTATTTACCATACTCCCTGAGTCCCTGAGTCATCTAAAACACCCTGATTAAATTACCAGCCTGCACTTCCCAGACAATAAACAGTAGGACACAATCATGTTTAATGACTTCTGTAGCACAATAGTGGCATCCCTACTTCTGGACAAGAAGGCCCCAGTTCAAGTCCCACCTGCTCCAGAAGTGTGTCATAACATCTCTGAATAGGTTGTTTAATAATGTCTATATTTTAGTGAATGAAATTTAACAAGTAAAAATCTGTACTGTATTTCTTGAGATCACGATCTTTCAAAATGGGTAAATGATAGTATTAAAAATGTGTTGCTGGAAAAGCGCAGCAGGTCAGGCAGCATCCAAGGAGCAGGAGAATCGACTTTTCGGGCATAAGCCCTTCTTCAGGAATGAGGAAGGTGTACCAAGCAGGCTAAGATAAAAGGTAGGGAGGAGGGACTTGGGGGAGGGGCATTGGGAATGCGATAGGTGGAAGGAGGTTAAGGTGAGGGTGATAGGCCGGAGAGGGGGTGGGGACGGAGAGGTTGGGAAGAAGATTGCAGGTCAAGAAGGCGGTGCTGAGTCCGAGGGTTGGGACTGAGATAAGGTGGGGGGAGGGGAAATGAGGAAGCTGGAGAAATCTGCATTCATCCCTTGTGGTTGGAGAGTTCCTAGGCGGAAGATGAGGCGCTCTTCCTCCAGGCGTCGTGTTGCCATGGTCTGGCGATGGAGGAGGCCAAGGAGGTGTTCTGTGAAATGTTCCGCAAGTAGGTGGCCTGTCTCCCCAATGTAGAGGAGGCCACATCTGGGACACCCGCACCAACCAACCCAACTGGCCCGTGGCTGAACACTTTAACTCCCCCTCCCACTCCACCAAGGACATGCAGGTGGTGCCACTATTTAAGAAAGGTGGTTAGGAAAAGCCAGGGAACTATAGACTGGTGAGCCTGACATCAGTGGTGGGCAAGTTGTTGGAGGGAATCCTGAGGGACAGGATTTACATGTATTTGGAAAAGCAAGAACTGATTAAAGATAGTCAACATGACTTTATGTGTGAGAAATCATGTCTGACTAACATATTTGGATTTTTCGAAGAAATGATGAAGAAGATTGATCAAGGCAGAGCTGTGGCCATTGTCTGTGTGGACTTCAGTAAGGCGTTCAACAAAATTCCACAATGTAGACTGATTAACAAAGTTCCATCACATAGAACCTATGGAGATGTTCCATCACATAGAACCCATTTGGATACAAAATTGGTTCAAAGGTAGGAGACAGAGGATGGTGGTGGTAGAGGTTGCTTTTCGGACAAAAGGCCTGTGAACAGCCGTATGCTGCAAGGATTAGTGCTAGGTCCACTGCTTTTTGTTACTTATATCAATGATTTGGATGTGAATATAACAGATACAGTTAGTAAGTTTGCAGATGACACCAAAATTAGAGGTGTAGTGGACAGCGAAGAAGGTTACCTCAGAGTACAACGGGACCTTGATCAGATAGGCCAACAGGCCAAGGAGTGGCAGATGGGGTTTAATTTAGGTAAATGCAAAGTATTGCATTTTGGAAAGGCAAATCAGGGCAGGACTTATACACTTAATAGCAAGGTACCGGGGAATGTTGCTGAACAAAGAAACCTTGGAGTGCAGGTTCATAGTTCCTTGAAAGTGGAGTCACAGTAGATAGAATAGTAATCACAGAAGGATCGCAGGATTGTGAAGAAGGCATTTGGTATGCTTGCCTTTATTGGTCAGTGCATAGCGTACCACAGTTGGGAGGTCATGTTGTGGCTATACAGGATGCTGGTCGGGCCACTTTTGGAATACTGCATTCAATTCTGGTCTCCCTGCTATAGGAAGAATGTTGTGAAACTTGAAAGGGTTCAGAAAAGACTTAGAAGGACATTGCGGGGTTGAAGGGCTCGAGGTGTATGGAGCAGATGAATTGGCTGCAGTTATTTTCCTTGGAACGTCAGAGGCTGAGTGGTGACCTTATAGAGTTTTATAAAATCATGAGGGTCATGGATAGGGTGAATAGCCAAGATCTTTACCCTGAGATAGGGGACTCCAAAACCCAAGGGCATAGGTTTAAAGTGAGAGGGGAAAGATTTAAAAGGGACTTAAGGAGCAAATTTTCGTGTATGGAATGAATTGCCAATGGATATGATGGAGTCTGGAATAATAAGAACATTATTATAAGAACATTTGAATGGGTACATGAAAAGGGGTTTAGAGGGATATGGGCCAAATGCTGGCAAATGGGACTCAATCAGTTTGGGATAGCTGGTCAGCATGGACAAGTTAGACTGAAATGTCTGTTTCCGTGCTGTACATCTCTAACACTCTATGACTCTATGTTCCTCAGGGTGAGAATAGGCTCAGCCAGGCAGAGGAAGGTGATGTTGAATGCGAATGGTTGGACCTCTGTTTGAGGATTAAACAAAAAGCCTTCAGAAAGGATTCTGGGTAATCCAAGATGGAGGACGGGAAAAATTTCTGGCTGTAAGAGCTGCTCCTTTTTTGAGGTATTTTAGGTGTTGGAGGTGATTTCCTCGAATTCCAGGAGCAGCAATTAGTGTTTTATATGCTGTTGCATTGTTTTGGAACTTCGGGGAAAAAAAGTCAAAACAACAGCAGTTTAAAAGGGAGAAGAGCAGACAAAGGAAGCACATGGTGAGGACAGTGCAGGAGAGAGGGGGAAAGGAGAGGGAGAGGGAAGACGGAAGACGGAATGGGAGAGGGAACGGGAACGGCCTTTGCTGTTTGAATACGTGTATCGTTGGACATCGGAGTGCATCTGGGAAGATTAACAAACAGTGAAATTCACAATTAATCTTGGAGGAGCTGTTGGGTGAAGTTCACAGCACAGACTCAGAGAACTTAATTGTTGTTTTAAGTCTGTCCAAGAGAAAGGCTGCAGTAGTGAGTATAGTGGATTCTTTCTTGATTATATGTTTTTGGAGATAAGTCTCTTGATTAAACTTAAAATATAAGCCATAGCTATAAATTTAACCTGGGGCAGTGTTTGTAGAGGAATAAGATGGTGTTATTTTCTGGGTCTGTAGATCGTGAAGGAGCAAAAATGGCCTTTGCAGTGATATGTACTTGTCAGATGTGGGAGTTTAAAGAGAGTTTAAGGGTTACTGCGGATTATATCTGCCATAAATGCTGTTGGATGTGAATCTTATCAGATTGAGTGGATCAGTTGGAGAGATAGAAGCGATGAGGAATTTGCAACAGCAACAGTATGTGATGGATGGCAGTTATAGGAAAGGGGGAAAGTCTCAGATACAGTCACATAGATGGGTTAACTCCAGGAAGGGTGAGAGAGGTAGGCACCTAGGGCAGGAGTCTTTTGTGGATATACCCATTTCAAACAGCTATGCTGTTTTGGAAAATGTTGGGGGTGCTGGATTCTCAGGGGAACATAGCATGAACAGCCAAGTTTCTGGTATAGAGACTAGCTCTAATGCGACGAGGGGTATGTCGGCTTCCAAGAAATCAATTGTGTTAGGGGATTCTGTAATCCAAGGTACAGACAGATGTTTCTGTGGCCAGCAGAGAAAAAGCAGAATGGTGTCTTGTTTCATTGGAAGTGTCAGTGTTAGTGTTCAGTCTCTGCAAAGTAAGTTATTCCTTTTTTGAATAAAACAGTTTCAGAACTGATGGCAGATTTTGTTTCTTAAGCTTATATGAGCAGATTAACACACTAATGATCCAATGCAGTATGTACCCTGACACATTTCAACAATGTAGTAGTCAATTTACTATTTCAGGACCAAGATCTATGATGATTTGCTGCTGTTAAAGTACATCATAAGACATAGGAGTGGAAGTAAGGCCATTTGGCCCATCGAGTCCACTCCGCCATTCAATCATGGCTGATGGGCATTTCAACTCCACTCACTCGCATTCTCCCCGTAGCCCTTAATTCCTTGTGACATCAAGAATTTATCAATCTCTGCCTTGAAGACATTTAGCTCTGGCCTCCACTGCACTCTGCGGCAATGAATTCCACAGGCCCACCACTCTCTGGCTGAAGAAATGTCTCCACATTTCTGTTCTGAATGTACCCCCTCTAATTCTAAGGCTGTGTCCACGGGTCCTAGTCTCCTCGCCTAACAGAAACAATTTCCTAGCATCCACACTTTCCAAGCCATGTATTATCTTGTAATTTTCTATTAGATCTCCCCTTAATCTTCTAAACTCCAATGAATACAATCCCAAGATCCTCAGCCATTCCTCGTATGTTAGACCTACCATTCCAGGGATTATCCATGTGAATCTCTGCTGGACACGCTCCAGTGCCACTATGTCCTTCCTGAGGTGTGGGGACCAAAACTGGACACAGTACTCCAAATGGGGCCTAACCAGAGCTTTATAAAGTCTCAGTAGGACAACGGTGCTTTTATATTCCAACCCCCCTCTTAGGATAAATGACAACATTGCATTCGCTTTCTTAATCACGGACTCAACCTGCATGTTTACGGCGGCACGGTGGCACAGTGGTTAGCACTGCTGCCTCACAGCGCCTGAGACCTGGGTTCAATTCCCGCCTCAGGCGACTGACTATGTGGAGTTTGCACGTTCTTCCCGTGTCTGCGTGGGTTTCCTCCGGGTGCTCTGGTTTCCTCCCACAGTCCAAAGATGTGCAGGTCAGGTGAATTAGCCATGCTAAATTGCCTGTAGTGTTAGGTAAGGGGTAAATGTAGGGGTATGGGTGGGATACGCTTCGGCGGGTCGGTGTGGACTTGATGGGCTGAAGGGCCTGTTTCCGCACTGTAATGTAATGTAATGTTTACCTTTAGAGAATCCTCGACTAGCACTCCCAGATCCCTTTGTACTTTGGCTTTATGAATTTTCTCACCGTTTAGAAAGTAGTCCATACTTGTATTGTATCATGATACAATACAAGTATGGAATACAATTGTGACATTTAAAGCTTTTAAAACATATGATATATGCCTGTCAGAATATTCCCAACTCCTCAATGAGATATCCGCTGCTGGACAGTGGTCAATCTCAAACCCTTCATCAAAGCAGTTTTTTTTAAGGCTTATAAATGCCACACTAGCTCACAAAAATAGCAGACAGGCAGTGTGGGTTGGGAGAAAATTCAAATTTTCAAAGGCTCTCAGAATGATAGCTTTGTCCTCATATGTTGTGCATGTGGGTTTGCAAACCAACTTGCAAAAAGGCTACATGATAAATGCACAGTGTCAGGAGGGGAGAGAAAATTAATATGTCATAGTTCATGATCTCATTCTTATCTCCATTATGAGATGAAGATTTGACTTTTTAGGTGAGATTCTGTACAATGGGTGTACTGAAGATAATGTACATATTGAATGTTATGTAGCTAATCATGCATTGTGAGATAATCAATTAAATTAGATGGAGTGAGAAAAAATTGATAGTGGGGAGATACCACTGTTTATTTTCATGCAGTTTGATATACAATAATTCTTCAGTGAAGGTAGAACATTAGAAAATTTGGATAGTTTGTCTCTCCTTTAAAAGTAAAAAAGTTACACATTTGAAAATTGCTATGCTTCAAAAGAAAATCCTTCCAAAGAATTATCTTTCAGTAGTCCTTCAAATCATCTGTGATCAAAATAAATTGATGACTAGTGTTTTACGTTCAGGAAATATTTGTTCCATTTTAATGAGGAAAAGCAACTTTACAGCATGGGTGTTTCTGAAAAGGAACAAAATAAAACATGTCCATGATTCTCTCACTCTCTTCTCTATTAAATACTTGTTTCTGTTATGGCAAGGATAGAAGTAAATTTAAAATCAATACAAAAGTAACAGCATGGGGTTGTGCAAGCATGCGATGCAACTAGATCTGAGCATCTGGTATTGGTGCGCAACAATATGCAAAGGTTGCATTGTTCTTAAACTTAAATTCAATGTGCCGAATCTAACCCATCTCACCACCACCTAAAGATTCTGTCTTGTTTCAGTGGTAACTTTAAAAGCTCTGCCCTTAATATGTCTGTATCTATGTGTTCCAGAATACATGTGTCAAAGGACCTTACCCTTGATGGGTGTATGCAATCATAGCAAATGCAAAGTGATTTCAATGAGGCATTTAATTTTCATACATGTTGGGACTGCAGGCCCTTTGACAATGTGGTCAACTCTTAAAAGCGCTCTGAAATGGCTCAGTAGGTCAGTTATTTAAAACAAACCACTACAGAAAATGTGAAAAAAATCAGCAGTAGTTCAAGAAGTCGACTCCACAACTGTCTGAAGTGCATTTAGATATGGACAATAAATTTTGTCCTTGCCAGCGATGCTCACATGCCACAAAGAAATAAAATGAAATTCCTATATATTCATTGCATGGTATTTAGTTGTGCTTCAGGACAAGTACTCTGAGAAAGTCCTCTGAGATCTGAATGTAGTTTACTTTTATTACTAATAAAAGGTCAACATCATTGAACAATTAATATCTCGTACCTGTTACAAGATGCAGCACTATATCAGCAATACTATATCAACAAGCAAATACCATTGCTCAAGAGGAAGTTTACTCTTTGCTGTAACTTTCAGTCTGAAACAAGTCTACGAATTGCAGAGACAATAATTTCTTAAATTTCCTCAAGTATTTTACTGAAAGTCTGTTCTATTGTTGATAGAATGCATTGGAAAAGACAGAAACCGGATAATGTCAGATTCCTGACAGTTCAGGATTTCCTAAACACTTTACAAAGTCTGTGATTACAAGGAGATTGAACTAGAGTTTACAAAGTCTGTGATTATACGGAGATTAAACTAGAGTAATAATGTTAAATTTGAATTCCAACTTACCCAGTTTGATATAAAATACTGGCCTCCAAAAAAGCACAAGTGAATTCACTGGCAAGGAATGTGAGGGATTGTTTGATCTTCCTTTCTAAATAATCTAGATTGACCATTCTATCCATTGGCTGTGGTTATATTATGGAGTTTGAGATCAGGGTCTGATGGGGTCTCCAAAACTGCTTCAACAAAATTGTGCTGGTGTACG
This sequence comes from Chiloscyllium plagiosum, assembly GCF_037043375.1. Taxonomy (NCBI): domain Eukaryota; kingdom Metazoa; phylum Chordata; class Chondrichthyes; order Orectolobiformes; family Hemiscylliidae; genus Chiloscyllium; species Chiloscyllium plagiosum. The sequence goes on from NW_028270145.1 coordinate 6,799,808, forward strand.
AGATGGTTGAGGAATACGTGAGAGGTTCAATGGCAGAGTCTCTCAGTGTAGTCTGTTTTGTAGTCAAGGTAGGCATGTGTGGAAGTACACATGAAGCCTTGATGGATGTGGAAGGCTCCTTTGGGACTTTGGACAGAGGTGAGGGGTGGGGGGGGGGGGGGGGGGGGGGGGGGGGGGTGAGGGCGCAGGTTTTGCAAATCCAGCGGTGGCAGGGGAAGGTGCGGAAGGTGTGTGTAGGAGTGCAGGTGAAGCTTTGATGGATGTGGAAGGCTCTACATTGGGGAGACTGGATGCCTACTCGCAGAGCCCTTCAGAGAACATCTTCGGGACACCTGCACCAATCAATTCCAACACCCCATGGCCAAACATTTCAACTCCCCCTGCCTTTCCGCTGAGGACAGCCAGGTTCAGGCCTCCACCATTGCCACTCCCTTACCACCCAACGCCTGGAAGAAGAACATCTCATCTTCTGCTTCGGAACCCTTCAACCCCAATGGCATCAGTGTGGATTTCACCAGCTTCCTCATTTCCCCTGCACCCACCTTACCCCAGTTCCAACCTTCCAGCTCAGCACTTTCCTCCTGACCTGTTCCATCTGTCAATCTCCCTTCCCATCTATCCACTCCACCCTCCTCTCTGACCTATCACCTTCACCCCCACCTCCATCCACCTATCGCACCCTCAGCTGCCTTCTCCCCAGCCCCAAACCCCCTCCCATTTATCTCTCCACTCCCCAGGCTCCCAGTTTCATTCCTGATGAAGGGCTTTTGCCCGAAACGTCAATTTTCCTGCTCCCCTGATCTGCTGTGCTTTTCCAGCACCACTGTAATCTTGACTGCGTTGTAGTCAACTTGAGTAGGTTCATGATCTGTCATCCTTTTAGGATCTTTTCTGCTTTCTTGCATCTGTGCAGAATTTGTTGATATTGTTAATTACCTGGTTAGGTGGATTGGCATGTTGAATTGCCCCTTAGTGTTCAGGGATGTGCAGACCAGGTGGATTAGCCATGGTAAATGGATATAGGGGTTGGATCTGGGAGATACAGGGAGTGGTTCAGTGCAGACAATAATGGGATGAATGGCTTCTATCTGCACAGTAGGGATCCTCTGATATCTTTGCAAGGTGTTGCAACTGGCATTAGGAAAGTTTTAAACTATGCAGGGATGTGGGAATTGGAAGAGAATATTAGAAAGTAATACCACAGTAAATGAAATGCTGGAAGTAGAATAGAGAATAGTAAGCTAATAGGTGGAGTCAGAGTAAGGGCGTAAGAAATCGTAAGTAATTTAGTCTAAATCAGGGTTATATTGAACATATATGAAAGCACACAATATAGTTAATACGATTAGAGAGTTACAGGTGCAGATTGTCTTGTGGGATTGTGATGTTTTGGTGATTAACTGAGACCTGATTTAAGGAAGGGCAGGACTGAATGTTTAATATTCCTGGGTACAAGGTGTTCAGAAAAGAGAACAGCAAGGAAAAGTTGCGGATAACAATATTGGCTAAGGACAGCATTGCAGAAAGGAGACGTTTCAAGGACAGAATCAATTTGGCTAAAACTAAGGAACAAAGACGTTGTAATTAGATTGCTTGGTGTAGTTGAGAGACCACTAACTGGTAGGAAGAATGTAGAGGAATAAACCTGCAGGAAAATTACAGAGAGATACTTGACATTAGAGAGTCATTTTAAAGAGGAAGTTTAATTACCAAACATAGACTGTGATATTGGTAGTGCAAGGCAATGAGGGGAAAAAATTTTGGGATTTTGTTCAAGAGAATTTCTTACAACAGAATGTGGTCCAGTCCAATAAGAAAGGAGGTACTATTGAATTGGTTCTTGGGAATGAGGTGGACCAAGTTCATCAAGTAATAGTGGGGAGCATTTATGGGACAATGATCAGTGTACCAAACGGTTTAAGATGGCAGTAGAAGATTGTTCAGAGCAGCTGCAGCTAAAATTAATCAACTGGCAGACAGTGGAATTCAATGGCACAAGAAACAGAGTTGGGCCAGCTAAACCAAAGGTTGATGAGAAAATCAGCAGCTGAACAATGGCTACCTTTTAAAAGGAGATATTTCAGGCACAGGTAAGGTATATTCCATCAAAGGAAAAGGTGAGACTATATGGAGTAACAACAATATTAAAGGGTCGTGAATACATGGGAACACCAGCCCCAGGAAGTTCTTCTTCAAGACACACGTCATCCTGACTTGGAACAATATGGCTGCTCCTCTGCCGCTGAATTAAAATCCTGGAACTCCTTTCATAACAGCATTTTGGCCGCAATTATACCATATGGTCTGTAGCAGTTCAAGATGGCAGCTTACCACCACCTTCAGAAGTGCTGTTGGGGATGGATATTAAATGCTGGTCTTGCCTGTGATGCCCTCATTCTAAAAACGAATAGCTCCAAAGTAGTCACTAGTGGTGCCTCACGGCATCATGAGGAATTGTCCTGAACCAAAGGCAAGGTGTGGCATCTATGGCAGACATTGCCTTTGGCTCAGTCAGATATCAAAAGAGACACAGCAAGGACCACCCTGGTCCTCACCTTCAACCCCACCAACCTCCATATAAATTGCATCATCCGCTGACATTTCCGCCACCTACAAACAGACCCCACCACAAGAGATATATTTCCCTCCCCATCCCTATCTATATTCCATAACGACCGTTCCCTCCGCGACTACCTGGTCAGGTCACACCTCCTAACAGCTCACCCTCCCCTCCCGGCACCTCCCCCTGCCACCACAGGAATTGCAAAGCCTGTGCCCTCACCTTTCCCCTCACCTCTGTCCAAGGCCCCAAAGGAGCCTTCCATTTCCATCAAAGCTTCACCTGCACTTCCACACATGTCATTTACTGTATCCGTTACTCCCGATGCGGTCTCTTCTATATTGCGGAAATTGGCCGCCTACTCGCAGAGCGCTTCAGAGAACATCTCCAGGACACCCGCACCAATCACCCGTCTTGTGGCCGAACATTTCAGCTCCCCCTCCCACTCTGCCAAGGGCATGCAGGTCCTGGGCCTCCTCCACCACCGCTCCCTCACCACCAGACGCCTGGAGGAAAAACGCCCTCAGACCCCACCCCTCCAACCGTAACAAGGACAAAACGCCCTGGTGCTCACCTTCCACCCTACCAACCTTCGCATAAACCAAATCATCCGCCGACATTTCCGCCACCTCCAAACAGACCCCACCACCAGGGATATATTTCCCACCCCATCCCTTTCCGCCTTCCGCAAAGACCGTTCCCTCCGTGACTACCTGGACAGGTCCACGCCCCCCTACAACCCACCCTCCCATCCTAGCACCTTCCCCTGCCACCACAGGAATTGCAAAACCTGCGCCCCCACCTCCTCCCTCACCTCCATCCAAGGTCTTCCATATCCATCAAAGTTTTACTTGCATGTCCACCAATATCATTTAATGTGACTGTTGCTTCCGATGCGGTCTCCTCTACATTGGGGAGACTGGTCGCCTCCTAGCAGAGCACTTTAGGGAACATCTCCGAGACACCCGCACCAATCAACCACACCGCCCTGTGGCCCAACATTTCAACTCACCCTCCCACTCTGCCGAGGACATGGAGGTCCTGGGCCTCCTTCACCGCCGCTCCCTCACCACTAGACGCCTGGAGGAAAAACGCCTCATCTTCCGCCTTGGAACACTTCAACCCCAGGGCATCAATGTGGACTTCAACAGTTTCCTCATTTCCCCTTCCCCTACCTCACCCCAGTTCCAAACTTCCAGCTCAGCACTGTCTCTATGACTTGTCCTACCTGCCTATCTTCTTTTCCACCTATCCACTCCACCCTCCCCCCCCCCGACCTATCACCTTCATCCCCTCCCCCACTCACCTATTGTACTCTATGCTACTTTCTCCCCACCCCCACCCTCCTCTCACTTATCTCTCCACCCTTCAGGCTCTCTGCCTGTATTCCTGATGAAGGGCTTTTGCCCGGAATGTCGATTTTACTGCTCCTCGGATGCTGCCTGTACTGCTGTGTTCTTCCAGCACCACTAATCCAGAACCTGGGGTCTATGGTAATGTAAGTGAATATAAATGCTGCTTAAATGTTATGAGAGTTTCTGACTCAACCACTCTCTGAGGTAGTGAGTTCCAGATTTTCACTACTCTCTAGGTGAAAAGTATGAAGAAAAGGTTTGCCTCAACTCTCCTCTTTGCCTTCTGCTTCCTACTTAATCTATTTCCCCGGTAATTATCGAACATAGAAGGTACAACATTACAGTGCAGTACAGGCCCTTCGGCTCTCGATGTTGCGCTGACCTGTGGAACCAATCTGAAGCCCATCTATCCTACACTATTCCATTTTCACCAATATGTCTATCCAATGACTATTTAAATGCCCTTAAAATTGATCATTCTACTACTGTTGCAGGCAGGACTTTCTATGCCCCTCCTCATGCTCCTCGCAGTTTAACCCTTCATTCCTAATGGGGAAGTGGTGATACGGAATGAGGGAGTGTAAGGGAGCAATGGGGTGAGGGTGGTGAATAACAAAATGTAGGGTTGAGAGAGCTATTCCCTCTCTGAATTGCAGCTGATCATTAAATGTAATCTAAATGGAATATTCCTTCATGAATAAGTTCCTTGACATAGACGACACAGAATCACAGAATTAAGCAACATATCCTTTCCTTTCACAAAAATTGTAACATTTTCTCTGACAAACTTTTAACCAATTTTCTGTTTGGAAGACACATTTGGTCTGTTTACCATCAGCTGGGCATTCCAAACCATGAACTTAGGGAGGGAACTTGCAGGATTTTGACCCAGCAAAAGTGAAGGAACGGTGATATATTTCCAAGTCAGGATGGTGAGTGGCTTGGAGGGGAGCTTGCAGGGGGTGGTGTTCCCATATATCTGCTGCCCTTGTCCTTCTAGATGAAAGTGGCTGTGGGTTTGGATCACTTTATGAATGAAAAATGACTTTCTAGCCACCTTATCTATGCCACTCATAATCAGATACACTTCTATTAGGTCGTATCTTAACTATCACCTTCCAAGGCAAATAATCCAGTGTATCTGACTTTTCTTCATAGGTCTAACCCTCCAGCCCAGGCAACATCTTGGGAAATCTCCTCTACATCCTCTTGAGTGCAATCACATCATTCAATATGTGATGACCAGAACTGTATGGAGCATTCCAGTTGTGGCCTACTCAGCATTTATGCAGATCCAGCACAACCTCTCTGCTCTTCTATTGGCCAATATTGGGTGGCACAATGGTTAGCACTGCTGCCTCACAGTGCTAGGGACCCAGGTTCAATTCCAGCCTCAGGGGACTGTCCGTATGGAGTTTGCACATTCTCCCCATATCCGCCTGGGTTTCCTCTGGGTGCTCATGTTTTCTCCCACAATCCAAAGATATGCAAGCTAGGGAAATTGATCATGCTAGATTTCCCATAGTGTTCAGGGATGTGTAAGTTAGGTGCATTAGTCAAGGATAAATGTAGAGTAATAGGGTAGGGGAATGGGGCTGGGTGGGTTACTCTTCGGAGGGTTGGTGTGTGGACTTGTTGGGCTGTAGGGCCTGTTTCGACCATGTAGGTATTCTAAGAATAAAGACACGTATTCCTTTTTCCTTCTTAATCACTTTTTCTACCTGCTACTGTTACTTTCAGGGATTTGTGGATATGCACAGATCCCTCTGATCTTCAGTACTTTCCAGGGCCCTATCATTCACACTGTAATCCCTTGGTTTGTTAGCCTTTCTCAAGTGCATTACTTAACACTTTTCTGGCATGAATTTCATTTACCACTGCACTGCCCATCAATATCCAACTATTTATCACACGAACTATTTTCATGTCGTCCCCAAGTGTCTCAACCAATTCTCTTATATTTAAATCCAAATCATTAATGTGCACCACAATCAGCAAGGGTCCCACCACCAACCCTGTTGGACTTCACGGAAATAGAATTCCAGTGACATGAACATCTTTCCACCATCACTGTCTGCTTTCTGGCTCTCAATAGAAAATGTTCTGCTGGTGATGTTGTCTTTCACATGAGATATTAAATCATGCCCTCATCAATTCTCTGCTTTGAATCTAAAAAATGCAGAGACACATTTTGCCAAAGAGTCATCCAGGCATTCTATCCAATACTTAATGTACAACCAACACATAAAGCACAAAATCTAGTCATCTGATTAACTGCTGTTTGTTGAAGCTGCAAATGAGCCTGCACAGTTTCTATATTAGTAAAACATTTTAAAAGTACTGAATTGGTCATAAAGTGCTTTGCAACACCCTAAACATTTTTTTCTTTTATCAAATGATCTTATGATCCCAGGTTATTACAGGACAAATCAGATCCCAGAGTGAAATCTTGAAAGATCTTATTTTGTTTTCATTTTAGTTTTGTTGAGCTGATCCCCCACTGAAACATGAACATATAATGCTGCAAATTTGTTTTTACCAACAAAACTGAAGTTCATTACATAAAATAAATAAAGATAAAATAGAACCATCCAAACACATATGAAACACACAATAAAAATATAATTCAATTAATCCCAAATGTATGCCTTTACAGTATTCACTGGAGAACAAATTCCCTTCTCTATCATCCCTAAAGAGTTTAATTTAACTAAGGTTTCAACCCCATCTCAGGAATCTGATAGTCTCTTCTTGGAACCTCAACACGACTGATTTTAAACTTTCTCGGCTTCAATGATGCCTTCAAGGTTTTAACTAAATACATAAACTATGCTAACCTATACTTAACAATTCTAAACCATCTTCTCCCTTCATGAAGAGCAACTGTTTTACACATGCAGCTCAGCCAAGAATCCTGCAGAAATGTGTGACTGAAACATAAAAAAGAATATATTTTTCCAAGCAATCAGGGTTTCTCCTAATCAGAAGAAAAAAAAAATCACCGACCTTCTAAAATGGAGCCAAATGATCAAGTGTTTACTTTGTTCACTTGTAAAATTCTCCCAAATGTAATCGAATGCCTAATCCTGTCCAGTAAGTCTTCCCCTCAATGTTCTAAAGTAAATTACGAGAAGGCTACAGAAATACTTACAAATTAATCATCAAATCTTTCAGAAACACAGAAAACCCATAAAGCCACTAGTTCAAAATCCAAAAATCAAAACTCAAAAATTACTCACAAATCATAGATCTTGCATCACAATTCAAACATGGCATATTTCTGGCAGGGTATTGTCATGATCGTGAGTCAGAATCCCGAAGTACTGTAGACATTTGTATCCCATAATTCCAAAATATGTTTTCTTTAAAGAGACAATAACTCTACTCTGTGGGACCAATGGGTTGTAACATCTAAAGATGCCAAATACATTTCAAACAGACTGGACTGTGATCTCTTGTGACTGCAGAGATAACAAGGGGCTGATGATAATCTGCTCAATCGCCCATGCAGATTATGTCCCAAACTGCAGACACGTTTGAAGAATACACAAGGGACAGGAATTAAAGGGCCAGTAGTGAATTTGAGTATTTGGACTGAATGCTCTACCAGACTGTATTTTAACATTAGGTAAAAACAATTACTGCAGATGCTGGAAACCAGATTTCTGGATCAGTGGTGCTGGAAGAGCACAGCAGTTCAGGATTAGCATGTTGTGAATGTCACAGCTGAAGAACTATCCCTTAGTTATTCTGTATTGCAGAGAAATGAAAACCATTTCTCATTCTGAGCGCAGCAAACCAGTTAAAACAGAAAGCAGGGTAAAGGAACTTCCTTCATTCTACAAAACCAAGAATTTTGACACTTTGCCAGCTCCATTGCCAAAGTTAATGCTCCTCCTTCAACCCAATGACAGCTGCAATGCCATCTTGTATCTCTTCAAGGCAAAAAAAATGACAGATCCAAATAACCTTTTTAACTTTTAACCTTTTAGACTCACCTCTTATTTATAATCTGTATATCTATACTACATTAATATTTCTTCTCCCACTAGTAACAAATAAATTCACTTTTTTTGTTAATTCAAGAAAGCCCGATTAAATTGGCTTCTTTCAAAACATAAATTAGTTTGAGCCTGGGAAGAAGGGAAGGATCTTTTCAAATTCAACATTGTTAATGACCAATCCAGAAGGTGGGTGAATAAAGAAAAGAAGCCAATTAATCTCACCCCCCGACCCAAGAGTTTCATATTTTGGGGTATCCCATCTGGAACCATAACAAATTAAGGTGCCATGCCCAGGGTCTAGTTATAACAGTGTGGTTTTACTAATTTCCTCCATGTGATTCTTAAGAAATACCCTTGGTAATGGACAGAACATCTTGCCTATTTAGTCACGAACTCTCAACAATAACTCTTTCCACTAACTCCATGGTACAATATGGAACAAGATCAGGTAAATGAGGTGGTAGATTAACAAATTGACTTTCCAATTCTGAATCAAACTAGGTTAGAGATTATAGGCCTGAAAGTATCTCTCTGTTGACTGTAAAAGCTTCAAGTAAAAATCAGCAGCCTCAATCCAATTCCAAAATGCCATTATTTACAATAAATTGACAATCTAATTTATCTATGTCATATTCAAATATTGTTTGGAAAATGAAGGCACAACAGAACACTGTTTTAAGTGGAGAGATAAGTACACTGATGGAGTAAATGCAGCTTTACCGAAGCACAGTTTATATTTTGGCCCAGATGTTGCAACTGTAATGGTGCTTAAACTCTCAACGTTTGGTGTTATTATGTCTGGGAGTGACTTCCAGTATCCACACGTGGAAGAGTTAAATGTGGAAATCCAGTTAATTCCCTGCTCCTCTATAGAGTGTTCTGTTTAAGTTTCTGGAGATGGAAATCTGTTGAAACCACCAATCAATGCGAACTTCCAAACAAAAACAGAAATTGTTGGAAAAGCTCAGCAGGTCTGGCAGCATCTGTGAAATTAAAGAAGGGTCGCCAGAACTGAAATGTTAACTGATTTTTCTTCAAATATTTTGCCAGACCTGCTGAGCTTTTCCAGCAGTTTCTGTTTTTGTTTCTGATTTATAGTATTCGCAGTTCTTTCAGTTTTTATTTAATGTGAACTTCCAATTTTGTTATCTTCTTGCTGTAAAATCAGGTATGTCTTGTTGATGAGGTGTAACTGGATGTTTAATGATATATGAAATATAAATCCAATGAGCAACATCTTTAATTTTGAAAAACTCAATTTTATGTCACAGAATTTCAAACTTCTTCATTATGATAACATTTCATTAACTTGTAATGCAATAGCTTCAAGTTTGAAATTTTAGCTTCTACTTTGATTCCATATATAGATCAATGAAATGCTTTGAAAGTTGGGATAATCTGTATGTTTTACTTCTAGATCAGTTATCTATGTGAATTTTTCAATCCTTTTTTACTTTTTTTTAATAGATACTTTTATTGAAAATTTCACATGTTTTTACAAGTTTACAAATAAAATAAACCCAAGTATAAACATTGATATACAATTAAATCTTAAATAAATAATAACCAAAATCTATCAAACAGAAAAAAAGAGATACCAAAAAAAAACTCAACGAACTATTAATCTAACCTACAACTAACCAGAGTGTATGATTAAATCTCTTACATTATTCAGGAAAAATAAAAGACAGATAACACTGAAATTGAGTAGTGAAGTACATGCTCAGAATGTGTTAACATCAGATTATAACAAAACCTGTATTCGTGTGGGATTCCTCTCCCAAGGGGTCCCGGACCAGCCAGGTTCGCCACCATATCTGTATTTGTGTAATTCAAGGAGGGCTGCCATATTTTATGGAATAATTCAGTCTTTCGGTGCACCATATTTGTAAGGAAGTCAAGGGGAATATATTCCATGATTATTCTGTGCCAATTCGAAAGTCCAGGAGGGCCCTCAGCCACCCAGTTTACCAAAATATTTTTCCTTGCATAGAAAGAGAGAATGGAAAATAATCTCTTCCCGTGCATATCCAGGGAGGGTAAGTTCAAAAAGCCCGAAAGGAGAGATACTGGATCCACTGTAATATCCGTTCCCAAGATTTCTGTCAGAGCACTTGCTACTTTAGTCCAATATCTACAGATCTTATGACAGGTCCATAAGCAATTTACAAGAGTGCCCATTTCTATTTTACATTTGGGACACATTGGAGATGCTCCAGCCTTAAATTTTGCCAATTGGTCTGGTGCTATATGGGCCCTATGAAGTATCTTCAACTAAATGGCCTGAGTTCTGTTGCAGATGGAGATTCTTCTGGCATTTTCCCAAATGTCATTCCACATTTCTGTAGAGATTTCCAGCCCCGAATCCTGACCCCATGTTTTAAGCAGATTGTCCTTATCTTCCGATACTTCATCATGTAATGAATGATAAAGAGTGCTGACCGAAGATACCCCCCATTGGCCATAACACTCTACGTTCTTTGTCTGATTTATAAAAACTATCTAATAGCGTAGTCTTCTTCCGTTTATAATTTCGAATTTGGAAGTATCAAAAGTGATCACCATTAGGTAATCCAAATTTCTGATGCAGCTGTTCAAAAGACATCAGGACCCCTTCCTTAAACAGATCCCTTAAACAGGAGATACCTTTGGATCTCCAGAGTTTGAAGTGATATCTGTAAGCCCCAGTTGAAAGCCCCATGCTCCCACTATCAGAGTATAGGGGGATGTTTTATGTGAATTGCCCTCATTTTGCCGCATTATATTCCAAGCTTTAATTGTATTTAGTATTATAGGGTTTTTACAGTGATCCGTGATGATTTTCCTCTTGACTGAAAATAAGAGGTTAATAAGTGGGCATTTTACTTGAGAAGCCTCGATGTCCAGCCAGATAGATTGAGGGTCAGACAAGACCCAATTGGCTATGTAGGGAACTTAACTGATATTTCCTAAAATCTGGAAAATCCAGTCCTCCCTTTGCCTATGGAAGCTGTAGCTTCTTCAGCTTAATGTAAAAAATCTTAAAGTAAGGGAACACTTAGGAAGCAGCGATCATAATATGGTAGAGTTCAGTCTGCAGTTTGAAAGAGAGAAGGCAAAATCGGTTGTAATGGTGTTACAGTTAAATAAAGGTAATTATGAGGGCATGAGAGAGGAACTGATGAAAATAGACTGGAAGCAGAGCCTAGCGGGGAAGACAGTAGAGCAAAAAATGGCAGGAGTTTGTGGGTATACTTGAGGACACTGTACAGAGGTTCATCCCCAAGAAAAGAAAGATTATCCGGGGAGGGATTAGACAGCCATGGCTGACAAAGGAAGTCATGAAATGAATTAAAGAAAAAGAGAGATCCTATAAAGTGGCCAAGAGCACTGGGAAATCGGAAGTTTGGGAAGGCTACAAAAACAAACAGAGGATAACAAAGAGAGAAATAAGGAAGGAGAGGATCAAATATGAAGGTAGGCTAGCCAGTAATATTAGAAATGATAGTAAAAGTTTCTTTCAATACATAAGAAACAAACGACAGGCAAAAGTAGACATTGGGCCACTTCAAACTGATGCTGGAAACCTAGTGATGGGAGATAAGGAAATAGCAGGAGAACTTAATAAGTACTTTGCGTCAGTCTTCACAGTAGAAGACATGAGTAATATCCCAACAATTAAAGGGAGTTAGGGGGCTGAGTTGAGTATGGTTGCCATTAGAAAAGAGAAAGTGCTAGAAAAGCTAAAAGGTCTTAAATTGATAAATCTCCTGGCCCCAATCGGCTACATCCTAGAGTTCTGAGGGAGGTGGCTGAGGAAATAGCGGAGGCGTTGGTTGAGATCTTTCAAAAGTCACTGGAGTCAGGGAAAGTCCCGGATGATTGTAAGATCGCTGCTGTAACCCCCTTGTTCAAGAAAGGATCAAGACAAAAGATGGAAAATTATGGGCCAATTAGCCTAACCTCGGTTGTTGGTAAAATTCTAGAATCCATCATTAAGGATGAGGTTTCTAAATTCTTGGAAGAGCAGGGTCAGATTAGAACAAGTCAACATGGATTTAGTAAGGGGAGGTCGTGCCTGACAAACCTGTTGGAATTCTTTGAAGAGGTGACAAGTAGGTTAGACCAGGGAAACCCAGTGGATGTGGTCTACCTAGACTTCCAAAAAGCCTTTGATAAGGTGCCACATGGGAAGCTGCTGAGCAAGGTGAGGGCCCATGGTGTTCGAGGTGAGCTACTGGTATTGATTGAGGATTGGCTGTCTGACAGGAGGCAGAGAGTTGGGATAAAAGGTTCTTTTTCGGAATGGCAGCCGATGACAAGAGGTGTCCCGCAGGGTTCAGCTGTTCACATTATATATTAATGATCTGGATGAAGGGACTGGGGGCATTCTAGCGAAGTTTGCCAATGATACAAAGTTAGGTGGACAGGCAGGTAGTACTGAGGAAGTGGGGAGGCTGCAGAAGGATCTAGACAGTTTGGGAGAGTGGTCCAGGAAATGGCTGATGGAATTCAATGTGAGCAAATGCGAGGTCTTGCACTTTGGAAAAAAGAATACAAGCATGAACTACTTTCTAAACGGTGAGAAAATTCGTAAAGCCAAAGTACAAAGGGATCTGGGAGGGCTAGTTGAGGATTCTCTAAAGGTAAACATGCAGGTTGAGTCTCTGATTAAGAAAGCGAATGCAATGTTGTCATTTATCTCAAGAGCTGAAAATGTGTTGCTGGAAAAGCGCAGCAGGTCAGGCAGCATCCAGGGAACAGGAGAATTGACGTTTCAGGCATAAGCCCTTCTTCAGGAATCAGGCTTATGCCCGAAACGTCGATTCTCCTGTTCCCTGGATGCTGCCTGACCTGCTGTGCTTTTCCAGCAACACATTTTCAGCTCTGATCTCCAGCATCTGCAGACCTCACTTTCTCCCCATTTATCTCAAGAGGGTTGGAATATAAAAGCACCGTTGTGCTACTGAGACTTTATAAAGCTCTGGTTAGGCCCCATTTGGAGTACTGTGTCCAGTTTTGGTCCCCACACCTCAGGAAGGACATAGTGGCACTGGAGCATGTCCAGCGGAGATTCACAGGGATGATTCCTGGAATGGTAGTTCTAATATACGAGGAATGGTTGAGGATCCTGGGATTGTATTCATTGGAGTTTAGAAGATTAAGGGGAGATCTAATAGAAACTTACAAGATAATGCATGGCTTGGAAAGGGTGGACGCTAGGAAATTGTTTCCGTTAGGCGAGGAGACTAGGACCCGTGGACACAGCCTTAGAATTAGAGGGGGTGAATTCAGAACAGAAATGCGGAGACATTTCTTCAGCCAGAGAGTGGTGGGCCTGTGGAATTCATTGCCGCAGAGTGCAGTGGAGGCCGGGACGCTGAATGTCTTCAAGGCAGAGATTGATAAATTCTTGATGTCACAAGGAATTAAGGGCTACGGGGAGAATGCGGGTAAGTGGAGTTGAAATGCCCAACAGCCATGATTGAATGGCGGAGTAGACGCGATGGGCCAAATGGCCTTACTTCTGCTCCTATGTCTTATGGTCTTAATGAGGGGCCGTCTATGATTCCAGATGAAGGAACCCAGCCAGCCATACAGTTTGCGTAGTGCCAACCTCAGCAGCATCACCGGAAGCATTCTCATAGGATATAGGAGACGGGGCAGAACATTCATTTTAATTAGTGCTATTCTGCCAAACCAGGAAATTGGAAGGTCTCCCCATCGCTGGAGGTCCTGCCTTATCCTCTCCAGTAAATGCACAAAGTTAGCCTTGTATAACTGACCAAATACTGGGGTGATAAAAATGCCAAAGTATAAGAAACCCTCCAGGGATCACCGAAAGGGAAAGTGGGATCCGTCCAATAGGTGGGACATACTAGCAAGGCCGCCCATTGGTATAGCCTCCAATTTTGAAAAATTAATTTATAGCCTGAAAATACACTAAATGTATTAATAATTTGGATTAAGCGAGGCACGGACATCAAAGGATTACTGAGAAATAGGAGAACATCATCTGCATAAAGGGTAATTTTATGTTTACCTTTACCAATCCTCAGGGCCGTTATGTTAGGGTCAGCCCGTATAGCTTCTGCTAGTGGCTCAATTATTTACGTAAAAAGCAATGGTGAGAGAGGACATCCCTGACAGCAGCACCTACCCACACTGAAGCTATCCAAACCTAATCCATTGGTAATCACAACTGCTTTGGGATCACTATACAGTGTTGAGACCCATTTGGTAAACACCATTCCAACGCCAAACCTTTCTAATGTGTAAAACAGATATGATCATTCAACCCTGTCGAATGCCTTTTCTGCATCTAATGAGACTACTACGCCTGGTATCTTTCCCTGATGGCAGGCTTGAATCACATTCAAAACCCTTCTAACATTATTGGATGATCTACGGCCCTTAATAAACCCTTTCTGCTCCTCCTTTATGATGTATGGCAATACCTTTTCTAGCGTCAATGCTAACATTTTAGAAAGGATTTTAAAATCTACATTTAGGAAGGATATTGGTCTGTATGACGTACAATCTTCTGGGTCTTTTCCTTTTTTGACAATGAGAGATATTCGCCTGTTTCAGCAAAGGCGGGAGACAGCCCTGACTGTATGAGTAGTTATACGTGTCCATAAGTGGACCAGCCAATATTCCTGTAAATTCTTTATAGAATTTAGCTTGAAAGCCATCTGGGTCGGGCGCCTTACCGCTCTGAAGTTGCCTGATTGCGTCAAGTATTTGTTGGCTTGTTAGGGGAATATTCAGGACCGACACCTGATACGGAGTTAGGTCCGGAAAGGTCAAGTTTTTAAAAAATGACTGCATCCTCCTAGTCCTGTCTTCGCAATCCTGCGATTTAAATAAATCAGAATAAAATTTTCTAAAGATTGCGTTAATCCTTTTATGATCATGAGTCAGAGTACCTGCACTTTCCTTGGGAACAAGGGGGAAAATCTCCGTTTAAATACGTTTTTTTTATTTAGAAATAGTTTTTTTTATTATATTGATGTGAGTGTATTAAAGAGCCTTTATTTTTGTGAATTTTATATGCTCTATGCTTGGGATGTTTTGGATAGAGTTTCTTCTCCCGAGGGGCCTTTTTTTTCTTTGCGAGAAATGCTAAATATTTCCCTCTTAGCCGTTTGGGTAAGCGTGGTGTTCAGAGCTATCCTAAGGGCCGTAATCCTTTGTAATTTGATAAAAGAAGGTCTGTCACCATATGCTGTTTCAGCTGCTTTTAAGCGAGCTTTGAGCAGACGCTGTTGTTCTCCCGTTAATTTTTTCTGGGTCGCCGAGTATGAAAGGATCAAACCTCGCGCGTAAAGTACTTTACAAATTTACTATCTTTCAACAGGAAGGAATCCATACACCAATGCCGGGGGGATGTCTCATTGTCCCTCGCCTTGATTTTCATATATACAGCAGCGTGATCAGAAATTGTTATACTACCTCTTTTGCAGGATGATATGGAATTTTAAAAAATCAAAGGGGCAAACATATCAATTCTGGTGTGACATTTATATGGATTGGAGTAAAAAGAAAAATCTCTGCCCTGAGGGTGAAGGCATCTCCATACATCTACTAGTCCTAATTCTTTGTTCAAATCCACCAATTATCTGGATCTGGGGGATACTCCTGCAGTACTCTTGGGAATCCAATCTATTTCCGGATCCATAATACAATTAAAATCTCCCCCTATAATTGTATAACGAGCATCAAGAACCATTAATTTTGAGAAGGTTTCCGTTATAAATCTAAAAGGATGTGCCGGGGACAATACAGATTTAAGATCCCATATTCCTCTCCATTTATAAGGGCTTTAATCAGAATATATCGTCCAGATTCGTCTTTTACCTGATTTAGGATTTTAAAAGGGAGATTGTTCCGAATAAGAATAACAACTCCCCTACTATTTGAGCTGAAGGAAGAAAAGAAGGCCTGATCAAATCCACCCTGTCATAATTTCAAGTGTTCTTTATCCAATAAGTGTGTCTTCTGTAGGAGAGCTATATCAACCCTTTCTTTCTTGAGGTTTGATAATATTTTCTTCCTTTTGATTGGTGAATTACTTCCTTTGACATTCCAAGTGCACCATTTAATCGACTGATTAACCATAATCGTCCAGGCAAGTCCAAGACCCCTCGGGAGAAGAAACCTTATCCAAAACATCCCAAGCATAGAGCATATAAAATTCACAAAAATAAAGGCTCTTTAATACACTCACATCAATATAATAAAAAAAACTATTTCTAAATAAAAAAAACGTATTTAAACAGAGATTTTCCCCCTTGTTCCCAGGGGGCATCACTTCCTTTCCAAAAGCCCATCATATCCTCTCCCAACCAGTGCCCCACCCTTGACCCAGGCACCCCACAATAGGATAAAGAAAATTCAAATATATTACAGAGCTAGAGTTAGCAGTGAGTACCCTACCCCTCCCGCACCCCCCCCCCCCCCCCACCAACCCACACCAAAACCTGGATATATTTGGTAATGTTAATACCATGTATGAACATATATAACTATAAAATTACAGTGTTAACAAATAATAATTAAATATAGTAATACAAAATAACAGGGGAAAACAACCCCGCTCCGAAAGACAGAGATAAAATAAGATAAGGTAACTACCTCCCCCCACCTACTTTAACTAGACCCCTGGCCTATATATATAAAAAAAAGGGGCGAAAATCACAAAGTGAAGAACAAATAAATAAACCCCCCTCCCTACCCCCCGGAGATAATATTAAACGTAAGGTAATGAAAGGGAAAAAAAGGGGGTAATCCGGGGTGGGGGGAGGGCAAAACAACATCATTCACCACTCGAATTAACTCTTACAATTTATCCAAGAGAGTCCAAAAATTCCTTGGCCTTCTCCGGCAATCCGAAGTTGTACACAGACCATTCATGGCTAAAGCGTAGCGTCGCTGGGTAGCACAAGGAGTACTGAATGTTTAAGTCCCTTAAACGCTTCTTCGCTTCGTCAAACGCCTTCCTCTTTCGGACCAAAGCTGGGGAAAAGTCCTGGAATAACATGATCTTGGATCCTTTATAATCATGGTTTGGGGATCTTTCCCAAGATTTCTGGAAACTTCTAAGAGCATCTGCCTCTCCTTGTAGCTCTGCAACCGAAAAGTACCGGGCGGGAGCGCTGTTTCGAGCTGGGCCTGCATATTGCAACCTGGTAGGCCCATTCCACCCTTACTTGGCCTGATCCAGCCTCCAGATTTAAAAGCTGTGGAAGCCACTGCTCGAGGAATGCTGTAAGCTGGCCTTCCTCTTTCCGTTCGGGAAGGCCCAGCAAATGAATAATTTTTTGACGATTCTCGAGGTGGTGGATGTGATTTTCTAAGGTTCGGATTCACTGTTCGAGAGTCCGGACCCGACCAACGGGCGATTCTGCTGTAGTCTCAGAAGTCGCGGCCTTTAGCTCTGCCCCTCTGACTCGGCGCTTGATTTCCTCGATGTCTCGGTCGTGCTTTTGTAGCGCGGCCAAGAGTGAATTCCATCTGCTCCGGGACTCTTCGATGAAGGCGTCGATCTTCACGTCAAATTTGGAAATTACTTCCGCGAGGCTTGCCACCGTAGGTAAGTCCCCTGGGGCGGCTGCGGATGCCTCTGCTGCAGCTGGGGAGGGTGGGGGAGGGGTTCCTGCCTGCTGAGAACTGCGGGCTCCTTTCCCTTTAGTCATTGTTACAGGAGACTAGACTGTTCAAATTTAGTGCAGAAAGTGAGGACTGCAGATGCTGGAGATCAGAGCTGAAAATGTGTTGCTGGAAAAGCGCAGCAGGTCAGGCAGCATCCAAGGAACAGGAGAATCGACGTTTCGGGCGTAAGCCCTTCTTCAGGAAGGGCTTATGCCCGAAACGTCGATTCTCTTAATCCTTGGATGCTGCCTGACCTGCTGCGCTTTTCCAGCAACACATTTTCAGCGCTGTTCAAATTTAGTACTGAGCAATTAATTACATTAAGTAAAAACTATTTTAAATAATTTGGTACGTGTGGTGGAGGCGGGTGGCCCACTTTGCCCAAGTCATGGGAGAAGCACTATAGACTCAGACTTGCTGGGTCGCCGCCATCTTGGATCCCCCCGTTTTACTCGTTTGGTTTTATACTCTTAATCTAATAGCCACAATTAAAGTAATGTGAAGAATGACTAAGTAGATATCCCAGAGAGATTACTAGAACTTCCTGGGCAACATTCTTCAAGGTTAACAGTGAACACAATTGCCTTGAGATTGACCGTGAAATTTAGACCCATATCTCACTTCAGCAAGCTTGGCATTAAGAATTAGAGCAAGATAGTCTCTGTAAGCTTTTGTATTCTGCCACTAAGCTCAAAATGGGGTCAGAAGCTCATACTGTATTTCAGTTGAATAAAGGGAACTATGGCGCTATGAGGGAGGAGCTGGCCAAAGTTCAATGGTGCAATACCCTAGCAGGGATGACAGTGGAGCAACAATGGCAGGTATTTCTGGGTATAATGCAGAAGATGCAGGATCAGTTCATTCCAAAAAGGAAGAAAGATCCTAGGGGGAGACATGGGTGGCCGTGGTTGACGAGGGAAGTTAAGAAACATATAAAGTTAAAAGAGAAAAAGTATAACATAGCAAAGATGAGTGGGAAAACAGAGGACTGGGAAGCTTTTCAAGAACAACAGAGGATTACTAAGAAGGAAATACGCAGAGAAAAAATGAGGTACAAAGGTAAACTGGCCAAAAATATAAAGGAGGACAGTAAAAGCTTTTTTAGATATGTGAAAGGCAAAAAAATGGTTAAGACTAAAATTGGGCCCTTGAAGACAGAAACAGGGGAATATATTACGGGGAACAAAGAAATGGCAGAAGAATTGAATTGGTACTTCAGATCTGTGTTCACTGGGGAAGATACAAGCAATCTCCCTGAGGTAACAGTGGCTGAAGGACCTGAACTTAAGGGAATTTATATTTGCCAGGAATTGGTGTTGGAGAGACTGTTAGGTCTGAAGGTTGATAAGTTCCTGGGGCCTGATGGTCTACATCCCAGGGTACTGAAGGAGGTGGCTCGAGAAAACGTGGATGCGTTGGTGATTATTTTCCAGAATTCGATAGATTCAGGATCAGTTCCTGCGGATTGGAGGGTGGCTAATGTTGTACCACTTTTTAAGAAAGGAGCAAGAGAGAAAGCAGGAAATTATAAACCAGTTAGTCTGACCTCAGTGGTGGGAAAGATGCTGGAGGCTATTATAAAGGATGAAATTATGACACATCTGGATAATAGTAACAGGATAGGTCAGAGTCAGCATGGATTTATGAAGGGGAAATCATGTTTGACTAATCTTCTGGAATTTTTTGAGGATGTAACTCTGAAGATGGACGAGGGAGATCCAGTAGATGTAGTGTACCTGGACTTTCAGAAAGCTTTTGATAAAGTCCCACATAGGAGGTTAGTGAGCAAAATTAGGGCGCATGGTAAAGGGGGCAAAGTACTAACTTGGATTGAAAGTTGGTTGGCTGACAGGAAACAAAGAGTAGTGATAAACAGCTCCATTTCGGAATGGCAGGCAGTGACCAGTGGGGTACCGCAGGGATCAGTGCTGGGACCGCAGCTTTTTACAATATATATTAATGATATAGAAGATGGTATTAGTAATAACATTAGCAAATTTGCTGATGATACTAAGCTGGGTGGCAGGGTGAAATGTGAGGAGGATGTTAGGAGATTACAGGGTGACCTGGGCAGGTTAAGTGAGTGGTCAGATGCAGTTTAATATGGATAAATGTATGGTTATCCACTTTGGTGGCAAGAACAGGAAGGCAGATTACTACCTAAATGGAATCAATTTAGGTAAAGGGGCAGTACAAAGAGATCTGGGTGTTCTTGTACACCAGTCAATGAAGGTAAGCATGCAGGTACAGCAGGTAGTGAAGAAGGCTAATAGCATGCTGGCCTTCATAACAAGAGGGATTGAGTATAGAAGCAAAGAGGTTCTTCTGCAGCTGTACAGGGCCCTGGTGAGACCACACCTGGAGTATTGTGTGCAGTTCTGGTCTCCAAATTTGAGGAAAGACATTCTGGCTATTGAGGGAGTGCAGCATAGGTTCACGAGGTCAATTCCTGGAATGGCGGGACTACCTACCGCTGAAAGACTGGAGTGACTGGGCTTGTATACCCTTGAGTTTAGAAGACTGAGAGGGGATCTGATTGAGACATATAAGATTATTAAAGGATTGGACACTCTGGAGGCAGGAAACATGTTTCCGCTGATGGGTGAGTCCCGAACCAGAGGACACAGCTTAAAAATACAGGGTAAACTTCTTCACCCAGAGAGTGGTGGCTGTGTGGAATGCTCTGCCCCAGAAAACAGTGGAGGCCCAGTCTCTGGATTCATTTAAGAAAGAGTTGGATAGAGGTCTCAAGGATAGTGGAATCAAGGGTTATGGAGATAAGGCAGGAACAGGATGCTGATTAAGGATGATTAGCCATGATCATAATGAATAGTGGTGCAGGCTTAAAGGGCAGAATGGCCTACTCCTGCACCTCTTGTCTATTGTCTGTGTGGGAGAAACTCACTCCTGTGATTGTCCCAAATTCACCAAATGAGGACAAGTGTAGGCTTTCTGAACTGAAGTGTCAGAAGCCGTCCAACTTGAAAGCGACAGCAGGACATAATTCAAATAATTCAAAGTAGTGAGTGAGAAAGTGTTCCAAAATCAAGGCGCTCTCTAACAATAATTTTAAAATAGAAACAACCAACTGGGCTGCCAGCTACAGGGAGATCCCTCTGCAAAGTGGACTGTATCTACATTGCACTTAAGCACGCTAAGGGGCTTCTAAGTCTGCCTGGAGCACTGGCATTATTAGTAGGTCTTATTGTCATACCTAATTCCCCTTGAACTGAATAGCTTGCTAGACTATTTCAAATTATGAGTCAACCACATTGCTGTCGGTCTGAAATCACATATAAGGCAGACTACCCATCCCACCTCACCCCTGGGTAAAGACTGCACGTTTCCCTCCCTATTGGATATTAGTGAATCATATGGGTGTTTATGGCAATTGATTATCACTTTTACTGAGAATAGCTTTATATTCCAGATGTTATTAATTGCAATGTAAATATCAGCAATTTGCCACTTGTAAATTGTGGGAATAGTGTAGGACATGATATTAGCATGTTGGTGCATGGTTAGATAGATGATAGATGAAGTTCAGTATGGAGAAATGTGAGCTGATGCACTTCAGTGCAAAGAAGATGGAGACCTTACAAAATAATGAATATTATTCTAAAGTATGTGTAGGAGTAGAAAATACTGGCGTGTGTGTACATAGGGTGGCAAGGCAGGTAGAGAGAGCTGTTTCCTTAAGCAAATAGCATTCTAGACTTCACAAATGAGGGCATAGAGTGAAGAGGAGGGAGATTTTGATGAATTTATAGAAGATACTGTTTAGACCCTCAGCTAGATCATTGTGTACAGCCCTAGGTACCACACGAAAGGATGTGATTGCAGTGGAGAGGCTGCAGAAGTTTACATGACTAGTTCCAGGCATGAGAAACTTCAGCTATGAGGGAAGATTGCGGAAATTCGGACTGATTTCTTGGAGATGAGAGCCTGAGGGGAGATTTGATAGTTTTCAAAATCATGAGGAGTCTGAATGGATTTGATAGAGAGGAATTAGTTACCACTTGTAAATAGATTGAGAATCAGAGAGTGCAGATATAAAGAGTTTTGCAAAGAAGCAATTAGAAACAGAAAATTGGATCAAGTGTGATGGGCTCTTGTGGTACAGTGATAATGTCCCTACCTCAGAGCTAGGAGGCTCAAAGTCAAGTCCCATTGTTCTAATGGTGTGTAATAGCATCACAATGTACTTAATTGCAAATTTTTTTTTTTTAAAATGAGCATAATTAGGCCAATTGACCCTCTAAGCTCTGCCACTAAGTATGATCATGGATGATTATTGAATCCAGTACCCTGTTCCAGCTTTTGGTCCATTCCCTTTGATCCCTTTAGCCGTAAGAACTATATCCATCTCCTTCTTGAAAGCATTCAATGTTTCAGCCCCAACCATTTTCTGTGGTGGAGAATTCCACAGGCTCATCAATCTCTGGGTGAGAGAGTTCTCCACGTTTCAGTCCTAAATCTCTGGTTATCTGGAACATCCTTCTTCTGCTTACCCCATCCAGTACTGTTAGAGTTTTAAAAGTATCTAAAAGATACCCCAAATCATTCTAAACTCCAGTGAATATGATCCTAACCAATTCAGTCGCCGTTATGCGTCAGTTCTGCGATCCTAGGAATCAGTTTGGTAAACCTTGGTTGCACTCCCTCCACAGCCAGAATATCCTTCCTCAGATAAGGAGACCAAAACCACATACAATACTCCCGGTTTGGTCTCAGCAAGGTCCTCTACAATTGCAACAAGACACTCCTGCTCCTATACTCAATTTGGGGTCAGTTAGCTGAATGGCTGGTTTGCAATACAAAGTGATCCTAGCAACATAAATTCCTGTACCAGATGAGGTGACCATGAAATTTCCTGCCTCTCAAGCTCTCCCCTCACCTGTAGTGTGTTGATCCTCAGGTTAAACCACCTCTAGTTGTCTCTCTAATGTGAGAGCAGTCATCTGGGATTATGGCTATCTTGACTCTTGCTATGAAGACCCACTTGCCAAACATCTGCAGGCTTGTAGTTCCCACTTTCCCAATCTATCACCATTAATTATTAATCTATCTTGCTGTTTTTGCTACCAAATCGGATAGCATTACATATATTCACATTATGCTTTACCATGTACTTGCCAAACCCCTTGACATGGCCCAATCACATTGAAATATATCTGCATCTTCCTCACAGTGCTACCTGGCTTTGTTTCATCTTCAAACTTAGAGATATTACATTTAGTTCCCTCAACCATATCATTAATATATATAATGAATAGCTGGGATCCAAGCACTGATTTCTGTGGTACCCTAATATTCACTGGCTGCCACTCAGAGAATGATCCATTTCCCTACTTTTTTCCTGTCTTCCAGCCAATTCTCTATCATGTCAGTACACTATCCCCATTCCTATATCTTTTAATTTTAAATGCTAATCTCGTATGTCATACCGTATCAAATGCCTTCTGAAAGTCCAAGTAAACCATATCCATTGTGGGCAGCACAGTGGTTAGCACTATTGCCTCACAGCACCTGAGACCTGGGTTCAATTCACGCCTCGGGCAACTGTCTGTGTGGAGTTTACACATTCGCCCTGTGTCTGCGTGGGTTTCCTCCTGGTGCTCCAGTTTCCTCCCACAGTCCAAAGATATGCAGGTTAGGTGAATTGTCCACACTAAATTGCCCATAGTGTTAGGTGAAGGGGTAAATGGTGGGTGGGTTGCTCTTCAGAGGGTCGGTGTGGACTTGTTAGGCCGAAGGGGCTGTTTCCACGCTGTAAGTAATCTAATCTAATCATATCCACTGGCTCCCCTTTATCAAATCTACTACTTACATCCTTGAAAATCCTAATATATTTGTAAAAACATTATTTCCCTTTCATAACTCCATGGTGTGCCCAATTCTGTCAGTTTTCCAAGTCCTCGGCTATTAAATCTTTTATCATGGATTTTAGCATTTTCTTTACTATCAATAGCAGGCTAACCAGTCTATACTTCCTTGTTTTCTCTCTCCCTCATTTTTTTAAACAATAGGGTAACATTAGTTACCTTCCAATCCATAGGAACAGTTCCAAAGCCTGTAGAATCATGAAAGGTGACCACTATTGCCTCTAATATTTCTAGGGTCATTTGCTTAATGTAAGATGGGGGGGAAAAAACTTTTTCTCACGGTGAGTGGTTAGGTCTGGAAAGCATTGCCTGAAAATGGGGTGGAGACAAGTTCAGCTGAGGCTTTCAAAAGATGATTATTTGCATAGAAGCAAAGTTCAGATTTATGGGGATAAGGCAAATGATTGGCACAAAATTAAAATGCTCAGAGAACCAGTGCAGACACGATGGGGTAAATGACCTAATCTGTACTCTGACAATTTTGTGATCTTCCAGCCTTGAACAACAGGGAAATCCCTTGAGAAAATACCAGTTTGAATGCACATTTCCTTCCCGAGATGTGGCAAATCAATGATTCTGTACTCTCATTCACAAGGTGGGAGTAAACATGGAATAATTTGTGCCAGTCCCTAGCATAAACCTTGTGCATAACCTTTAGCTTTAGGGTTGTCAATGCAGTGTCATAGTTTGTAGTCGTCAATGTCATGGTTCAAGGATCCCTGAAGTCATCTATAGTCAAAGAGTCCGTTGCTTGTGAGAAAGGAACAATGTTTGGCCATTACAACGTTTTATCCTTGGAATGTCTGAAAAAGTTGCTTATCACTTAAATGGATGTGACATCGACAGCAGAGTAGACATTTTAATTGTGCAGGCGCATTAAATTTTTACTGACAAAAATACAAGTACCTTTGCAGTGATATATCATGCCGCTGATCCTTTAGATATAATGGAAGAGAATAAAAAAGTCTTAAAGTGCAGTTCCAATTTGTGCAGCTGTGATGGTGGAGGCCTGCAATGTAATTGACTTTGTTGACACACAAGTCTAGGGCTACTGCCCCTCGGTACGTTTGGCATAGAGAGCACAGGCCCAGTTACAGGTTCATCCTTCTTCTTTAGAACCTCTCCAGGCTTTGGGATCACAAGCAGGTGTGAGCACAGAGGGCACCTCTGGATAATGCAGTAATAAAGCTTCTGGGAGTCATGTGACTTCTCTCTACGACTGTGTAGTGGCAGTCTCCACAAAGAAGGGGTATCTGCAGTGAGATCATGTCCCTCATCTCACTCCCCTTACCATTGATGCTGAGCACCTATAGCTAGGGCAACAGAATGCTTGTGACTGTTCATATCCATGAGAGTCATCAACCTGCCCACAGAGACAACCAAATGCATGAATGCCAAAGTCAGCAATATACTGATAATATTGGTGGACGGACCACTCTTCAATCCAGTTTACTGAGCCTTTGACATGCCTGAAGGAAGAAGGGGATTGAGAAAATGGTGAGTCATCAATCCCTTCTGAGGAGACATAAAAATTCCATCTAATGCATCATACTACAATGTTTCAAAACAAACAAAAGGAAATTCTTTTAAAAGGTTCTATATAAATCTATTATGAATTCACGGTTTCATGAGTCATCCCAATCTCAAATGAGGAAATGTGTCAAGTGATTAATGTATGGGGAAGAAATTTGCACATTATCAAGTAAAGAATTATTATTGCTAACACAAGTGTTCAGAACACCACACAAGGTTCTAAATCAACTGCGGTGTACTTAGATCACAGACACTCATTTCCCAACTATTTTAACTTTGGAAAAATCAGCAGCTGCCAATAGTGCAGCCTTCCCATGAGTCACTTATGATATTGGTACTGGGAATTTCGAGAGGTGCTGAACACTTAAGCTATAAAAGCTTGTAACAAGACTAAGTATTTGGGCCCTTGAGACAAGCAAAGAATGAACATTCATTTACATAACCCTTTTGAAAAGGGCTAACAAGACAGAATTTCCACTAATGGAGTCAGAGATGTACAGCATAGAAACAGACCCTTCTGTCCAACCTGTCCATGCCAACCAGATATCCCAACCGAATCTAGTCCCACCTGCCAGCACACAGCCCATATCCCTCCAAACCCTTCCTATTCATATACCCATCCAAATGCCTCTTAAATATTGCAATTGTACCAGCCTCCACCATTTCCTCTGGCAGTTCATTCCATACACATACCATCCTCCACATCAAAAGGTTGCCCCTTAGGTCTCTTTTATATCTTTCTCCTCTCACCCGAAACCTTACCCTCTAGTTCTGGACTCCCCAACCCCAGAGAAAAGACTTTGTCCATTGATCCTATCCATGCCCCTCAATTTTGTAAACCTCTATAAGGTCAACCCTCAGCCTCTGACACTCCAGGGAAAACAGCCCCAGCCTGTCCAACCTCTCCCTATAGCTCAAATCCTCCAACCCTGGCAACATCCTTGTAAATCTTTTCTGAACCCTTTCAAGTTTCACAACATCTTTTCGATAGAAAGACCAGAATTGCACACAATATTCCAACAGTATTTATAATTCATTCAATTAATCCAGATTGGAAAGTCCTGTTTGAGGTAGGAACATTAGTCGGGACAAATAGTACCCATGTGATCTTTTACATCCAAGTAGATACAAAGAATGATGGCCAACACCTCAGCCAAAAACTCACTGCATTTGTACTGGACTAGAATCTCAGCATAAATAGACCAACAGAATTTGAAGTAATTAAATGCAGCACGCAGTCATCATACTCCCAAATTGAATTATTGCTTACTGCTCTTAATTAGTGGCAGTGGATTTTTAATCAACCTTTTTAAACAGGCTATGACAGTGCTGGAGTAGATGGGACATGAACCCAGGCCTTCTGGCCAAAGTAGAGACACCTTCACTGCACCTCAGGTACACTCTTTGAAGTAGTATTAAGATTATTGTAATTGTTTTCTCCCTCTAAAACTACACTACAAACCAAGTCAGGATCTTCACCAATAGCAGTTTGAGACAAGTCACAGCATACTTAGGCAAGCTGATGAGCTTTTCTACCAGATCAAAGTTGAACAGCAAGTTGCATCAGGGATTTTCCAGTTTGATATTTGAAAACTCATTAATTATGCATAACTACTTACATTCCATTGAATCGATACAAAGCTTCATGATGAAGCCTTGCTCGATAATGGAAAGGGCAGAACAATTAAACAACTGCTCATGTTCTATCTTTATAGAACACAGAAGTATTAGGGAAGCAAAGTTCTTTTGGAAAATAGATGGAAGTAAAATTTGATATTGGTAAAAGAAAGTGTTGGAGAAAATAATGGGGCTGAAAGCTTATAAATCCACAGTGTCTGGTAATCTACATTCCATGTCACTAAAGGTGCTGGCCACAGAAACAGATGTTAGATGCCATTTTTCAAAATTCCATAAATTCTGGAATGATACTGGAGATTGGAGGGAACAAACATAACCCAACTAGTTAAAAAAAGGAGAAAACTAGGAACTTCAGGTTGATTAGCTTAACATCAGAACTAGGGAAACTGCTGAAACCCATCATAAAGTGTGCAACATTTCAAAGCTTACAGACAATGCAAAACCAGATGGGAGTGTGAGTGGTGAGGTGGACGTAAAAAGGCTCGAAGACAATTTAGGCAAGTTGATTGAGAAGGTAAATACAAGTCAGATACAGTATAATATGCATAAAGTGTGAAGCTCTCCAATTCAGTGCAAGAAACAGAATGGCAGAGTATTAATTAAATGTGCTGGATTAGGAAAGGTTAATGTACCAAATCAGCTGGTTGTCCTCACCGAAAGCAAGCAGTTAGGAAGGCAAATGGTATATTGGCCTACACTATAGGAGGGTTTGGGTACAGGAGCAAGAAAGTCTTACTGCAGATGTACAGGGGGCTTTGGTGAGATCACCACTAGAATATTACATGCAGTATTGGTCTTCATATTCAAGAAAAGGATGTAATTGCCAGAGGTAGTGTGGAGTAAAATTCACCAGACTTTTCTACCAGATCAAAGTTGAACAGCAAGTTGCATCAGGGATTTTCACCTGGGATGGCAGGTCTATTGTATGAAGAGATTGGGTCAACTGGGCCTCTATTCACTGGAGATCAGATGAATAAGAGAAAACCTCATTGAAACATTTAGAATTTTGAGAAAACAATTTGTTTCCCAGGCATATGGGTCCAGAGCAAGGGGTCACAGTCTCAGGGTACACAGGAAGTCATTTTGGATGAATGAGAAAAGATTTCTTCACTCAGGATGATGAACTGTAACTCTCTACCACAGATGCTTGTGCAGGTAGTGTCACTGAATGGTGACAAGAATCCAGAAAATCAGTGCACACCGTAGCTGGCAGCCTGTCAATACTAATACTCCTCCCGCTCCCACCACCCAAACCATTTCCCTCCACCCTCTCAGATATGACCTTGCACAACTTGTAAATTTGACTTTCTGGTTTTCCTTACCAATTTAGTTGGACCAGTGAAACCTATTCTCTTTATCTTATAGATGAAATTATCCTAAGAGCTACACATGAAAGGCTAAAAGACTGCACTCTATGACCCAGGTACTGTAAACTTGTGAAATCAATCTCATCTGCAGAACTCGGCTTTGTTTACCACGAGCTAATCAAAATGTCAAGATTCTAATTGAAGCTTGACCGAATTTGTACAAGACAAAACAATACATTTCACCCTAACGCAATGCTTTAGCCTTCTTAAAAATATAAAACACAAAGACAGACATCACTTTACTCTGGAAACAGCTTTAAAAATGAAGTTTTGCCCAATGATTAAAGTTTATTTGTATATAAACATTTGCTTCAAATTACAAAGACCTCAGTTCGAGCTTTAATGAAAAACTGCATGTTTCCTGAGAACTTATAATAATTTACAAAATGTCAAAAAAATAAATATTTCCAACTATGGAAAGCTATATTTCAGATTTAATTTTAAAATTAAAAAACATTCATGTAAATGTTTCAAAATTAGATAAGTTACCTTACAGTTCAAAATTTTCACAAATATCACCTTCATTGAGTTAAACATTATATGTATTCAATAATAGCAATGGCCCAGGGCCTGCTACATTAAAAGCATAGATTCAGGCTTCCTGTATGATTAAGTTTTGACTAGATATCTGAGAAGCATAAAATATTTTAATCTCTATGAAGCTAAAATATCTCTAAAAAGATGCAGGCAACTTATTTCCAAATATCCTAATTCTCAAATGACATATCACTTCCATGTCTTAAAGACCAAAAATCATTTGCCTTATTGTTCTAAAATAAGGCAACTGATATGTAATAGAAAAAGTGCATAATAATTGCTCCAAGTTTAATAGCTCCATCTGTTTTTCAAATATAATATGCTAATAATATCAGGAACACAGTTACAATCACTACTGAATTTCAGGAATTCCTTTTGAAATTTGACAATTAGCTTATTTGCATCAAATTAAAAGAATTTCAATAGTTACAAGCAAAGATTTTCCAACTTGGCCTTTGTTAGACCATAAATCTTTTTACAAAGCCATAAAGATGGTCACAGTAGGAAAAATCCTACAATGATACATGGAAGCAGTTATGCACTTTTAGCAGTTTGTTCAGAATTTTTCTTCTTTTGAGATTATATATACACATTTATGCTAAAAATTGAAAAACCCACATCTTTGCCAAACTAACAATGAATGCTGGCACAATGGTTAAAAGGAATGCAAGTTTTTTTTTGAAAGCAAGTTTCATTAAGGGAATCTTTGTATTGTGTGTAGAATTTGATTGCTTGGAAGAACAGTTATTAACCTGTAATTACAATTGCAATGCACCATTCAAGCATCATAATGAACCACTATCCAGGTGTTCAGATAGTTAAAATATATTCAAAGTTATCTTCAGGAGCTGTTGCAATGTGAATAATCTTAAGTAACTATTATAGAAAGGTTGTGGACTATAATTACTGATCCTAGTTACAGCTCTCCAATATATGCTAGCTGCCTAAAAAAAGAGACTGATACCTGGGTACAATCAGAACCTGTAGAAATGAAATGAATCAAGTAGATATTTTACTTTGCTCATTATCTTAAGCATACTAACCTTAATTCTAAACATTTTAAGAAGAGTATTTCCTATTGAGATAAGTGCAAAAAATGTTGATGTGTTTTCATGCAACTTTTTTTTTAAAAAGTGTGAAAGTGCTAACACATCAGCAACTGAGACACTGTTTATTTACCGAGAATGTTTATGCACTTGAGTCACATACTTTTATAAAGTGATTGATCCCAACATAAAAAAGGGGAAGATTCCCAAAGTGCTGTTTTCTTACAATTAACATACTCCAATTTTAAAACACCCATTCCCCTGTAATCTCATGACAACTTTTGTATGAGTCATCATATCGGAATCGTTTGGGTTCAACAGCCGATTCTTCAAAACCATTTTCTTTATCCAAATGTCTGCAGACACCAAATGTGAGAGATCGTATGGGATTTTCTTCTAAAGACTTAATGTATTCTTCCGACTGAGGAACACATGGCATAATTTCTGGTCCAGGATTACCCATCAATTCTTCTGCTTGCAGCCATGGATGAAAAAGACATGCTTCTGCATTTATTCGCTCCCTTCAAAGTAAACAGAATAGTTATAACTTGTCAAATAACTTTAAAAACAAAGGATAGACAACAATTAGAATTGAAATAGTTGCTTAGTCACATTAAAATAAAGCTAAATTTAAAATAAATTAAAATGAAATCTGCCATAATGATTTTAAAAAAGTTCAAGACCTACATTATGGTAATCTAAGAAGCCACTAATTGGTTCAACCATGCAAGCAAAGCATTATGAGCAAAAAACATTTTATTCAAGTCAATCGTTATCACTTTTTAAATATAATAATCCAATTCAAGGCTGATATGCATAATAGTGATACATATGTTACATAAGAGTATTTTTTCTTTTTTCAAATTAAAGCATCTATAAATATTGCAGAATTAAGGTTGTCATGACTTGGAGGTGCCAGCATTGGACAATGGTGGACAAAGTTAAAAATCACAACACCAGGTCATAGTACAATGGATTTATTTGGAAGTACTAGCTTTCGGAGCGTCGCTCCTTCATCAGGTGGTTGTCAATTAAGGTCAACAGAAAACAATACAGATTTCTTTAATAGATTTTTAAATTGGTGAAAACAGGGACACAATCCTATAAATTTTCACTTCCTGTCCAAGAAATGAAATTGACCCATAACCATTGATTTTTCTTCATGAATTAATATTGAAGAGTCAGCCAAAGAAACAAAACATTCTAGGCCTACATGAATGGACTAGTAGGAAAAAATGTGGATGACATCTTAGAAAGCAAGCAATACGGTTCCCATTTGTATTCTCTATTTCACAGGAAGCTAGTCTCAGTAACGGTGATCAGTTGCTGTAAAAATGCATCACTCACTGATGTCAGTTTGGGAAAGAAATCTGCTACCCTTATCTGGTGTGAACTACTTGCGGGTCCAAATCCATAGCAATGCGCTTGACCTGCAACTCCTCTCATGAGCAGTTAGGGATGGATAGCAAATGTTATTATTGTCAGTGACACAAAAATTTTGCGCGAATATCATGGAATACAGTGAGAACTAGCCATTTGGATACAGAACTGGCTCAAAAGGTAGAAGACAGAGGGTAGTGGTGGACGGTTGTTTTTCAGGCTGGAGGCCTGTGACCAGTGGAGTGTCGCAAGGATCAGTGCTGGGTCCACTACTTTTCATCATTTATATTAATGATTTAGTTTTGAGTATAAGAGGTACACTTAGTAAGTTTGCAGATGACACCAAAATTGGAGGTGTAGTGGACAGCGAAGAAGGTTACCTCAGATTTCAACGGGATCTTGACCAGATGAGCCAATGGGCTGAGGAGTAGCAGATTGTGTTTAATTTAGATAAATGCGAAGTGCTGCAGTTTGGGAAAGCAAATCAGAACAGGACTTATACACTTAATGGTAAGGTCCTCAGGAGTGTTGCTGAACAAAGAGACCTTGGAGTGCAGGTTCATAGCTCCTTGAAAGTGGAGTCGCAGGTAGATAGGATAGTGAAGGCGACATTTGGTGTGCTTTCCTTTATTGGTCAGAGTATTGACCACAGGAGTTGGGCAGTCACATGCATCTGTATAGGATATTGGTTAGGCCACTTTTGCAATACGGCGTGCAATTCTGGTCTCTTTCTCATCGGAAGATGTTGTGAAACTTGAAAGGGTTCTGAAAAGATTTACAAGGATGTTACCAGGGTTGAAGGATTTGAGCTATAGGGAGAGGTTGAATAGGCTAGGGCTGTTTTCCCTGGAGTTAGAGAGGCTAAGGGGTGACTTTATAAAGGTTTATAAAATGATGAGGGGCATGGATAGGATAAATAGTCTCTTCCCTGGAGTCCAGAACTAGAGGGCATAGGTTTAGGGTAAGGGGGGAAAGATACATTTTCACACATGTATGGAATGAGCTGCCAGAGGAAGTGGTGGAGGCTAGTACAATTGCAACATTTAAAAAGCATCTGAATGGGTATAGGATTGGAAGGGTTTGGAGGGATATGGGTAGTGTACTGGCAAGTGGGACTAGATTGGGTTGGGATGTGGTCGGTATGGACGAGTTGGACCGAAGGGTCTGTTTCCATGCTGTACATCTCTATGACTATGACTAGAAAAAGACAGATTTGGTAATTTCGAAGTGATCAATTTAAATGACAACTCCAAATTATAACATTTAGGAATAATATGGCAATTCTTCTAGGAAAATTACAAAGCAAGTTCTAAGCCAATCGTCTGAAGATCAGCTCAAGGAGACAAAGTTGACCCATTTCCAAATCCTTGAATTAAAATCAGTTTTAAAAATTGCTAAATGACAATAGAATTCACCTGTTTAGAAATGTTCCATCAACAAATACTTAAAATTTGATATACAGGCAAATGCTGACCTTGCCTGCAAAAAGGAAAAGCTGCACAACCATCTAAAAAGGTACAGTCTACATTCTCACTTTAATTCATGCAGAAAGCAGGCAAAGTGAAGCAACAACTGTTTGTGAATAGAATCATGAAACCAATTAATTTTTAGGGTCTGATAATTCCTACTACACCAGAGAACTCCTCATTCCAATTCTTAAGGGCCCAAAGCAGAAGACCAAAGGAGCAGAAATTAGGCCATTCTGCCCATCAAATCTGCTCTGCCATTCGATCATGACTGATAGGTTTTTCAACCCCATTCTCCTTTCTTCCCGCAACCTTTGATTGTATGACTCTTTCTTAAATATACACAATGACCTGGCCTCCTTACCCCTCCGTGGCAATGAATTCCATAGATTCACCACTCTCTGGCTGACGTTTCTCCTCATCCTTGTTTTAAAGGGGTCTTCCCTTTACTCTAAGGCTGTGCCCTCAAGTCCTTATCTCGCCCACCAATACAGACATCTTCCCAATGTCCACTCTGTTCAGGCCATTCAGTATTCTGCAAGTTTCAATCAAATCCCCTCCCTCCACTCTTCTAAAAACTCGATATATCCCAGAGTCCTCAAACATTTGTCATATTTTAAGACTTTCATTCCTGGGATCATTCTTGTGAACCTCCTCTGGACTTTCATCAGTGCCAATACATCCTTCCTGGAGGTATGGGACCCAAATTGCTCAAGACTAACTGTGGTCTACCTTCTCTCATCCTCTCAATACATGCACATTAGGAGATCTATAATAAGTTTAAAGTCCCATTCTCTTACTCCCAGTTTTCTGGATCCCATTAACCTTTTATTGCCATAAATTGGGTTCCCCCCCACCGCTTCCCAGTACATCCCAGAATGGACACTGTTCCAGTATTCCTCATCACAAGATGCCATTGCAGTGGTATTATATTTCAGGATCTTAATTCTCCAACGGATGAACCCTGTACCCTCTCACCAATGATCATAACCAGAAATTCTTTGACCCTTCACAAGGTTTGGCAGACACCAGGCATTAGCATTGTTCATAATCTACAATAGCTCACTCGAGTGCTGCCTGACCCCAATACTTCCTACCTTGACAAATCCTTATTCTTTCAATGATAACATTGTTCAGTACACCCATTCCAGTTCAGAGGTATCCCTGGATCATTTAAATTCTATTCAGTTTCAAGGGCATAATGCAGTCAGAAATCTCTCTGCCCTTCAAGATCTTAGGAGTTCCTTCTCTGTTCCCAGGAAATTCAATTCAATTTTTACAAATTTCCAGTAGTCTTGGAGTTTTAGTTCTTGTCTATTATAGCATAAAGGAAAATTCCTTTTACGAACCCTCTTAATTTTTCCTGGAACATTGTAAATAGATTTCCTGAAGGCTAAACTCTTCAGTTTTTCCCTTGGTTATTGAAGTCAAGGTATTGCTTTTGTATTCTAAAATGCTTGCATCGGTTTACATTTAAACTTTAGTGCTCAAAATTAGCCAATATAAAAATAAATATTTTCCCTATTGTATTCCAAATCTTTTAGTGTTATGCACCACCCCAACTGAAGACCCAAAATATGAATACTGCTAAATGACATGGATGAAGCAGTTGTAACATTTAAATGGTCTAGTGTTAATACAGTTAATAATTACAGATTGGAGTTATTCTCCAATGCTAGTCACTGAACAAAGCACAACTGAAGTTTGATAAGATTTGCTAGCAAATTTCCTTCCCCATATTAAAATAAGTTGCTAGTTTCTATTTCATCAGAAAAACAGATCATAGCCAGCCATTCAAACAAACAAAGTGTAACTACTTAGATTAGGATCAGTGTCAGTTTTATGACATCAGTACATGTTGCGTGTTCTGGAATATGCACTTTCACTTCAATTTCTAACTAAATGTTTTCCTTAAGGCACCGATAAGATATTTATGAAGTGATTCATCTCCTGAACTCATTTAATAAACAAATTTACAAATCATGATGTCCACCATGCTTAACTTATGAAAACTGAACAATTGAAGAACCCAAGGTTCACTCAAACGAAGTTAAGAATATTAAACCCTGATCAGTACCATTCTATTAATTATGCTGCCCTGATTGTGAATGGACTAAAAATTTGACTCTCCAGACTCTTTACATTTAAAACCAAGGCCTTGATTTCGTTATCTAGTCAAAAATTATAGCGCTACACTGGGCATTTTCACTTTTGCTGAAGAGCAGCAATCTACTATATTGTCGGGATGTTATCAAACTATTTGGATCTAAAATAGATTTACCATCCACAAATGATCAGTCAGGATTCCTTTAGCAAGTACACAACACACAAATTCGGAATCAGAAATAAAAATGTAAGTTGAAGTTGTCAGAAATATGGAGACACCCTGGATAGGTTAGTAGTATACTCACTGGAGTTAAGAAGAATGAGGGTATCTATAAAAATCTAACAGGGCTAGACAGTAAATGACTGGACAGCCCATAACTTAGGTAACAGTCTAAGAATATAGTATAGATCATGTAGGACTGAAATATGAGCCTGTGGAATTTATGTCAAAGATAGCACTTGAGGCCAAACCATTGAATTATTTTCAAGAAAGTTAGATACAGTTCTTAGGGAGAAGGAGATCAAAGGGTATGAGAAGAAAACATGAACAGGGTATGGAGTTAGATGATCAACCGTGTTCATATTGAGTAGTGAAGCACGTACGAAGGCCTACTCCTGTTCCTATTGTGTGTGTTTCTATATTCAACAGGTCTGGCAGCATTGACATATATGAACTACTGTCCCACCTTCACACTTATTTGCCAGTTTGCACCATTGCTTCGGCACTACCAGATATTTTAAATAAACAGTTCACTTCAAAATCAATTTACTGAGCTGCAATCTTGAAAAACTACCATATGATTTAAAATGCCACTCATAACTGGCAAAACATCAATAAAAGTAAAAAAGGACCAAACACTGGTGGAATATCACAGTTGTTAAGTCTCCAGAGAAGTTGATGCCCCTTCCAGTACATATAACTGTTTATCAAGTTCCACATTAACTAGGCTGTAATGAAAAGCCAGGGAACTACAGATCGTGAGCCTTACATTAGTGGTGGGTAAGTGTTGGAGGAGATTCTAAGGAACAGGATTTACATGTATTTGGAGAGGCAAGGACTGATTAGGGATAGTCAGCATGGCTTTTTGTATGAGAGGTAGTGTCTCACCAACTTAATTGAATTTTTTGAAAAGGTGACAAATAAGATTGTCTCCCACTCTGCCTTCATCATTGTCTACATGGACATCAGCAAAGTGTTTGACAGGATTCTGCATGGTAACTGATTAATAAGGTTTGATCACATAGGATCTAGGGGGAGCTAACCAATTGGATTGAAGGTAGGAGATGGAAGACATTGGAGGGTTGCTTTACAGACTGGAGGCCTGGGACCAGTAGTGTGCCACAAGAATTGGGGCTACCTCCACTGCCTTTGTCATTTACATAAATTTGGATGTGAATATAAGCGACATGTTTAGTAAGTTCGAGGATGACACCAAAATGGGTGGTCAAGTGAAGATTATCTCAGACTACAATAGGATCGTGATCAGATGAACCAAGGAATGGTAGATGGAGTTTAATTCGGATAAATGTAAGATGTTGCATTTTGGTAATATAAACCAGGACAGGACTTACACATTTAATAGTAGGGCCCTAGGAAGTGGTGCTAAAATAAAAAGACTAGCAGTGCTGGTGTATAATTCCTTGAAAGTGGAATCGCAGGTGGACAGGGTAGGGTAGGTAGTGCTTGCTTTCATTGGTCAGAACATTGAGTATTATAGGAGCTGGGATATCATCTTGAAACTGTACAGGACATTGGTAAGGTTACTTTTGACTACTGCAAACAATACTGGTCACCCTTCTATAGGAAGGACGTTGTTAAAATTGACAGGGTGCAGAAAATATTTTCAATCATGTTGCCGGGACTGAAGGGATTTAGGGAGAGGCTGAATAGATTGGAGTTTTCCTCCCTGGGGTATTGGAGGCTGAGGGTTGCCCTATAGAGGTTTACAAAATCATGAGGAGCATGGATAGAGTGAATAGGCAAGATCTTTTTGGTGGGGTTAGGATTGCAAAACTAGAGGTTTAAGGTGCGAGTGGAGACTTAAAAGACCCTGAGGGGTAACACTTTCATATAGAGAGTGGTGCGTGAATGGAATGAGCTGGCAGAGGAATTGGTGGACATTGAGGGATATGGGCCAAATGCTGGTAAATAAGACTAGGACAGATTTGGACATCTGGTCAGTATGGACAAGATAGATCAAAGGGTTTGTTTCCATGCTGTATGACTGACTCCATAATATTCCACATTTTCTTCAAGATTCATTTCATTAAGGTCAATTTTTTAAATTAAGAGAAGTCAAATTGCAGCTTTGCTTTGGGTGATAGCTTCCATGTTTTGTAACTTATCAAAAATATTAAGAACTTTAAAAAACTGAATTTTTTGCAGAATCTGTGCACCATTTTTTAGATGTTTTGTGGGTACATGACTTTATTCCACCCCCCCCCCCCCCCCCCACACCCCCACCCTCGATATGTACTCACTCAGGTTTTTTGACCAGAAGCTGCTGAATAAATTCAATAGCAGTTTTTGAAACTCCTTCAAATGTTTCTTCTGAATAATCAACATTAACTTGCGAGATATTGAGAAAAGTCTCTTGCTTATCTTCGCCCTGAAATGGAGACTTTCCTGTCAGCAACATGTATACCAATACTCCAATGCTCCTGTGGACAAGATAAAAACAAATCTGTAAAGCAGAATCTATAATGTCTTGTCAACTTTATGACAAGAATCCCCATTACATGCATTATGTATTGACAACATTTAAGATGGTATGATGAACAGTGGTTGATATGAATTTCTAAAATTTTAGATGTGCAATTATGAAAATGTCAAGGTGACAAGACTGTATTCTGTCCAAATAACCCCAGGCTGAAATATCGTAAAGCAAGAACGTACCAGCCCCTACTTCAAATTAATCTCTTTAGTTATGCCAGATATTGCAAGTACAGATCTGAAGGTAGAAATTGTGAAGTTGATCAAGATCGAGATAAAAAAAAAGACAGTTCCAAACCAGCTACATAAAAACCTTTGCATGCTCTGTAACATGTGCTTTTAACACATTCTGAAGTGGGACAGTCAGTTTAGGTGAACAGATTTCCAGCTTTGCCCAGTAACTGCAAGTTTACTAATTAATTTGAAGATTCAAGTAACAAATCAATAGCTCCTCATAAACCTTGGGAGATCCAATCACTGGTGACAAACTTGAATTTAGAGAGAACACTCATCTGGAAAGGTTAAAACTGTTTTGCAAGAATCAATACAGGAATTGCTGGTCTATATTATTCAAAGAAGAAATACAATCATCTAAGTACATTCAGGGTTATTGAAATTGAAGAACCTGAATGAAGGAGAGAGTTGAGGTGCTCTTCATCCATAAAAGATCCATATGGTTAATGTCTCAAATAGCCTCTCACTATGAAATTTGGGAATTTAGATTCTACAGTGGTGCTGCAACAATTTTTTTCCTAAAATAAGGAGTCAGAAATTCAATTGGAACATTGAAGTTAAGATAGCATTGCCAATAAATCATTTGATAAATTAACTTGATTGAGTTTTTTGGAAAAGTGACAAAGAAGATTGATGAAGGAAGAGAGTAGATGTTGTCTATAGGAACTTCAGCAGGGGGGAAAGAGATCAACATTAACATTAAAAAAAAAAGAGGTCCAATCAAATGTCTGATAACAGCAGGGAGGAAGTTGATCTTGAAACTGTTTGTACATGTACACAAGCTTTTATGTTCTCTTCCACCAGGCAGAAGACTCCTTCCACCTCTTATGTTGATTGCTTTCCCGATGCATCGGGAAATATAGGCAAGGTCGATGGATGGGATCCTGGTTTGCATGGCGGACTGGGCCATGTTCACAATTCTCTGTGGTTTATTTTTGTTTTGGGAACTAAGGTTGCCATACCGATAAAGCATCTATAAAAAAATTGAGAGAGACTTAAATGGACATGCCAAGTTTCCTTAGCTTACTAAGGAAGTAGCGACATTTTTGATGCCTTCTACTCCGTTTCCTGAAGTCAATAATCAGCTCTTACATTTTGAAGTTGATAGAGATTGTTGTCTTTAAGCACCATCTCCTTCCTATACTCTATTAGTTCTTTGAGATCCAACCTATAACAACATCAGCAGCAAACTTGGAAATGAAGTTGGTGTGGAATTTAGCCACACAGTTGTGCGTGTATAAAGGAGTATAGTAGGGGGTTAAGTATGTCGCCTTGCAGGGCACCAGTGTTGAAGATTATCATGGAGGTGGTGTTGTCGTCGATCCTTAATGGCTGCGGTTTGTCAGTCAGGAAGTCGAGAATCCAGTTACAGAGTGCAGACAAGTTTGTTTGAAATTATGGTGCCAAGGTGGAACTGTAGTCAATATGTAAGAGTTTGATGTAGATAACCTTGTTGCCCAGATGTTCCAGGGATGAGCACAGGGTCAAGAAGGTGGTGTCTGCAGTGGACTGGTTGAGTGAGTAGGCAAATTGCAAAGCAATTTGGCAGGTTCAAAATTGATGTGAGCCATGACCAACCTCTCTAAGCATTTCACAATTATGGAGGTCAGCACCACCAGTTGGTAGTGAGCATGCTGCATGATTTTTCTTTGGCACTGGAGCAGGTAGGAAGGAGAGGTTGAAGACGTTTGCAAATACTCCTATCAGCTAATTTGCACAGGATCAGAGTGCAGGCCAGGGACTCCAACTGGGCTGCTCGCTTTCTGTGGGTTCACCCTTAAGTTTGCAAATGACACCAAAATTGGTGGGATGGTGGACTACGAGTTTATCACTGAGCACAATGGAGCCTTGATCAGAAAAATTTAGATAAATGTGAAGTGCTGCTATTTTGAAGTGCAAATTAAGAAAGGACTTATACACTTAAGGGTAATGTTCTGGGGAGTGTTGCCGAACAAAGAGACCCAAGGGTGCAAGTGCATAATTCCTTGAAGGTGGAGG
This sequence comes from Chiloscyllium plagiosum, assembly GCF_037043375.1. Lineage (NCBI taxonomy): Eukaryota > Metazoa > Chordata > Chondrichthyes > Orectolobiformes > Hemiscylliidae > Chiloscyllium > Chiloscyllium plagiosum. The sequence continues at coordinate 6,839,263 of NW_028270145.1, forward strand.
TGCAGGTTGACAGGGTGGCGAAGACAGCATTTGGCACACTGTCCTTTATTGATCAGAACATTGAGTATAGGAGTTGGAATGTCATGTTGCAGTTGCACAGGATGTTAGTGAAGCCACTTTTAGGATACTGCATTCAATTCTGGTCTCCTTGCTCTAAGAAAGTTGTTGTTAAACTTGAAATGGTGCAGAAAATATTTACAAGGACGTTGCTGGGATTGGAGGGTCTAAGTTATAGGGGAAAGGCTGGAGCTGTTTTTCCTGTAGCATCAGAGGCTGAGGGGTGACCTTATAGAGGGATATGGAGAGGGCGAATAGCCACAGTCTTTTTCCCAAGGCAGGGGAGTCCAAAACTAGATGACATAGATTTATGGAAGAGCAGAGGGACTTATGAGAGACGGAGGGGCAACGTTTTATGGAGACACACATTTCTTTGTGCACATGGAATGAGCTGTCAGAGGAAGTGGAGGTGGGTACAATTACATCATTTAAAAAGCGTCTGGATGAGCACATGAATAGGAAGGGTTTAAAAGGCATATGGGTCAACTGCTGGCAAATGGAATGAGATCAGTATAGGACATCTGGTCGACAGAGACAAGGTGGACCAAAGTCTGTTTTAGTGCTGTATGACTCTAAAAGACTCTAAAATGATTCAAGCTACCTGATGGGACTAGTACTTAAATATTTACCAGGTTAACTTTTTATGACCTACAGAATGGGAGCTTAGAGGCCAGAAGCAGGATTCAGTTCAGGAAAAAAAAAAAGTTCATCCATACCCGCAAAACAACAGTTTAAGTCGTGGCAGTCGCCATGATTAGGGTTGGAAAAAAAAAGTCTGAAGCTGGTTTGGCAGCCTTTAATTTTTATTCTTAGAATTCAGTGAGAAAATCAGTTATCCTGGGTGGTGTGTACCTTAGGAGAAGTAGTAGCAGACAGAATCACATCTGGTAAATGCTCAAGTTCCTGAAAGGCTTGCAATATTAATGAAATAAAATAAAACAGAGTTAGGAGTGCAACTTCACTGGTTTGATAGTCTGCAAAAAGGCTATGGAAAGGGATTGAATCTCTTTCTTTGCTCTTCATGATGAGATCTATCCAAACTATTTTTTATATATTTTCATGTAGTTGTTTATGATATAACGAGTTTCTTCAATGGAATCGGCTTTAACAGTTGAACAATTAAGATTATTATTTGTAGAATACAAACTTTCCTTGCCTGTATTGGCTATAACACTATCCCAGCCTCAATCGTTTAAATTGTGTGGCTATTGTGCCATTTTCTTATAACGTGAGATTGCACGAGAACAGAACTATTGTGTTACATCAGAATTGACTGTATGATTTTGATTCATATTCTGGGTACAATAAACTGACGCTCTTACTCAAAAATAGATTGACAACCTGGTTAGATAGTGTTGTTAAGTTACTAAACATAAGGAAACTAAGAGACAAAATAAAATTAAAATCATTTGATTCTGGAAGAGTTCCAAAGTTTCCAAAAAAATGCCACGGTAATATAATTTAAAACGGGAAGGAGCTAACCAAAAAATAACTATTGGCCAGTTAGCTTAATGTGCTTCATTGGGAAAATATACACTTCAGTGTCTATTACAAAGTGAAGCGTTTAGAAATACATGATATAAATCAAGCAGAATCAGCATCACTTCATGACAGGGAAATCGTGCCTAACAAGATTACTAAAAGTCTGAGATAACAAGCAGGGAAGTAGTAGAGGTAATGTATTTGGGTTTTCAGAAGATATCACACCATAACGTTACCTAAGAGGAAAGCCCATGATGTTGGATGTAGCATATTAGCATGGAGATATTTGGCTAATTAATAGAACACTGTCAGGAGAAAGAGGGCATTTTCAGGATCACAACCTGCAACTAGTGGAATGCCGCAGGGATCAGTGCCAGGGCCACAATTAATTTTGATTAGATATTAATGATTTTATGAATGTGAATGTACTATAGCCAACTTTGCAGATAACAAAGATAGGTTAGAAGGCAAGTAGTGATGTTGAAACAAAGAGGAATATACAGACTGGTTACGCAAATGGGTAAAAACTCAGCAGATGGAATATAATGTGGGAAAAGAGGAGGTTGTGCACTTTGACAGGATGAATACAGAAGTTGAATGTTATTTAGAATGGAAAAAGACTGCAGAATGTTTTAGAAAAGGGATTTGGAAGTCCCTCTCCATGAATCAGAAAAACCTAGTAAAGTTTAACAGGTAATAGGGAAGCAAAATGGAATATTGGTCTTTATTTCAAAGTGAATAAAGCATAGAAATAGGGAGGTTTTGCACAAACTATACAACATACTAGTTAGATCACAACCTTGTACCCCTTATCTAAACAAATAGTGGCATTATTTAAAGCAACATTTCCACCTAATGACAAATTCAATTTATATTGTACGAAGATGGATATAGTCCTTTGGAAGAAATTAGATCATTTTGTATTATATTATTACTTTATTGATTATTTTCTTAAAAACATTTCACTGAACTTCAAGGACTGGGGAGAAAATTAAACAAAAAACTTCAAAGACTACGGATTACCAAGCAGCAAGTAAGTGGTACCTGATGTTTGAATAAGAAAGGTCTTCTATGACCATTTGAAGAAATACTGGAAAATTCATTAAGCTTGCCGTCGAGGGACAATCTTGAGGAATCCCACTATGAGTGCAATTCAATAGTTAACAAGAAGTTATCATGTTAGGAAAGCAAAAAATTGAAGTATAGCCTTGGGCCCTGAGAATTACTTTGGAATAGCTCGTGGAGAACTGAACACCTATTTAAGGGACAGTGTAAAGCATATCTGTGAAGTGGATTTTTCTATTGTGTTAAAAATGAAACATTCAGATCTACTCCTTAAAAACTAAAGATGCACACAAAAATATTGCTTAGTCAATACTGCTTTCAGTTTGTACCAACAGTTTAAACACAAAATATGGCTTGCATTCTGTTAGTTATGAAACGAAAAGCCTCCTTTTTTTTTTTAAAAAGTACTAACTCTACGGAGATGGCAACAGAGAAGCAAATGTTCGAGCTACAGAGCAATGTCAGTAGCAGTAATATGCGACAAAGATAACCAATTTCAGGTGAATCTGCACTGGAATGAAATTGTGTGGATCCTGCAGTATACATTTCCTCCCATTTACTGGCCTGCAGATTCACTCACCACAAAACTTTACTCACTTTGTTGGAACCACTCTGAAGGGCTGAAAGAAATACTACTATTACCAAAAAATAGTAACGTACCACATGTCTGTTTCTGTTGAAATTGGGTCATAGTTCAAGATTTCAGGAGCTGCAAAAAGAAAAACTATATTAAGTTGAAATATTCTTAAGATTAACTTCTATGAAGTGCAAATTATGTTTAATGTACAACTAAAAAAGCTTGAGTAATGAGAAAAGGTAGATAAAAAGGAGAATCTGTGGATGAGGTGCCTTTTGGAAATCCAAATGTATTCAGTAAGGGCTCAATAAAAAGATTGTACAAGGGCTCACAGGTTGGGGTTATACATTAGCATGGACAGCACAATTATTAATGGATGGAAAGCAGAGAGTAGGAATAAATGAGACTTGTTAAAAGTTGGTAGGTTATAAACAGTGGGGCACCATAAGGATCAGTGAGAGGACTTCAGCTACATGCTATCAAAATCAACTTGGATGATTGAACGGAGACCAAATTTAGTGATAACGCAAAGTTAAATTGGACAGTAAGCCTGGGGATAGATGTGGAAGAATATACACTGCTTAAATCAAAGTGATAGGTGGAGCATAATATAGAAAAATGAGAGAATTCCCATTGTAAGTATTAATTAAATGATAACCAAATGTTTGTATTCCGATAGATTTTGGTGCCTTCATACAAAAATATGAATGACAATGGCTACAGCAAACAACTAGGATGGCAAATAGTATGGTTGATAAGTCTTTATTATGAATGGAGCTGGAGTTTGTATTCTTCGTACCATGTAGCTGAAGTCCTCTCACTGATCCTTGTGGTGCCCCACTGTTCTCGACCCCTGATTGAGTATGTCAACTCAAAAATATCTTCTCTACTGAGAGAAAACCCAGCGTAATGAATCTTCAAACAGAATGTCATCCCTAGAACTATTTTTGTATTTTTTTTCTGCATCCTGTCTGAAGCTTTCATATCCTAAGTGTGATGCAAGAACTGGACACGACTCCAATGTAGGGAAAAACTGTGTTTTTTAAAATGTGTTCATAGTTTCCTTATTTTTGTATTTCATGACTGTTTATAAAATTCAAAATCCAGTATGCTTACTTAATTACTTTCTCAACCTAAGCTACCAACCATCTCTTCATATATGCTCCCACGTCCTATTTCAAATTACACCCCTTGATGTTTTCCTGCCTCATTCTTCCTTCCAAAAGTGCATCCTATTAAATTTTTACCTGCCAGATAGATACCTATTCCACCATGTCCATGTCCTCTTAAACATTTGTACAGGTTAGGAGTAGGCCAATTTTGTCACGAAGTCTATCACTCTCTACTTTGAGATTGTTACCTGTCAACATAGAAAGGGGAAGGAAGCCAAAGCTCCTTAAGTAAAAAGAGTATTAGGTTCAAAAGCTGATCAAAGAAATGTCTTTTAAAAGACAGTCATATGGCAGAGGAATGCAGTGTGTAGCAAAGTTTAGGAATTTGAGGAAAGCAACACAAAAAAAAGGCTCAATATTCTGGCCATCACAAACTGAACCACCATGTTTCATTACATATCAAAAGGAGGATTCTTGGATCCCAGCAAGGAGACCCCACCTTCAGAAAAAATAAAGTTTACAAAAACAGTCAGTCAGTCATTCATTCAACAAATAATGCCCATGCAACACAACAAATAATCCAAAGTTAAGTACTACCCTGCAAGTTAAACCTCAGCACAAAACTGGTTGCTTGCACTGTCTTGAAGTGTAGTTCACCACTGAGCACACAAGTAGTACATTTTAAACAAATTCTATAAATGTCCTTTCAAAAGAAAAACGAGTCTTACCAATGTACTCAGGTGTTCCAGTGATTTCTCTTAATTCACCAACATTGTCCACTCTCCTGGACAAGCCAAAATCAACAATCTTTATATCACCCAATGGGGATGAGCTGGTTAATAAAATATTCTGTGGCTAAAAGGAAAATCACGATAATAAATGCAAAAAATTAGCTAAAATGTGAACAAAAGTAGTGCTAAAAATGTCAATTTATTATGGACTTGTATGTATACCAGCATAATTTAAAAATATTTAGCCACTATACAAGTTGTTTTTCTAGCAATAAGTTTGTGGAATGTTGGGTAATTTCCTCAAGAATAGATTTATGAGTCATAGCATCACTAGGCCACATTCAAATGATGTCAATAACTAAAGAGTTTCCATGGCTTGAAAAGTAATTTGCACAATCTGTGGGAATTGGTTAAGAATAGAAACCTGTTTAAAAGGCAAAAGTAAAGAACCTATGCTGTAGGAAAAAAAGTGAAAAGAATATGGCAGGTTGTTATACATTTTAAGAAGAATCAAAAAAGGTGTTAATTTGCATAGATGAAATCTGCAAAAACCAAAATATTCCACACAAGTATTCCTAACTTTTAAATTTTCTCCCCTTTCCAGAATACAGCATTTAGACTGGCCTTCAGAAAATAGTGTTTGAATTCATGTTATTGTGCTAAACTTCAAAACTTTGCACAAGTAACTGGATGTGAAATGTCAACTATGCTTTCTCTCCACAGATGCTACCAGACCTGTTGAGTTTCTCCAATAACTCCTGTTTTTGTTCAGGACAGGATCAGGGGGACTGGGGATGCACAATAGACACAAAAGGAGGTCGTGTTCATGCACTAAAATTGTTAAACTCAATGTTGAGCCCTGAAGGCTGTAAGGTACCTAGGTGAAACATGACTTCACTAATCAGCACTACCTCACAATGTCATAAAGCTGCACTGCCCCAAGCCTCTACTTCGTTCTCCAGTTCATTTGACGTTCTAAAAAGAAAACTCTCTCTTCCATTCAGACATACAGCATGGAAATGGACCCCTCGGTCCAACTAGTACTTGTCAACCATAATCCCAAACTAAACTAGTTCATTTGTCTGTGTTTGGCACATATCCCCCCCTTGACATCTTCTTTATGTATCTGTCCAAATGTCTTTAATGTAACTGTTTCTGCATTCACCACTTCATCTGGCAGTTCATTCCACTCACAAACCACTAAAAAAAATTGCCCCTCATATCTTCTAAATCTTTCTCCTCTCACCTTGTAAATACACCCCCTAGTTTTGAACTCCCCGTCTTGGGAAAGACTCTTGCTATTCACATTATCTGCGCCTCATGTGGAATTGGAAACATTTATCAATTTCACCTCCAACATCCTCTCAAACTCCTCCCTTGACATCTGTTTCTATTTCTAGGGATGCCACCTCCCTTAGGGGTGCCTCAAATGTCCACCCTTTTCCTCAACCAAGGATGCCCACTGTTATGGACAGGCTCCTTAGCTGCATCTGACCCACGCTCACACTTCCTTCTTCACCCCTTTTCTGCCCTCCCACAACAACCAGCCTTTAGATGAAAAGGATCGAAAGGTGCTATCTGTCACCTCCAGCGAGATGTCATGACCAGACATACTCTACTCTTCTTTGTCAGCTTTCCACAGGGACCGTTCCCTCTTGGACGTTTTTATTTCTTCCTCCATTCCCAACACTACCTCACACCCCAACAGCATCTGCCTAGGCAATCACAGGTGTAACACCTGCTAGTTTACCTCCTTCCTATCCTCGACACCAGAAATAATTTTCAGGTGAAGCAGCAATTTACTTATACTTCATTCAATTTAATCTATTGTATTTACTGTTCATAATGCGGTCTCCTCTACACTGGGGAGATAAAACACAGCCTATGTTTTCTGCAAAGCAGTCACACACACCGTCAGTACAAATGAACCTGACCTTTCATTTGCCTGCCACTTCAACATACCATCTTGCTCTCAGGCCAAGATTTTTGTTGCAGGCCTACTGCAGTGGTTCAGAGAGGTGCAGCGCAAGCTTGAAGCATCTTATTTTAAACTTGGGGATCCCACAGTCTCTAAGACACACCAATGCATTCAACTTGTTTAGAACAGATATTATTCTTGCATGTTTTTTTAACCCACCCCCCCACACCCTGTTGTGACACAGCACAGCCTCACCATTCTAATTCACAGCTCTTATTCAACTTCTCTTCCATCCTGGCCAACAATCAATAATCCCCATGAATGCCTACCCCTTTCATATCTTTCTATCTCCTGCTCACTCTCAGCTCCATCTCCACCCACCTGCTTACCTTCACTTTGCTCCCCTTCAAAGCCTCGTTGTCAGCTTGCAAAAGTGGTGTTTATGAAATCAGTTCTGAAGAGTGACTGGACTTGAAACATTAACTTTCTCTCCACAGATGCTGCCTGATCTGCTGAGTTTCACCAGCAATTCCTGCTTTTGTTGTGGAAGATAAGGTGTTGCCCCTCCAGGGGGAGTTGAGCCTTACTGCATACTGCAGCAGGCCTGAGACAGAAATGTTGACATAGGAACAAGGTGATGTGTTAAAGTGCGGGCAACTGGAAGCTCGGGGTCATTTTCACAAACAGTGCATAGGTGTCCAGCAAAGGAGGTCACACAGTCTATGACTTGTCTCCCCAGAGAGGTTGCACGGTGTGCAGTGAATATAATAGTGAAGTGCAGGCAAGTTGCTGCTTCACTGGAAATTGTGTGGGGAATCTTGGATGGCAAAGAGGGAGCAGATTAACAGGCAAGTGTTGCATCTATGATTGCATGGGCAGGTGCCATGGACTGGGGTGAAGTGCAGGAGGAATGGTCCAGGGTGCTCTGGAAGGAACAAGTCCTGCAGAACACTGACAAGGGAGGGAAGGGAATGAGTCTAGTGGTGGAATAGATAAAGGACAGGGATTTCTAAGAATATATTTTTTATATATTTTGTTAAAATACAGAAATAAACAGAATTACTTACCAGTCTTCAAGAGTCTAAAATATTCAGAATGTTTTAAACCAAGCTATTACTTTCAAACAGACTTGTCAACAGCTCACTTGTGAAACATCTTCTCAAAATAAGGTCTTACTTCAAAAAAACCTACCTTTAAGTCTAGATGTACAATATTGTTTTGGTGCAGGAAAACTACTCCTTCAAGAGTCTGTCGAAGAAGTCTGATTACATCCCTTTCGGAGAGCGCTTCATCTCGATCAGCTACACACAGATTAAAGACTTCTCCCCCAGCAGCACTGGAAAGGAACATTTAAGTATGAAAAACAATATTGGTTCTAATTCTTATCTTCCCCTGGCATTTTCTATTAATTGTTTAAAATTCATGCTCTCTGGTGATTAATCTGTTAATAGTAACAGTTTGTCTTCATTCATTCTATCAAAATACTCAACTCTGTTTAAATCAGAGAATGTTATTGCAATGAAATCAAAGTAAAGATCCCCAGCTTTTTTAGTTTGTACACATAACTACAGCTCTAGATTCTTGGCACTGTTCTGGTAGATCTCCTATGCATGTTTCCAGAAGCCCTCATCCAGAACTTTCTAGCCAAGATCTAACTAGCAATTCACAAAGGTTCAGCATAAATTCCTTGCTTTTATACTATATGACTATATTTACAAAACTAAAGATTCCGTGCATACGTTTATTTAATTTGTCCAGCTACCTTCAAGTTAATGGTACTTGAAGTAAACTCCCAAGTCTGTTCCTCAATATATAATTAATATTGCATAATTTGTCTATTTTGCCTCACCTACATTCTTCTTTCCAAAATGCATCACTTCATTCTCCTCTGAAATATATGCCTGCTCTTTTCAGATGTCTGATAGTACAGTGAGAAGGATAATACCTTTTCAAGCTTCGTCACCTCTGAAGTTTGAAAAGAGGTCCCCTCCACACAAGACATGGACGTATATCAAAAAGAGCAATGGCCTTAATACCAACCTCCAGCGAGGCATTACTATGCCTCCATCCAGCCTAAAAAACAATGGCCACTTTTAGCGTCACAGTCAACTTTGTATCCAGACAGGCATTGTGGCTTTACTCCCATGGGCTTCAAATTTTGCTAATGTCGAGTGAAACCTTATCAATCATTTTTCAAAAAATCAATGTGCAATTAGCTTCAAATTATGCCCTGAAAGCAGCCCAACATTGAGATGAAAAGGATAAAAATTGTTCAAAAATTTATTTGGAAAAATATACCTGTGTGCATTTCAGCAGGAAGAGGATACTTACTATTCTAAGACAAGGATAATTTCATGTGTAGTTTCATACACCTCATGCAGGTCCACCACACGTGGATTCGACTTTGCCATTTCAAGTACAGCAATTTCATGTACGATATCAGCTTTACAATCCAGACCTCGACGCCTCTTCTTCATGAACTTAGCTGCATATTCTTTCCCGGTAGCCATTTCTATACATTTTTTAACAACAGCAAACTTGCCTCTGCAATGGGATGAAAGGATTAACAATAGAATAAATCTTAATCCTGCAATGTATCTTTGACATTGAGCTTTAAATTTCCCATTTTTGAAATAGACACCCCTAGTAATTAAAACTTGCTGTGGTGTCCACAGTTGGAACAAAACCATAACTGGACTACTCCTGGAAAAAAAACCTACAGTTGATGGTCAGCAAACATTTTGGGATTATAGTAGCTTCACAGGCTAGAAGATCAGCTAATTGGCAATCTCAAAATAGGGTTCAAGCCACTTGGGTCACCCTGCAAACTTCTTTATAAAAAAATCAGGTGCAAACCCATCTGATCAGATCATTTTGTGCTGTATATTGCACAAACTCATGAAAAGATCCAGGCTTTCGGTCCAGAAAAGTACTCAAACTACCACTAATTACCCTGGAAGGGTAAGGTATCTCAAAGTTTGAGCTACAACTACAGGTGAAGCTAAAATGTTTCAACATGATTACAACTACAACTACATCAAGAGTGGTGCTCACCACTCACAGGATGCGGTCATCAAGCCAAAAAAGATGTTCTATTTATTACCCAAATGAGTAATAAAGTACATGAAGCTCAGCACCAATGTAATGCCAGGTATGTAAGCCATGTATCCTACTGACTGGTGGATTGTATCAAACTACGTATCCTTTTGGCTGTTTGTAACAAGGCATAGACCATACCCAATATGCTCATGTTTGGGAATTTTCAACAATGTACAACATTAAATGCAATTTAGCAATTGGAAAACATTTGCTATGGAATTTTGACTCTGAAAAATTACACAAAATTTGGCATACTTGTGTATATTGGAAGCTGTACATGTTAAATATACAGAGCCCTGTTCTTTGCAGATAAAAAAAGAATATGTACATGCCCTGCACTAATTTTAACTCAACAAAATAAACCATTGGCTAATTTCTTAAAGGCATGCCCTAACCAGAATCAAGCAGTTGAATTTAAGATGTAAACAAATACTGCCAGATAACTGTCGATCATTAATTGAGGCGTTCTCATGGTAGCACCTCTACCAGAATTCACTTGATAATCAGCCTTCTCTCAGTAGAAATTTTGGTTTACCTCTTGAATCTATGATTCTAATTGTCCTTACATGTGCAAGATGAAACACTTCGACAAAAGTGTATTCTTCTCCTGTAATACGGAGGTTAAAACGATCAACTATTTGAAAACCAGAACTGTCTCATTATAAATCACAGGACAGATTCTATGCTTATAGAAAACTAATAACGATCGCAAACTTGAGCTGATGAATCAAATTATTTCATAAAAAGTAATGAAAAGAGGACTATCAATTGTCTTTTGGATCTCCACCAGGCTGCCAGATGAAGCTACTTAATTTCAAAATTATTCTTAGGAGTGAGGAATATCGAAATTTTGATCTTCCATTGTTCTTACCTCGTGTTGAAAACTAAGACGTTGCAGTAAGGAGAACCAAATCAAACATCAGTTTTATCATCCAACTGCAAATTAGGCCACTTCAACACAATTTTACTACAGTCCTATTTTTTGCTAAAAAATAAATCAATAATTCAAAATTTAAAAAGGCAATTTGTTGCAAATTAATGTTCAAATTAAATTAAAGAGTTCAATATCTGAAATGATTGCACTAGTTTGAAACAATGCTGAAAAAAGGCATGTTCAATCTTGCACCCTTTAGGAACAAAGCCAACAATACCAAATTGTTACACTTGGGGTTTTGCAAGTGAGAGTTGGCAAGAAAGGCAGTGAATATCAGCATTCTGCCCAAAGCTAACTTGCTTAATATCAAGGTGCTTATCACTCAAAGCCAGCTAGGAGATTCCATACCTGATGTCAGACTCCAAAAAGAAATTGCTTTGCTCAGAACTGAGTCATGACAGGAAACCATCAGTCAAAAAAAACAATTTGGAATGTCTTTGAAGCATGTTTGAAGATGTCCAACTCCCTAAGGACTCAAGGGAGTCTGATTTCTGACCAATCAAGATAGATTAGAAGCCACTGTCAGGAATGCACAGGTCAAAGCATAGAGGAAATGCATGAACCTTCAAAACAACAAATCTAACCCCTCAAGCACTACCTGCTTTCATGTAACAGACTAGCCAGAGTCCAATCTCAGAGAGAAAGTCTCCAACACTCCACAATTCTTATTAGAGTGGGGAAAAAGGGGTTTAAGGTAATGATTTACAGCACAAGAAAGCTTGTGGTTGAAAAATGTGGTGCTGGAAAAACACAGCAGGCCAGGCAGCATCCCGAAGAAGGGCTTATGCCCGAAACGTCGATTCTCCTGCTCCTTGGATGCTGCCTGGCCTGCTATGTTTTTCCAGCACCACATTTTTCAACTCTGGTCTCCAGCATCTGCAGTCCTCACTTTCTCCCACAAGAAAACTTGTGGTTACTTTAGCATTTAAAGATTTATCAATTAATGAGCTGTTTTTGGCAGTCAAGAAAAGGATATATTAGTGCATTGTCTAGCCATTCCCAGTTGTATATGACTAAACTTGGTGTTCATGTGTTAAATCTACATCTTTGGACCTAAGGATCAGAACTGACAGGTGAAGTACCAGAGAAAGATAGCAATTGTTTTAATGGGGACTAGGATAAAGATAGCAGCCGGCCAGTGGGTGGCATGGTTGCACAGTGGTTAGCATTGCTGCCTCTCAGTGCCAGAGACCCGGGTTCAATTCCCACCTCAGGTGACTCTGTGGAGTTTGCACATTCTCCCAGAGTCTGCGCGGGTTTCCTCCGGGTGCTCCGGTTTCCTCCCACAATCCAAAGATATGCAGGTTAGGTGAATTGGCCATGCTAAATTGCCCGTAGTGTTAGGTGAAGGGGTAAATGTAGGGGAATGGGTTGCGCTTCGGCGGGTTGGTGTGGACTTGTTGGACCGAAGGGCCTATTTCCACACTAAGTAATTTAAGTAGTCTAAAGGTGACGTGTGAAGTGTTTTTGTAAAAAAAATGTCAAAAGCGAAACTCTTGCTGAATACTTGGCAAAAGTGAGAACTGCAGATGCTGGAGATGAGAGTAGAGTGTGTGGTGCTGGAAAAGGACAGCAGGTCAGGCAGCATCTGAGGAGCAGGACAATTGATGTTTCGGGCAAAAGCTCTTTATCAGGAATTTGCGAATACTATATAGCAGTACCATAGTGAATGGATAACAGAGACAGCATCAACAGCTTTTTTGTTAAATTTCAACTTGAAGCCAAATTTTTGTTAGTTGAGTTGAGGGAAATGTAACCTAGATCATTCCAAAACAAGATGCAACAGCAGAATGAAAAGAGCTTATCAAAAATACATTTGAAAATTCAATTGTGCAGAACTTTTTCATGCATCCCAAGCTTTTTGCCACAAAACTAGAATTATCATTACCCTCCAATGGTTCTCCACTACAGCAAGATCATGATTTACATCCCAACTTAACTGACCCTTTCTACATTGCATTTCAACTGGCAAAATAGTTCTACTCAAATTTTATAAACCTGACCTTGACCACGTAGTTAAAATACTTCTCAAATACTTTTATCATCTCACGCTTACATTGCATCCCCTAGCATTCTGTAACCACAAGTTCAAGCCCTGTACTCTAGTAACAGCCGTTACTTTGAAATTATCCAATTCTACTGTAGCAAAGCCATTTCAAGAAGAAGGAGATGAAGTCACTGTAGCTGCTGTGATTCAATCTGAAATACAAAAGCATGATAACCACATGGCCACTTCCCAGAATACAAGTTCTCAAATGACAAATGTGGAAACTGAACAGTTCTGTATTTAAGTTCACAATTTCAGATTTGCACATGTCAATTTACATTTTCTTATAGTCAAAGTAGAAGATGTACAGAAGTAAAAATCAAAATCATTGGAGGCAATGTTGTAGGAACAATAGGAAGAAATTCAGTGCTTTGATTTAGGACAAGAATTAAGAATTGAGGTAGGTCAATTGACTGTTCAAAACTGCCAACCAAATGTGGCTAATCTTCTACCACAACTCTACTTTACTTTGACAATTCCTACAATCTTAATTCCTTTTCTAATCAAAACTTTATTATGTTCAAGTAACAGGCCAGTGACCTTTGATATTCACAACTTTCTTGCCCCTTTAAATGACATCCATGTTCTATTTACAAAATTACATGGAGTAATGAAGTTCAGATGAACTCCAAGAAATATGCAACACATCTATTTTGGGATCTGTATCAGCCCACTTCTGCTGGGTAGGTCTACTTAAATTGGCCTAATACTTAAATTTGAAGAAAGTAGAAATATTCCTCTGATCTTCTTTTGAAATAGTGCCAAAGACTAATATACTCATCTAAGAGGACAGATATGTCCTTCCAAAACATGGCAGTTATCAGTATCACACTGCACTGTCAAAGAGAGTTCAAGTATGGGTGGCACAGTGGTTAAGTGGCTAGCACTGCTGCCTCACAGCACCAGGGATCCAGGCTTGATTCCTGCCTCGGGATGCTGTTGTGTGTGGAGTTTGCACATTCCCCCTGCGTCTGAGAGAATTTCCTCCAGGTGTTCTGGTTTCCTCCCACAATACAAAGATGTGCAGGTCAGGTGAATTGGCTGTGCTAAATTGCCTGTAGCATGAGGTGCAATAGTCAGGGGTAAATATAGGGTAGAGAATTGGGTCTGTGTGTGTTACTCTTTGGAAGGTTGGTGTGGACTTGTTGACCGAAGGGCCTGTTTCCATACTGTAGGGAATCTAATCTAAAAATAAAGTTTCTCAGGTGGTTTTTGGACCCACAGATTTCTGATTCACAAGTCTTAGCTACAAACTAAACTATAGATAACAGTAAATAAATGGGCTGCATGAGAAATAAATATGGTTACCTTGTAAGATAACAAATTATCAAAATTTTAAAATTTTCACCCGACATCCTTGCTTTTTCTCATTAACTATAGATACTCCAAGGATCTTTAGATTTATTCTTGTTTTTGATCTACGTGCCATAAGACCATAAGTAGTAGGAGTGGAAGTAAGGCCATTCAGCCCATCGAGTCCACTCCGCCATTCAATCAGGGCTGATGGGTATTTTAGCACCACTTACTCGCACTCTACCCATATCCCTTAATTCCTTGAGAGATTAAGAATTTGTCAATCTCTGCCTTAAAGACATTTAACATCCTGGCCTCCACTGCGTTCCGTGATGTGAATTCCACAGGCCCACCACTCTCAAGCCGAAGAAATGTCTCATTTCTGTTCTAAATTGACCCCCTCCAATTCTAAGGCTGTGCCCACGAGTCCTAGTAGCCCCGCCTGACAGAAACAATTTCCCAACGTCCACCCTTTCTAAGCCATGCACTCTTTTGTAAGTTTCTATTAGATCTCCCCTCAACCTTCTAAACTCTGATGAATACAATCCCAGGATCCTCAGCCATTCATCGTATGTTAGGCATACCATTCCAGGGATCATCCATGTGAATCTCCGCTGGACATGTTCCAGTGCCAGTATGTCCTTCTAAATGGGGCCTAACCAGAGCTTTATAGAGTCTCAGTAGCACATCACTGCTTTTACATTCCAACCCTCTTGAGATAAATGACAACATTAAATTTGCTTTCTTAACCAGACTCCGTCAGCAAATCAACCTTTAGAGAATCCTGTACGAGCACTCCTAGATCCCTTTGTACTTTGGCTTAATGAATTTTCTCAGTTTATAAAATAGTCCATGCCTGTGTTGTTTTTTTTCCCCCCAAAGTGCATTTGCTCACATTGAATTTCATCAGCCATTTATTGGACTACTCTCCTAAACTGTCTAAATCTTTCTGTAGCCTCCCCAGAACTACCTGCCTGTCCACCTAACTTCGTATCATTGGCGAACTTCACCAGAACGCCCCCAATCTCTTCATCCAGATAAATTATAGTGAACAGCTGCAGCCCCAACATTGAACCCTGCAGGACACCACTTGTCATCAGCTGCCATTCCAAACAAGAACCTTTTATCCCAACTCTCTGCCTTCTGTCAGACAGCCAATATTCAATCCATGCCAGTAGCTCACCTCGAACACCATGGGCCCTCACCTTACTCAGCAGCCTCCCATGAGGCACCTTATCAAAGGCCTTTTGGAAGTCTAGGTAGATAACATCCACTGGGTTTCCCTGGTCTAACCTACTTGTTATCTCTTCAAAGAATTCCAACGAATTCTTTGTCAGACACAACCTCTTCTTACAAAATCCATGATGATTTGTTCTAATTCGACCGTGCACTTCCAAGAATTTGGAAATCTCATCCTTAATGATGGATTCTAGAACTTTACCTACAACCGAGATTAGGCTAATCGGCCTATAATTTTCCATCTTTTGTCTTGATCCTTTCTTAAGCAAGGGGGTTACAACAATGATTTTCCAATCATTTGGGACCTTCCCTGACTCCAGTGATTTTTGAAAGATTACAATCAAAGCATCTGCTATTTCTTCAGCCATCTCCCTCAAAACTCTAGGATGTAGCCCATCCAGGCCAGGAGATTTATCAATTTTTAGACCTTTTAGCTTTTCAAGTACTTTCTCCTTTGTAATGGCCACCATACTCACCTCTGCCCCTTGACAATCCTTAATTGTTGGGATATTACTCATGTCTTCCACTGTGAAGACTGACACAAAATACTTAAGTTCTTCAGCTATTTCCTTATCTCCCATCACTAGCCTTCCTGCATCAATTTGTCTCTCGTTTGTTTCATATGTATTGAAAAACTTACCATCATTTCTAATATTACTGGCTAGCTTACCTTCATATTTGATCCTCTCCTTCCTTATTTCTCTCTTTGTTATCCTGTTTGCTTCTGTAGTCTTCCCAATCTGATTTCCCAGTGCTCTTGGCCACTTCATAGGCTCTGTCTTTTTCTGTGATACATTTTCTGAGTTCCTTCGTCAGCTATCGTTGTCTAATTGCCTCCCCCCACTTGGATGTTTAACTGCCAGTCCTGAAACCCCTTCAACATCTCTGGGATGCCTACCACATCATAATCATTTACAATGATTTGTGCTGTTAATTCATCTACTTTGTTACAAATGCTTCAAGCATTCAGGTAATGAACCTTAATGCTAGTTTTGTTATATTCTTTATCTGCGTCTATGACTTGACAGCGTTGCGCAGAGATTAATCTTAACTGGTAAGCTAAGAACCAGCTCTGCATCACCACTACCCCTTCAAATCAAAGTACTGGTGTTAAAATTAGCTAAAATTCAACTTCCAACACAGAGCAGAAATTTCTTCAAATTTGACATTAAGATGAAACCATTGTCATCAATGCCCTCTCTAAACACCATAGTTCCAGAATCCACCTCTTAGCATCACCAGCTAGAGACCAAACTGGTCTAGTTACAATTTTGGTGCCATAACAGACATTAATAGGAACTTCTAATTAAATACATGCAGCATCTGTCCCACCTCTAACATGCCCAGCTTTGCCTCTTCGATGCTTAGTTGCTCTTAAAATCGCCTTTGATTACCTCCAGGCTTGACTACTCCAACATACTTCTGACCAGTTATTTTACCAAATTCTACCCTCCATTTAACCGAGATTACCTAAATTCTGCCTTCAAAGCCCTCATTTAAGTCACATACACCTCGATCAACGTTAATTGACTTACTCTGGCTTCCAATCAAGCAAGGCTTTGGTTTTAAAGATCTCATCCTGCTTTCAATCTCGCTTTGGCCTGTCAGTCTATCTCGAGAATCGTCTTGACGTCCACAAGTGACATACCTACAATACTCGAATTTCAGTTTGAGTACTGCCACTTTCACTAATTTCAATTCTGGATGCTGTACCTTCAGGGGCTTTGGCCCTAACCTCTACCCTCAAGTTTATTGATCGCATTTTCCACCTTCAAAACATCCTATCACAAAAAAAAGTTAACATATTCGACCAAGTTTATACTCGTGTGCCCTGGATCAGTGCCACGTTATAAAGTCCGGCGCACCAGCCCGAAACATCTTAACACATCAAAGACGTTCTCTAAAAAAGTAGATAATTCAGTGAAAAAGAACTGACTGCAGACAAAATAAACGCACACGTCACGAAAGCTGAACGAGACACATCCCTACAAACTTCAACCTAAACTTCAACCTTACCGAGTTACCCGCACAAAAAATAAAATAAAAGGAACTGCACGAGAAGATTCGCCAACTCAAGAGTTTGTTAGTCTAAGTGTTTTTAAAAACACTGCGCTCACCTGCCCAGTTCCTTCGGTGTCACCGTGTAGTTGCTGTAGAAAGAGTCTGTCTTGAAAGCGGTCTGGATGTATGTGAACAGGACGGGCCGCTTGTCCCTGTCCGCCATCCTCCGGCAACGGCTCTCGCACATCCCTACCTCTCCCTTCCCCGACCAACTCACCGCTGAACGGGACGGACACCAGCTCCTTCGAGCCGGCAACAAGGACACGCGAGCGCACGACACCGGGCAACGTCTCCGAAGCAGCGCCTCTCAAGTCTGGAGATGGTTCGCCCCCTTCCCGAGCAGGGACCGCGCAGCGCCGTCCACTGGTTCCTTAACGACTTCCCTCTCCCACCGAATTGTTCAGCGGCTCGCGCCCATTGATTGGAGCAGGGCCGCGTGGGTGCGTGCTCGGCTCCGGCGGAGAGGCGGGGCTGCGCCTGCGCGCCCCTTGGCGAGAGGGGTGGAGTCGAGGCGAGGACGCGTTCCACTTGGAGCGCGGAGTGGTGAGTGAGTTCGCTCGTGCGCTCTCCACGCGGGGCGAGCTCAACTACCAAGGAGCATGCGCGTATTTCTGGCGAGTCCTTTTTTTTGGATTTTTAAAACTGACCCAACCCAACTGGCAGCCAATGAACGGATGGAGAACGTCACTGGATTTAAAAATAGCTCCGTGTGAACGGCCGCCTGTGGGAAAAGAACTTGTAGTTTGTAATCTGCACAAATTCAAAAATACAAATGGTTAGGATTACTGGCGCTCGCAACTTCTTACGATTTACTTAACACTAAGGTAAGGGTATGGTCAATAGGCTTTTAGTATTTTAAAGACTGCACACTACAATCCATCCTCAGCAATTCAGATGCAAAGAGGCTGAACTGTTGACTCGATTCCAGAAAACGACCTCAGATCATAGAGTGATACTGGGCAAAAGTTTCTAATAGCTGGGTTTTCCTAAATCAAAATCAGTCCTTGATTATACTAAACCCAAAAGCAAACTAATATTTTTCAATGTTTTCTCTCTTTCATAGTCCCCCCATTTTAAACTTCCATGAATTCTCCAGGGGTCTATGCAGTCAACTGCTGTCTTGACAGATCCTGGTTTAAAGTCGTGGTTCTGAAAGAATGATTCAGTTAAGTTTTAAACACCTTCACAAAAATAGACCAAAGCCTCAAGTTTAAAATCCAAATTCTAAAGCAAATGATAATATAATATACAAATTACAGACGTTTCATACCAGATAGAAATACACGCTGTCAACTAGGAAATTGGGGTGTGGGCTGACAGAGCCTATCAGGCAGTCCCAGCAAGGCAGATAGATGATGGCTGGCTGTTTCATTACCACAAGGGTGGGAAACAAGGGAGCTGTATAAGAATGAGCAATCTGTGCAGAATACCAAGCAAGTGCAGACCACTCAAAACCACTTATCTGCCTATGCTAATTTATATATGATTTGGAGATGCCCATGTTGGACTGGGGTAGACAAAGTTTAAAATCACACAACACCCAGGTTATAGTCCAACAGTGTATTTGGAAGCAATAGCTTTAGAAGCACTGCTTCTTCATCAGGTGATTGTGGAGCAGAACCATAAGACACAGAATTTATAGCAACAGGATTGCAGTGTCATTGGAATGTAATATTAAACGCCTGCAACACATTATCGATGAGGATGAGCATCTCGCCAAGACCTTCCCCATGTTCCCACTTCTTGCCTTTAAACAACCACCAAACCTCAAACAGATCATTGTTCACAGCAAAGTGCCCAGCCTTCAGGACAACAGCATACAAACCTGTCATGCCAGACGCTGCAAGATGTGTCAGAGTGTCAACACAGATACCACCATTACACGTGGAGACATCACCCACTGTGTAAGCAGCCAACATTGTCTCTCTCATATGCTGCAGGCAAGGATGTCCTGAGGCATGGAATAGAGGCAATAGATGAATGGACACCGCACAGCAATCACCAGCCAGGGGTGTTCCCTCCTAGTTAGGGAGCACTTCAGTGGTCTGGAACATTCGACTTCTGACCTTTGGGTGACTATCCTCCAAGGCTCACTTCGGGACAGATAACAACGCAAAGTGGCCGAGTAGCGGCTGATAGCCAAGTTCGGTCCCCATGGGGATGGCCTCAACCGGGACCTTGGGTTCATGTCACACTACATGTGACCCCACTACACTATACACTCTCACATACCCATACACTCACGCAGACCCTCTCTCATACACAAGCTCTCTCTTATATGCTCACACATACTCCCCCCAACACTTACACCCACACACACATCCTCTCATAGACTTATACTTCATTACACTCACATACATAGACACACTCTGTCACAGCCACTCACACACACACACCCATATGCACACACACTCAGTCTCCCCTGTACGTGCACACATCTAAGTTTATGGGGTGAACTTATACTTGTAAAATTACATTTTATATTGCTCAAAAACTGCATCAATCCATATAAGATTCTGTAAATTCCACTTTAGAAATATAATCAATCTGACCTAACACTGGGACACAGACAGACTTTAACCTCATACCTTCAATGCATTAACTGAACTGAGGTAGCACCTACTGTTAAAGCTATCTTGAGGATGTAACTTTAAAAACGTGCTTGGATTTACATATGAAGGAGCTGAAACTAACATGATCATTCTAAAAGTTGAAAGACTTAAGCTAAAGTTGTTTAATACTACAGTCCATGACACTGCAATCCTGTTGCTATAAATTCTGTGTCTTATGATTCTGCTTCACAACCACCTGATGAAGACGCAGCACTTTGAAAGCTAGTTCTTCCAAATAAACCTGTTGGACTATAACCTATTGTTGTGTGATTCCTAATTTATATAAAGTATATCACAGTGCTTCTCCTAGATTTCAATATTCATACAGGTAGTCACAGAGTCATAGAGATGTACAGCACGGAAACAGAGCCTTCAGTCCAGCTTGTCCATGTTGACCAGCTATCCTAATCTAAGTTAGTCCCATTTGTCAGCGTTTGGCCCATATCCCTCTAAACTTTTCCTATTCATATACCCATCCAGATGCCTTTTAAATGCTGTAATTGAACCATCCTCCACCACATCCTCTGGCAGCACCACCCTTTGCATGAAAAAGCTGCCCCTTAGGTCCCTTTTATATTGATCCCCTCTCACCCTAAACCTATGCCCTGTAGTTCTGGACTCCCACACTCCAGGGAAAAAAGACTTGGTAGCTGTCCTATAATGCTACGGTTGCATTTCAATGAAGGGCTTTTGCCCGAAACGTCGATTTTACTGCTCCTCGAATGCTGCCTGAACTGCTGTGCTTTTCCAGCACCACTCTAATCTAGACTCTGATTTCCAGCATCTGCAGTCATTGTTTTTACCCTGAATTCCAATGAAACCTTGCTTAATAAAATATCGCTTAATATAAATAATGGACAAAACTAAAAATCACACAAAACCAGGTTTGTTTGGAGGCACTAGCTTTCAAAGCACTGCTTTTTCATCAGGTGGTCATGAAGCAAGATGTGCCACAGCAAAAAAAACATAATGACCTCCTCAGGAGACAGAATGAGCAGCAACCGATAAGGTACACTTCATTGTCCAGTACTTCCTGGGAGTCGAAAAACTACACTATGTTCTTTGCAGCCTGCAACACGTTATAGATGAGGATGAGCACCTCGCCAAGACCTTCCCCATGCCTCCACTTCTTGCCTTTAAACAATCACCAAATTTCAAACAAATCATTGTTCACAGCAAACTGCCTGGCTTTCAGGACAATACCATACAACCCGGTCACAGCAGACTCTGCATGACATGTCAGAGTGTTGACAAACATTACCCCCATGTGAGGACACCACCTACCATATACGCAGCCGGTACTCATGTGACTTGGCCAACATTATCTATCTCACACGTTGCAGGCCATGATGCCCGATGCCCTGAGACATGGTACATTGGTGAGACTGAGCAGAGGCAGCGGCAACACACAATGAATGGACACCACACAACAATCACCAGTCAGGAGTGTTCCCTCCCAGTCGGGGAACAATTTAGCAGTCCAGGACATTCGGCTCAGTCCGGGACATTCAGGTAGACATTGGAACAGGCAACAAAGCAAAGTGGCCAAGCTGAGGCTGATAGCCAAGTTCGGTACCCATGGGGATGCCTTAACCGGGACCTTGGGTTCATGTTGCACTACAGGTGACCCCACTGCACAATACACTCTCTCTCTCTCACACACACACACTCTCTCTCTCTCTCTCTCCTACTGACCCACATACACGCAGCACCTCTCTCATACGTCCACACATACACACCCCACACTCACACGAATACATGCACCCTCTCACAGACTTATACCCCATTACACTCACACACGTACACTATCTCACAGACACTCACAACCCCCCACACACACACACATATAAGTTTGTGGGGTGAATTTGTACTTGCAGAATTACATTTTATTTTACATAAAAAACTGCATAAATCCATGTAAAATTCTGAAAATCCCACTTTAGAAATAGAATCAGTCTGAGCGAACATTGGGACACAGACAGACTTTAACTTCACAGCTTCAATGCATTATCTGAGCTGAGATGGCACCTTTTGTTAAAAGCTATCTTGAGAATGTAACTTTAAAAAAGTTCTGGGATTTACATATGAAGGAACTGAAACTAACATGATCACTCTAAAAGATGAAAGACTCCAGCTAAATTTATTTAATGTTATATTCCAATGACACTGTTGCTATAAATTTTGTGTCATATGATTCTGCTCCACAATCACCTGATGAAGAAGCAGTGCTTCGAAAGCTAGTGTCTCCAAATAAACCTCTTGGACTATAACCTGGTGTTGTGTGATTTTTAACTTTGTCCACCCGAGTCCAACCCCTGCACCTCCACATTATAAGTAATGGGACCTATGGGAAACGTGGGGTTAGGGACAGACCAGCAAAAAATATAACTAACAATTGCTCAAAAATTACCCAAAACTCTAACGCAAAGTGTAGCACAACCTGAATGAAGGTATAAATCATATTTATCAATGAAACAAAAGTAAATTTAACACCGTATATCTAAAAAATATTGTTAATGCAGAAACAGAGGGTCATTATGGTGCATGAGGTAGACTCCCTCACTTCTGTTAAGTGAGCTGGATAACATATGCTCTCCTTAACTCAAAACACTTTGTAATATCTAGACTCTCTTCCAATGTTATAGCCTTTCTTTTGTGTTCAGCACCTGCAATTTTATCACCAGACATTTCTTGCTAACATTCTTGTCACTATGCCTGTCCATTTTTTCAAAAAAAGAGATAATCCAGGAGTAGTGTACCTTTCACAAGAAGCTGCTCAATGTATCTCTCAGAAAGCAGCTCTCTCCACAGTACCTCTCACAGAAAGCTGCTCTGTCAGCAGCTGACACCGGTGCATACGCAAAACAGTACAAAGACAGGTACTGACACCAGTGCATGTGCAGAACAGCACAGAGTCTTTGGTGCGGACATCAGCGCATGCACAGAATGAAGTGCATGAAACAATCACCGCTGGAATCATGCTATTGCCAATAGAGGTAAGTGTTCTTGAAACTCACGTTCCTTAATTCCTCAGCAACGTTATATACAAATCACGCTGTCGGAATGCACATTATCCGAGAACCACCTGTATTGTCCCTCCCATTAGTGAATACTGACACAAGACGTTCACCTACTGTTTGGATGCCGCACACATTACTACTATGATCATAATGGGTCCTATTCTCCCTGGTTATCAAAATTTAAAGTGAGGTTTGATTAGCTCTTTTCACTAGATAGATAGTACATATTGGAGAATGATGACAATGTGTTGGTTCATTCTCTATACAGACTATGGTGGCTCATTGAAACCTCTGCCTCACTTTGATCCATGCTTGATGCAGAGAGGTGTCTTCAAACTATGTAATGACCACTTGTCTCTCTCATAGTGAAAAATGCCTATAGTCCCTCATAGATTACGAGTAATCACCTTTAGGGTGGCACGGTGGCTCAGTGGTAAGCACTGCTGTCTCACAGTACTAGGGACCCAGGTTTGATTCCAGCCTTGGGTGACTGTCTGTGTGGAGTTTGCACATTCTCCCTGTGTCTGCGTGGGTTTCCTCCGGGTGTTCCGGTTTTCTCCCACATTCCAAAGATGTGCCAGTCAAGTGAATTGGCCATTCTAAATTGCCCATAGTGTTAGGTGCATTAGTCAGGGGAATTGGGTCTTTGTGGGTTACTCTTTGGAGGGTCGGTGTGGACTTGTTGGGCAAAAAGGCCTGTTTCCACACTGTAGGGAATCAAATCTAATCTAAATCTAATCTTACTAAAGTTCAAAATTAGGAATGGTTTCGATAGAGTAAACCAGGAAAAACTGTTTCCAGTTGCAAAAAGGTCAAACATGATTAGAGTCATAGAGATGTACGACATGGAAACAGACCCTTCGGTCCAACCCATCCATGCCGACTAGATATCCTAACCCAATCTAGTCCCATCTGCCAGCACCCGACCCATATCCCTCCAAACCCTTCCTATTCATATACCCATCCAAATGCCTCTTAAATGTTGCAATTGTATCAGCCTCCACCGCATCCTCTGACAGCTCATTCCATACACGGTCTCTTTTATATCTTTCCCCTCTCACCCTAAACCTATGCCCTCTTGTTCTGGACTCCCCGACCCCAGGGAAAAGACTTTGTCTATTTATCCTATCTATGCTCCTCAAATTTTGTAAACCTTTATAAGGTCACCCCTCAGCCTCCGACACTCCAGGGAAAACAGCTCCAGCCTGTTCAGCCTCTCCCTGTAGCTCAGATCCACCAACCCTGGCAACATCCTTGTAAATCTTTCCTGAACCGTTTCAAGTTTCACAACATCTTTCCGATAGGAAGGAGACCAGAATTGCATGCAATATTTCAACAATGGCCTAATCAATGTCCTGTACAGCCGCAACATGACCTCCCAACTCCTGTATTCAATACTCTGACCAATAAAGGAAAGCATACCAAACACTTTCTTCTCTATCCTATCTACCTGCAACTCCACTTTCAAGGAGCTATGAACCTGCACTCCAAGGTCTCTTTGTTCAGCAACACTCCCTAGGACCTTACCATTAAGTATATAAGTCCTGCTAAGATTTGCTTTCCCAAAATGCAGCACCTCACATTTATCTGAATTAAATTCCATTTGCCACTTCTCAGCCCATTGGCCCATCTGGTCCAGATCCTGTTGTAATTTGAGGTAACCCTCTTCACTGTCCACTACACCTCCAATTTTGGTGTCATCTGCAAACTTACTAACTGTACCTCTTATGCTAACATTTAAATCATTTATGTAAATGACAAAAAGTAGAGGGCCCAGCACCGATCCTTGTGGCACTCCACTGGTCACAGGCCTCCAGTCTGAAAAACAACCCTCCACCACCACCCTTTGTCTTCGACCTTTGAGATGTATAAATGCATGTGGGACATAGAAAGGATAGACAGGAAGAAACATTTCCACTTGGTGGAGCAATCAATGACCGGGGGCACAGATTTAAGGTAAAGGGACCGGAGGTTTAGAGCAGAAAAACGTTTTCACCCAGAGAGTGGTGGGATTCTGGAATTCATTGTCCGTAATGGTGGTGGAAGCAGAAGCCCTCATTACATTTAATAAGTGTTTAGATGTACACCTTGTAATGCCACAGCATGCAAGACTATTGGCTAAGTGCGAGAAAGTAGGATTATAATAGTTATGTGAATATTTTTGATTGGCACAGACTCAATGGGCCAAAAGCCCTGTTTTTATTCTGTGGAACTCTATGACTTACATCAAATGTCCCCTGAACCTCCTCAGCTGTAAGGAAAACAGCCCCAGTTAGTCCAGTCTTTCCAGATAACTCAAGTACTCATCACTAGTATTGTTCTAGAAAATCTATCTTAATCCTCTCTAAGACTGGATAATCTTTCTGAAGTGAGCGACCCAGAATTATATGCTTATTCCAATTTTGCTTTAGCCATTTTTTAAAAAATAAAATTTCAGGATAGTTTCCTTTCTTCAAAAATGTATTCCCTCATTTATAAAGCTAAGGACCCATTTATTTTCCTATTAATCAAATCTGCTTGGTTTGGCACTTTCTAAGATTTGTGCACCTTTGAAAATTGTAAGATGTTGTTAACATTGCCTGTCCCTACCTAATATATCACTTCAGATTTCTTTACATTAACTGTCATCAACTTTGTGTATTTCATTTTACCAATTTGCTCATCTTTTCCTGAAGTCTTTTTATTCTCCTTATTAAGTTAGATTTAGATTAGATTTCCTACAGTATAGAAACAGGCCCTTTGGTCCAACATGTCCACACCAACCCTCCAAAGAGCAACCCACCCAGACCTATCCCCCTACATTTACCCCTGACTAATGTACCTAACACTATGGGCAATTTAGCATGGGCAATTAACCCGACCTGCACATCTTTGGATTGTGGGAGGGAACCGGAGCACTTGGAGGAAACCCATGCAGACACAGAGATAATGTGCAAACTCCACACAGACAATCACCCAAGGTGGGAATTGAACCTTTAGTTACTGCACTTTTCAAGTTTCATATCTTCAGCAAAATGTGAAATTATGTCATATATACAAACATACAAACAAGAAAACAAGGAGGAGTAGGCATTCAGCCCCTCAAGCCCACTCCACCATTCAATAAAATCATGGCTGATCGGATTGCGACACAAAATCAGCTTTCCCATCTAATCTGAAACAGCTTTTGTCCATTTGCTTAACAAGAATATATCCACTTTAACCTTTAAATGTTCAAGAACTTGACTTACACCACCTTTTCAGGTGGCTCATTGGTTAGCACTGCTGCCTGATAGTGCCAGGGATCTGGGTTCAGTTCGAACCTGGAGTGTCTGTATGGAATTTGCACAATCTCCCTGTGTCTGTGTGGATTTCCTCTGGATGCTGTGGTTTCCTCCCACAATCCAAAGATGTGCAGGTTATGTGAATTGGCCACAGTATCCAGAGATGTGTAGGTTAGGTGGATTAGCCATGAGAAATGCAGGCTTATAGGGATAGGGTAGGGGGGTGAGTCTGGGTGGGATGCTGTTCAGAGAGTCAGTGGGGACTTTTAGGGCTGGATGGACTGTTTCCACACTGTAGGGGTTCTGTGAAAGAATTCCAAAGACACTCAATTCTCTGAGAAAGCCAAAAGCCTTATCTTTTGGATGTAGATTTGCTCACTGAGCTGGAAGGTTCATTTCCAAACATTTCGTCACCCTATTAGGTAACATCTTCAGTATGCCTCAGGCGAAGCACTGCTGAAAATTCCTACTTTCTATTTATATGTTTAGGTTTCTTTGGGTTGATGTCATTTCCTGTGGTGAAGTCACTTCCTGTTATTTTTCTCAGGGGGTGGTAGATGGGGTCTAACTTGATGTGTTGATAGAGTTCCGGTTGGAATGCCATGCTTCTAGGAATTCTCATGCGTCTTTGTTTGGCTTGTCCTAAGGTGGATGTGTTGTCCCAGTCGAAGTGGTGTCCTTCCTCATCCGTATGTAAGGATACTAGTGAGAGAGACTCATGTCGTTTTGTGTCTAGTTGGTGTACATGTATCTTGGTGGCTAGTTTTCTGCCTGTTTGTCCAATGTAGTGTTTGTTACAGTCCTTGCACAGTATTTTGTAAATCCAGAACCTCAACCTTAGCTACAAATCTTCTCAAAACTCACTAAGCCTTATCTTTGTCTTACCTGATAGAGGTCACAAGTTTGAAAGGTGTTTTGAAAGGTGAGTTCATATATGGTACACACTGCTGTTGTTGTGGTGGAGGGAGTGAAAATGATAGGGGATGACATGTTGATCACACAGACTACTTTGTCCTGCTTGGTGTCAAACTTTTTGTGTGTTGTTGGAGCTGCAGTCCTATAAGCAAGTACTCCAACTCATTCTTGACTTGTGCCTTGTACGTGATGGCAACATTCTGGAGATCCATGCAGAAACACAAATGGTGTTTCTGCATGGAACATTGAATGGTGGAGTCAGAGGTCAGCTAGTCATGGTAGAATATTCAGCCTCTGACCTACTTGTGTAACCACAGTATTTATGTGGTTGATCCAGTTATATTTCTGGTCAGTAGGAACCACCAGGACATTGATGCTTTTGGATTCAGTGACGTTATTGCCATTGGATGTCAAGGGGAGATGGTTAGATCCTTTATTGTTAGAGATGGCCATTGGCTGATATTTTGTGTGACAAATATTAGCTGCCACTAATCAACCCTAGTCTTGCTGCATGCTGGACTGGCTGCTTCACTATTTGAGATGTTGCAAATGGGAATGAACACTATTCAGCAAGCATTCAATTTATTCCAATAACTTTGTATGTATTTTATATTTATGAGTAATAATGATAAGAAATCAAAAAAGGAAGGCAAAAGTCATAAATTCTCTTTTATATTTAACCAGTTTTCTATATATTATTTCTCATCGTTTTTTTTGTATTTGTTCATGAGATATGGGCATCACTGGCTAAGCCAGCATTTATTACCCATACCAAATTGGACTGAACAAGGTGGTGAATCACATTCTTGAACTGTTACAGTCCTTAGGATGTAAGGACATCCGCAGTACTGTTAAGGGAGTTCCGTGATTTTGATCCAGCAACAGTAAAATCAGGACAGGGAGTAACTTGGAGGAACTACAGGCGGTGGTATTCCCATGCTGATTATGGTTAGATGATAAGGCCATAAAGTGTAGAAGCAGAAATAGACTATTCAGCCCATCAAATATGCTTCGTCATCAATGAGATCATGACTGATCTGATAACCTCAACTCCACTTTCCCGCCTTTTCCTCATAACCTTTGATTCCCTTCCTGATTTAAAACCTGTCTTATCTCAGCCTTGAATCTGTCAAGTTGTGTGACATACTCAAATGAAACTAGGTAACGAGCATCCAAATTTTCCACCCTGTGGGGAAGTGACCATCTACAGATCACCATTTTCCAGTTCACAGCAAATGAAAACCTGCATCCCCCTTCAATGTATTATTATTCCAACTCGGCTCAGCATTGTGCTATGTCAATATATCTTGTCATATAACTAGTTAAGAGCAAATTGATTCATGAAATCCAACAATACATTTGTGGAAAGCATATCATTCCAAAGCATAAAAAATATTATTGCAGCCAATCTTTCTCATCCAAGGCAGTTTGCCCCTTTGTCGAACTTTAGACTTTTGTCAAAAAGGTTAGAGTTTTTATTTTATTCAACAAACCTTCTTCAACTGCAATTTCCAATCACATGGGTTCTACTGCCTAGAAAGAAAGGGCTTCAGATGTATGGATATACCACCTCCTGCAAAGTCCACTCCAATTCACTAATCCTGACTTGGAACTATAACATCATTCCTGGAATTCCCTAACAGCACTGTGGATACACCTCAAAGACTGTAGTGGAAGAAAGCAGCTAAGCACTACCTTCTCCAGGTCATTTAAGGATGGACAACAAATGCTGCAAATGCCCACTCCCCTTAAACAAAGAAAACAGAACTGATTCTTCAGATTTATTATTAGTAGCTAAAAAGAAATGAAACTGATATTTACTGGTACACTGCGTAGATCTGATGCAATAATAACAGGATAATTTCCATTGAACTAAGAATTCAAGTCAGGTTCATGACTCATTACTGAAGTGATGTATTTATAGAATCCTAAAAGTTTAGAATAGTGCCTCAAACGTCTTTATTTTTTGCAAAAAATTACTTAAGAATACAAAGATACTTTCCAAGGTGGTGAGAAAACGCATACATCACACTCAGAGTTATGAAGAGAGAGACTTCTGAAAACCCAGGTATACATTGAAATCAATTATGGTATAAGGAAGATGTGAACAAATGCAAAGTACTGAACATCAACATCATAGATGTCATGGATAGACCCACACCAAAGAACCTCTTGGAAGTACACAATCCTTCTTCCAAGGGATATTTCAAAAACTTTTTGAAGATAGTTTAGCAGAAACTGTTGTTTCTGTTCCCTATCTCTTTGAAGAAATTGGCACCCAGTCCCCACAGCAATAAATGGAGGGACAAATCATCAAGGAACCAAGAATTTTAAATAACTGCAATTTTCACTACAACTGACTGAATCCAGAAACCAGCTTGTCAACTTTATATCAGACCTTATACCTCAAAGATAATATAAGGTCAAAACTATACATTTTATCTTAAAGACAGAAAATACTGGAGAAACTCAGCAAGTATGGAGAGAGAACTGAATAGTCAATTCAGAATCGAAACAATACCCACTCTCTGTCTCCTCAGATTCTTTCAGAGCTGCTGACTTTCTCCAACATTTTCTGTTTTTATTTCAGATTTCCAGCATCCACAGTGTTTACCTTTTATTATTTTATTTTACTGTTCAGGGAAATTACCCTGTTATTATTGCATCAGATCTACGCAGTGTACCAGTAAATATCAGTTTCATTTCTTTTTAGCTACTGATAATAAATCTGAAGAATCAGTTCTGTTTTCTTTGTTTAAGGGGAGTGGGCATTTGCGGAAGATGAGGTGTTCTGCCTCCAGGCATCGGGTGGTAAGGGAATGGCGATGGACCTGCATGTCCTTGGCAGAGTGGGAGGGGGAGTTGAAATGTTCGGCCACGGGGTGAATATTCATAGGGGAATATATCACTCCAGGTGTCTGAGGAGAGGTTTTAAGGCATTTTTGGATTAGACAGAAACATCTATGTCAACAAAGAGAAAACATTTTACCTTATACCACCAGTTTTAAGCCACATATAAGCAGAGAGCCAAGTTAGCCATGAATTCTCTACTTGAGGAATCATACAGGGCTTTGCTATTATACTTTGACTGGAATATGACAAGAAAATCTGCTACTGCAAATATGAAACAAAGGTAAATACATCCTCATAGAAATACAGAGTTTTTCTTCAGTGGACAATAACGGATACAATCCTGCAATCTTGTAGTTGTAATCTTCCATTAAGTGTGTGTGTATGTATGTGTGTGTATAATATATATAATGTGTGTGTAAGAGTATGAAAACAGGTGCAATTGTGTATTTTTGAGTGTTGGGCAGAAACATTTATCTTTCTTTCAAAATCTATGAAAAGCCTTATATTTATAAGCTGTAACACTGTTACTTGTTTCTTCCTGACAATTTAATTGTTTGGATTGAAATACTTTTGTGAATTTGCTGTCTTTGGAAAAAAAGTGGATCCATCCTTATCATCTCTTTTCTGTTTGTAACTTATTTTAGTCATAGTTCCTCTGAAAAAATTGTTGATTGTTTCTAAGTGATTCTTAAGAACAAAGTGGTGGAGTGTAGGTGAGTCAATGAGCTGGCTTATATGCTTTTTAATTTTAGTATATAAGATCATCAGAACAGGCAAATAATACCTCATGCTATAAATTCAATCCAATAAGACAAAAGTTAGTAATGAATAATTCAGTTTAAACCTGAACAAAGTACCAGTCAGAAATTGAACTTTCTTGTAAAAATTCTGTTTTGTAATGAACAAAGTCTTTCTTTCATATTCACAGCTATTTCTATGAATCTTTATTTGCAATTAATGATTTTTAAATGATGCAGCATGGTTTTAAATAAAATATGTATATATTATGAAAATAAAACAAAGTTAATCAAATTTTAGTACATTATAAACTTTTTTTCCATTAAATCATAGTTGACAAAAACAGAACAATAATCTTAAGTATTTTCAGCATAATTAATAGCAATTGTGTACAAAATTCTGCATAATCCCAATAGACAGTTTGAAACTTTGAAATGAATCAGAACACTAAATATGGCAATGGCACATTTCAATGATTTGTGTCTTTTAGCCACGTGTTATATAGGTAAGTTTCATTTATAATATGAAATTGTGTCAAATGATATTGAATTTTTTAAACACCATATAAAATAGGGTAAGAGTACCAGAAATATCAGTGTTTATGTCATAACTAGAGCTAAATGTTCTCTTTCCATGTGAAGAAGTATAACATCCATGCAATGTCTTACAGTATTCAATCATGTGTATGGATACTACAGCACTGACTCTATCCTGCATATGAATAAGTCACTGGACAGCTCGTGCATCTGTGGATAAGAAATAAAAGTTACTATAATTTCTGTATATTGTCAAGAAATACTTAAAAGATGATTCAGTATTCAAATCAAAAAATTGAACTGTCTACATGATCCATTGTATCAATATATGCTAAGTTAAAATTGGGTAATAAGAGATATAGAAGTTCAAACTTTGTAGCCAGAAGGTCTAGATATGGATCTAGGCAGGTTTGCCATTACAGAATGGTTTAAACAATAGAAATATAAGACAAGTTTGTAATAGTTTAAATTAGAATCCATTTTCTTTAGACCATTATGATCCTTAAGGGTAGACTTTGAGTTGTTGAAGATTAATTGGAGAAGGTGCATTCAGTTCATTTTTGAATTAACTTGAGCATTCTTGACTATGTTCTATTTTTAAATTTTAGCAGTAAAATAACAGAATTTGCTGGAATTTTACATAGACAGCAATAGTGGCAGAGTATTTTTTACATTTTCACTGAGATCCAAAGGCAATATCTTCTCATGTAACTGTCTTTATCACTGCTACCTGCATACTATTCATTATCTAAAATTACATTACCTTGGTTAAAAAAGTTTCCGACTGTCTTCACTGTGAAAATACTCTGTTTTATAGTAAATTGCATCCTATTTTCTGATTAAGGAAAATGCTGTTACGTATGCATACAGCAGCTATATATGATCTACTGCCGTAAATCTATTTATTCTACTTTGTTCAAGGGGAAGTATTTTATTTTTACAAACAAGCTAATACATGTTTTTGTACTCAGTCCTATTACTGAAGACATATTATAAGAAGAGCTCTAAAAACAGTTTATATTGTTCTGCATATGAGTATACCATCGTACCTACATTTTGTGAATGGTGGCAATTTTACCCCTTTTTACTTTGGTACATTCAGTGCATTTTTTTTTAGAAAAAGACTTTTCCTTGTTTCTGAAAAGATTATTTGTAAAAATTTTTTTTAAAAAATTAATATTTTGGATGTCCTGGAGCAGATAAGCGAAACAAATTTAGAACAAGCACAAGGAATGAACTGCCAGACATCTCCCTCCAACAAGGCTTGGATAGTTTAAAGATTATATAGGACTTGTAAATAATCTATTACAAAGATTAAATAAAACTGATTTCCACAACTGTTGATGTTTTTACTGTGCCATAATGACAATGGAGCTGTTACTCGAGACATTTCCATACATTGTGATTGTATACCATGCATTAACAGGTATATAAAGACAATTACTTTATTAACAAGTACATTGTTTTCAGCTTGGAACTCTAGAAGATACAGGTATACCACTGAATTTTTAAAAAAGACAGAATTTCAACTCTTAAGGTTTTAAGATAAACTCCATTGAAAAAAAGATTTGTCCATTATAATATTTTCACAGTCATTCCAAAGTAGCATTGACATATCTTTGTGCAAGTCTTGGTAGCTTCTGGACTGCTTTGCTTCACAAAAACATATTTAATGTTTTTATGGTAGACAGAAGTATCCAAATATTGTGTGTAAGATGACCATAAGGTGCACAGGGGTTTAGTTCCTTCCCTTCATTTCTTCAGTCAGACACTGCAAAATATGCACAGTGATTGTCTGTATTCAGTAATCTTACTTCACTTTCTGCATGCATTCTAACTTAGCAACAAGTCCTGTTAAGTCTATGAAGGACACTTCTTTGCTAATTCAAATCCCACAAGCCTTCACCAACATGAGTATGCTGCTGCCATCACAATCTCCATCTCTTGAAAATCCGTAACAGAAGATCCAGTAGAAGAAACCGGTTTACATTTCAGTGTCATTTGTTACTCCAAACCAAATGTGCTTGTCTCTTCCACAGCAGTCAACAGCTTCTCGTAAAGCATAGAAAAGGATGGGTATGGGGGAAGATCTAACCGGTTGAAACAAGTATGAGCCCTGCAAAACCAAGAAGAATGTTATTAATTCCCACAGTCCTAAACAGTACAACAGCAAGCAGTTCAGGAGACAAAGACTATTACTAAAAGGGATTATTGGCAGTGGTTCATGTGAACTGAGTTCAGAATGTAAATTTCATTTAAGATTGCAAGATAAAATGTGCATAGTAAAGACTGAATGTTTGATGTATTTTGTGAATAAGAAAAAAATATATTACCTCAGAATGTTCCAATCTATTTTAAAATCAGAAAATTTTAAAATATAGTCACTGTTGTAATACCAACATCCAAAGTTGTCAGCATTGGTCAACTCCAAAACACTTAGCTGTTTTCCAACAACTAACCTAAAGTATCAATTGTACCAAAACTTAAAACATAATTAAAGCAAATTATGCTCATTGCATGGCAATTATCTTAAAGGTGTTATGGACCAGACCAAACCCCTTCAAGTATGTGAAGGAAATAGCCTGGACCCTAACTTGTTCTTATTTAAAGATGTAAAACTTGTTCCAGATGTAATTTGATTAGTTATACCACTCAGCTTTAAGCAAAACACACTTTATTCTTACTCTACAATTAAAACACAAACAAGATAAATAAGAATTGGTCTGATTTTAACTCTATTAGAACACATAATAGAATAGTAAATTATTTAACTACTAAACAGCTGTTGTTCCAATATAGTAACATTCCATAAACCCTTGGCAAAGGCAAATTCAGAAAACAGACTGTCTCACATGCAACGTTTCTCCAGTTCAGGAAGAAAGAACATCAAGAGAAAATTCTGGCACAGAGAAAGAGAGACTCAAGCATTTTTCTGTAGCAGGGAGAAACATATGGCAGCTTCAAAACCACAACAACTACTGAAAGCAAAACTAAAATCCTGGTTTTGTGGGAGACTGATTCCACCCATTCAGGCTGTTTCTATTGTCCCAACGTTTTTTTAAAAAAAATGGCCTCACAAGCAGATTATTGGGTTGGGATAGACCACATGACATCTCTACCTCAACCTCTCTTCATAAAAAAAAGCACAAAATACACCTCTTAAAACCACAGTATCATCACAAAATATTTTCCATGCAAGATCAGTCTCTACATTATCTACATTGTCAAAATAAAAGCAAAATATGTTATTCTGCTGTAATATCATTCATATTTTAATAAAGAAATTATCTTTTTAGCTAATTTGATGGTTAAAAATTGGTGGCTTGCAAGAAATACTTGTGTGTAAGACAATAATGTATGGAACCGAACCTTCCTGAGCAAAGATATAAGAAATAAAAATGTAGGTCCGATTCATTTTTGTTAAACCGAAAAATTCTGAATTCAGTATGGCCTTAGCAATGTGTTAATCTGCAAATGAAACTGCTATACACTTCCATTGAATACAAGAGTGGGTAGGTTATACAAGAGCTGTATATAATGTCAAGCCACAGCTGGAAAAATGTGTACAGTTCTGGTCACCACACCATACAAAGGATGTAACTGCAATAGAGAATAAATTCACCAAAATGTCTCAGCTGGAGTAATTCATCTATGAAGTGAGGCTAGATAGAGTTGTTTTTCTTGTAGCAGAGAAGACTGAAGGGCATCTGACTGAGGTGTACAAGGTTCTGATGGGTGTAGATAGGAAGAAACATATCCCCTTACTACAGGGGTCAATATGAGGAGACACAGTTTTAAAGGAGGTTTCGGGGGGATTTGAGGAAATTATTTTCACAGAGAAGGTTTTAGTTCTCTGAAACTCACTGCTTAAAATAGTGGGAGAGGTGGAAATCCTCAGATATTTAAGAAATGTTTAGACAACACTTAAAACACCATAGCATACAAGCTATGGGCCAAGTGCTGGAAACTGCAATTAGAATTGATGCATGTTTGATGAAAGAATGAATTATTTTATTGTCCTGTGTATTTTAAATTGAGGAAGCAGTAAAATAAGTGAAGAGCTTTTCCACTGCCACCACAAAAGAGCACTAATTTGAATAGTTTTAAGAATAAGAAAAAAGATAGAAAGATAAAGCTTGAAGAGAGTCCATCGATCCTGAGCCAGCTTATCATCATTGATGCCTACGCTGGCATCACATCTCCACTGCCTCATTGCCATCTATGCCAGACCCAATTTAGCATATGACTTTTGTGGGCTCAATTTGTCAAAGGGGTCCTTTCCATGCTATAAAAACTCTTTGACTCTAGTTTAAAGACATCTGCAATCACAGAATTTTGCATGTAAAATATATGTAGTGACCAACGAGGGCAAATGAAATATGATCGTATATGCAATGCTGCCTTTCTTGAATGATGTCAGGTTTAAGGTTTCAGTAATCCTAGCGGATATACATTTTTCTACGTTTTCCTACTGTCTTTTTGTGACATGATTTGCGCTGCACACATTCAACTAAGATCGACTATGACAAAGGTTTACCTACAAGCATCCTACTGCCCTCTTCGACACAAGACTCCTCACTCCACTGTATCAAGGACTATATAAACTGTTACTTCATTGTGTGCAACAGCTGACTGCTCACATTACTTGTTTCTGATATTCTCAGAGGTTCACTGGAACCTTCACCCAGAGATCCATCCACAGCAGTGAGTATCATCATTGTGACCACTGCACACTGAAGTAACAGAGGTTAAGGAGGAAGAAATGCTTCAGTAAGCCCAGGATTAACAGCAATCTTCAGCAGCTGCTGAACAGCCTCTACATGAAGAGGTTGCAGGCGAAAATCTCACCAGGATGCAAATGAGGTGCAGAAGGCCGAGAATCCTTTGTCCTCAACGTATTTCCTCCAAATGAACAAGGTATAGTGCTGCCGTTGAATGCGGTTGTCCCTGTCACAGAACTGTGTCAACTGCTGAAGCAGGACTTGCAATCTGAAGGGGTGGATGACCGTTTTATCCCAGTAGCTATCAAGATGTGAAATATTCTTGATTTATAGGTGATTGGCTAGTTTCAAGGATCCACTGAAGATCTGTGTGGGATCTCTCAAACAAATCCAACAGGGTTGTTACTATTGCAATTCCTGGAAGATCACACTGCTTCATCTCATTTCCCCACAATAAGGTCAGTGCTACAGCTCAGGCAATAGGCTTTCCCCATGTACAGGGCACTGAAAGAACAATATCAGGATATGACTAACTAATAGAAAAGGGTTCTATTCGGTCAATGTACAAGTAATCAATGATCATTACTAACATATCCCAGAAGTCTGCACCAAGTAACTTGCAAGCTGCCAAGATACCTATCTTCTTGATAACTGAGATTCCTGCTTCTTTTCAGGGACATAAAAACGGAGTAGGTTAGGAGCAGGAGTAGGCCTTTCGACCCCTTGAACTCCGCTATTCAATATGATCATGGCTGATCATCAAGCTCAATACCCTAATCCTGCCCTTCCCCAATATCCCTTGATCCCTTTTGTCACAAGATTTATATTTACCTCCTTCTTGGAAACACGTAATGTTTTGGTCTCAACTACTATCTGTGATAGTGAATTCCTCAAGCTCCCCATTCTCTGAGTGAAGAAATTTCTCCTCCTCTCATTGCTAAAACGTTCACCCCTTATCCTTAAACTATGAACACTGGTTCTGACTCCTCCACTAACAGGAACATCCTTCCTGCATCTAACCTGTTTGGTCCTGTTAGAATTTCATAGGTTTTCTACGAGATTCCCCCTCATTCTTCTAAACTCCAGTGAATACAATACAAATTAAGTCAACCTCTCCTCATATGTTAGTTCTGCCATTCCAGGGATCAATTGGATAAATCTTCACTGTGCTCAGTCCATTGCAAGAACATCCCTTCTCAGGTAAGGACACCAACACTTCACACAATATTCCAGGAGTGGCCTCACCAATGCCCTACATAATTGCAACAAGACATTTTTGTTCCTGTACTCAAATCCTTTTGCCATGAAAGCCAACATAGTGTTTGCTGCCATTACTGCTTGTTGCAACTGTGCTTACTTTCAGTGACTGGTGCAAGAAGACACCTGGGTCTCATTTAGCATTCCTCTCTCTTAATTTACAGCCATTCAATAATAATCTGCTTTCCTATATTTGCTACCAAAGTAAACAACCTAATGTGTGTCCACACTATACTGTACATGGCATGCATTTGCCCTTTTACCCAGCCTATCCAAATCATACTGCAATATCTCTCAGAGCTGACAATTCCACCCAGCATTTTGTCATCTGCAAATTTTGAGATATTACACTTACCTCACTCAAATCATTAACATATATTGTGAACAGCTGGGGTCCTCGTACCAATCCCTACAGTATCCCATTACTCACTTCCTAATAGTCAGAAAAAAATTTATTCGTACATTGCTGTCCATCTGCTAAACAATTTTCTATCCATCATAATACACTACCTCCAATCCCACGCACTTCAATTTTACAAATTAATGTCTTATGTAAGACTTGGTTAAAAGCCTTCTGAAAGTTCAAGTAAGTCACATCCACGAGCTCCCCCTGATCAACTCTAATAGTTACATCCTCGAAGAATTCATAGATTTGTCAAGCATGATTTCCATTTTTTATATACATGCAAGGTGTCTGATTCAACCATTGTTTTCCAAGTGCTCTGGTATAAAATCTTTGATAATGGACTCAGACATCCTCCCCACTACTGATGTCAGACTCATTGGTTTATAGAGTCAGAGTCATGTAGAACAGAAACAAACCCTTCAGTCCATGCCAAACATAATTAAACTCATCCCACCTACCTGCTTCTGCCCCCCATACCTCCAAACGTTTCCTATTCATATATATCTATCCAAATGCCTTTTTAAATGTTGTAATTGTACCCACATCCGCCACTTCCTCAGAAAGTTCGTTCCACATGCGAACCACTCTCTGTATAAAAAATCTGCCTCTCATGTCTTTTAAATCTCTCCTCTCACCTTAAAAATGTGCCCCGCGGAATTTGTAATGACATAGTCCAGACATACTTAGGATTTACTAGCCAGAAGCAAGCTCCTTCTCCTCAGTTTTATCTTGCACAGGGTTGAAGGTTGATGGCAAGTTAGAGGTGGACGCAATGTGCACCTCTGGACTGTCTGGTGAGGAGACTTCTGGGATGTCTCAATGCAGCTCCTCCTCCAGTTGGGAACACCCTTGCTTCTGTATCTAAGGGTAGCTGGAATGAGATCATGGTCCCCTTATCACATTGATGTTTATGTTGGTCTCGAATGGTGAAAAGACTGCAGGTCTGTATGCATGTCCAGCAGCCAATAAACATTCTTCAGCCACCAACCAGAAACACATATGCCGGAGCCAGCTTAGCATAGATAACTTTGTTGAACCTCTCCAACCTTGGGCAATCCAGTTTCCCAAATGTCTCCAACAAAACGTGCCTGCTGCTCTTGTGTTTGTACATTTTAATGAAGTTATGAATGGCCAATACCATGGGCTCCTCTCCTATTTGAGACTGAACATGACCTCCAGCAGTCCTCTGAGTGTCAGCAACCTGAGGTATTTGTTCTTCAACCAGCTGCAGAGTCGTGGCAGTGATGTGCTCACCAGAATGTGCTAAACCAGATAAAGGACACACAGAGGTGTCAGTATCTGAGTTGATAAAGGGTGCAGGAGACAGCCATGCCAGTGTATTCTCTGAAAGATCTGTGGCTTCCTCCTCAGAGGTGGCTGAAGAGGTAATATCCGGAGATGTAGGTCTCTTCACGTTAGGCGTGTGGATGCTACTGTGAAGAAGGCGTTTGGTATGCTTTTCTTTATTGGTCAGAGTATTGAGTACAGGAGTTGAGACGTCATGTTGCGGCTGTACAAGAAATTGGTTAGGCCACTGTTGGAATATTGCGTGCAATTCTGGTCTTCCTATCGGAAAGATGTTGTGAAACTTTAAAGGGTTCAGAAAAGATTTACAAGGAGGATTTGAGCAATACGGAGAGGCTGAACAGGCTGGGGCTGTTTTCCCTGGAGCGTCGGAGGCTGAGGGGTGACCTTATAGAGGTTTACAAAATTATGAGGGGCATGGGTAGGGTAAATAGGCAAAGTCTTTTCCCTGGGGTCAGGGAGTCCAGAACTAGAGGGCATAGGTTTAGGGTGAGAGGGGAAAGATATAAAAGAGATCTACGGGGCAACTTTTTCATACAGAGGGTGAAACGTGTATGGAATGAGCTGCCAGAGGAAGTAGTGGAGACTGGTACAATTGCAACATTTAAGAGGCATTTGGATGGGTATATGAATAGGAAGGGTTTGGAGGGATATGGGCCAGGTGCTGGCAGATGGGACTAGATTGGGTTGGGATATCTGATCAGCATGGACAGGTTGGACCGAAGGGTCTGTTTCAATACTGTACATTTCTATGTCTATGACTCTAAGTGAGAGAATGCATTGTGAAATAGGATAGAGCCTTGAGCATATTAAGAACATATTCACAATGGTTATAACAGGAGAGCAGTGCAGCACATCACAATGAGTATTATTTGGTTGCCGGGACATGGAGGTATCGGCATCACCGTGATCACCATCATCGGCATGACCATGAACACCCATGACCCTTTCCCACTAAAGTAAGAACTCTCTTCTCAAAGGGGGTGAGAGATGAAATGCAAGTACTCACCTCACATCTTTGCTATTTTGTCTTGCAGAGGGAGGAATGGGGTGAGATGGAAATGGTTGCCACAACTTAGTGTATTTTTGTAGGTAATGAAAAGGTGGTGAAATGTCCTGTGTGAGTAGGAGGTGCAGAGGATAAGAAGGGTTAGTAGTCTAGGGTGATGAAGTAGGTGAGAGCCATTGAGGGAGCATGCTGCATGTGTGGATATGTTAGACCATAAGCCTCAGTGAGAGGACACCGCAATGGTGGAGTTAGTGTGAGTGTCTGATGCCAGACGGATGATAATGGCACTTAGCATTATAGAGTACAGAAGGTTATTAATTTTCCTCCATCACAACGGGGACACTGATGCCGTGGTCCCTTCTGGCTATCCTGAGGAAAGAAAGCGTTCTTCCTGTCCACCCAAACCTCTAGAACCCTGTCAGCAAAGCAGGGTGCCAATTTGCCTCTATTGACCATCTTCGGGCAATTCTTCACATGCTGCTATTGTGAAGGGCTATCCCAGACATGCAGCAGCTGAACATATACACAGCTGGGCTTTAAATATGTCATTGACGGCAGAATCCTGGCAGCCACAAACACTCCTGCCACTGCTGACTGCAAGGTAGTACTAGGTATGGTGCATTCTCATGAGTTGAGCGACATACAATTACAACAGTAAACCTGCCAGAGCTCATGGAGAGAAACCCTCCTTGAAACTCACCGAAATTGGCACCCTGTCAAATTTCATGAAAAGTCAGTCCAAAGGTAGCAGGGTTACGGAGAAAAAGCAGGAGATTGGCATGAAGTTTCAATGCTCAGAGAGCTAGTGTAGACACAATGGACTGAATAATCTCCTTATGCTCTACAACAATTGTGAGATTGGCCAGCAGTGCTCAAAGGCAAGCTTTCTGCCCAGATGAAAATGGAAGTTCTGTCATAAAGGAATAATGCTTGTCTGAGCATTAAGGACCTGAAGAGCAAGTTGGCAGAGTGGCTTTGAGCTCAACTTTATGGATAGGGGCGCGAGGACTCCAACGCTGCTAAATCCAGTCTCTGATGTCAGGTCCATTCCAGCAATTTTTTATTGGATTCACATGCTGAATTGTGAAAGCAAAAGGAAATTTTGTAAGTAGGATTATCAAAGTATCTATACAAAGAGTGAAGTCATTATTTACAGTTTTAATAATGGGTTTATCTTACCACAATGGAATTTGGAATAACCGAATATCCATTGTATTATTTCACTTTCAATTCAAATGAAAAGAAAGGGAATTATAAAAACATGATTCACATGTTCGGATTCACAGAAGCATGACTTTCAATGTAAATTAGTACTTCTTTGTATGGCTTCCATACATGAAGCTTCAAACTATTATGCTAAATATTGCATCGGGTTACCATTCCACACCTCAGACATATGTAACCAAGAGATCTGCGTGGTTGACACTAAGCGTATATTCATCCAGCAAGCAAAGCACATACTCAATTAACAATATACATATCAGGATCCTTTGCATTTCAGAGCACTACTTTTTTTTACCCAATAGAAGATTGAGTAGACAGTGTTAGCTCGCAAGGCAAATTCATATTTCCCAGACACTGATGGCGATTGATGTGAGAAATGTGCCAAATTCATGGGTCATTCCAGTGAATACAGAGGTGAATGGGACAAAACAGTTCTGTAACAATTTCAATTTAAGTGAATACATCTTCCTTGTGATTTTGTAGGAAAAGCCCACGGACCTGGTGACAGCACAAGATATTTGTTACACTGGCAGTTGGCACTTAATAGTCACTGAGATTGTATGGATATCAGCTCTAACTGAATTTTTATGATATACACTCGGCTGAGTTTGAAACTTTCTTGATATCAGCACTAACTTGTATTTGCTCTCTCAGATTAGGAGGAGATCATGAAGTCCTCAGAATATGCCAAACATCCTAAGGATCCACAATCACATGATACACGTGCATCCTCCACCACCATAGAGATGCTCAGCACAGAGTGTACTACAGCAGAGTTAACTAGGTTGTCACACAGAAGCACAGCAGATCATGCAGCATCTGAGGAGCAGGAGAATTGATGTTTTGGGTGTAAACCTGTCATCAGGAATGAGGCTTGTGGGCTGGGATTGTTGGGGGGGGAAGCTGAGAGATAAATGGGAGGGGGGTGAGGTTGGGGGGAAGATAGCTGAGAATGCGATAGGTAGATGAAGGTTGGGGAGAAGGTGGAATGGATGGATGGCAAATGTGATGGACAGGTCAAGAGGGTGGTGTTGATTTGGAGGCTTGGGACTGGGATAATGTGGAGGGAGGGGAAATGAGGAAACTGGTGAAATCCACATTGATTCCATGTGGTTGCAGGGTCCAAAGGTGGAAGATGAGGCTTTCTTCTTATAGGCATCTGGTGGTAAGGGTTTGGTGATGGAGGAGGCCAAGGACCTGTATGTCCCTGACGGAGTGGGAGGGGGAATTGAAGTGTTCAGCCATGGGGCAGTCGGGTTGGTTGGTGCGGGTGTCCCAGAGATGTTCTCTAAAACACTCCGCAAGTTGGCATCCAGTCACCCCAATGTAGAGGTGACCACATCGGGTGCAAGGGATACAATAGAGGACATTGGTGGAGGTACAGGTACAGTTCTGTCAAATGTGAAAGGATCCTTTGGGGCCTTGGATGGAGGTGAGGGGGTAGATATGGGCGCAGATTTTGCACTTCCTGCAGTGGTAGGGGAAGGTGCCGGGAGTGAGGTGTGGGCTGGTGGGGTGTGTGGATCTGGTCTC
The DNA here is from genome assembly GCF_037043375.1 of Chiloscyllium plagiosum. Taxonomy (NCBI): domain Eukaryota; kingdom Metazoa; phylum Chordata; class Chondrichthyes; order Orectolobiformes; family Hemiscylliidae; genus Chiloscyllium; species Chiloscyllium plagiosum. Next base: position 6,882,270 of record NW_028270145.1, read on the forward strand.
GTCAGAATGCTGTTAGGGGTGGGGAGGGAAATATGTCCCAAGTGGGATCTATTTGTAGGTGGCAGAAGTGGCAGAGGACGATGTGATGTATATGGAGGTTGGTGGGGTGGAAGGTGTGGACCTGGAGGGTTCTGTCCTTGTTGCAATTGGAGGGATGAGGTTCAAGGGCAGAGGTGCGGGAAGTGGAGGAGATGCGCCGGGGGACATTGTCAAGCATGTGGGAGGAGAAATTGCAATCTTTGAAGAAGGAGATCTTCAAAGATTTCTAATTTTCTAATGTGGAACCGGTCATCCTGGGAACAGATGCAGCAGAGGCAGACGAATTGGGAATAAGGGGTGGCATTTTTATAGGAGTTAGGGTGGGAGGAGGTGTAGTCTAGGTAGCTGTGGAAGTCGGTGGGTTTGTAGTAGATGTCCATGGTTAGTCGGTCACCGGAGATGGAGAGGTCCAGGAAGGGGAGGGAGGTGTCCGAGATGATCCAGGTTAATTTGAGGTGGGGTGAGAGGTGTTAGTGAAGTTGATGATCTGTTCAACTTCCTCATGGGAGCACGGGGTAGCACCGATACAGTCATGGATGTAGCTGAGGAAGATGGACTGCTCCACGTACCTGACAAAGAGGCAGGCATAGCTCATGTGGCTGCCCATGGCTACCCCTTTGGTTTGGAGGAAGTGGGAGGATTGGAAGGAGAAGTTGTTGAGGTTGAGAACCAGTTCAGCCAGGTGGATGAAGGTGTCAGTGGAATGATACTGGTTGAGATGGCGTGAGAGAAAAAACAGAGGGCTTGGAGGCCTTCGTCATGGTGGAATGATGTGTACAGGGACTGAATGTCCATAGTGAAGATAAGGCATTGGGGCTGGTGAAATAAAAGTCTTGGAGGAGGTAATGGCATGAGTGGTATCTCGAACGTAGGTGGAGAGTTCTTAGACTAAGGGGGTCAGGACTGTGTCAAGGTAGGCAGAGATGAGTTCAGTGGGACAGGAGCAGGCTGAGGCAATGGGTCGACCGGGGAAGTCAGGTTTGTGCATCTTCGGTAGGAGGTAGAATCGCATGGTGCGGGGTTCATGGACTATGAGGTTGGAGGCTGTGGATGGGAGATCCCCAGAGGTGATGAGATTGTGGATGGTCTGGGAGATGATAGTTTGGTGATGGGAGGTGAGGTCGTAATCGAGCGGGCAGTAGGAGAAGGTGTCTGCGAGTTGGCACCTGGCTTCAGCGATGTAGAGGTCAGTGCACCAAACTACCACTGCACCCCCGCTTGTCTGTGGGTTTGATGCAACACTTGATTCTACCTCCTACCAAAGATTCACAAACCTGAATTCCTGGCCAACCCATTGCTCCAGCCTGCTCCTGTCAGAATGAATTCATCTCTGCATACCTTGACACCATCCTGTCCCCTTAGTCCAGGAACTCCCTACCTACATTCAGACACTACCCACGCCCTTCAAGACTTTTGTTTCCACAGCCCCCAATGTCTTATCTTCACTATCGACATCCAGTCCCTGTACACATCTATCCGCCATGATAAGTCCTCCAAGCCCTCCATTTCTTCCTCTCACGCCATCCCAAACTTCCACTGACACCCTCATCCACCTGGCTGAACTGACCCTTACCCTCAACAACTTCTCTTTCCAATCCTCCCACTCCCTCCAAACCAAAGGGGTATCCATGGGCACCCACATTGGGCCGAGCCATGCCTGCCTTTTTGTTGGGTACGTGGAACAATCCACCTTCCACCGCTACGCCGGCACCAATCCCTATCTTTTCCTCCACGACATCGATGACTATATCGGTGCTACCTCGTGCTCCCATGAGGAGGTTGAACAGTTCATCAACTTCACCAACACCTGGGAAATTGATGGTGACATCTTGAAAAATGTCCATACTACAGAGGAGGAAGTGCTGGATGTCTTGAAATGCATAAAGGTGGATAAATCCCCAGCTCCTGATCAGCTGTACCCTAGGTCTCTATTGGAAAGTAGGGAAATGACTACTGGGCCCCTTACTGAGATATGTGTATAATTAGTAGTCACAGGTAAGGTGCCAGAACACTGGAGGTTGAATAACGTGGTACCACAATTTATGAAAGGTGGTAAGACCAGGGAACCATAGACCCGTGAGCCTGATGTCGATGGTGGGCAGGTTGTTGGACGGAATCCTGAGGGACAGGATTTACACATACTTGGAAAAGCAAGGACTGATTAGGGTTACCACGCACATGGCTTTGTGCGTGGTAAATTATGTCTCACAAGCTTTATTGAGTTTTTTGAAAAAGTAACAAAGAGGATTGATGAGGGCAAAGCGGTGGATGTGATCTATATGGACTTCAGTAAGGTGTTCTCCCATGGGAGACTAGTTAGCAAGGTTAGATCTCATGGAATACAGGGAGAACTAGCCATTTGGATAAAGAACTGGCTTAAAGGTAGAAGACAGAGGGTGGTGGTGAAGGGTTGTTTTTCAGACTGGAGACCTGTGACCAGTGGATTGCCACAAGGATCGGTGCTGGATCCACCACTTTTCGTCATTTATAAAAATGATTTGGATATGAACATAGTGGGTATAGTTAGTAAGTTTGCAGATGACATCAAAGTTGGAGGCGTACTGGACAGCAAAGAAGGTTACCTAAGATTACAATGGGATCTTGATCAGATGGGCCAATGCACTGAGGAGTGGCAGATAGAGCTTAATTTAGATCAATGCAAGATGCTGCATTTTCGGAAAGCAAATCTTTGCAGGACTTATACACTTAATGGTAAGGTCCTATGGAGTATTGCTGAACAAAGAGACTTTGGAGTGCAAGTTCATAGATCCTTAAACATAAATATGCTCTCTACCAGTGAAGGTGTTTGGTATGCTTTCCTTGATCGATCAGAGCGTGAGTATAGTGTTGGGAGGTCATGGTGTGGCTGTACAGGTCATTGGTTAGGCCACTTTTGGAATATTGCGTGCAATTCCAGTCTCCTTCCTAACAAAAGGATGTTGTGACACTTGAAAGGGTTCAGGAAAGATTTACAAGGATGTTGCCAGGTTTGGACGGTTGGAGCAATACGGAGAGGTTGAACAGGCTGGGGCTGTTTTCCCTGGAACATCAGAGGCTGAGGCGGTGACCTTATAGAGGTTTATAAAATCGTGAGGGGTATGAATAGGATAAACAGACTAAGTCTTTTCCCTGGGCTGGGGGAGTCCAAAACTAGAGGGCATAGGTTTAGTGTGAGAGGGGAAAGATAAAAAAGGGATCTAAGAGGCAACCTTTTCACACAGAGGGTGGTATGTGTATGGAATGAGCTGCCAGAGGAAGTGGTGGAGACTGGTACAATTGCAGCATTTAAAAGGCATCTGGATGGGTATATGAATAGGAATGGTTTAGAGGGATATGGGCTAAGTGCTGGCAAACAGGACTAGATTAGGTTGGGATATCTGGTCGGCATGGACGAGTTGGACCGAAGGGTCTGTTTCCACACTGTACATCTCTATAACTCTATAATATTTTATTATTGATGCACAAAGATCAGATACCTTGATATGCATACTGTTTATTGCATGAGGCAGCACAGTAGTTCAAAGGCTAGCACTGCAGCCTCCCAGCGCCAAGGACTTGGGCAACTGTCTGTGTGGAGTTTGCACATTTTCTTCATGTCTGCACGAGTTTCCTCTGGGTGCTCCAGTTTTCTTCCACAGTCCAAACATATGCAGATTCAGTGGATTAGCCATGAGTAATGCAGGGTTTGGCATACGGTAGAGGGGCGGGTCTGGGAGGAATGCTGTTTGGAGGGATGGTGTGGACTTGATGGATGAATGGCCTGCTTCTGCACTGTAGGGATTCTATGACATTTTCAGCAAAATACTTGTTTCTGACAGTAACCATTCAAGTTAAATTTAAAAATTCTTTCTCATTAATGGCACAAAAATATGAGCCAAACAAATAGCTCTGGACAAGATTGCATTTGAAAGCTATGCTCAGCTTTCTCTGACAGGCTAATTACATGAGAGAAATTAAAATTATGGGCCTTATTGTTTACCAATTTAATTTAAATATCCATAGTTCCTTATGGAAGTGATTAAATAGGTTATTAAAATCTGCTTAAACAATAAATATGATGGCCTGTTAACATTTCTGCTTTAATAAAGATATAATCACTGCTTTTAGTTAAATTTGTGTCTGGCCTAAACAATGTTTGAAGTTTTATTTAAAAATATACATGACATATCCTATCAACTTGATTTATTTGTTGCCTGCAATATCAGAGGTGAATTATGGGCTGGCATATAAACAAGTAGAATGTCCTAAATAATTTTGAAATTGTGCCCTTTGAAATAATTCTAACTGAGTTATTTTGGCTGCGATGGAATTCATTCAGCAGCAGTTTGAGTATTTTCAAAAATAAATACATTCACGTTTGTGCCTTTCAATTCCATTGATTGTTAGATTTTCAAGAGTCTACATAAGTTATATATCAACATTCCATTATGATTAAATAGTTTGGCAATTGAATATCAATTCTGTTTTAATTTATTAAAATATAACTCTATCATTAAATGTATTTGGACCTAGGTTAAATTGTGTAATACAATGAAAATTAGGCTTCTGTTATTGGTATGCTGAAACACATTCTTTTGTCTTTGCCTGCAAAGGTAGTGAGGAATGCATAAACCCTGCCTAGAGTCCATGTACTGGTCCCATAGGTTGCTGACTCACGTAGTTTATGTTAATTCTGTACAGAAAATCCTTTGTCAGACTGAAATAATTTAAATTGTTTCCTCAGGCAATGCATATGAACTTATCGCTCTAAGAATCTGGCTGACCCAATTTCAGCCCAGGGTCTAACACAGTACTAAACTTGGAGACCACCCACATGTAGGTAGCATAACCTTTAGCAAGTTATGTATTTCATGTGATTAAACAAAGTGATAACAGTACGATACCTTCTAATGTGCATCCAGAAAACTGGTAAGAGTCCTTATGGACATGCCTCCTGAGGAAGTGGAGACATTGTGCTCTCTTGACTGTCATATTGATGTGGGTGGATCAGGACAGACTTTTGGTGATCATTACTCCCAGGAACTTGACATTCTCGACCATCTCTACCTCAGTATCATGGATGTGAGAGGAGCATCTCCTCCACTCTACTTCCTGGACTCAATGACCAGTTCCTTTATTTTGCTGACATTAATAGAGAGATTTAGTGGTCGGTGTGTGAATTCTTGGTCCACATCATAGTAAAGTGATGGGCTGTTCATCCCTGAGCTGAGAGAGGGATTGGTGATTCATGTTGGGCATGCTACCAAAAAGCCATGTCTCAGAGGTAGCTGTGCTGTCACACATTTAAAATGTACACCTGGCACTGGTCTGCATCAGGTGTACGGCCCCAGTTGAAAGGGTGGGTGAGAGGCTTGTGAAGTATGCAGAAGCCTGGACATCCACCAGAAGTGAATTTTAAATGTAATTTTAAACTCTAATCTAATGGTGGTGTTTGAAAACTTTCCTGGGAAAGGTAGAGCCATTAGAACATAATCAACAGTTCTGAAGAAGCTTCATTGAACTTGAATATTAACTCTGTTTCAACCTCTACAGATGCTACCAGATCTGCTGATTTCTCCAGCACTTTTTCCTTCAGAACTCCAGCATCCACAATATTTTGCTTTAATGTTTAGAACAAAGTCAATGTTGAAAATATGGAAAAATGCTGCAGTGCAACCTCCATAGACAACAGACACTCATACAGGTCAGAGGTCAGGAATAGGGCCAAAGACAGTCCTAAGGTTTATTAATAGCTCTCTGCAAGCTCTCCTCAGCTCTAAGTAGCAGGTGGGAAGTTCTCATGCCAGCTGACAGCAAAAAAAAAGATGAAAACTGAATGGACAGAGGTCACAGAGGGGATTAGCAGCACTGAGATCATCTCACAGACCTGGTTCCAGTGTCCTCCTGAGATCAGCACAGGTGAGTGAAGTTTCATTATGGAGATGGGCAAAGATGGAATGTAATGACGAGTTCATATCTGGGCTATAACGTTGCTTGGCTCCCAGAGTCAAGAGAGAAGATGCACACCTGGGAATGGATTCAGCCAAAAGCACATGTAGATGTATAATTTGTAATAGTGGGGGAGAGTTTGCAATGACCAATGACCCGGCACGATGTGGAGTAATCACAGCCTGTTACTTTGGTGGCATAAGTGTGCCTGACATTCCACATAATTAAACAAGGCTGCTTTCTTATAGGATAAGAGGGCCTACAAAATAAGGGAGAGAAGCTAGACAGGTGGTAGAGTGGCAAAACTGATCATCCTCATCCCCCAAGAGACAGCAAATAATTGGAATTGGACCATAGGCTCCAGCGAAAATTGTGTAAGGTACAAGGTGCTGAGCTTCCAAGATAATGTTATGTGCTGCTCATACAGCCAGAACCTCAAAGGCTCAACTGGAGGAAGTGTCATGGTTGTTGTGCTTATATGGACAATCCTTATTTCATTTGTGCTGCTAATGGCTCTATAGCACTTAGGATGTGTGACAACACAACTTGGGGAGTGTAAACTCTATTGTGGAGACCTAACTGTGATGTCATAAGTTGCCAATCTGGAATGTTATATATTCTCAAACATCAGGAGTGTGGAGTATTACCTTAAACTTCCATCTCTCTGTCTCCTCCACAAGTCCACCATCCAGTGCCTAGTCTGAGGAGGGATCACACTCACCCCTGAGGAAATTGTAGCACAGACTTTCTCAGCACCCAGCCACCAGTGCAGGCTCAGAAAAATATGTGAAGATGTTTTACAAGAGGGGTTACAAGCCTTTAGCAAGATCTTTAGAGGTGTCCATCCAGGCTGTGAGCAAAATCACCCAGACTTTGAATCACAGAATCCGAACAGTGTGGAAACAGGCCCTTCAGCCCAACAAGTCCACACTGAACCTCCGAAGAGTAATCCACCCGGACCCATTCCCCCGCCCTCTATTTACCCCTGACTAATGCACCTAACCTACATATCCTTGAACACTGAACAATTTAGCATGGCCAATCCACTAGACCTGCACATTTTTGGACTATGGGAGGAAACCGGAGCATCTGGAGGAAACCCATGCAGACACGGGGAGAATGTGCAAACTCCACACAGACAGTCACCTGAGGCAGGAATCGAACCTGGGGACCCAGCACTGTGAGGCAGCAGTGCTAACCACTGAGCCACCATGCGGCCGCCACCAACCACCTGCCCCAACTCTGGACATTCTGGTGAATGGGCAGACCCAGCAGACTGCAGAGTGTGTGCACACAAATGTGCTCTGACCTGTACTCCATCACCTTCACTTAGGGATGCAGAACCAATACAACAAGGGGAACAGCAGTGTGAACACAATTCCAACTCCACATCCCACTCTGGGAGGAGCAAATGGATTTCATGCTGGAGGTTGAGCAGCTGGCATAACCTAGAAGCTCCATGTAAACTGCTGAAGTGTGACACTGATTCCATCAAGTATATTAAATCCACCCTGACAAAGAAAACGGTGAAACATTGACTTCTTCACCTGGCACTTATTCTACCCACAGTGCATACACTTACTGATTTGAACATTTTATTGCAATTAATTGTCCTTTTAATGAGATTAAAAGCTTTTCAATTGTCACTTTGTATCTGATGAGTGGGTTCCCAATATTGAGGGTCACCTACTCACTATAATAGCACTCTGGCACAGTTTCATGAGGAACACATCCCAAGGTCATTGAGCCAGATGCAGCGCAGTTCAAGAAATCGACATTCTGCACAATGCTTCTCCTCATGGGAAATCCAAAACCACGGGGTATTGCAAAACTAAGCGACCTAATTATAAACTGATAAATCCAATAAGGAATTCAGGAGAAACTTCTTTACGAAGAGAAATCTGTTTGTTTGAATGTGGGGGGAATTACTTCTACAAGGTATGACTCTATGAGTCTATGAGGGAGAAAGGAATATGCAGATAGGGTTATGTTATATCAGGCAGAAGGAGACTTGTATGGAACAGAAACAGAGCAATTGAGTTGAATAATGGCCTGTTTCAGTGCTGTAAATGATATGTATTAATATAAAGCTTAACCTGAACTTAGTAAAATTTCAACATTGTGTTTTTCTACCAATTGAAATCTGAAAATTTCTAAAATGCATGTAATCCATTTGCCCAGATTTTTGTTTGTCGGTAGGCAGTTACAGTTTGAGGTGTTCTCATGTTCATTTAAATGCATTGACAAGACAAAGTTTGTCTACCTACCTCACAAGCATGATAGTGACAGGGCAAGGTGCAGACATTCCAAAGGGCTGAACAACTTGCGTGCAAAGAATGAGTTCCTGTCTTGGCAGGATGCCAAATGGAAGTGATGTAGGACAGGCCTCCCTGTTTAGCAATTCAAATTTGTGCATGCCACCCTATGGAATATACCACCTTCTCCTTCTCCTCAATAACAATCTGCATTTAAATAGTGTCCTTAATATATTGAATCATCCCAAAGTGCTTCACAGGGGTGTTACAAAAAGCCACCTCCTCCTTCATCTCTATATGTTCCACCCTGGAAATGGCTCCCAGATGTCCAATACCGATGACTGTGTACTCACGATGGTGATGTTATGGAGACTTGGAGATAATAGACTTGGAGATACATCCCAATAAGTACCTGATGGCTCCACTTGAAAGGCTCAGGCAGTGTAACCGTTGTTTTTGAATGCTGATTATCTGGTTCATGATGTTTCTGGAATTTTATTGGCTTTTGTTTTTATCCTCGCATGGCTGGATAGAAGAAGGAGCACTGTCAGCCAAGTGCAGAGGAGGAAATGTGTTTCTATGCATTCTGGCTTTTCTTGGAAGCTCAAGTATTGCTCTCATCCGAGGCAAGATATGATTAGTTCTCCCTGAGAAGCCATGATGAGTAAAGTTATCTGTAGAAAGTCTTCCTCATCCTCCCTCTCTTCAGAACTTTGCCACACTCGTCTCTGCTCCAATTCTTGCCACTGTAACTTTAGCTCCCACAATTCTTGCAGAATTCATGCGCACAGGTTAACAAAATTTCTATCCTCCTTGAAGGTATGCACTAAAGACATCCACAAACAAGCTACAGTATTTCTACAAATGTTGTCACAGTAGAAGAAATCAAAAGCACCACATACACAAGTTACAAACTTAATTAAACAAAGATATCCACAAACAAGTTACAATATTTGCACAAATGTCGTCTCAGTAGAAGAAATCAAAAACAGCACATACACAAGTTACACGCCTTTTAAATAGCACTCGCTGGGAGGGAGGGGAACCTGTTCAGTGCAGAATGATGTGCTTCAAAAATATCCACCAATCAGCTGATTGATGCCACAAACCAACACATTCTGGTGCATCTGACACACCCAGGCTAGTGATCTACCCAACATGATGTATGTTGGAAGTATATGGCATGCCTTTTTCTTAATTCAGGCAAAGCACCAAGAATGCTATCCAAGCAAAACACATGGCCTTAACACCTAACAACCACTGCAAAGCAGATAATCTAATCAAATTCTGTGGTAAGATCACAGGACAGATAGAAACATTATAATAAACAAAATAAGTTATATCTTACATCTGTGAATGCTGACACAACAATGGAAGAGTAAATGCTGACTGCATTGTGCTGCACATACCTCGGAAGTGAGGTAATTTTACCCCATTTCTCAATACAAAATCTTCGGGGTCCATTGCTGCCACGTAACGATGCAAAGCCTTCATAGGGTATACTTGATGTACCTGTGACAAACTAGCAAAGAAGTAGAGTCTTAGATAGCATTAGTGGATATACAGGTGCTTATAGAATACCTCAGTGAGGTAATTGGTTTAACTGTACCTGTAACAATCTTAGTCTCTGCTCATTGTTGAATCTTTCAACTGCAGCCCAAAACCACCTGATCACTATATGATTGTCATGGTACCCTTTGGGATAATAAATGAACATATATAAGATGCTGAGTTTTTAACACATTAAACCAATAACAAGATTAAAATAATCCAAATCATCTCACCTCCTCTATACTCTGTATTGTTTCTCCAGTCACTTAAATCAATCTCTGCTGTGCCAGCAATCACTAATTCTAATTCCCGTGCATCAAACACAGAAACAAGCCGAGCATCCACCACCTAGAATAAGGAACTGTTATTAAATAAAAGCATAACACCAATTAAACTAACATCTGAAAGTTATCCTGAATTCTAGTTTGAACTTGCATCCATGTAGTTGGAGCCAATGAGTTTAATTTGACCTTGGATAGAGTGAAGGTAAATTAAGATATTGTGTCTATTAGCATATTTTCATTAACGATTTCTACCCCTCTGGATCCCCTAAAACATTATTCTTTGTGTTTTATTATGAAAGATGGTTTTGGCCTTTCTTCCTATCAAGACCCCATATCAAAGGGAAACAGTAAAATACTTCTGTGCCACCCTATATTTTTCACTTTCCCTATTCTTTTTCTAGGGATACAAATTTATTTGCTACTTCAAAGAAAAAAAAGACAAGACAATTTATGCAAGGCTTGTTGTATGATAGCCAGTAATTATTCAAATAAAGTTAGATAAATTTGACATGGTCTATCCCAACAATTATTTGTATAAAATGAAATATTTTGGCAAGAACAATTGTCAAATTATCAACATTCCTTTATTTTTATTGTATATATTGTGTATCTGCCATCCTTACCTCATAGAAGCCACGTACTAAACTTTCTGTTTGTTGCACAACACCTCTCTCAATGCGCCATTTTACCATTTTTTCAATGTATTCTTTCTTGTTTTTTTCTACAACAGGGATGTTTGCTCCACCTGGCTTCAGTTCTCTCTCTGTAATCTATTCCAAAAAAAAATCAATCATTTCTTGAAGAAATGAATTTCAGATAATTGAAAAACTGTAATATTATTTACCTTAACAGTTCTAAATATAGGCATCAAAACATATAGAATTGTGAAGTAGTAATTGTGAAGATATAGTCACTCAAGATTAAGTTGATAATATAGCATGAAACTAAATATTCAGATTACAAACATTTTAAATTAAAAACATTGGAAGTAAAAAAATCACCAAAGTTTAAGCTCTAACCAAGTGCTTGTCAATTAACAAAAAGATAGATTTCAGTCACATGTTCATATTTGATCAAGAATTTAGCTTATTAATTCTTTTTAAATAGCTCATCTCGTGAGACTGAGCTGTTTGTGGTTGTGTTACGATTGTGGGTGTTGTGGGTACACTTAAGAAACAGAAAGAAAGAAAACAGGGATCTATAGCAGAACTAATGTGGATTTATTGCAGGGAATCCAATGAAAGTATAGCATGTCCAAGAGCTGAGTAAATTCAAGACAACATTTTTACTCTTATAATCCAATCACTTTGTAAATCATTAGAATTTTGGGTACTAAGGAAATGAAGGGGCAATATAGGAAAGTGGAGTTGAGGTAGAAGATCATCCATGATTTTGCTGAATAGTGGATCTGGGTCAGAGGGTCAAATGGCCACTTCGTATTTATTATAGTCTAACAAAAAAGTATAAAAAAGCTTAAAAGTATGTAATAATTCTTCAATGGATTAATCTGGACTGTATTAATATAATAAATGAGGAAACACTTTGTAGACTATAAACTCTATTTAAAGATATTACAGCACCGTGTTCTAATTACATGACGAAGCAAGTTAAAAATGAAGTGCAGTATGGTGTAGGGAATAGATTATAATTAGGTAACAAGCATAACCTGGTAATGAGGAGGTCAGGTTGAATGGCATACAGTATGTGCTGTACTTTTATCCTCTGGCCAGAGGAGTGGTATTTTAAAACAAAATTATTCGTAAGTGCGAATGTTCAAAATGTAAGTCAGAGTACCTTTGAAGATTTATCTTACCTACTGGCAAGGATTAGACATTATTTTATTGAACAGTTTATCTATTATCTCATTACTATCATGCCCACATCCCTGGGAAGCTGTGATTATAAAGGAGCTTATGAACTTTATATCGTTCAGATTTAAAATTCCCCAAATCTCTAATTTTTAAAAAAATCTGAGATCAGTTTTATCTATGAGAAAGTGAAGGGGCTTTTGAATTTAAATTGGGTCCCTTCAATGGGATAAACAAATTATTCAGATGTGAGAACCACCACATGAACATTATACATTGGTCAGAAGGTTTGGCAGAAAAACTAAAATCAGTATAAATGAAATGGATTACTACTAGTTTGGAAACCATCAAACTCTACACATTAAGGTACAAAAGGCTATTTTAGTTTGGTTTATTAGTCATGCCAGAACCTCGGAATAAGTCAGTTGTTAAGTTTACTTGTTTATATAAAAGTCTGTCAGTTTTGTTAACATATGCTAAAAATCAAATCATTTATTTTGAAATATCATCCCGACTGTTTCTACAAAAACAAATGTAAAATCTTTTTCACCAAGAATTCATATGCAAAAATAAAATTGCTACATATAATAAGGCATTGTATGTATGTAGCAGAAATAAAAGTGGCATTGTGGCATTGTAGTGCATATGAGTAATCAGCCTCATTTTAGTTAGGAGATGAAGATTAATATTTAATGTCTGCAAAAATTTAAGAAGGTAAAATCACCAAATTCCCAGAGAACCACAGACCTACCCTCTCATTAGAGAGAGTGAGAGAGAGAGAGAGAGGACTGGTAAGAACAAATTACTGCAGATGCTGGATTTTGCACTGAAAACAACAAATGCTAGAGATCACAGTGGGTCAGACAGCATCCAAGGAGAGTGAGCAAACAAACGTTTCGAGTCCAGATGACTCTTCATCAGAGCTGAAAGTAAAGTGTAGACGGGACAGCATTTATGCTACAGTTTGGGAGGGGTGTGGGTGGGAGTTGTGGATATAGGGTGCTGATGGAGAAAAGATGTTGATAATTCAAATTAAGTGATTGGTATGTGAGAATGGCGGAACAACGATGCGTCTCCTGCTAGACTTGAGAGGACAGTAAATGGGATTGGAGGAGGGAAAGACATGATAACAAACTAAAGGAAAGGGAAGAAATGGGAGTTGGTTCATAATTTAAAAGTGTTGAACTCAATATTAAGTCCAGAAGGCTGTGAACTACCTAGTCTGAAGATGAGATGACTGGTGATAGTTTAACCTGAGGGTCACCATACTTCAGGTGAGGGTCAAAGTTGAGAAGGTGGGACTTCCATGGTATCTTCAGTCAGTGTGAGAATTGAACCTGTGCTGTTGGCATCATTCTGCATTGGAAACCAGTTATCCAGCCAACTAAATCAACCAATCCCCAGAAGATTTTGTACAATCATTTTGTTTATAATTAAGATGAAAAATAATTAACTTGATGTTTGGTTTCTTAGATTAAATGCTACATATCTAAAGCATTTTAGTTTAACTTTAGTGGTGAATACTACACTTATATTTGAATTATTTCATAGTCAAATAAACCATTTTTAAAATGTGAATCTAGTTGCTGGGGTGGTGATAGCAGCTGAATGGGGTGGAGGTTAGATTGATAATCCGGGACAGTGGATGATTAACTTTTAAATTGAATTATCATTCATTCAACAAAAATCATCTCAATTTTCAGCTTAAATGTAAATTTGGTGCTGTCTCATGTAATAACTTCTTATTTCCTCCAAACTTTCTACATCTATATTCTAAGGCAATTAATAACATTTGCCCTCATGAATATGGTGTTCCATGACAGAAGGATAAAATACACAAAACAGTTAAATTAAAAAAGGAGGGACAATTCTGAAATGAAATGAAGAAATGACTCAGTAGATTGAAAAAGTTATGATTTTTATTTCCTAGACCTTAAATTATTCACAACATTTTTAGATTGATCAAAGAAAATGTTAGCCACACAGTCCTGTAGTGATTTGTGCCAATGAATAAAATAGCATATTGCATGACCTTGCAATTCTAGCAGGGCCCTCAAGGTTGCAGGTCAAAGAATTGGGGTAAAGTGGTTGTTGTCTGACTTCTTGCAGTCTGAAAGTTGGATGAGAATTATCCTACAAAATGTACTTTATTCCATGTCTGTTAAATAATGTTTTTAATCAAAACTACTCAAATAGTCTTAGTGAAGATCCTGTCAAGAGATGTTCTGGTTAGGAATCAAACTGAGGATGGTTCGTGCATATTTGGCAGACATTGGAGTCACTTTTATTACATCCCAGTATCCGCAATGGCAATAATAAGCTTTATAGAGTGTAATTCTACCCAGCTAAATATGAAATAAAGAAACATATCCCAGAATGGTTCACATAAAACCAAGCGCAACAGTTCAGTTTTCTTCAAATAAGATCAGGACTTGATTTTTTTTCATTTTCACATCTCAGTAACCAGCTCAAAACTATTAGGTATTTATAAGAGTCACACTGATTTGTCAGAAATTATTGGTTGAATAGTTTTGTTTAACTTTAATAACATCATGTTTTCATATTTAATTTTATAATCATGTAAGATGTCAAGTGGTTTAATTGAGCTTGATACTGCAAAGCACAATGTTCATCTGTCAAAGCCACTTAGTGGCTGTTTAGGATCTTCATTATTAAATATAGGGACATTAAGCACTGGATACGCTGTTTATTTACAGATATAGGTCAGATTCAGGAAAACTATTTTTTGTACAATATATGAGATACTTGGTTTCATTAGCACAGTATTACTCAAAATAGATTATATTGTTAATGAGTTAAATATTGTTCTGATCGCCTGTGTGTTTGCAGTCATCTAGTTATTGCCCTTGACAGAATACAAAAGGAAACAAAGATGGTTCTCAAGGTCAAAACTCTAATTTTCAAGAAAATTATTTTTTAAAAGTTGGTTTTGTTCCAGGATGTCCAAATTGAATTTAATGAAATTATGAAGCAATTGGCAAATTATTTCAGGCAAGGTATTCACTAAGATGGGTTTAAATTGTCAGAGTACACTTTCATATGTGAAGATATATGTCAAGTACATTAATAGAGTTGTGGAATAGGTTAGAGAAAAGGCCCAGGGAGGAGCTAGCTATGATTGAATCATTTAAGAAACTAATAGCATAAAAGAAGAAAATAACTGTGTTGTGTGAACACAAATTTGCAAAATCAGCAATCTGTCATCAAGTATACTTTATAAATGTGTCGTTCATAAAATAACATGTTTTTATTTTTCTTAAGGAAATTTCTTTTTCTATTCAGCATAGAAATCGTAAAACAATTATTTGATACCCAAAAATCATTGAGATTTTAAGAAACTTCACCCATTTAGCCCACCTGACCAAAGACCTCTTCATTCACAGTAAATGTTAGGTCTAAAATATCATTGATGTCATTGTCTTTCATCCACTGCAGACTCTGATGAAATTCCTCATCCAAATATTCCAGGTCACTCAGATCACAGGATCTGGCAAGAACAGGCAAACACGTAGGGAATGTCCAATATGCTCAATAAGTCAATTAAACAGTATCACCATAACATTATTTAGTAATCAGCTCAGTCACACTTATGCATATACTGGAAGATTATTCCAGCAAAACTGTTATAAGGTGCTAAAGCATCCAAATACTAAAATACCAGTATTTTCTGATAATAGCCTCTAAAGGATCTTTCATTTCAACAATGATTAAAATAACAAATTACATGATTAGGTATACAGGCAAATAGAAAAATGTCATGCAGATATAAACTTCCACTTGGTATTTTATAATACAAAATCATTAAAAAACCCTGGTTCTTTTTAACATCGAATATTGTATTTTCACTACATTACTATCTTCTAGGCTTATTGCTATCATTGAGAATACCTTGATCAATTTGTGTGTTAGTTTTTAATGTGTTTCATATGGCATTTGCAAGTTCAAGCTATCTCAACTGTCAATCAGTTCTTAACATAAAGCTATTGACACTAACCAGCCGAAGCATAAACTATGACCCTCATCTCAGCAGAAACAAAACAAACTCTTACAAACCTGCAAAATACAAGAACTTTTTATGGTCTCCAAGACCATGTAATAAAATGGCATAACCGCATTGATTTGAAAAAGTATACTTTGAATACAAGAAAGATGGTAATAGCAGTGGGTGAATATTGTTTTTCTCAAAATCAATATTGAGAAGGAAGGATAATCCGATTATAAAGCAAGGTTTCCAGGACATTGGTTAGGCCACTGTTGGAATATTGCATGCAAGTCTGGTCTCCTTCCTATCGAAAAAGATGTTGTGAAACTTGAAAGGGTTCAGAAAAGATTTACAAGGATGTTGCCAGGGTTGGAGGATTGTAGCTATAGGGAGAGATTGAACAGGCTGGGACTGTTTTCCCTGGAGCGCAGAGGCTGAGGGATGATCTTATAGAGGATATGGGCCGGATGCTGGCAGGTGGGACTAGATTGGGTTGGGATATCTGGTCGGCATGGACGAGTTGGACCGAAGGGTCTGTTGCCATGCTGTACATCTCTATGACTCTATGACATCTATTATAAAGTGAAACAATCATAACACAAATTCCATTTTATTGCATCTCACACATACATCTTATAGCAGGAAACTCAAAGTTTAAAATAAACTTCAGTTTATTTAAATAAACATTCTGAATGTAATTCTACAAATCTATGTACAATGGGATTAACCTCTCAGATCAGTGAAATGGCAAAGGTTCCCATCTCAGTTCGTCTTTTGTACCAATTTCAAAATCAAAGAGTCTCCAACTTTCATGCAAAACTGAGAAACAACAGTGACGGGCCATTTAACCCCTCAAGCTGCTTCTGCCATTCAAAGCGATTATAGTTAACCTGAACCTAACTCCATATCCATACCATTATCTACATCCTTAATATTTCTAGTTAAGAAACATTTTATTAATCTCAGATTTAACATTTACGATTACTTTCAATTGCAATTTGAAGCAGGGCATTCCAAACTTTAACGAAAAATTCTGTTTTTTATGTCTCTTTCTGAGATTTTCTCAGGTGCTACTTCAACCTCAAAACAAATTAGAAACCAAATTCTTCTCAAAGCAGGAATTTGTAAACTCACTACACAGTTACATTAAAGGATATTGCAGATAACACAAAACTAGGGATGTTGTTGATAGTGAAGAGGATGGTCTCAGGCAATGGCAGATAGAATTTAATCCAAATAAGTGCAAGAAGATGCATTTTGTGAGGTCTAATAAGAGAAGAATATACATACTGAATGATAGTCTCTAGGGATTACTGAGCAACAAAGGGACAATGATGTACAAGTCTATAGATACCTGAAGGTCACAGTTGAAGTAGACAGGTTGGTGAAGAAGGCATACAGAATGCTTATTTTTATTAACTGGGACAGAGAATATAAGAGCAAGAAAGTTTTGTTGCAACTTTGTAAAACATTTGTCAAGTCATAGATGGAATACTCTGTGCAATTCTGGTCGCCGCACTATTGGAAGGATGTGATTGTATTGGAAAGGGAACACAGGAGATTCACCAGGATGTTGACTGTGATACAACATTTAAGAAGTATAGGATGAGCACTTAAAATTCTTGGGCATGGTCGGCTATGGACTATGTGCAGGTAAGTGTGATCAGTATAGTTTGTTTTTTGTTGGTCAGCATAGACATGACTCTATGACTAAAGAAGTATCAGATTCAGTGCTGGGCAGGCAGCCAAGAATCCAAAAATGTTGTTTTCCTTCATTCAATCCTTAACGTCCTTTAGTATATGATATTACAGCAAATTCCAGACCTGCTCTCTTCTGGATTGACTGGACTTTCAACTTCTTCTGCACATCAATACATTTTTCCACAAAAAGGAAACACAAACGTAACAGTCAAGAAAGGAAAATGGGGGATTCAGCTATAATGATGCTACTGAGTGACAAGGGAGATTATTAGATTCTCTCCTGGAACTTGGTAATGGTGTGAATGTTACTTCCTATTGACCAACTTAAGCTTGAATGTTGTTCATGCCTTGCTGCTTGCTGCTTCATTATCAGAGAAATTGTGAATGAAACTTAACACTATGCACTCATCAATGAACATCCACATTTCTGACTCTATGTTGGAGGGAAGCTGCAACTTATAATAATCTGCTACATTGCCTGCAAACAATTTCAATTACTGATGAATCAATACTTTAATGAAGCCTGCTTTTGCCAGCAATCAGAGCGCCAACTCTGGGGGCAAAAAATATAATCGGAAATGCAATGACTCAAATAAGATTCAGCTTAATCTTTTCACTGGATATGAAACAACAATTCACCATTCTTGCTTCACAAATAAACAGTTGCATTTGTTTATTTGCTTTCCAGTTTGACTTCATGAAATCTCACTCAAGTGCTAGCATAGCAGCGGGCCAACAATTTCTCACATCCTTGTTATTTTTACGCTGTACAGATGATGGCATATAGATGCTGTCAACAAGGTACAATGAATGCTAAAACCTCTTATAGGTGGAATCATTTACAGTCAAAATTGACTTTGATCAACAAACTATTATATTCAAGTGTTGTTTGGAATCCATTCAGGTGAGTGGAATCTATTTTATCATGATTCTTACTTGAACCTTGTGGACAAAGTTTAGGCTTTTAGAGTTAAGAAGGTGAGTGACTCATTAACAGTCCCCAAACTCTATTCCTTTCTAATGGCCATGACATTGATACAGTTGGTAAAGTTCAGTTTCTGATCAGTTGTGATCCTGAAAATGTTTATAATAGAAAATTCAGGCATATTTGCACTATTAAAGGTCAAGGGAAACCAGCAGAGATTTTTCATCCCAAAGACTGTGACTACATAGTGCATTCTTGCAAATGCTGCACATCATTTGTCTCTCAAGCCTGAAGTATTATCTAGGTCCCATTGTTTGCAATCTTGGGCTGCTTCATTATTGGCATTAGAGATGATCAAATAACATTCCATTTTAAGATATTGGGAACATTGATGATTCAGTTAAAAATGCTTGGTGGAAGGATGCTCCCATGAAGAGCTCTTTAGTTATGTTCTGGAGGTTATGATTGGCCTCAGGTGATAACAAACACCCTCCTTTGGGACACATGTAATTCCAGCCACAGGAACTCCTTTTGTGTTCCACTGACGTGTTTACTTAGAATTCCTTAACTTCCTAAGCAATAGGATCTCACTATGATGTCAAGGGTGGCTATTTTCTCTTCTCCTTCGGCATTCAGTTAATCCATATATGTTTGAATCAAAACCTGGTTGAGATCTACAACAAATAAGGTCCAAGTGAACTCAGATTGAGCATTTTTAAAAAATTCACTCAAAGATTTGGGCAACATTGGCAGGGCCAGAATTATTTGCCCATCCTTACTTGCTGATGGTGGTGAGCTGCCTTCTTGGACCACTGTAATCCATTTGTTATAGATAAACTCTCAATGTCATTCAGGAGGGAGTTGCTGAATTTTGACCCAGCAACAATGAAGGAACGGTGATCTATTTTCAAATCAGGAAGTTGAGTGATTTGAAAGGGAAGGTGATGGGGTTACCGTGTATTTGTTGTCTTTGGCCTTCAAGTTGGAAGTGATCTTGGGTTTGGAAGGTGCTGTCGGAGGATCTTTGGTGAATTTCTAAAGTGCATTTCTGAAGTCAGTACATACTGCTGCTACTGAGCATCGGTGATGGAGGGAGTAAACATGAATATGATGCCAGTCAAATGGACTCCATTTTTCTGAGATGGTGTTAAGCTTCTTGCGTTTTGTTGGAGCTGCACTCATCCAGGCAACTGGGGAGTATTCCATCACACTCCTGATTTGTGCCTTGGAGATAGTGGACAGTCTTTGGGAAGTTAGAAGGTGATGTACTTGCTGCAGGATCTAAGCCTCTGACGTGCTGCTGTGGTCAATGAGCTTCTGGTCAATGTAACCCCAAGAATGCTGATAGTGGGTAATTCAGTAATGATTATGCCATTGAATGTCAAGGGTGATGGTTAGATTCTCCCTTGTTGGTAATGGTCATTTCTTGGCATTTGTGACTTGTCAGCCCAAACTTGGATATTCTCTAGAGGTACCTGAATATGGACTGTTTCAGTACCTGAGGAGTCGCGAATGGTTTTGAACATCCCCACTTCTGACCTTATGATAATGGGATAGTCATTGATGAAGCAGCTGAAGATGGTAAAGCCTAGCACACTATCTGAAGAAACTCATACAGAGATGTACTGGAGCTGAGATGACTGACCTCCAATAACCATCTTCCTTTGTGACAGGTATGATTCTAACCAGCAGAGTTTACCCACTGATTCCCATTGACTCCAGTTTTGCCAGGTCTCCTTGATGCCATTTTTGGTCAATTGCTTACATTAAACATTATCCATATATAAGGACTAATAGTGTTCAATTTGTCACTATTTGAAGAAAAGGCAAATATGTTGGCATTATATCTTAAAGACTGGTGGACCATATCAAGCATCAGATTCCTTTGGCTATTTGCAACAAAGTAAAGTACCGACCACTCCCAAACAGCCTGCACTTGCAAAACACGTAACACAGTGTTCACCATTAGATGTGATTCTGCAAATGGACAACATTTGCTAGATAATCCTGAATGTGTGAAGAATCATGGTGACAAGAATTTAGGATTGTCAGATGTGCAAACACTGTGCTGTATTTATGTATACTAGAAGCTAGGTATATTACTATACAAACCCTGTACTTTGCACAGAGAAAAAATATGGACACATCCTATGCCTGTTTCAACTCAATAAAATAGATGGCAGCCATTTACTGGTTTATTTATTAGAGCAATTCACTGACCAATGAGAGTCAACTGCCTGATGTAAAGTTAAAAGAAAGCCTGGCTGTTATGTGTCAATAATCACTCATCAATACATTCTACATGATAATACTTCTACCAAGCAAAACTTGCCAACAATCAATATTCCCCTCTCATGCAGTATAAATGCTGGTTTTCCCCTTGAAATGGTAATTGTGAGAATTGTTCTGATGAGTGAAAAATGAAAAGCTTTGACAAAATGGGTCTGTTTCCAGAAATACAAGAGGTGAATTGTGAGAAGGCAGAGGCGAGAATTAGAAGCTGAAATCAACTGTAAAAAGAATTTCTTATTGTAACCTGGATATTCTAGGACAAGTGAAAATACTTTCTGGGATGTAGGGGTCTAGGGCTGAATTATGTGAGTGATCTGAAGCAAAGAAGTCAAAAATCTTGAGTACAACTGAAAAGAAACCACAGAATGACGTAGATTGAAAATTTCATCAAGATTTGAATCAAAGCTATTAGGAGTGCATTTTTAACTGTGGATGAAGAATTAAACTTTCCTTCTTGGTTATTAATATTTTTAAGAAATATCTATGGTGAGATTACTAAAAAATATTTTTCTGCTCGTAGCATCTTATTATTATTTGAAATGCATTTCAAGCACACTTGGCACCTTTCAAATATTTCTTCTGCACAAATTATTGCTTCTAATTTGACCCTGAGTTTATAGTCATAGACTTTGGATAGTTTTGACATATCTGCCTGAATAGTTTCTCAGGAAAATTTGAGACAGAGAAAACATAGTCTAACATCTGGATAACTCCAGAACTGTCATCCCAATCAGTCATCCTGACGTCTGCCACCTAATCCCCGGAATCCTCCACCTCACCCACATGCTACCTCACCAATTCAATAACTTTCAAACCGGGCTTATTGTATAGTAGCTGGTGTCATAAAAAGGGAACATGATCTATCTTCTTCCTGACTCTGCTGTATCATAAAGGGGCTTCCCCATGGATGCAGCACTGATGCATGTCTAGCTCAAAGGACCTGGACATGCAATGCGGAGCAGAGTTGGGCCAGTAGAATACTCTCATTGATTAGCATTCTAGTGATGACTACTGCCCCTTGGAAGACTGAGACTTATATTTTGACAATCCATGGGTAAATTTTCACAGAAGACAAACAGTTGTCTCATCTGAAACAGGTGTTTTCTAGTCATACAGAAAATACCTTTGTATTATTCTTCCATTTTTTTTCTTGTAATTTTATCTCAAATCTTTTCTAAAAGTTTGGATTCCTCACCTAATTCTAGTTGGCTTTAACTATCTCAGCGAAGTCACTATCATTTAGGACTGAGCTAAGATGAGGTTTCACCAAGATAAGACTGATCTTGTTCTAAGTGACGTCTACATATTTGCACTTTTGAAGAGGTTAACATAGAGATCAGGAACATTTCCACCTCTCTAGAACCAAACTTACTTTAGCTAATCAAGCAATCCTGCCACTGTGACATGAAAAGACAACGGCTGGACATGGGAGTATGAGTGGGCCATTCAGCCCATCAAGCCTACTCTGCCATTCAATTAATTCACAGCTGATCATCTACCACAATGCCACTTTCCTGCATTATCTTGATATCCCTTAATATTATTAGATTCCAGAAATCTATTTATTTTCATCTTGAATATGCTCCAAGATTGACCTTCCATAGGTTCTGGGATAGAGAACCCCAATGATTCATCAACCTCTGAGGGAACAAATTTCCTCCTTGTCTCACTTTCAAATAGCCAAACCCTTATCCTGAGATTATTTTTCATAAGTTTACACGCACCAACCAAGAGAAACATCTTATCTATATCCACTGTAGTAAGATTCTATAAGTTTCCAAAACGTCACTCTCATTCTTCAAAACTCTAAGGAGCAAAGACCCAATTTGTCCAATCTCACCAATCCAGGGATTAATCTAGTGTGTTAGCTGATGCACTCCTCTACGGCAATTACATCTTTCCTTAGGTAAGGAAACCAAAATTGTACACAATACTTTAGGTGAGGTCTCACCAAGGCTTTGTGCAACTGTGGTAACATATCTTTACCCTGTATGCAAATCATTTTACATTGAAGGAAAACATGACATTTTCTTCCTGATTGCTTACACTACCTGCATGCCAACTTTAAGTGACTCATGGTGTGCAAAGGACAGGATGGGCAAGAAGATCTTACATAAATTTTAAATGATATATCATGTAAATAACAGATTGTACACAATGTTGAGACTGTAATACAATCCTGCTTTTATAATTGTGAACTATGGTTAAAAGGCTTATGCTCTTGAACCTGTAGTACATGTGTTCTCTGCTCTCTTATTCTCTATTTAATAATTTTCTAAAAGATTAATGATTGAGAGCAGCCTTTATTGTAAAATCTGAGACAGACCACATTAAGTTTAAGTTACCATGAGCCAATCTAATTTTAATTTAAAGAAATGGGCCTAAAGCCATGAGATCTGAACTAATTAAAGAATATTTTTGACCACTGTAATTCTAGTGCTATAATTAGATTCCAAATCAGTGAAGCTGCTCGATGTGCTATTTGATTAAGTAGTTGATCATAATGATGATCCCAGACTGATCACCATTACATGATCATTTTCATTCCCCAGGACCAAGTGAAATGGAGCGACAAGTGATATAGATATTGACAGAACCTGTCTCTTGTTCCTGAATAAATTTCCACAAATTTAATACACATTCTCACACTAGAATGTTCAAAAATCTCATCTTCTCAAAATGTCATTGCTGAAATCTCTTTTCTTAAACAGATACAATTCTTCTGACCTCTCCTACCATTGCTGCTGAAAATGAAGTGTCAAAAACTCCTCAAAATAGTTTAATAATTATTTCACCTGAGTTAACCAACAGAATAAAACAGATTTGATGCAGAGATAGACCAAAGTGCTATCTTGTGTGTCAATCATCTGAAAGTAATAGAAATTCCAACAGCTAAATCCAGAGACAAGCTATTTATTTTTAAGATTTGTTTTGAAGAAGTATATCTGCATTTTTATCGAAAGATTCACTGGGGATGAATATTTGAATTTTATGCTAGAAATTGTGATTAGATATATCTTTTCAGTTCCGCAATAACATATTTCCTGTTATCTTAAAGCTATTGGTTTATTAAAATGAACTGGTCAAAGCAATATCACTGATCAAATTTGATGCAGACTTGCAACAACTTGCTTTTGAATTGATTAGTTGACATATATCAGTTTTTTCTCATAAAATTCACACAGGAAGGGACCAAAATAGTTAGAATATGAAATG
Organism: Chiloscyllium plagiosum; assembly: GCF_037043375.1. NCBI lineage: Eukaryota > Metazoa > Chordata > Chondrichthyes > Orectolobiformes > Hemiscylliidae > Chiloscyllium > Chiloscyllium plagiosum. The sequence goes on from NW_028270145.1 coordinate 6,906,272, forward strand.
AGAAGAGAAAGAAATTAACAATGATGGAACAAATAGCGGAAATAAGAAATAATAGAAAAGTGTGAAGCCAAGTCTAAAGATCAACAGTAGGGTCCAAGTGACAAAATGGAGAGAGATGATCTGGACACAGTAGATCTACAGGGTAAATTTAGGGAGTAGCAAAGCCAGGTAAATATATTTCAGATTTAAATTGATGATTAGAATGGGATTTCATCTTGAAATCTTAGATACAGTGGTAACTATAATTTGAAAGGATAATAATATCAAACACTAGCTCATCAACTATTCAAATACCATGATTATTGCCCTGCAGAATGGAATCCCATTTTCTAAACTGAGTGTTCAGTTGTGTTTATATTATAGTTCAATTGCAGTGCTTTATTATTATTGCTCCTGAACTGGCTATTTTGAACATTTTCCTTCTTCATGCAATATGTTTGTGAAGTAGAGTCATTGGACTCAAAACATTAACTGTTTTCCTTCCACAGATGCTGCCAAACCTGCTGAGTTTATCCAGCAATTTCTATTTTTCCTTGCTGCAGTCTTCTGCTCTCGGTCTCTGCTTTCTTGAATAGAGGTATTACATTTTTGGATTTCCAATCTGTTTGGACATTCCTAGGGAATTGTGGAATATTACACCTATTGCTTCCACTAATTCTGCAGCCACTTCTTTTAGGAACCTAAGATACAGACCATAAAGGATTGTCAGGCCTTAGTGCCATTAATTATTCTTCTACTTTTTTCTCTGGTCATAGTGGTTATCAGGAAATTGCAGAGTCCATGAACAATTATTTTCCATCTGCCTTCACATTTCAAGTTCCTCCCTTCATTTTGCTTTGATTCTTTTGTAGTTATTGGCATTTTTATTTTTGAGTATTTTAGCTTGAAGGCAAATTTAAAATATTTGTTTAAAACCTAACATTTCCTGCTGTCCATTATTAATTCCTCAGTCTCAATTAGATTAGATTAGATTACTTACAGTGTGGAAACAGGCCCTTCGGCCCAACAAGTCCACACCGACCCGCCGAAGCGCAACCCACCCATACCCCTACATTTACCCCTTTAACCTAACACTACGGGCAATTTAGCATGGCCAATTCACCTGACCCGCACATCTTTGGACTGTGGGAGGAAACCAGAGCACCCGGAGGAAACCCACGCAGACACGGGGAGAATGTGCAAACTCCACACAGTCAGTTGCCTGAGTCGGGAATTGAACCCGGGTCTCTGGCGCTGTGAGGCAGCAGTGCTAACCACTGTGCCACCGTGCTGCCCACTAAGGGATCAACATTTACTTTAGCTATTCTCATCATTTTTATACGCATGTAGAAGCTTTTACTGCTGGTTTCAGTATTTCTTGATCGTTAATACTCATTTCTCTTGCTTTTTATTAAATCATCTTTGCTGGTTTCTAGTGTATAGTATGTAAGTGTAGCATTTTCCCACCAAGATAGTCTGGGATCCTGTGCAATTCCTTGTTAGTCTATTTATTTGTCTCACCTTTCCCACCAATCATCATGCTGCTATTGTCAATGAGGCCACTATTGCATCTTCTTATTCTTCCTATTACTGAAATGGCACCTCAAACAGGCATTAACAAATTATTTCTTCCGAAATGTCCAACTGTGGGAATTTACTGCAATATTTTTCAATCACTAATTAATTACTTGTCATCATTCATGCAACAGCAGTAACTGAATGTTAATTCTGATTCCATTAACACTAATGGACCATATTACTGGACCCTAATGTATACCTCCTTCATCCATTGTTAACTTGAACAATAGAGGAAATTATCCCATATAAAAGAAGCCATATAATCATAATGGGATACTAAGAACCTTTCTCATAATTACCATTGTAATCTGACATCTCTAACAATAAAACATTGCCTTTTCTCTCTCCACACGCACAGTATTTTCAGCATTCTCTGTTTTTTTATTTCTGATTTCTAGCATTTGCTGTACTTAGCTTTAGTAATTTTACTGCTCCTACAATGCTTCTTCCCTGGGATATTAAGGAGACAATAAGTACAGAAATATTAAGAATGAGGGGTGCAATGTTAAAATTCAGGTAAGGCTATTGAGGAGTGAAACCTATACCTGTACATTATTTTTCATATAACGGGCAATGGACATTTGAAACAATTGGATCTCAAAATGCTGTGATTGCTGACAATTTCAAGACTGGGTAATTAGATTTTTGTTGTTTGATAGGAGTATAAAGGGATATGGAACAATGATGAATATGTGTATATATCTGAGGTGCATTTTAGGTATGGAATAAGATTAATTACTGAACTTATGAAAATGATTGAATTTTACATATGGTTTAAAGGACAAAAATGTGGATCCAAGACTGCTATTTTGAATTTAAATAAGGGCAATGATGAGGGCATGAAAGCAGAGCTAGAAAAAGTGAACTGGAAAGTTAGGATATGTTAACAGAGATGCAGTGGCAAACATTTAAGGGGATATTCCATAACCACAGCATAGATACAACTCAACAAATAAGAAAAACTCTAAGGTGCAAAACCACCATCCATAGTTAGCTGAAAAAAGTCAAATATACTAACAAACTCTCAGAAACGATATATGATAGTGTAAAGTAAGTGGCAGATCAGAAGACTGCACAGAATATTAAAAAGACAGATTGAATTACTAAAAGATTAATAAGGAGGAAATGCAAGTTAGCCAAAAATATAAAAATGGATAGGTAAATCATAGAACTCCTACAGTGTGCAAACAGGCCACTTGGCCCAACAAGTCCACACTGATCCAATCCCCTACCCTATTGTGCTGCATTTCCCCTGACTAATACACCTAACGTAAACATCCCTGAACACTATGGGCAATTTCCCATGGTCAATTCACCTAACCTGCACATTTTTGGATCATGGAAGGAAACCAGAGCACCTGGAGGAAACCCACACAGACACGGTGAGAATGTCCAAACTCCACACAGACTGGAAACAAACCCAGGTCCCTGGTGCTGTGAGGCAGCAGTACTAACCACTGAGCTATCAAACTTACTTAAAATATTTAAAATAGAAAACAGCTAACAAAGTAGGTGTAAATTGCACAGAAAATGAGTCTGGGGAATTATTAATGAAGGATAAAGGAATTGCAAAGTGAACAGATATTTTGCGGATATTTGCATTCCTCACTAGAAAACAAATAAATAACATCCCGGATATAGCTATAAATGAGGAATTTAAAGGAAGGGAGGAACTCAAAATATTAAAATTATTAGGGCAGTAGTACGGAGTAAATTGATGGAACTGAGAGGTGACAAGTCCTTGGGTCTTAATTTTATCCTCACGTCTTAAAAGAAGTTGCTGGCAAGATAATTGGTGCATTGCTTTTAATTTTCTAAAGCTCAGTAGATTCAGGGTAGGTCCTTTCCAATTGGAAAACAGCTATGGTAACTTCTTTAATCAAAAAGGGAGGGAGGTGGAAAGCAGGAACCGACAGATGGATTAGCTTAACATCTGTCATGAGGATAATGTTAAAATATTCTAACAGGGCACTTGGATAAGTTCAAGGTGATCACGCACAGCCAACATGATTTTGTCAAAGTGAAATCATCCTTAACTAAGTTTTAAAAGTAGGATAATGGTAGGAGTCTGATAAACCAACAAAATGATTGAAATTCATAGGGCAGCCTGTGTTTGTTCAACTCACCAAGGCTCCTTTGATAGCCTCTTCCAAATTGATGACTTCCGTCACTATCATTTAGAATGTTACCAGCAGCATTTATATGGGAATCTCAGCCCCTGCAATTTCCCCTCCAAACCATACACCATCCTGACTTCGGACTATATCACCTTCATATCTGGGTTAAAGTTCTTGCACTCCGTCCCTAAGAGTGCTGTAGATGTGCCTACACAACATGGACAGCACCAGTTCAAGAAAGCAGCTCATGGCCATCTTTTCAAAAGCAATTAGGGAAGGCCAATAAATGCTGACCTAGCCAGCACTACCCACATCCCATGAATGAATGAAAAACTGGGTCACAGTTAAAAGTGGTTAAACACTAAACTCTGTGTAACTCCTTTCTGAGTCTTAGCAGAGAGGAGATGTAGGTAGTTATCTTCATAATAGATATAAATTATTTATGTGGGATGCAGATCAAAGAAAAGTTTGAAAGCAAAGGATAAACAAGGGAAGTACTTTGCACATCATAGGACATATTGAAATTGGTTGATAATTCATTAGTCTTGATCTGGGTCATCCCCGGTGGGCTAGGTTGTCTTGGAGATAGAACGCAGAGAGGTCTAAAACCCCGACAGTGTCGAAACAAGCCGTGCGGCTCAATAGAGTCAGAGATGTACAGCACAGAAACAGGCCCTTCGGTTCAACTTGTACATGCCGACTAGATATCCCAACCCAATCTAGTCCCACCTGCCAGGACCCGGCCCATATCCCTCCAAACTCTTCCTATTCATATACCCATCCAGATGCCTTTTAACTGATGCAATTGAACCAGCCTCCACCACTTCCCCTGGAAGCTCATTCCATACGTACACAACCCTCTCCGTGTCTCTTTTATATCTGTCCCCTCTCACCCTAAACCTATGCCCTTTAGTTCTGGACTCCCCCCATCCCAGGGAAAAGACCTTGTCTGTTTACCCTATCCATGCCCTTCAAACCTCAATAAGCTCACCACTCAGCCTCCATCGCTCCATGGAAAAAAGCCCTAGCCTATTCAACCTCGCTCTACAACTCAAATCCTCCAACCCTGGCAACTTGCTTGTAAATCTTTTCTGAACGCTTTAAAGTTTCACAACATCCTTCCGATAGGAAGGAGACCAGAATTGCATGCATTAGTCCATAAGTGGCATAACCAACGTACAGCTGCAACATGACCTCCCAGCTCTTGTACTCAATACTCTGACCAATAAAGGAAAGCATACCAAATGCCTCCTTCACTATCCTATCTACCTGTGACTCTACTTTCAAGGAGCTATGAACCTGCACGCCAAGGTCTCTTCGTTCATAGAACATAGAAGAATACAGCGCAGTACAGGCCCTTCGGCCCTCGATGTTGCGCCGATCCAAGCCCACCCAACCTACACTAGCCCACTATCCTCCATATGCCTATCCAATGCCCGCTTAAATGCCCATAATGAGGGAGAGTCCACCACTGCTACTGGCAGGGCATTTCATGAACTCACGACTCGCTGAGTAAAGAACCTACCCCTAACATCTGTCCTATACCTACCCCCCCTTAATTTAAAGCTATGCCCCCTTGTAATAGCTGACTCCATACGTGGAAAAAGATTCTCATTGTCGACCCTATCTAAACCCCTAATCATCTTATACACCTCTATCAAGTCACCCCTAAACCTTCTTTTCTCCAATGAAAACAACCCCAAGTGCCTCAACCTTTCCTCATACGATGTTTCTACCATACCAGGCAACATCCTGGTAAACCTCCTCTGCACCCGTTCCAGTGCCTCCACATCCTTCCTATAGTATGGCAACCAAAACTGCACATAATACTCCAGATGTGGCCGCACCAGAGTCCTATACAACTGCAACATGACCTCAGTACTCCGGAACTCAATTCCTCTACCAATAAAAGCCAGTACGCCATATGCCTTCTTCACCGCACTATTTACCTGGGTGGCAACTTTCAAAGATTTGTGTACATGGACACCAAGATCCCTCTGCTCATCCACACTACCAAGTATCCGACCGTTAGCCCAGTACCCCATCTTTTTATTACACTTACCAAAGTGAATCACCTCACACTTAGCTACATTGAACTCCACTGAGTGTTCAGCAACACTCCCTAGGATCTTACCATTAAGTGTATAAGTCCTGCTAAGATTTGCTTTCCCAAAATGCAGTACGTCACATTTATCTAAATTAAACTCCATCTGCCACTTCTCAGCCCATTGGCTCATCTGATCTGGATGCCGTTGTAATCTGAGATAACCTTCTTTGCTGTCCACTACTCCTCCAATTTTGGTGTCATCTGCAAACTTACTAACTGTACCTCTTAAGTTCACATCCAAATCACTCATATAAATGACATAAAGTAGTGGACCCAGTACCGATCCTTGTGGCACTCCACTGGTCGCAGGCCTCCAGTCTGAAAAGCAACCCTCCACCACCACCCTCTGTCTTCTACTTTTGAGCCAGTTCTGTATCCAAATGGCTTGTTCTCCTTGTATTCCATGAGATCTAACCTTGCTACAGTGTCCCATGGGAAATCTTGTCAAACGCCTTACTGAAGTCCATATAGATTCCATCTACCACTCTGCCCTCATCATTCCTCTTTGTTACTTCTTCAAAAAAACTCAATAGGTTCACACCAACTCTCCAATGAGCATCCCACCCAGATCCCCACTCCCCTATCCCTGCCAACCCTATCACTGTAATTGTAACCCTGCATTTCCCATGGCTAATCTACTTAACCTACAAATCCCTGAACACTATGGGCAATTTAGGTATGGCCAATCCAGCTAAACTGCACATCTTTGGACTGGGAGGAAACCCAAGCAGACACAGGGAGAATGTGCAAACTCCTGACTGTCGCCGGAGGCTGCAATCAAATGAGAGTCGCTGGCACTGCCAGGTAGCAGTGCTAACCACTGAGCCACCGTGCCGCCCTATAGGGAGCCTTTTGTTTTGGTTTGGTTTTAGCTGTTTGCTGTCTCATAGAAATAATCAACATGGAAAACTGTGAGAAGGAACTGCTAGAATAAGTAGGAGACCATTAAGAATCATTTGGTCAGAGCTGGAGATCCTTGGTTTCACTGATCAAATCTTCCCAGCTTATCAGTTTTACTGAAACTGCACTCCTCTTCTTGTACTCATCTTAGAAACACAGGTAAATTTCTAACAGATTGGACAAACGTTCCTGGCTTGTTAACACCATAACTGAGAGTCAAGGCAGTATTTAATGGCATCTTTGAATATTTTATTCATTTGCCCATCAACTGCATGGGTGTGCCCCGCTTGTTTTTAATTCTGTCTCAGTAAGTCCCAGAAGCAGGCAGGATGATGTAAGGGTTTTGACCCAATACCAGTTTTAAGAAATTCCACTCATAATCTGTGCACACTAATCTTGGATTTGATGGATTGCTTTTGGAGTATACGTTTTTGGATAAACAACCTGCTTTGTCTTATATGTTTATGTCCAATGTAATCTTTTACATCTTGTACCACAATCCTTAAAAAAAACCCTTAAAAAACTTTAGAAAACGCAATTAGTACATTTTAGGAAATTTGTATTCAATTTTAGAATGGATTTCAATTGAATTGATTGGTTTTCTTTAGCAAAAATCCACAAACTATTTTGCAGATTGACTTGAAAAAAAAATAGATATTTTAAACGGCTGTATTAGAGTGGCATTAAGCTATCCTAGAAAAAATATTACTGCCGAATTTCCAGCATGACTGAAATTGAAATATCAGTGCCTTTCCTTAGAAAATGAACAGTGTAGTAATGTGGTGAAACAGCATCAGACAATGGTGTCTCCTACAACAGTAGTACTGTTCAAGGTGCAAATAGAGCCTTGCAGGAGCTTAAGATCAATTTATCAACTTTCAACGTAGGTTTGTCAGCTGTCACAGTGTCTGACATTGGAGCTGGTTCTCATCAACTCTGCAACACACAATCTGCTGGGTAAATTAGAAGAAACCTGACAGGCTAGATAAAATAGATAAGATGGCTCAATGGTCTTGAAAATGGATGTCACCACAATAAAATAATTTCTATTCATATTGCGTCTTTCTGAGTCACAAGATATCACAAACTGCTTCACAGCAATAAACTATTTTCGAAATGTACCAAACAGCTCCCAATTCTTTTGAAACTACTTGACATTCAATCTTTTGTGCCCAGCTTAAATTATATGATTGAGTCATTAGAATGGAGCTTGAACACAATCTTCTAAATTAAGAAATGCTAAAAGTTCAGCATATAAGTTCATATATGATGGTCTGCTAGTCAGGATAAATGATAGATAATTAAAGGAATTGTCTAAAAAAGGCAACAACTGACCCTGGGCCTCAGTTGCTACTGTGATGTTTTGCAGTTGGAAAGAAGAAATTATCTTCAAATAAAGTTAATGACAATATCTGTCAATTCCCTTCAAAAGAAATAATATGCTAGAATACTCCAGTATCTCAATATTTGCTGATATTTCATTAGAAAGTTTACAAACAAATTCAATTTGATATTTCATAATATTTTTCAGTATGGAATGATGACATGGCTCTCCGTGTTTTGCCTTTCACAGGAAGTTAAAATTAAATGCTCTGTTTGATTAAATTTATCAATAAATACTACAGGTATTTATCTAATTCTCTTTTGAAAGTGATTATTGAATCTGCTTGCATCACTCTTTCTGGAAGTAAATTGGAGGGCCGAAGGGCCTGTTCCTGTGCTGCACTGAACTCTGTAAATTTTTGATCAAAACTCACTGCAGAAACATGGTTTCTTTCATTTTGTCCATAGTTCTTCTGCCAAATACACTATGAGTGTACTCTTATTGAACTTCTGCATTTGGAAATTATTTCTCTTTGCGCATTCTATTAAAATACTGCATAATTTTGTCCACCTCGATTAAACCTTGCTCTGCTCTAAGAAATACATTACGTTCTCCTGTCTCTCTGTGCAACTGCAGTACTGCACCATTGGTACCATGCCAACAACTCTTGATTTCTACAGAGTCACAAAGATATAGAGACAAAGAGCACGAAAACAACCCTTTGGTCCAACCAGTCCATGCTGATCATAATCTCAAACAAAACTAATCTCAGTTGCCTGCACCTGGCTCACAGACAACGAATGATTCGGGACAGACATCTGGTTTTATGCGAGGAAACCAAGTCTCACAAAGTTGATTGAGTTTTTTCAGAGAGTAACTGATTCAGTATGTGGATGTACCTACTGGAGAAGGTGCAAAACTTGACCTACTCTTGGGAAATAAGGCAGGGCAAGTGACTGAGGTGTCAGTGGGGGAGCACTTTGGGGCCAGCGACCATAATTCTATTCGTATTAAAATAGTGGTGGAACAGGATAGACCAGATCTAAAAGTTGAAGTTCTAAATTGGAGGAAGGTGAATTTTGACAGTATTGGGGAACAACTTTCAAAAGTTGATTGGGGGCAGATGTTTGCAGGTGAAGGAATGGCTGGAAAATGGGAAGCCTTCAAAAAATGAGACGAGTGTTCAGAAACCGTATATTCCTCTCAGGGTGAAAGGAAAGGCTGGTAAGTGTAGGGAATGATGGATGACTAGATAAATTGTGGTTTTCGTTAAGAAAAAGCAACAGCATATATCAGGTATAGACAGGAGAGATTGAGTGAATCCTTAGAAGAGTATAAAGGCAGTATACGTAAGTATACTTGAGTATACTTAAGAGGAAAACCAGGAGGGCAAAAAGGGAGCATGAGATAGTTTTGACAAATAGGGCTAAGGATAATCCAAAGGGTTTTTATAAATACATTAAGGACAAAAGGTAACTAGGGAGAGAAATAGAGATGAAAGCTGAAAATGTGTTGCTGGAAAAGCGCAGCAGGTCAGGTAGCATCCAAGGAACAGGAGAATCGACGTTTCGGGCATGAGCCCTTCTTCAGGAATGGGAAATAGGGACCCTTAAAGTTCAGCACGGCAGCCTATGTGTGGGGCTGTAAGAGATGGGGGAAATACTAAACGAGTATTTTGCATCAGTGTTTACTGTGGAGAAGGAAAAAGAAGACATAGAATGTGGGAAAATAGATGGTGACATCTTGAACAATGTCCATATTACAGAGGAGGTGGTGCTGGATTTCTGGAAATGCATGAAAGTGGATAGATCCCCAGGACCTGATCAGGTGTACCGTAGAACTCTGTGGGAAGTTAGAGAAGTGATTGCTGGGCCCCTTGCTGAGATGTTTGTATCATCGATAGTCACATTTGAGGTGCCAGAAGACTGGAGGTTGGCTAACATGGTGCCACTGTTTAAGAAAGGCGGTAAGGACAAGCCAGGGAACTATAGAAAAATTAGGCTGATGTCGGTGGTGGGCACGTTGTTGGAAGGAATCTTGAGGGACAGGATTTACATGTATTTGGAAATACAAGAACTGAGTAGGGATAGTCAGCATGGCTTTGTGCATGAGAAATCATGTCTCATGAACTTGACTGAGCTTTTTTAAGTAACAAAGAGGATTGATGAGGGCAGAGTGGTGGACATGATCTATATGGCCTTCAGTAACGCTTTTGACAAGGTTCCCCATGGGAGACTGGTTAGCAAGGTTAGATCTCATGGAATACAGGGATTTGGATACAGAACTGGCTCGAAGGTAGAGAACAGAGGATGGTAGTGGAGGGTTGTGATCAGTGGAGTGCCACAAGGATCGGTGCTGCGTCCACTACTTTTTGTCATGTATATAAATGATTTGGCTATGCACATAGAAGGTATAGTTAATAACTTTGCAGATGACACCAAAATTGGAGGTGTAGTGGACAGCAAAGAAGGTTACCTCAGAGTACAACTGGATCTTGATCAGATGGACCAATGGGTTGAGGAGTGGCAGATGGAGTTTAATTGAGTTAAATGCTGCATTTTGGAAAAGAAATCACACCAGGACTTACACACTTAATGGTAAGATCCTGGGGACCGTTGTTGAACAAAGAGACCTTGGAGTGCAGGTTAATAGTTCCTTGAAAGTAGAGTCGCAGGTAGATAGGATAGTGAAGAAGGCATTTGGTATGCTTTCCTTTATTGGTCAGAGCATTGAGTATAGGAGTTGGGAGGTCATGTTGCGACTGTACAGGATGTTGATTTGGCCACTTTTCATATACTGTATGCAATTCTGGTCTCCTCCCTATTGGAAGGATGTTATGAAACCTGAAAGGGTTCAGAAAAGATTTACAAGGAAGTTGCCAGGGTTGGAGGATTTGAGCTCTTGGGAGAGGTTGAATAGGCTAGCGCTGTTTTCGCTGGAGTGTTCGGAGGCCGAAAGGTGACCTTATAGAGGTTTATAAAATCATGAGGGGCATGGATAGGATAAATAGACAAAGTATTTTTCCTGGTGTGGGGGAATGCAGAACTAGAGGGAATAGGTTTAGGGTGAGAGGGGACAGATATAAAAGGGACCTAAGGGGCAACCTTCTCATGCAGAGAGGGTGGTACGTGTATGGAATGAGCTGCCAGAGGAAGTGGTGCAGGCTAGTACAATTGCAGCATTTAAAAGGCATATCTGAATGAGTATATGAATAGGAAGGGTTTACAGGAATACGGGCCAAGTGCTGGCAAATGGGACTAGACCATGTTAGGATATCTGGTTGGCATGGATCAGTTGGACCGAAGGGTCTGTTTCCGTGCCGTACATCTCTATGACCCTATAACTAAGATGATTGATGAGGGCAGAGCAAAGATTTGTTATACTTGGTCTTTAATAAAGCCTTTGACAAGGTGCTGCATGGTAAACTAATTAGTAATGTTAGATTACATGGGATTCAGGGTGAGCTTGCCAACTGGATTCAAAATTGGCTTAATGGCAGGTGACAGAGTGGTGGTGGTGGTGGGTTGTTTTTCAGACTGGAAACCTGTGACCAGCAGTGTTCCACAGGTATCAGTGCTGGATCCACTTTTGTTTGTCATTTATATAAATGATTTGAATGAAAATATAGGAGGTATTGTTAGTAAGTTTGCGGAGGACATCAAAATTGATGGTGTAATGGATAGTGAAGAAGGTTATCTAAGATTAAAGGGAAGTCTTGATCAATTGGGTCAATGGGCTGAGGAGTAGCAGATGGAGTTTCATTTGGATAAAGTCATGGAACTGCATTTTTATTAAACAAGCAAGGTCAGGATTTACACAATTAATAGTAGGGCCTTGTGTAGTGGTGTAGAACTGAGAGACCTAGGGGTTCAGGTGCATAATTTTTGAAATTTGCATCACATGTTGTTCGGGTGGTTAAGAAGGCATTTAGTATGCTTGCCTTCAATGTTCAGACCTTTTAATATAGGAGTTGGAATGTCATGTTGAGGTTGTTCAGGTTGTTGGTGAGACCTCTTCTGGAGTACACTATCCAGTTCTGGTCACCTTTTCATTCTTCTGCACGTATGCCCACAGAATCAGACACCAAATGGGTCCTATCCAGTGACTTACCAAGATTTTGCACAACTTCCTTGGTTTGTTCTCTATGGCTTTGTTTATCTTATTTTTCAACTAAACATAGCAGTGTTTCCATCTTATCCTGACCTTGCAAATGTTTATTTGCATACATTGTCAGGTTTCTCCATTGTTCAACCCTTTAATATTGTACCTTTAGTTAATATTATCCCTACTCATTATTCCTGGCATAATGCAACATTTCACATTTCTCTGTTACATTTCATCTACCCGCTGGAACAGTCTACATACTCTTGAAATTTGTTAATGTTGTCCTCACCATTAAACACATTTCTGAGTTTTGTGCCACTTGTGCAAACTTTGAAGTGACAAGTCAATCCCAAGTCAATACCCTATTGGTCACCACCGCAAATAATTCCCTTCACATAGAAGTGTTCCAGCACAGAAAGAAGCACTCAATCCATTGTGTCTCCACTGGCTATCCAAAGAGCATTATGGCTTAGTGCTATTTTCCTGCCTTTTCCCACACCCTTGTACATTGTTTCTATTCAAATAATCATCCAATGCCTTCTTGAATGCCTTAACTATCTCTGCCTCCATGATGCTTCTAGGCAGTGCATTGCAAAACTAAGATTCTCATTTAGTGAAAATGTTTTTTCTCACATTACATTTGCTTGGTTCGCAACTATGTGTGTGTGTGTGTGTGTGTGTGTGTGTGAGATAGAATAAATAAGGCAACAGGAAAAGGCAGGGTTATAGAGCTAGCTGAGTATCTCTTGCAGACAGTGGGCAAGGCCCACAGATGAGTGTAGCTCCAAAATATTAAAGAAATTCAACATCATTCAAGACAAAGCAGCTCACTTGACATAGCATCCATTTACTACGATAACAATTCACTCCCTCCAACACTGAAGCACAGCTGCAGCAATATGTATCATCTGCAAGATGTACTGTTGAGTGGCACTGTGGCTCAATAGTTAGCACTGCTGCCTCACAGCGCAATGGACCTGGGTTCGATTCCAGCCTTAGGGGGCTGTCTGTGTCGAGTTTGCATATTCTCCCCATGTCTGCGGTGCTCCAGTTCCTCCCACAATCCAACGATGTGCAGGTTAGATGAATTGGCCATGCTAAATTGCCCATAGTTTTCAGAGATATGTAGGTTAGGTGTACTAGTCAGGGATAAATGTGGAGTAATAGGGTAGGGGGAATGGGTCAGGGTGCGTTACTCTTCGGAAGGTCAGTGTAGACTTGGGCCAAATTGCCTGTTTCCACACTGTAGGGATTCTATGATGATCTATGAACTCACCAAGGCTCCTTAAACAGGAACTTCCAAATCAGCAATCACAAAAGCAGCTGATATATGAACACTAATCAAGATCCCCTCTATGCCACACATCCTTCTTACTTGAAACTCTGCCAACCATTCTTTCACCACTGCTGGGTCAAAGTCCTGGAACTTCCATGCTAAAAGCCTTTTATGTGTCCTAAGATCATATCAACGATAGCAGTTCAAGAAGGCAGCTCAGCATTACCTTGTCCAGGGCAATAAATGATGCATAGCCAGTGATGCTCACATCATATGAATGAAGAAAATGAATGGTCAAATGTTGTCTGTTTAGTATGTAATCATTCTACGATCTATTCTATATGTTTACAATTGCCAAATAATCTTCTCTCAGGTTAAATTCACTACATGTTTGCCCACTGCTGACATTAGATTGATGGGCTGACTGGCCTGTTGTTGCAAGTTGGTACCTCTTCCCTTTTTTTGCAACAAAGGCATAACATTTGCTATCTTTCAATCATCTGGCACTTCTCCTAAATCTAAATATGATTGAAGGAATATGGCCAGAACTTCCACAGTTTCCATCCTTACTTCCCTTAGTTTAAAATGCATCCCATCCGGACTGTGTAACTTTTCTAACTGGAGTATTGCCAACCTTTTGCCTATTTACTACTTTTACCTAATTTTACCGGATACAATTTATCGACCACCTTCTCCTTTACTGTGACTTGCTCACAGATTAGAACACGTGACTATAAGTTAATTCTAAAATAGATACTCAAAGTTTGTGCGAAGATTTGTAGCTCGGGTGCTCGTTGTTGTGGTTCTGTTCGCCGAGCTGGAAGTTTTTGTTGCAAACGTTCGTCCCCTGGCTAGGCGATATCATCAGTGCTTGGGAGCCTCCTGCGAAGCGCTTCTTTGATGTTTCCTCCGGTGTTTATAGTGGTCTGTCCCTGCCGCTTCCGGTTGTCAGTTTCAGCTGTCCGCTGTAGTGGTTGGTATATTGGGTCCAGGTCGATGTGTTTGTTGATGGAGTTTGTGGATGAATGCCATGCCTCTAGGTTAGATACTTAATTGATTATTAAGAGGGTAGGAAGGTGGGTTTGGGCAGCGCAGTGGCTCAGTGGTTAGCACTGCTGCATCACAGCACAAGGGACATGGATTTGATTCCAGCCTTGGCAACTGACTGTGTGGACTTTGCACGTGCATGTTAGGTGGTTTGGCCATGCTATATTGTCCATAGTGTCCAGGAATGTTGGAGGTTAGATGGATCATCTATTGTAAATGCAGGTTATGGGGATAGGTGGAGAACTAGATCTGGATGGGATGCTCATTGGAGGGTCCGATTGAACTCTATGGGCCAAATGGCCTCTTTCCACAATGGATCTTTGGTGACTGTGAGATGTCTCTAATGATACTCTTGTAGTATTAGACAACTGTATAATGAAAACAGGGCATAAAGGTGTTGACATTAATCATTCTAACAATATAATCTGATCAAAAATTCTTTTTACCTGCTTTTTAAAGGACTATGATTACTTCTGTGCAGTTAGAAAATATCCCTGGAGCCTACAGTTAAGTTCATGTTAACTGTCTCAAAGGATGTTCATGTGCTCTATCAAAATAGCATCATGGAAAATGATCAGGATAAATGACCCAATAAACCAAATCTGAAGAGACACTTAAAGAGAGGATGATGGAGTGAGACTTCTTGTATCATTTTCAAAGAAGGAAGTTTGGCATTACCCTGTGGAATTATATGAGCAATCATTTTTTAAGTGATGGCAATTTCAACAGAGTTCAACAATGGCAATTTTTGCAGAAACAATATAAATGGTCGTGATTGCTATCTCCCCAGTGTTTCCATCGATCTCCTGCTGATGTTACAGCAAGGGATCTGGAAAATACTCAAGAAAATTAACACCATCCATCTGTAACACTCCGAGTAAAATATTAAATTCATGGAGATTTCCGCAATGTTTATATTCCACAGATGATCCAACTACTTTCAATGGAAGATTCTTTAAGTGAACAAGGAGAAAATATCAAACTAGACTCAAGGTTATTTCCTTAATATAAGCACAGTGATCAGAGAAAACCTATCTAAATCGTGGATAGTCACATTTTCAGATTGGTAATAAGTCTTCCAAATACATTGATTGGCATGCAACTAACAAATATTCTCTGAAGCTTACAACATATATTTCTGATGATCACTGATGATCAGTGTAGGATTCTTTGGCTATTTTACTACTGTACTTAAAAAGGCTTAAACTTGAGCAATTCATAATGTGTCCTGTAACGGACTCCAGAAAATTTTTCAAGTGCACCTGTCCTTCAGGCAAGAGTCTCAGCACTAGCCAGGAAGGATTTATGTTTTTACATTAAGTTACATTTCCCACAAAGGGAGCTACTATATGACCACTGTTTGTTTTTGCAATAGTAAGCCAACAGAAATTACTCATGCACATTTCAGCTTTCTTCTATCAGAACCGTGTGCTTTTGTTTTGTGTAAATTAAGCAGCTAAAAATTAATTGGTCTTCAGACAACTGTTGAAGGTACGCAACATAAAGGAAATTCATTGTTACACTCGAAGATTCTTTTACTACACTATAGATGCAGGACAGTTGAACTTCCAAAAAAAGCAGGCACTCCAACCTCAAAGGTAAAAATCACACAATACCAGGTTATAGTCCAACAGGTTTATTTAGAAATACAAGCTTTCCGAGTGCTACTCCTTCATCAGGTAGCTAGTGGAGCAGTATTATAGAGTCATAGAGATGTACAGCATGGAAATAGACCCTTCAGTCCAACCCATCCATGCCGACCAGATATCCCAACCCAATCTCGTCCAATCTGCCAGCACCCGGCCCATATCCCTCTAAACACTTCTTCTTCATAAAGCCATCCAGATGCCTGTTAAATGTTGTAGTTGTACCAGCCTCCACCACTTCCTCTGGCGGCTCATTCCATACACGTACCACCCTCTGCATGAAAATGTTGCCCATTAGGTCTCCTTTATATCTTTCCCCTCCCACCCTAAACCTATGCCCTCTAGTTCTGGACTCCCCCCACCCCAGGGAAAAGACCTTGTCTATTTACCTTATCCATGCCCCTCATAATTTTGTAAACCTCTATAAGGTCACCACTCAGCCACCAATGCTCCATGGAAAGCAGCCCCAGCCTGTTCAGCCTCTCCCTATAGCTCAAATCCTCCAACCCTGGCAACATCCTTGTAAATCTTTTCTGATCCCTTTCAAGTTTCACAACATCTTTCCGATAGGAAGGAGACCAGAATTGCATGCAATATTCCAACATTGGCCTAACCAATGCCCTGTATAGTCCCAACATAACCTCACAACTGCTGTACTCAATACTCTGACCAATAAAAGAAAGCATACCAAACGCCTTCTTCACTATCCTATCTACCTGCGACTCCACTTTCAAGGAGTTATGAACCTGCACTCCAAGGTCTCTTTGTTTAGCAACACTCTCTAGGACCTTACCATTAAGTCCTGCTAAGATTTGCTTTCCCAAAATGCAGCACCATGCATTTGTCTAAATTAAACTCCATCTGCCACTTCTCAGCCTATTGGCCCATCTGGTCAAGATCCTGTTGTAATCTGAGATAACCCTCTTTGCTGTCCACTACACCTCCAATTCTGGTGTCATCTGCAAACTTACTAACTATACCTTCTATGTTCACATCCAAATCATTTATGTAAATGACAAAAAGTAGAGGACCCAGCACCGATCGTTATGGCACTCCACTGGTCACAGGCCTCCAGTCTGGAAAGCAACCCTCCACCACCACCCTCTGTCCTCTACCTTCGAGCCAATTCTGTATCCAAATGACTAGTTCTCCCTGTATTCCATGAGATCTAACCTTGCTAATCAGTCTCCCATGGGGAACCTTGTCCAATGCCTTACTGAAGTCCATATAGATCACATCCACCGCTCTGCCCTCATCAATCCTCTTTGTTACTTCTTCAAAAAACTCAATCAAGTTTGTGAAACATGATTTTCCACACAAACAAAGCCATGTTGACTATCCCTAATCAGTCCTTGCCTTTCCAAATACATGTACATCCTGTCCCTCAGGATTCCCTCCAATAACTTGCCCACCACCGACGTCAGGCTCACTGGTCTATAGTTCCTTGGCTTGTCCTTACCACCCTTCTTAAACAGTGGCACCACATTAGCCAACCTCCAGTCTTCCGGCACCTCACCTGTGACTAGTGATGATACAAAGTCTCAGCAAGAGGCCCAGCAATCACTTCTTTAGCTTCCCATAGTTCTAGGGTACACCTGATCAGGTCCTGGGGATTTATCCACCTTTATAAGTTTCAAGACATCCAGCACATCAAGATAGTAATATGAACATTTTGCAAGGTGTCAAAAGGTTATGTGAAGGCAGAGAGGAAAGAGTTAATATTTAAGATCTTGTAACAATGTAATTAATACATGGTAATACCTCAGGAAGACTCCATAGTTATCCGTAATAATGTTAGTGAGGCACAAAATGAGCATCAGACTTGTAACGACCTTGTGAATGGAAGTACAGAAGGACAAAGGGCAAGGAGGCACTTGCGGAAGCAGTTAACACCTGGTGTACAAATCAAATCAAGGAGGACAAAGGCTATCAAGCTGGAACATTTGCTGAGAACAGCGATCAGGAACAAAGGTGGTGTCTTGCAAAACGTACACGTAACTTATAGGTTCATAAAATTGTATAAATAAACCAGCCCATGTATTCGATGAGAAGTCCGGGCACCCTTTGAGGACTTGACTTCTCCCAAAAGCTGTTGTCAATAAACTCTGTATTTGACCCACTATCGATCTGAGCATGGCAATAGTTTACTGACAAAAATTGTGTCATACAACTGGTGCGAAATATTGAACAAACCTAGGTTGCTGTTAACTCTTTTATCTTTTAAAATGGGTTACAGGTTTCAATTAATTAATATGTTATTCCAGAACTTCTTTCAAGTCAAATTCCCATGATAACTTAAGGTCTTATAAAAAAAAGGTTATAACTCAACTCAGAAAATGAATTAAAGGTGTGAGGTTAGAGTATGTATGTATTCCAATCTTGAGTCAGACTGGTTCTATTTCCAAAGTAGGAATTTATAAAATGTCACATGGATTGACTGCCTACAGACCGTGTGCTTTTTGAACAAAACAGAATGTATCTGCAAATACCATGTATGCTGCATGTACTCATGTGATGTGGTCAACATTGTCTATCTCATACGCTGTAGGCAAGGATGCCTCGAGGTATAGTACATTGACAAGACAAAGCAGATGGTATGACAACGGATGAATGGGCACAGCGCAACAATTACCAGACAGGAATGGTCCCTCCTAGTTGGGGAACACTTCAGCAGTCATGAACATTCGGTCTAATAATCTTCAGGTGACCATCCTCCAAGGTAGACTTTGGGATACGCAATAACACAGAGTTGCCAAACAGAAGCTGATAGACAAGTTCAGTACCCGTGAGTATGGTCTCAAGCGGGACCTTGGGTTCATGTCACACTACAGGTGACCCTACTACACTATACACACTCTCTCTCTCTCTCTCACACACACACACACACTTTCTCCCTCACATGCGCGTACACACACATATAAAACTATGGGGTGAATCTGCATTTGCAGAATTATATTTGCAGATACAATCTATTTTATTCAAAAAGCAAACAAACTGTAGGCAGTCAGTCCATGTGCCATTTTTAAAATTCCTCCTTTGGAAATAGAACCAGTCTGACTCAATATTGGAATACATACAGACTCTCACCTCACACCTTTAATGTATTGTCTGAGCTGAGATGCTACCTTTTTTGTAAATAAAACCTTAAGTTATCTCAGGAATGTGACTTGAAAGAAGTTCTGGGATTTACATATTAATAAATTGAAACCTGTAACCCATTCTAAAAGATGAAAGACTTAACAGCAATTTAAGTTTGTTCAATATATCGCATCAATTGTATGACACTATGATCTTTTGCTGTAAATTCTGTGTCCTATGATCCTGCTCCACTAGCTCCCTGCTGAAGGAGCAGTGCTCAGAAAGTTTGTACTTCCAAATAAACCTGTTGGATTATAACGTGCTGATGTGTGATTTTTTAACTTGGTCCTACACCAACACCTCCATATCATAGCAACCTCAAGGTGGCACTGACAACATTGAATACAAGGTCATGGATTGATGGATTTTTGAGCTGTCAGGCTGACTCTGGAGTTATTTAAAAATGGTGGGGTGTGGACTGTAGGTGCCAAATCCATGAGTCCGCTCCACTCCTTGCACTAGAAATATTCACTGGCACACAATAATGGTGCAGTTGAAAAATCTGCAATTTGCATTCTTGATCTGGCCAGCTCCATTGACATGGTAGATACTTCATAGACCTCCGCAACAGTTGTAAAGTTAGGTCAGCTTCTGGATGACTCGTGATTCACGGCCCATCAGAGGAGCTGAGAGCTAAAGTGTGTATTTGGGAACCTTTTAGAAGTTAACTTTAAACATGTCCCCAGTGGGGTAAATTCTATACCTCCTCCACAACTCCATAAAAATGTTATCAAGCAAGTAGACACTCCACTTCAGTTTTATCCCTCTGGGAGCTGTATCAGCAGAAACAGATGCCAGACATCTGATGTTCCATCTGAGCGCATTATGAATGTTTGGATGAACTCCAGAACTTAAAAATGCATTAGAACAGGTCTTTCTGGACAACTGAAGTATTTACTTTACTTTATTGATATCCTTATGATGTTACAACGAATTAGTCTGGTGTCTCTTTTGTCAATGCCTGTATGTTTATTTAGACAAGATTAAGAAGTATGAAGTGGCTGAAGCTTCTTTCATTAATAACATAATGGCCCTATTTTACTGACAGGATTATAGGATAGCAAACTTTGTTAAAGCAGATTTCTAAACGTGTGTTTTATCCTTTTTCAGAATGTCAACATCTGCCATTGCAATCATATGGCTCATTAGATAGTGCATACTAGGCATAGACATCATAAAAGATGTGGGGAAGGGCATGCATGGATCATGAGGAATAAGTGGCAGGGTGAAATTGTGTGAGGAATGAGGGATAGAGGGCCTAGCTGTTTATAATATAATGGGAAACAAAGACCCAGCGAACTAAAGTAGGCACACAAACCAACCCACCGACTTGGGTGCCTATCATCTGCTTCTGGGTTTGGTTGGACTGACTCTATTCTTACCTCATCACCCTGCAGTGATGACTGCACATAACAGTACGTACTGAATTAGGACATTTTGACATACCCATCTTAATCATGAAGATCCAGCCCAAGATATTTCTGGAGAACTCAATGGAAAGACTCAAAACAAATGTAAAGCAACAGAAATGAGACAAATGATCATCAGAAAGAATGCGGGACCAGTAATGACCACCTGACTCGAAACTCATCTCACTAGGTTAAGATGAAAATATATAATTATTTAATGCAACAGAATGTGCCTTACCCTCCTGAAGATGGAAGAATACCTCTAAGTAATCTCACTTGAGGAAATTAAGTCTAAAACATGTACCAATGCTGAAATAGATTGGTAATCTCGATCCCACAATTAGGCAGAAATACAAAATTGAACTTGCTGTGACGTCATCCATGAACTACAACTCTAGACCAGTTTATTTGAACTCTCTAAAGCTTAATTTAAGCCTCTTCATCTGAAGGAATCTTTTGAAAGTATTGCAATCTTAAGCATACCCCTTGGTGAATCAATGTATCTAAATAGGACTGAAGCCAGACTTACGAACTACATGTTAAGGGTATTAGAAGTCTCAAAGATTTGAAAGAGTTATGGAGTTGAAAGTAGGTCAACATTATCAAAGTGGATCTTCCTGTCTGAGTCTAGACTACCAATCTAAGAGAAGGTGTGTGTTGGTAGTGATAGGCAGAATTAGCCCTATTTTAAACCAGAAATACACATGCCGAACATACAGAGAACCTTAGCCAAAATACTTGGCAGACCCTTCTTATGGTGCTTCCAGGGCATTTACAAATGCTATCATCAAAATACAAATGGAATGGGTGCAACTTATGTCCTTTTAGCTTAAAAAATGCCAGGATGTTGAAAAGCCCCAGGTGCACCATCAGTAGCTGAATGGTGTAATTGTCATCATTGTTAAAAGCCACTCAAAATTAAAGAATATTGTTTGATGAATGTGATCTAACTCATCTTATCTTTCCTTGAAGAAGCCTGAATAAGAGGCTGAATTTGGTCTCAGGGTCTGATGTTAATACAATGAAGATTTAAGTTATGAACATGACAGTGAAAACTAAATCATAATAAGTGAGTTGACAATGGAATAAAAGAACCCCCACCATTTACAACATCCCAGACTGTACAATTCCTGTGATTGATTAACTTGTCTGATTGACTAACTCATTGAACAAAATTACCAGTTTTAAAAGCAGAACAGTACAGTGAGAGGGCGAGGAAGAAATTAAACAGAACAGTGACTGAAAGCATAAAAGCTGGAAAGAGAAATGCCAGGTTCTGATCTATTGAGAATCAACTTTTCTTCTCTGTAGTTCAAACAGCATTCCTGCAGCTCATTGAGAAGCATTAGAAGGTGCAAAACAATTCCCAACTCTTCAAGTCAAAGTCACTACCTCACTGAAATCAGTATCATTGTTACTATAATGTTCCTCATTTTGTCTGAAAGGTGGATATGTGCATTGAAAAAAAATTGTGCCAACATTTTCCTGGTTCTAAGACAAATATGTTATCAAGAAAAAAAAATCAAATCTTGCAAAAAGACATATGTTTAAGAACATTTTTATGACTTGATGTGTATTTGTGGTGCAATAAATGCGGACAATACACAAGGGTCAGAAAGTTATAGAGATGTACAGCATGGAAACTGACCCTTCAGTTCAAATCGTCCATGCCATGCAGATATCCTAAATTAATCTAGTCCCATTTGCCAGCACTTGGCCCATATCCCTTGAAACCCTTCCCATTATATCCCCACCCTCGGCCCATATGCCTTTTAAATGTTGTAATTGTACCAGCTTCCACCACTGCCTCTGGCAGCTCACTCCATACATGTACCGCCCTCTGCGTGAAAAAGTTGCCCTTTAGGCCCCTTTTAAATCTTTCCACTCTCACCCTAAACCTCTACTTCTGGACTTCTCTTTACCTCAGGGAAAAGATCTTGTCCATTTACCCAATTCATGCCCCTTATGATTTTTTAAACATCTAAGGTTACCCCTCAGCCTCTGACGCTCTAGAGAAAACAGCCCTAGCCTATTTAGCCTCTCCCTATAGCTCAAATCCTCCAACCCTGGCAACATCTTTGTAAATCTTTTCTGAACCCTTTCAAGTTTCACAACTTCCTTCCAATAGGAGGGAAACCAGAATTGCACGTAGTATTACAAAAGTGGCCTAACTAATGTCCTGTACAGCTGCAACATGATGTTCCAACTCCTATACTCAATGCTCTGACCAATAAAGGAAAGCATACCAAATGCCGTCTTCACTATCCTATCGACCTGCAATTCCACTTTGAAGCAACAATGAACCTGTACTCCAAGGTCTCTTTGTTCAGCAACAATGTCCAGGACATTACATTAACTGTGTAAGTTCTATTCTGATTTGCTTTTGCAAAATGCAGCAGCTCACATTTATCTAAATTAAACACCATCTGCCACTCCTCAGCCCATTGGCCCATCTGATTAAGATCCCATTGTACTCTGAGATAACCTTCTTCGCTGTCCACTACACCTCCAATTTTGGTGTCAACTGCAAACTTTCTAACTGTACCTTCTATTTTCACATCCAAATCATTAATATAAATGATGAAAAGTAGTGGACCCAGCACTGATCCTTGTGGCACTCCACTGGTCACAGGCCTCTAGTCAGAAAACAACCCTCCACCACCACCCTTTGAGCCAGTTCTGTATCCCCTTTATTCTGTGAGATCTAACCTTGCTAATCAGTTTCCCATGAGGAAACTTGTCGAACGCCTTACTGAAGTCCATATAGATCACATCTACTGCTCTGCCCTCAGCAATCCTCTTTGTTACTTCCTCAAAAACCTCAGTCAAGTTAGTGAGACAATGTTTCCTATGCATAAAGCCATGTTGACTATCCCTACTCAGTCCTTGCCTTTCCAAATACATGTAAATCCTCTCCCTCAGGATTCCCTCCAACAACTTGCCCACCACCAATGTCAGGTTCACCGGTCCATAGTTCCATGGCTTTTCCTTGCCACCTTAAACAGTGGCTGGAAATGTGTTGCTGGAAAAGCGCAGCAGGTCAGGCAGCATCCAGGGACCAGGAGAATCGACGTTTCGGGCATAAGCCCTTCTTCAGGAATGCCCGAAACGTCGATTCTCCTGTTCCCTGGATGCTGCCTGACCTGCTGCGCTTTTCCAGCAACACATTTCCAGCTCTGATCTCCAGCATCTGCAGACCTCACTTTCACCTTAAACAGTGGCACCATGTTACCCAACCTCCAGTCTTTCGCCACCTCACCTGTGGCTACCAATGATACAAATATCTCAGCAAGGAGCCCAGCAGTCATATCACTAGCTTCCCACAGAGTGCTAGGGTACACCTGATCAGGTCCTGGGGATTCATGCACCTTTATATGCTTTAAAGCATCCAACATCTCCTCCTCTGTAATATGGGCATTTTTCAAGATGTTGCTATCTGTTCCCCCACATTCTATATCTTCCATGCCCTCCTCCGCAGTAAACACTGATACAAAATTATCACCCTCATCTTCTGCGGTTCCACGCATAGGCTGTCTTGTTGATCTTTGAGGGATCCTTTTCTCTCCCTACTTACTCTTCTGTCCTTAATGTATTTATTAAATCGCTTTGGATTCCCCTTAACCCTATTTGCCAAAATTATCTCATGTCCCCTTTTTGCCCTCCTGATTTTCCTCGAGTACACTCCTACTGCCTTTATACTTTTTTAAGGACTCACTTGATCTCTGCTATCTATACTTGGCAAATGCTTCCTTCTTTTTCTTAACCAAAACCTCAATTTCTGTAGTCATCTAGTATTCCTATACCTACCAGCCTTGCCTTTACCCTAACAGGAACATATTGTCTCCAGACTCTCGTTAACTCATTTTTGAAGGCTTCCCATTTTCAAGCTTCCCTTTATCTGTGAATATCTGCCACCAATAAACTTTTGAAAGTTCTTGCCTAATAGCATCAAAATTGACCTTCCTCCAATTTAGAACTTAAACTTTTAGATTCAGTAAATTCTGTTCCATCACTATTTAAAACTAATAGAATTATGGTCGCTGGCCCCAAAGTGCTCCCCCACTGACATTTCAGTCACTTGCCCTGCCTTATTTCCCAAGAGTAGGTCAAGTCAAAGAAGATTACACTTAAACACTGTAAGTTTCACATTTCAGTGTAATACATAAAATAGCTTTTTCTTCTTAAAGCAGAAACACTTACATTCTAAGCAGGCCCTTGTAAAATGGCCTTGTGAAGAAGGCATCGAGCAGATACTGGTGGATAAGAGCAAGACCAAGGATTCGACCACTGAATCTGAACCTAAAATAAAAGCAGTTCCAAAATTTAATTCGCTTTTGGATAATTATAATTTATATACTATCAGAGAGTTTTGTTTTATTAAAGCATCTTATATCATGTTTGAGACTACTGACTTGTATACTAGCAATATGTAGACTGCTGCACCAACAACATGAGAAAACACATGTTGATTTAGTGGCTGCTACTATGGTTGCCCTGATCCTGAAATCTGAAATTCCTTTTATAAATATTTGATATCTCACTCTTCCTTTAAGGTATTATACTCGATACTCAAATTGATCAGTTTTTGTATTAATGTAAATTAAAACCTTTGTTAAAATATTTTGAAAGGTAATGTCCTGGCAATTTCAACTTGGATTTTATTTATTAAGTTTATAGTTCAATTACAAAAGATCCCTCAGCAAAGATATTAAACTCAAAGGTTTGGATTATAATATATCATATTATGATCAATTCTAGAAAATAAAATAATGCACATCTTAAATAAACTGTGAACAAGAGCAAGTTTCATTCCCTATGTGGCAACAGATTCACAGATAAAAACATCGTCTTTGAAAAATACATGATCACATCCTTTGTGAGCAAGGCAGTGAGTCTCATGAAGATTGCTGTTAGAATTTGGCAATATTTTTATTGATGTAAAAGAAAATTAAATGCAGAACGTTTTCAATAGGCATCATGAAATACAGTAAATATTGCTGGTAATCTTGAAAATGGTAGTGTTCACTGCAGAGGCAACATGTTCTTATGAGATTACAGACCAGCAAAATTCTGGTATCATTATATGAGCTCAGTTTCCTCTACTAAAGACAATGAAGCAGGTTCCTGCATTGATCATGAACCTAAATCAAGTAAATCAAGATGATAGCAAACTTGGGCTTCAAAAGTTTACAAATAAGAATGGCAACCAGGATAAATTCCTAACAGGTTTGTGTCACCATAGTAAAAATAATGGAATGAGTCAGTTCCTGCAAGAGAAAAAGATTACTAGTCGGAATCAGGGAAGCCTGTTAATTGATGGATGACAGCAGGTTTTTTTTAATTTAATTCTAGAGACGTTGGTCATTGCTAGCAAGGCAGGAGTTTGTTGCTCTTCACCAGTTGCCCTGGTGGCTCAGCCATTTTAATGGACTGGTAAAAAAAATCATCATTTTGATGTGAGACTGAGATCACATACAGGTCACACTGGCTAAGAACAGCAGATTTTCTTCCCATTAGGGCACTTGTGGATCTGTTTTAAAGAATCAAGCAGCTTCAGTAATTCTTGCTAATGTCAGGTTTTACTTTTTATATATATTGGAATCAATTTCTCAAGACAGAAATTTAACTCAGTCTCCCCACATGTCTGAATTACTAGTGCTGGTACCAAGTATGTTTCTGTTGTTGTCCGATAGCCTGGGAGTTGTCAGATGTAACCTACAACAACATAGGAATTTAGGTGCATATTTCACTTGATTAAATCATCAAAAATATTTATATTTTTATTTATGCAAAAATATTTTTATTCTTTCCAGAACAAAAAATACTGTGTTTTCTTCATAGTCAACTTTCTTAATATTGGAAGCTGCATAAGGGGAGAGGAACTGTTAGTTATGCCTTCCTACATGACCAGCTTGCCACTGCCAATCACTGTTTTAGGGCCGGATGTTGTAGAATACTATGGCTGTCAATCAGGAGGATCCATATTGGAAAATCTCTGAAAAGGACATCAGTGAACTGGGAAATGGTCAAATTTGTTGCTTAAGATGGAGAAACATCTTAACTTCACTAGTGTTAAAGTTTCAAAGAACCTAGCTTCTGAATTTTAAGGAAAACAAATAATGCTGATTTTCAGACTGGCATTGTAGACATGATAGAAAATTACAGTGCAACACTGACCCCATTCTATAGTTAGTATAGCACTTCTACCACTCTTGATATATCCTTTCACTGCATTAATCTTTCAAACATGCAGTATTCTGGTGCCATCCAGTGGCCACAGGTAATCTTTCTATTCTTCAAGTGCTGCAGTTACATGTGGATCCACTTTTAGAGCAGTGCAACAGTGCTGAGTTAAATCCTGAGGCGGGAATTGAACCGGGTCTCTGGTGCTGTGAGGCAGCAGTGCTAACCACTGTGCCACCGTGCTGAGGGTGGGATGTTTGCATGGAAAGATCTGGCATCAGGAATATGGTGATGATTTCACCATCTATCTTTTTATTATTTTCTGCTGCTTTATCAAAGCAATTTAGCATAAAACAAGCAATGGATATTTGACCTGTACAAAAGTGGATTCCAAAACCAAAGCTGACGGCTATGTGAAAGATCTGCAACAGCACAGGAGACTGTGCAAAGACATTTGTGGGCGGCACGGTGGCACAGTGGTTAGCACTGCTGCCTCACAGCGCCAGAGACCCGGGTTCAATTCCTGCCTCAGGCGACTGACTGTGTGGAGTTTGCACATTCTCCCCGTGTCTGCGTGGGTTTCCTCCGGGTGCTCCGGTTTCCTCCCAAAATCCAAAGATGTGCAGGTTAGGTGAACTGGCCGTGCTAAGTTGCCCGTAGTGTTCAGGGATGTGTAGGTTAGGTGCATGAGTCATGGGTAAATGTCGGGGAATTAGTTTGAGTGGAATGCTCTTCAGAGGGTTGATGAGGATTTGTTGGCCTGAAGGACCTGTTTCCACACTGTAGGGATTCGAATTATTCACTCTGTTCCATATCACTGTTTCCTCATCCACCCATCCATTCTATTGCTGGACATTGAGACAGTTACTGCTTGAGAGGAGACATGGAAATTAATTCCTTCACTGGACAATGTGTAATGAAGTTTCGTTTGCACTCAGTTCCAAGCCCCTTAGACTAAAATCAAATGCCAGGAAAAACACAAAGGGTTTAAAAACAGATTAGAGATGTGATCATTTTCACAAGTAAAGAGTCTTCCCTTTCATTGGTGGTGACTCCAATTTGGGGAGGCATCTCTTTCAACAAACTACATCAGCAGCTCCTGCATCTGATCCTCTTGTTGGCCCACCAGCCTTGGGAACCTGCCAGCCATTCTAAATCTTGCAGAGGTCATGGAGGCAGCCATTTAATTGTTTCCAGGCTCTGCCACCAGCCTTCCCCGGCTCTTAAACCCGGAATTTGGGCCAGCATTGAGATGAGGACTCTGGAATGAAAATCCAGCCTACTGACACCAAAAGGGAGATCTAATTTCTGACCCTCATGTCTGTAAAATCAAAGAATTTTACTGTTCAAAAAGGAGGTTACTTGTATTATTGTATTGTGCTGTTTCACTAAAAGAAATGCATTTAGTTAAACCCTAAACCTTTGAAATGTGTCCATTCATTTCCTCTTTAAAAACCACTATATTAAAACAGAATTCAGCCAAACCAACACATTGTTCATTTGGAAAAGTAAATGTTTGCTTTCTTGTGGTGAATCGAATGGTGTCACACCACCAGACATTTTATTATCATGAGGTACAGTGGCTAGCTCATGACCTTCCCAAAACAACCCTGGCCCAGTCCCCATTACACAAGCAGTAGGAGGGGGCATCTACTGAACCACCCTCTCTGAGACCTATTACTGTTCTTAATGGCCAATTACTGTTCATTTGGGCCCTCGGTCCACCTGTATTGTCAAATACACTGGGCACTGGCAGGCAGCAAGAGTAAGGAGGTTGTTTTTTTAATGCAATTGGTTAAAAAATAGGAAAGAGGAGCACATCATTTGGGGCAGAGGTGACTGCTACATGTGCATCAGGGGCACCCCCAAAATGGTGCTTCTCTGTGTGTCTCCTCACTGGCCTCCAAAACCTATCCCCTCGCTACGTTTCTGAACACTTTCCCACTGGAATGTGCATAGATAAGGTAAATAGCAAAGGACTTTTCCCTAGGATACGGGAGTCCAAAACTACGGGGCATAGGTTTAAGGTAAGAGGATAAAGAAGGGACCCAAGGGGCAACTTTTTCATACAAAGGGTAGTTCAAATGGGGAATGGATTGCCAGATGAAGTGGTAGATGCAGGTACAATTACAACATTTAAAAGACGTTTGGACAGGGACATGAATAGGAAAAGTTTACAGGGATATGGGCCAAATGCAAGCAAATAGGACTAGATTATTTGGGAAACTTGGTCAGCATGGACGAGTTGGACAAAAGGGTCTGTTTCCGTGCTGTATGACTCTACGTCTTTATAGCACTTACCTGGGTCCATGATCCTTCCTCAATCTTTGTAGGTTGCCTTGCAAGACCAGCACCATCCACAACCGAATTTAGTGCTGTTCGAGTGAGGGGACAGACAATCAAGCCTTGTCAAAGCAGCCCAGAATGCGTATGGAATGCGGGCTGTCTTTTTTGAAGTCAGTCAGTTTGGGAGCTCAAGGTATTGCCTCTCTAAACAGCAGGAAGAGTTTTTGCCAACTTGGTTGATTCAGATTTCAGGAGGATAGCTATTACTTTTCTGATTAAGTGAAGTATCTTTTATGTTCAGGTTGGAGACAGTCCTAATTTGCTGTAAAATCCACCTGAATCTCAAGTGCAAACATTTAAATTTCTTGTCTAAACTCAACTGCATAATCAATCGCTCCAAGTATAAATTCCAGCAGCTTGAGGGTGAGTGACTTTGGAGAGGAAAATTGAATATAAGTGCAATTACCAAGACAGAAACAGAAACAATGACACAACAAGGTGGCAAAATTCATAGAGCTTGTGGAGAATTTGAACTCGTCAGCAGCCTTTGCAATACTGAAGACCAGGGGATGAAGAAACAGCATGTCAAGACAGAGGGGAATGACTTTATAATTACAGGAATCAGTCTGCAGACAAGTCAAGTCTGCAGTCCAGTTACCAGATCTTGAAAAGATGACCAATGAGGTTCAATTTCAAAGTTTTTAATCCATTACCACTGGTCACCCCTGAGGTGATCAAGTGAGTATTTCAGATTAAAATGCATTGAACATTTAAAGTAATTAATTTTTATTTCCTTATATCTCTGGATTTAACTCCTCCAAAATGTTATTAAATACACTAACTTTCTCTAAGGTTCTGCATTTTTACATAATGCCAAGAAAATGTTTTAGAGTTCATTTTTAATTTGAAAAATTCATCAGAAATCCTGAAAATAGTCATAAAAGTGCTTACCATTCATGATGATTGTCTACAAATGCAGACATGGGGCTGATTTGCACTGTATAAGTGTCATTAGCAGAATATTCAAACAAACCATAATATGGATTGAAGAGTTCTCTGGATACCAGGAAAAAGAACTCTCGAGAAGGGCCACTATAATCCAACCTAAAAGAAGAAATATAATTCACCATTTCGTACTTAGTGACACAAACATTTGAAGTAATTACTTTCATAACATCAGATGCTTTCCTTTGTTTTTCATCACTGGGAATGTAAATCAGCAGTTTCTTATTTCTTGTCAATCACTCTGTAATAAGGTATTCATTTATTATAAACCAAAAGGTAGAATACATGTAACACTGAACCTCCTTTAGCCCCAACAATTAAATCACACGTTCGAATACTAAGGCTTTCGGGACTGAATTTAATTTTGATCATTCAACAATACTTAAGATAAAACAATGTAATGGTAACTGAGGTGATCTAAATGAATACAATGTTCTAAACAGAAGAAGGAAAAATTACTGAGGAAATGTACTTATAATAAACAGTCAATAAAGGGGTGGAAGGAATTAAAGGAATTGTATTACTGCAAATGTTCAGTTATATCTAATACCAATGACATACTGTGTTCTTGAAAACAAAAACCTTTAACCCATCAGAAGTTACATGCCAATAAAATTACATTTAAAGCTTCTTATTTGACTGACTGCTGTACTTCCTAACAAAAATAATTTTGGACAATCTATAAACGGACAGCACGTATATTGTACAACAGACTGAAGAATGCCAGTAATTTGCTTTTCAATTCCTTCTGTTCTAATTATCCATCATGCCATAGCATGTACTGAGGATGTGGTGTGTAATGTCACCAAAACAAACAGTTAATTTCTGAAAAAAATGAGACACCAATGGCTGGAATTTCCTGGAAGAGACCAGAAAATCAAGACAGGAAAATGTTTGCTTTGACAGACCTGTCTCTGTGAAAATGACTTTTTTTCATTATTTTACCACACCAAGGAAGTGTGGGCAGAATGGACTCAGACCTGACACATCCAGAGGCAGTTTAATGGTGCCAATGGAAGCATGTAAGTGCCATGGCAGGCTAGTTGGAAGATCTGGCTGGGTTCTGTGGGACTTCTAACTCGTTGTATTAAAGGCTGTTGGGTCCACTGGTCCTCATAATCCACCTACCGTCTGTGGCCCTCCTATGGCCTCTCCATGGTCCTTGATATCCCTCTTTGTCCACTCATACCCTCCATGCCCCAGCATGCTATCCCAGAATCTTCCATAGCCGATCACATAGTAGCCACTATGGACAGAGCTCAGGATGACTTTGAAATACATAATGAATATAAGCAGATTTCTAAAATGCTCTCATCTCATTCGAATACTCCAAACTGTAACAAAAAAACTCTTTTAAAAAAAAAATTAAAACCCTTCAAGAGGTCCACCCTAATAAAAACAAACATTCTTTTCATTAACTACATCAAAATGCTAACAGCAAGTGGCTCTAGACTTTTGAAACTCTGTCAAGAATTCATCATGGTTTCGGAAATAATATCAATTTGCAATTCACAAACAATGAAACCTATTGAAATTGCAAAAACAAACAACTAAGACTTTTAAACTGTACCAGATGGCTTACTAATTGACAGATTTCACAAGCAGATGGGAGCTTCTAATTTCTAACCAACAGCTTCTGGAAGATTTTTCAATGTATTTTAAAGCTCTCTGGACATTTAGATCCCTTTGTATTATTACAATTATCTCAAGAACAGTAGTAAAAATACATCCAACCTTTAAACTATAATTTAATGACTGAAACAGAAAAAACAGTCTTTTTTTGCGTGTGTGTTTCAAAGACCGTAAATGAAATAATAGACTAGATTCCCTACAGTGTGGAAACAGGCCCTTCAACCCAAGAATCCACACCAACCCTCTGAAGAGTAACCCAACCAGACCCATTCCCCTACCCAAATTCACCCCTGACACTATGGGCAATTTAGCATCGCCAATTCACCTGACCTGCACATCTTTGGATTGTGGGAGGAAACCGGAGCACCCAGAGGAAACCCACACAGACACAGGGAGAATGTGTAAACTCCACTCAGACAGTCACCCAAGGCTGGAATCGAACCTGGGTCCCTGGTGTTGTGAGCCACCGTGCGACCCATAATGAAGGGACATGTTCCCCAATGTTCATGCCCCTTTTAAGAGCCTGTGAACCACACCCACTTACGAAAGGGACCCAGTTCCATTAAATTTGAGATGGGGTTTTAGCCTGCCCACCCTCACAAGGGATCCAGCAAGGGTGGGCATGTCACATGGGGACTAATTGCACATACCCTTATTAGGTGCTAGTGAAAATTGTCAGAGATGGGAATGCTGCAGAAATTCTGGAATCCTGCCCATCACATATAAAGCTCCCAGGTCATCCTGACTTAGTAAAATCTGAGCCAGAGGGTCATTTGGTACTATGTATAATTTATCATACCACTAAAAGCCCACTTTTACCTGACTATGCCAGCACAACGTTTTTCAGACATGATTAATGGTTTACAAATGGATAAATGGACAACTTCTTTCTGTTACATGAATTTCAATGCTGAGTGCATCAGTCTTGGTGCAACGTAGCCTGTATTGGAATAGAGTAACCCATGCAGCAACTAATGAATTTCCAGGTTTAACTGCATACTTGGAAACTCTAGAGGTTGCTGTTGAATTTCCTCCATAATATAAGACAAGTCCATTAGCCTCATTGTATTTTGTCAGAAGAAATCCAAGCCATTGGAAAATGTATCCTACACACTACAATTTGTGAAAA
Organism: Chiloscyllium plagiosum; assembly: GCF_037043375.1. NCBI lineage: Eukaryota > Metazoa > Chordata > Chondrichthyes > Orectolobiformes > Hemiscylliidae > Chiloscyllium > Chiloscyllium plagiosum. The sequence goes on from NW_028270145.1 coordinate 6,939,132, forward strand.
TTAAAGCTAAATTTAAATATCAGACAGCAGTTAAATACATAATTTATTCAACAGTAGAACCCACAATCAATGCATGTGTAATGTCACTTCTTGTGTGTTTCTTAATGCAGTTCATTTGAGTTTTTCAATCCATAGGTCCAAAGCAAGTACTCCACCCTAGAAACATAGATATCAACTTTACCTTGGTGGTAAAGAAAAGAAATATTTACTTGTTTTCTTCAGAATGACTTGTACTATGGTCGCATAGAACTATTAACTGCTCAATTTGACATCCATTGAATTAAAGCCACTCGAGATATTTTGGAATCTAATACCAATTCAGTAGGAAGAGACAGTCTTGCTATTCACTCTCAAACAGTTACAAATCTACGCAGAATATTCTCCATTTTTTTTAAACAATGGTTGATGTGCTGCTCCAATGTTTTATGCTTTTATTTTAGGCTTCAGTAAGCATGGATATTTTCACCAAAGTCATTTCCTCTGATTTCCCCTCTTTCACCTCAGAGGTTTGTGACCATTCCCACCTGGAAGCGACAGCTCTTTGTTCTCATGCATGATCAAATAGATCAAATGGTTGTGCACTTCCAAACATGTGTCTTCAAAATCAACTGGTTTGAGATTCATATGGTTTACAAAGGAGGAGCCCCATTCCTTGTGTTTAGCAAAGACTTGTGCCCAGCCATGGGGCAGCATGGTGGCTCAGTGGTTAGCATTGCTGCCTCACAGTGTCACGGACGCAGGTTCGATTCCAGCCTTGGGTGACTGTCCGTGTGGAGTTTGTACATTCTCCCCATGCCCACGTGGGTTTCCTCTGGGTGCTCTGGTTTCCTCCCACAGTCCAAAGGTGTGCAGATCAGGTGGATTGGCCATGATAAATTGCCCCATAGTGTACGGGCTAGGTGGGTTAACTACGGGGATAGGGTGAGGTGATCTTCAGAGGGTTGGTGCAGACTTGGTGGGCTGAATGGTCTCTATCTACACTGTAGGGATTCTATGATCTGCATATTAATGACTAAGGGTGCTTACACTGTAAGAAAAGCAAGTCTCTTTTCCATACAATCTACAGCAATACAGGTTTTGCTCAAGTGTTTTCATTTTTAATTAACTTTCAATGCAAATACAATTGATGAAGTTATTGCATTCTATTAAAAAAATGTAGGTATGCCCATTTAAAAAATAACAAAACACAATAACAAAATAACAATTATTAATGAACTAGGAATGTGTACAGATCCAATTAGATCTTGGATGTTTAGTTTGAGGTAACCAGTTTACATCAGTCCAATGAGATGAGAATATTTCTTTAATCTTCAACCAACTTGGAACTTTGTCATAGAACAGTGAAAAGGAAATTGAGCATGAATTTGTAGGTAGTTTTAAGAGATGCATATACAGTATTATTTAGTCTCAAAATGGTCTCAGAGAGAAATAATTAGTATGTCAAGACAGGTTTGTAGTGTGTTCAGTATAGTTTCCTTATCAATATGGTGCTACTCCAACAAGGAAGGAAGCACCAATTAACATGGTCTTGAAGTGGAGCAAGTGGACAACCTACCACTAGGGACAGTGATCAGAAAATAAATCAGTTCAATCTAAAACAAGTGTGATTAATAGATGAGCTTAAGACAAAGGATAAGAACATTTAGAGCAAGGTGAAAAACAGCTTTACCCAGAATGAATATAAAGAAAATCAACAAATGCAATATGAATCAGACATGAGAAATATTAAAACAGAAAATAGTAAAGGTACCAAACAAGTATAGTTGAGTAAGAAAAGAAAATTATTGAGTTTTTAATGAACGAATCAGGCAAGTAAACTAAGTCTCAGGGTAAAATAAACCGCACATACTGTACTTTGTCAATCTAAGATTTTCCATTGTGTAGGACTGCAAGGGAGCACTAATTTGTTCTTGCTTATTGTTTTGAAACCAGCATCAATTTGCATATTACCACAAGGTAGTGTCATTTTATTAGTGCTGGGTAGAGGAAATTTTGTTATGAGAATACTTGATTGCTGTTATGTAAAAATACATAGGATAGGTAGAACTGGTTAAGAAGTTTTTATTCACAATCAATTTTATTTCTACAACAATTAACATACTTGGGATTGTTTGGCTGGACTTTTATACCTTCTTCAACATCCCCCAGAAGTAGGTGTAAATTTGGGTGCCAAATGATGCTGCGCCTACTACCTAGGAAAAAGTAAGGACTGCAGATGCTGGAGATCAGAGCTGAAAAATGCGTTGCTGGAAAAACGCAGCAGGTCAGGCAGCATCCAAGGAGCAGGAGAATCGACGTTTCGGGCATAAGCCCCTGAAGAAGGGCTTATGCCCGAAATGTCGATTCTCCTGCTCCTTGGATGCTGCCTGACCTGCTGTGCTTTTTCTGCGCCTACTATCTGCCAAGCTGAAAGTTCCCAAACGCAATGGCAAGCTTTCCCCCATCATCTTTGTGGGAGCCTGCTAGCCTAGCCCTGGTAAACCTCAAGCTTTATTATGGACAGGACCAAGCCAAGTGCACGATGACTCTACTTTTGGTGTTCGACTAGTTCTGGCAGAGGCCTCCATTCTCAGTGGTGTTGCTGGGACTAGAAAGTTACTGCTCATTTAATTAGCCAGCAACTCTCAGAATTGGGACCTCCCCCCTTAATGGGGACAGAGGTTTTGCTGATTAATGGTGCAACTTCAAAAAGGGCAAGGGCAGCAAAAACGTGGAATATAACCACCTGCAAGTTCCTCTCCAAGCCAGATACCATCCTAACTTGGAAATATATATCACTGGCCTTTCACAGTCAATGGGTCAAAATTCAAGAACTCTCTTCTTAATAGCATGGTGGGCATATCTGCTACACATGGAGTGCAGCAGTTGACGATGACTGCTTACCACCACCTTCTCAAGGGCAATTATGGATGGACAATAAATGCTGGCCCAGCAAGCAATACCGAGGTTCTGTGAAAGAATATTTTTTAAACACTACTGCTGTGTGACCCAGCCAAATAGACATAGCTAACCTCTATATTGCAGCCAGAGTACTGACTCTGCATAAATTCCCAGCATATAAACACATTATTGATTTATTCGTGTACTCACCCTTCCTCCCCAACAAACGTAACATAAAGCTTATTTCTTTGGAGATCTTTCCTGGAACAGCCCATAATCTGATTGAACGCATCTTCAAGCAAGTGATCTCTTCTGATGATCAACCTGAATTGCACAGAATTATCAAAATAAATCAGTTTGTTTTTGAGTAAGAGCAAAACCAGCACAAACCATATATATCTAAATTTCAAGTAAGGATGGCATATATCCTATGGCAGCGTAATGTTCCAGAGCTAGGAGTGTTGCAGCAAAGAACAGGTCACAGATTCATTACTGTAGCATTCAACAATGTTCATTTCTATTCTCCGCTTCGCAATTACTTGAACCCAGTTGTTTACAAGACAGAGGTTCGGAGAAAAATACTGAATGAAGGATACCTTACACTATACTTCCAGGCAACCTTCAATCTAATATGAGGGTGAAATCATGGGAGCAAATCACCTAACCACCTCTCAGGACAGTATCGTCAATAAGTGAAGGTTACACAAGGCATCAGAATGCCCACATCCCCAATTTAACATAGGAGTGTTTTATGTTAAGCACTGTCGAAATTTATTGGCTGAAATGTCTGTTTCCTCCAAGCATAATATGACAACTACTTATATTCATATAGCAGCATTAACATAGTGAAACATCCCAAGACACTTCACAAATGCATATAAAACAAAGGACAACATCAAGTTAACTAAGGAGACACTGGGTCAGATGAACAAAAGCTTGGTCAATGAGATAGATTTTAAGAGGCATCTTAAAAAAGGAAAACATTTTCTAAATGGTGGAGTGTTGTAAAGAGGGCATTCCATAGCTTAGGATGTAAGCATCAGAAGGCATAAACACCAGTGGTGGAGTAATTACACTGAGGCACACATAAGAAAAATGCAGACTTCTCACAAGTTTGTACCCTGAGGAGATCACAGAGATCAGACTGGGCAAGACCAGGAAAGGATCGCTAAACAATGATGAGAATTTTAAATTCAACGTGTTGTGACCAGGAGCCTGTGTGCGTCAGCAAGAACAATGGTGCACTGGAGACATCAGTGACAGCTACATCTTGTGAGTACAGAAAAAAACTTCTATTAAATTACATACATTTCTGAATAGTCCTAAAAATACAAATGTTAATACAATCATTTCTCAGCATTCCCCATTAATGACTCACTTTAACTTTCCTGGTCCCTGTCCGTAACCTTTTGTTTCCAATTTCCTGTAGAAGTTTCTGAGTTTAGCTTCAAAGTCCCTCTTATATGGCGCTGGAGCTCGAGCATTGGCACGTTGGGTTCCTGCAAACAGCAATATTTATAATTTGGCAAAGGAAACTCTTTCTCCTCAAGCAAACAAAATTGATTTTATCATAATATGTGGAACCATTATTAATGTGCAGCAGCAAGTTTAATAACAAATATAAGGAAAGCACTTCCCATTGCATTTTCTACAAAGTTGTAACACCCTAGAGGATCACATCTAATTCACTTAAATTGGCTTCTTGTCAAGATTCCAGCTCAAAATATCAACCTACCTTTCACTGTCAGAGAGAGAAAAATTACATACATTTCCAACATCTTCTAATATATTTGTGATTTTTGATTAGATTAGATTCCCCACAGTGTGGAAACAGGCCCTTCGGCCCAACCAGTCCACACCGACCCTCTGAAGAGCAACTCACCCAGACCAATGCACCTAACACTATGGGCAATTCAGCATGCACATCTTTGGACCTGCACATCTTTGGACTGTGGGAGGAAACCAGAGCAAACCCACACAGACATGGGGAGAATGTGCAAACTCCACACAGACAGACGCCCAAGGCTAGAATTGAACCCAGGTCCCTGGCGCTGTGAGGCAGCAGTGCTAACCACTGAGCCACCATGTCACCTCACTGTCAGATAGAGAAAAATTATGCACATTTCCAACATCTTCTAATATACTTGTGATTTTTCTAATGTATCATTGGTTCTCAATAAGAATACAAGAGAATGTTCCATAACAAAGAAGGAATTTAATCTCTTCTAACCTAACAACTGAGCAAGACACAGATGACTCGATTCATCTATAAATTGTGTTTGTGACAAGAAATATACAGAGGGCAGGCCTTAGATCAATGAAGAAAATCTGATTAAATGGCTTTGATTAATTTTAATCTTATTTCCCAGTGTGCCTAGAATTGATTCCACAACCACTGTTTAAATATCGTATTTGAAGATAAAATTTATGTTTGTTCACACATTAACAAAAACCAAAACCTAGGCAGCACAATCAAACTGTACTTCCCAGGTGAGAAAGGTTCAAAATAAAATATAAATGGAAATAGCAACCCTAATAGGCCTACCTAAAAGCATTTTGTAGAAAAGCACAGTCTTAAAACTCAACTTACTTTCACTTCAAGTTTCAAACACTGCAGTGGATCAAAGCCAATCTTTAATTAACAATGTAAACCTATTCATGTGTAGCTGACAAGTGGGAGACCCTCATTTTATTCATAACACACAGAAATAACATTATGAGGACAGATTTCACATTTTAGTTAATCTTCTAATCCTCTTCAAGTAGTTTGCAATATCACCAGATTCCATTCATTCTCCTATTTAATTAACTTCAGAAAAGTATCAGTGTTAATGTCATGAGCACAGGTAATTAATATATAGAGCTCAATGACTCATGACTAATTAAGATTTCTTATTGCTTAATTCCTTGGATTGCAATTTTTACCATCTCTTGGAATTCTTCCCTCCAAATCCCTCATATCTCTCCTCTTTTATTTGATTGTTTTTCCTTTTGAATTTTTACAGTTTATTTCTTTAGAATCTATGTAACAGTTATGGCTTAAACACAAATAAGCAAGTTAATAAGCATGGGTGAGGTATTATTAAAAGATTATCAGTGCTATTACAAAATACCCACATGGAAATATTGTTCTTGCTTTTACATTCTATTACAGTTTCTCATTCTAATCATTACATGGTCAGATGATTTGTCATTTACCTGGGGAGTTCTGAGGTGATGACACAGGGGAACCACGTGGAGATTGGCAATAAGTAGGATGAAGTAAGGCGTGTGGTGGCACATAGGACATAATCTCATCTTCAAACAAACTGCCCATGATAGAAACCAAAACATAAATAATTATTTTTAAAATGTCAACTTCTCTTACATTATTTATATTGTTTACATTAGTATCATCCTTTCTCACAAAGTTAAATTTTCAGTCTACTGTTGTCATGCGTCACTACATTTCTATTTTAAGCTTAATATGATAGTTCATATTAATTTGGAATCAGGTAATAAGTAAGTCTCAAATTCAGAGGAGGCAAGAGGTGATTGTTTGATATCCTAGGCCAAACTTATTCCTCAATCAGTACCATCAACAACTTATTATCTGGTCATGTCTATCATTGCTATTTTTGGAACTTGCTATGCACAGATCATTTGCTACATTATGTAAGTGGCTACAATTCTACAAGAAAAGTTAACTGGCGGTGACAAACTAAGGTTATGAAAGGTGCTATAGAAAATAATATTCTTCCAATTTTTCACATAATTAAAAAAATTATTGACTCGTTAGAAAAGGTATAATTGGCATGCGAGATATATAACGCTTTTTTACTGAAACACAACTCTCATGTCTAAGAGAATAGCAAGGCAAATGAAACATTTGTTTAATTTCTTAACATTATTACACTGGTGAATAGACTCTCTAACATCAAATCATGTTGACCTGCTAATGTTAATCTTGCTTCACATATCTCCTGTGCCTCACTCTGTCTAAGCACTCTATAATCTGTATGTCCCTGCTTACTACAACCTGCTTGAACTGCTCACAAACAAAGCTTTTCACTGTACCTAGGTTCACCTGGCAATAAATCAAGTCAAATCAAATACAATTTGCCTTTCTGTGCAAAGCTATCAGCTATAATAACAGAAATAAAACATACTAAAATGAAAATTAACTATTAATTTATGTAATTAGGATTTGCTACTGTGTACTATAAATGAACAAAACCAAAGTACAAATCATGGTCTGTGTGAGATATTATTTATCAATCACATTGCTCAAGACACACTGATCCAAATGGGATGTAAGAAGAGTTACTTGTTTCATTTTTTTAGTTGTAAAGGGAAAATAACATTTGTTTAATTGGCAGAATTTTCAGAATTCAAAGCACTGATTAGAAAATATGCAATTATGTTCACTTTCCTCATCAATAATGGTGTTCAACACTGAATGTAGTTTGCTGGAACTTTAAATGGGAGGTGCATACCTGTGAAACATTCCAAATGCACAAACATCTCTTGCCTTATTAAATAGCTGTCCAACTTCTGGTTAAAAATAAATAAGCTGTGCTGCTGCACAAAAGAAGTCTTGCAATATTTTGGATTTTGCCTTTTAGAGACATAGAGTCATATAGCACGGAAATAGACCCTCCTGCCCAACTCGTCCATGCCAACCAGGTTTCCTGAACTGAACTGGTCCCATTTGCCTGAATGTGCCTCATATCCTTCTAAACATTTCCTATCTATGTACCTGTCCAAATATGTTCTCAATGTCATAATTGTGTTCCTCTCTACTACTTCCTCTAGCAGCTTGTTGCCTATATGCACCACTGTCTGCATGAAAAAAATTTAAATCTTTCTCCTCTCACCTTAAACCTATCCCTTTAGTTCTGGACTCCCCTACCTTAGATCTTAGCTATTCATCTTATCTATGACCCCCATAATTTTATAAGCTTCTTATGCTCCAGGGAAAAAGTCCCAGCCGATCCAAGCTCTCCTTATAACTCAAACCCCCCCAGTCTTCTTGTAAATCTTTCTTGCACTCGTTCCTGTTTAATAATATCCTTCCTACAGCAGGGTGACCAGAATTGTACATAGTACTTTAAATATGGCCTTACAACTGTCTTGTACAGCTATAACATGATGCCTTAACTCCTATGCTCAATGCTCTGACTAATACCTTCTTCTGTCTACCTGTGACTCCACTTTCAAGGAACAATGTACCTGTACCCCTAGGTTTCTCTGTTTGACAACACTCCCCAGGGCCCTACAGTTAATTGTGTAAGTACTGACCTAGTTTGTCTTGCCAAAATGCAACACCTCACATTTATCTAAATTCCATCTGCCATTCCTCAGCCCACTGATCAAGATCCCATTGTGTTTTTGGATAACCTTCTTCACTGTGCATTATACCATCGATTTTGGTGTCATCCGTGAACGTACTAACCATATCTCCTACATTTCATCCAAATCACTTATATAAATGACAAATAACAGTGGACCCAACATCAATCCTTGTTGCGTGCTACAGGCCACCAGTCCGAACAACCACCCTCCATCTCCTACCTTCAAGCCAATTTTGTAAACAATTGGTTAGCTCTCCGAGACTCATGTAATCTAAACTTACTAACAATTCTACCAGGCAGAACCTTGTCAAAGGTCTTGCTAAAGTCCACGCAGACAACGTCTATTGCTGTGCCTTCATCACCTCCTTGGTCACCTCTTCAAAAAAACTAAATCAAGTTTGTGAGACACAATTTCCCATGACCAAAGCCATGCTGACTATCCCTAATCAGTCCTTGCCTTTCCAAATGCATGTGGATTCTGTCTCTCAGAATACCCTCCAACAACTTACCCAACACTGACATCAGGCTCACTAATCTAAAGTTCCCTGGCTTTTCCTTACAGTCTTTCTTAAATAATGGCACAATATTAGCTGCCCTCAGTCTTCTGGCACCTCATCTGTGGCTATCGATGATACAAAAATCTCGACTTGGGCCCCGCAGGTTCTTCCCAGCTTCCCACAATGTCCTGGGATACACATGATCAGGTCCTGGAGATTTATCTACCTTTATGACTTTTAGGACTTCTAGCACCTATTCTTCTTCAATACAAAGTCAAATCAATATCACCTACTCTCTAACTCTGAAGCTGGCCTAGTTCACTCTTAAAGGGATATGCATTTCTAACATCGACTCTTTTCTGCTTTAAATCTGCCAAAATTACTCCTGTCCTCAAAACTCCGACCTTGACCCCAGTGACGTTGCAAATGAATATCCCATCAAATAGTAACTAGGGAGTTAGGAGAAGGAGTAATCCATTTAGCTGTTTGAGCTTGCTTCCCCATTCAGTAAGATTATGGCTGATCGTGGTCTCAATCCCTCTGTCTGCCTCCCATAATCTTTGACTCTCTTGACAACAAAATCAATCTAACTCAACTTTGATTAAATTCAATAATCCAGCCTCCACTATTTACTGGGGAAGAGAATTCCACAGACTAATGATACTCTGAGAGAAAAGAGCTTCTATTCATCACTGCCTCAAAAATGAAACCTTTTATTCTTAAACTATGTTGCCCAATTTTCGTCTCCAACAAGGGGCAACCTTCTCTCAGCATGCACCCTGCTAGGACCCCTCAGGATTGTACATACTTCAATAAGATCATCTCTCATTCTTCTGCATTCCAATGGAAATTCTAACTTGTTCAAACATTCTTCAAAACATAAGCTCTTCATTGCAGAAATGAATTGAGTGAACATTCTTTGAAAAGCTCCTCATGCAATTTTATTCTTGTCCAAATAAGGAGACCATAACTGTATACATCACTCTACATGTCATTTTACCAAAGCCCTGCTTAGCTGCAATAGTATTTCCCCTGCTTTTATTTTATGCTCCACTTGTAATAAACACAACATCTCATGTGCCTTCCTAATCACTTGCTGTACTTGCAAATTAACAAACAAACTCCAAATTCCCTTTTCTCGCTGAAGTGTGTTTGGCTCCGAAATCTATACCAATTTTCAGGAAGTCCATGTTTGAATCCCTCCGATCAGATTTCTGATCTGTCACTGCACTGGAATGGCTCTTACGAAAGGAACAAATGGAATCTTATGTAACTATGACAAAGAGACAGGCCCCGCTGGACTTCCTGCACAATACTCCTACATGTCTCGCCATAGCCCCATACAAGATTCTGCCCATAGTAAACAAAACATAGTTTATTACATTTCGACAACCATTCACATGTTTGAAGAATGTGGTGTAGATTATTAAAGAGGCTGTTAGGAAAACTTAGTCTTGGGCAACAATTCAATGCATCTTTTAACTAAGTTTCAGGCATCAAGGTGAGATTCTTACTAAGCAGTGGTGAGTTGGCTATTAAGGGGATAATTGCTTGTGATCAGCCTTGAACTGCAGATCTCACCTCATTAATACACAGCTTTCTATTGTGCTATCCACCACAAGCAAACTAGAAGCAGAGAGTGCTCGATATAGAGATCAGACATGATGATTCCAGCTCTTCACTTTCTCCAAAAGATTTCCATGTTCTCGGGGCACATACCATAGTCACATGTGTGTGGACCTCTTGGTGTGGAAGGATATACTGGCACCATTTCTTTATTCATGTTTCCCCTGTGTTATTTGCAACAAGATTAATTTACAGATTTTGTTTCATTGAACTCAAATTCTACCATCTGCCATGACAGGATTTGAACCCAGATCCCCAGAACATTATCTGTGTCTCTGGCTTAACAGTCCAGCAATGATACCACTAGGCCATTGCCTCCTCTCAATAAATAAAGACAAATTGGTCTATGTGTCATTTGTGCAAAGCAAATAGTTGAACAATCCATTCAGTAAAATGGATGTTATTGCCAGTGGCAACATTGGAAGGGAACAGTTGATTTTGTGATCTTGGCGTTGCAGAGTGATTGAAATTCCTTTGTCCTGGTTCCTTTTGCCAGGCAGCACTCAGAATAAAGACAGAATATTTTTCCTTTCTTTGCCTTCAGTGTAGGGGTTTTTAATGGCTGCTCTCAAAGCTGTGACCTTCATAGCATACTAGTGCACACTGGGATGTCAGGCCACGAACCGACATAGACCAAAGTTAGAGTTCACTTCTAACTTGTGTCCCTGTACATTTCTGAAAAGAGAAAATGTAAAAATGTCTCTCACACAGACTGCTGTCTTCTTTTGCCAGTATGTCTAATATACTCATGGGGAATTACAATTCAGTGTTGCATTGCTCCCTTTTAAGCTTCCTTGACACCTTGTTAGGTATGACACACCAGGGTCACCCAACCCAGACATCCATTGCGTATACTTTGGCTGCAGATCTTCTTCTGAAAATCATATGTTGATATTAAAGATTAATATGGTCATAGGTTTAATATGGTCATACTGTCCATATCTATGGTATTGATAGAAACTGAGCCTTGGTTGAGAAAATACTGTCTACAGTCAACAGGAGTACAACTGCAAGATCCAGGGGCATTACACTTCATGTTAAATGTATGTTACAAGCAACTCTCCAATACAAGGAATATCAAATTGTAGAAAAACTATACGTACCTCACAATCATGAATTCTCACTCCTGAGTAAAAAGTTGCACATTGATTTCAATCACATTCAATAGGTGAAAGTTGTTAAACTACAAGAAGTCAAAGGTGGTAGAATATTTTATAGTGCTTGTTATGGACCACACCAGACACCCTCAAAATATTTCAAGAAAGTAGCCAAGATTCTAACTTTGCTAGCTGTTTTAAGCAGGTGTAACACGGATATTCTAGGAGTGATGGAGCTAACCCAATTACTTAGTTTTATATAAAATGGAATTCATTTGCAATATTACCGAACGAAACACAAATAAAAGAGAACGGAATATAGGACAACTTCAACTATCCGAAAACCCAACAGACTATCCTAACTTAATTATGCTGTTCCAAATTCCTGCAACAATCCTGATAAATGTCCCCTGGCAAAAAAAGTAAAATCAAACACAGGGCCTTACAGGAGAGAGAGATATGGCAGAGATATTCAGCATGGAACTCCTTGTTCCAAGTAGCTGTTTCTTGGACCAGCAGCCTCGCTGACTGACTGCCTGAGCCGAGAGAACTGGCCACTTCACTTTCATTATACAAGTGTGTTTTCTTAACTCAAAAGCCTTCTCTCTAAGGCAGTATCTGCTAGCTTTAATCAAATTCGCCCTACAACCCTTCAATCTTAGACTTCCCAGAATCACTGCTTTTATGACCTCTTTGAAAATAAAAAGCCAAGGACAGCATGACCTTGTTAAAGGAACAACATCATCACAGGCTCCATCAACTTATGCTGGAAATGCGCAGCAGGTCAGGCAGCATCCAAGGAACAGGAGAATCGACGTTTCGGGCATAAGCCCTTCTTCAGGAAGGGCTTATGCCCGAAACGTCGATTCTCCTGTTCCCTGGATGCTGCCTGACCTGCTGCACTTTTCCAGCAACACATTTTCAGCTCTGGTCTCCAGCATCTGCAGCCCTCACTTTCTCCATCAACGTATGGTAGAATATCAATGATGAACAGAATCCCAGAGGTCAGCTACATTGGAATAAAGGAAATATTGGATTTATATCCCCTCTTGGGATCTGGACATTGTTGGCCATCCTTAATTGTCCTTGAACTGGTTGATTTGCTAGGTCATTTCAGAGGACAGTTAAGAATGAACCACAATGCTGTTGAGCTGGATTCACATCTAGACCAGGTAAAAGGCAGCACATTTTCTTGTGTAAAGGACATCAACGAACCAGACTTGACCACACAGACCCCTAGAGAACACATACCTAGAAGGTATTGGTGGCACCACAGACAACTCCATCGTCTGGTCTGAAAAACCAGAATATCCAGAGCATTTGAAAATGCAAAAAAGCATAACTGTTTAACCTTTCTCACTTACAATAAAAGAATCTTTCACTCATCTACTCTAATGCCCGTTCTGTCAAATTCATTGGTAATAAATGTAGAAAGTAACCTTTCTAATGGTTAGGCTGGCAGCAGGAGATACGAATGCATACAACAGGTAATTTATAGCTCAAAACAAAAGGACAATTTTAAACTACTTTACAGAATGTATCATCTCAAATTCCTCAAGCTTCCAATGGAAAATCTCAGAGATTTGATATTATGAAATTAACACTATCTAATTTTATAATTAGCTGTTTGAACCGTCAATATGTATTGTACACATTTTGAAAGTCACTGCCATACTTAATGTGGGTTGTCTTTTCTCAGGCCATCCCTTTGTCGTGTTCTATCAAAACTGAAGTAAGCAGTTACATAGCTTTCACATCTACTCTGACACAGGCTAACCAAGTTTGAGGAGAGACAGAGTATCTTTTTTACCTCAAATCTAACTTAAAACAATTGGATTTTAGTTCACCATTTGTTCATGTTTTGAAACTCAGATCAGGAATTCAGCCAGCAGGGACTAAGGGATCATGCTTACAATCTAACTATCTGTAAAGCCCTTTTCAATATGCCAGTCTCAATTAAACTGTAACTTTAAAGTTGGTTAGATGATGTATGTTATTCAATAATCATGTTTTAATCCAGTCAATACAAAGCCCGAGAGGGACAGTTAAGCATTGACACAATGTACAACATCGAGAGTATGCTGCTGGAACAGCACAGCAGGTCAGGCAGCATCCGAGGAGCAGGAGAGTCGACATTTCGGGCATAAGCTCTTCATCAGGAATCACATCTCTTTCACAAAGTACATTCAGCAGTCACACGTGATGCACTTACCTTAATAGCATTACAAGATCTGCATCACTGGATAAGCGCCCCAATCCACTAGTTCCCTCGCTCCTGATAAACTGGATCTTCTCCCTATGGAAGTATTCAATTAATTCAATATTATTCTTTGAAAACTACAATCCAATATATAACATGAAGACTTTGAAAAGCCCAAAATAGACAAGGCAAAACTTTGTGATGATCACACCTAGATCTGTCATCATTGTTTTATCAAGGTGGTTTAACACACTAATGGCACGCAAGTTACTTATTTCAGTATCTTGTGTGCAACCTATCAACAGGGGCTTTCCATTGCTTCCTTCCGCTAATGCCAGTTTTATTTTTGGCACCTAACCTCAGGTAGCAAAATCAACCAATGCAATCACACATTTTATAGTACTGATGACAAATCTGTGCTGAATTAAAATTGGCTGTCCTTTCTGCTGTATTTTTGCACTAGGGTAACTCAGCATTTTAACAGTTAGTGTGATTCAACCACTTACTTTCTAAGTTTTTAATTGCTTAAATTAGTGAAAATACAATCACTGAAAAATTCAAAAAGAATTCACAAAATGAATCATACTGGTTGTTGTGACAAAATGAGGAGGAGTACTTTGGTTTTCCTCTTTTTTAGCCTTTTTCAGTTGGTCAATTACATTTTTAGCACATAGCTATCACACTTCAATTAAATTTGTAGTTAATGAGATTTTTTAAATGAGCCAATTACAAGGTTTTCTTGAGAGAAAGAAAGGGGAATCTTGTCTCCTACTAACACTGAGGCAAGATAAAATCTCAACATCAATTACACACAAACACAAGTAATACGTTTAAAAGGGGAGACTGTCTGTTATGAGATAGAATAAAGGCTTCACAGCTTAAAAGTCTTTCACCCTTGAAGTGTTACCGTTTTAACGTGGAACCACAGTTGTTTAGTTATTGAGAGGCAGAATCAGCAGTGACAAAGTTTATAAATATCTTGGAGTTCTTGATAAAAGGTTGTTTATTCAATTTCTGTTATCTCTGACTGCAACTTTCCATGTGATGAGAGAAATAGAGCTATTCAATTCTTGCTAATAAATCAATTTACATTCTCTCTGCTCTGCAGCTTAAAAGCAACTATTGAAATATAATTCAGTGTATATTCCTGAGTCCAACCTCACTGTCTTTCCAGACTGGCTAACTGGCAGGCAAACCTTTCATCTCCCAGTGATTAAATTGTCACGCAAGTGTGAATTAAAACAAGAGATTCAGATCTGAGTGTCTTGGTGTCCTACTCAGTTGCCTGGTTTCAATATCTTTATATAAGTGGGTAATTTCAGTGCAAACATTATTTTTAATTCCACATTGGTCTCCTTGACTTGCCTCAGGCTGTGATCAGGTGATGGTCACATCCAATTCATGTTAGTATTTAATCTATGAGAGATCTCGGGTATAACAATCAAATAATAAATACTAAAATTTGATTATCCATATTTACTGCTTTTGTAACATGGTAAGCTTACTTCACTGAACACCATCCGAACAATCTGGACAGTATAGGTAGGCAGAAATTGTTCCTGCTTTGAAGGGATCAAGAACCAAAGGCAACCAATTTGGGTGACTGACAAAGGAAGTAATGGCAAAATGAGGCAATTTCTTTTCTAATGAAGTGAACAGGTGGAATCTGGAACACACTACCCAGATAGACTTAATTACGGCTTTGAAAACAGAACTGCACAATCAATTCCAAGAGAAAAGATTTTCAGGGTTATGGGAAAAAGAGGGAATGGGACAAACTTAGTTGCTTTTCCATAGAGTTAGCATTGACATAATGGGAGAAATGGCCTTCATCCATGCTGTAGTCAATTTATGATTCTATTCTTCAATTGCATTAAATTATGCTGGACAAGAGATCAAATGCAAGGTTTCATATTCACAATCTGCATCTCTACCTCAGGTAACCTTGAAAAGTATATTTCAGAACAGAAAAACTGCTCTTTCATTCAGAAGTGTGATGTGGAATTGATGGTCCAGATACGTATTTTAAATCATGGAGAGATGAGACTGTAACATTTGCAACTAAAGTGACAGGATATACTCCATCTCGTTGTGAGATTTGTAGCGTATGTGACAGAAAATGATGAAACAAACATCCAAGATGGCAAGGCCAACTTTATATGATAAAATAAGACAAAATGTAAACTATATATACTCACTTTTCACCATAATTTTTGTCAAGGTGTTTTTAGATCGGCAGCTTTTACACACTAAAGATGCTGGAGAAACAGGCTATTCAGCCAAACCAATGTATGCAGCAAACTCCAAAACTTCCAATATTTGATCTACACATTATTGCAAATACATGATCCATCTTTTTAAAAATTCAATCGTTCTTATTCATTATTAGTCTTCCTTGTTTGTGAGAATCTACACTATTTCCACCAAGGTAGAACTGCAACAAACAGACTAAGCAATTCTCTTCCTATTTTCATAATCAAATATCCTTTGTGGATATCCAAAAATCTTTCAAGTTGCCGTCGCTTCATTTTATGAAGTATTTTCATTGATGCATAATGGCCACTGATGATAAACAATGGATGATCTCCACTGTGTAACCGAGTGCAAAGAAAAGTAACTGTTGCTCAGATAAGGTCCAGTCCTGCCTGGATTTCATAGACTCACTGTGCAAAATATGTAACTTCCAGCAGTGGACTAAAGCAACTGAAGTTCAGTACGGCATAAATTGCCAAATGGTACATGCCTCCCTCAAAAGTAAACTAGCAATGTTGCTAATCAAAGTTAGCTGGAAACCATTCAATTGATAACTTCTGCCCTTACTTTTTTTTGTTACTGTGCATTTCAGTTTTAATACAATTAGCTCACAATCACTTAGAATCAACAAGACAATTACAGAACATCACTAACTGAAACAAAATATCCTTAATTTTTACTTTTAAATTGTTAAGTAGAAATATTGCTCCTCTTTTTTCTATGCATGGGTCTGTTTATTTGCAAAACCATTATAACCACTTAGTTCATCTAAATGCTAGGTGTGGACTGGATGGGGAAAGGGCAAGAATCAGCACATAGAGATTGGCAGAACCTTTGAGGTACAGTGAATTCTAATTGGGGCACAGCTATATTCATGAGTGTATGTCTGAAGTAACACAAATGATCACAGTAATTTGCACATTGTGACACTTCCAAATAAAACAGATAAGAATGCATTATGAGTAAAGTTCCTTGGAAGAAAAGATACAAAGCTGCTCTTGCACACACACTATACATAAACTTTCCAATCTATTGTTCTTTTTTGATGCATTCCTCCTTAACAATTTCACAATCAAATTTTTCACTCATTAAGGATATTTTGTTTACATCACAATGATGCTGCAGTGTCCCATTACCTGTCCATGTAAAGTGCAGGTAAAATTTGAACAACATGAGCACATTTCCAGCAGCCTGTGAAAATTAGTGTCACAGAGTCATATAGCAAAGAAACAGACCCTTTGGTCCAACTAGTCAAGCCAACCATGTTCCCAAACGGAACCTGTCCCACCTGCCCGCACTTAGCCCATATCCCTCCAAACCTTTCTTATTCATGAACTTATCCAAAGATCTTTCAAACATTGCAACAGTACCTACATCCCCCACTTTGTCTGGCAGTTCATTCCACACACGCAACAGTCTGAGTGTAAAAATGTTTCACCTCATGTACTTTTAGATCTTTCTCCTTTCACCTTAAAAATATGCCTCCTAGTTTTGGATTCCCCTACCCCAGGGAAAAGACCCTTGTCATTTACCTTATCTATGTCCCTCATGATTTTATAAACCTCAATAATGTCACCCCCCAGCCTCCAACACTCCAGTTCTTTTTCATAGAATTCATAGAAACCCTACAGTGTAGAAACAGGCCCTTTGGCCCAACAAGTCCACACTGACCCTCCGGAGAGTAACCCACCCAGACCCATTCCCCCTACACTATATTTACCCTTAACTAATGCACCTAAGCTACGCATCACTGAACACCATGGGCAACATAGCATGGCCAATCCACTTAAACTGCACATCCTTGGATTGTAGGAGGATACTGGAGCACCCAGAGGAAACCCATGCAGAGACGGGGAGAATATGCAAACTCCACACAGACAGTCGCAAGTACTATATTTGTTATCTGCCTTATAATTGTTTGTCTAAAGCAATGAATTCAGATTTGGCAAAGTCCTTTCAATCAGCACTGTTAATAATACAGATACTTTTGCATAATATATCACAATTTGCTGATGGCACCAAATCATGTTGCCACATAAAAAGGGCATTTGAAATGGAAATAAAAAATATGCTATAACACAAAAAGTAATTAATCACAAGTTATCTAAAGTCATTTATAATTAAGGGTGCATCTCAAGGGCATTGCAGAATAAATCTGAGAAAGGTCATACTGCTATTACACAGAGGTTAAGTATGACATATAATATACAAAATAAGCCAACCTCTAAGAGGAGATGATTGAGTGGAAATATGGTCAATTTTTAAAATGTAAGAGAATGATTATGATATTGCAAGCATATTACAGAGAATTAGACAAAGAAATATAACAATAACAGAATGAAACATCACTTAAGATCAGAAAGATTTCCCTCAAGATTTTTTATATCGAAAAATTCAGAAAAAATAATGGCTACGCATAGAAAATTTCAATTAAGGCAGTCAAAGACTTGCTGATTAACACCTCTTTAAAGGATTTGGAGGTTCTGGTTAGAATGGAATCAAAATGAAGGATAAATTGAAATGATGGTGGGAGGAAACCGGAGCACCCGGAGGAAACCCACGCAGGCACGTTCTCCCCGTGTCCGCGTGGGTTTCCTCCGGGTGCTCCGGTTTCCTCCCACCATCCAAAGATGTGCAGGGTCAGGTGAATTGGCCATACTAAATTGCCTGTAGTGTTAGGTAAGGGGTAAATGTAGGGGTATGGGTGGGTTTTGCTTTGGCGAGTCGGTGTGGACTTGTTGGGCCGAAGGGCCTGTTTCCACACTGTAATCTAATCTAATCTAAATCTAAATCTAAATGATTCAATACCACTATGACAGACTTGTCAAGGATGTATAATATATCATTAATAATAGTAATAAGGTAACAAGTGCTTGCATTTTGCCCTTGAGCCTTTCGGAGCAGACCGTGTGCAAAGCCTTTTCTTTAATGCGTTGGGTGGATTCCATGAGGTGGTGTGCTGGGTTAAATGGTGTTCATCCCCCGTCTTTCCTATGTCCTTAACATAATGTCCCACATAACTGAGAATTTGTCCTGGAAAATTCCTATGAAATATTGCAGTATAGATGCAAGGTCTAAGTTATCAGGGAAGAATGTACAGAAGAAAAACATACAGCATGACACAACCAGTACCACCACTTCGACAATCAATGGGATTACCTGAGTGAGTGATTCCTGATAAGGTCTGGCTGGCGCTCTTGAAGAATTTCAAAGATGTTTGGTTGACGCAGAAATGCTACAATTTTATCATTGTAAGCTGAAAACAACAGAATATCTTATCAAGACAGGGATTAGATAATAGAGAATGCTGAACTAATCAACACATTGGGGCTGTTGAAATGATCAAACAATTAGAGATTGATCTATATGATTTGCTTAAAAGTAAAATTACAACTTCATTGAATCATATTATCTGAAGGCACGTGAACAAAATTAAGATGTATGTGATGTCGAATGGCGTCCCCCTCTCCCTTTAGTTTTCTCTGCTTGTCCACACATGGTTTTCTCAGTGAAAGGGAGAATTGGCTTTCGCTGGAGAGAACATCTGCATTGTGAAGGGAAAACAAGGCTGCACAAAGGAAATGCTTCCTTTAATGCTCTGGTCCATATGTAAAATTCACCACGTGGGAATGAAGATAGAAACTACTGTCCTACTATTCTGTGTTACCTATAATACTGAGTGAGTATTCTGTGCAGTTTGCCAAGAAAATTCATGGGCCTGATAGTAGGAATTGGAGACAATTAGTCAATTAGTTACATTCCATTTCATCCAAAAACAAGCGAAGCACAAACAAGTTGGTTGTCATTTAACCCAAATATTTTATAACTAATTTCATAGAACAAAACGTAATTAAAGAGATTTTGAATTATTCTTAAAGTACCTGCAAAAAGATCATAACCATAAAGATTATGCAGTAGACTTATCCAGAATGCAACTACTGAAGCCAATATTTCCTATTTAATGACTAGGATTAGCATTTGAATTTGCTGGACTATCAAACATTGGAGCAGGCCATTTGATAAGATCATGGCTTATCTGATAACCAACCCCACCTTCCAGCCTTATTCCCAAAACAACTGATTCCTTTACAGTATCTCAGCCTTGAATAAACCTAATGACCCAGCCTCAACACTTGTCTGAAGTAAAGAAGTCCACAAATTCACTAACCTGATTGAAACTTACAGAATACTGAGAGGCCTGGATAGAGTGGATGTGAATAAGATGTTTGTTTCTGCTAGTAGGAGAGACTAGGACCCGACAGCCTCAGAGTGAAGGGACGAACCTTTAGAACTGAGATGAGGAGGAATTTCTTCAGCCAGTAATCTGTGGAATTCATTGCTGCAGAGGGCTGTGGAAGCCAAGTCATTGAGTGTATTTAAGACAGAGATAGATAGGTTCTTGATTAGTAAGGGGATCAAAGGTTATAGGGAGAAGACAGGAGAATGGGGTTGAGAAGCATATCAGACATGATTGAATGGTGGAGTAGAATTGATGGGCTAAATGGTCTAATTCTGCTCCTATATTTTATGGTTTTATGACCTAACATCTGATAGGAAAAAAAACTCCTAATTTCAATCTTAAATGGGCACCCACTTATTCCAAGATTATGTCCTCTCATCCCAAACTGTCCCACAAGGGGAAACAACCTCTCCCCATCTATCCTGCCAAGCACCTAAGAATCTTACGTGCTTTTCCTCTCATTCTTCAAAATCTAATTATTGTAATCACAATCTACTCAACCTTTCCTCATAAGACGATTTCTCCATACCCGGAACTAAACCTAATGAACCTTCTTCAGACTGCCTCCAATTCCTGTACCTCTTTCTTGAGAGCAGAACCCAAAACTGTTCATATTATTCCAGATGTGGTCTAACTAGAGTCTTGTATAGTTTGAGCAAGGCCACCCCATTTTTAAATTCCAGTCCATTTTAAATAAGGAAGTGTATTCTGACTCTTAGTTCCCTGATTGACTGAGCATGTGCAAGCCTCCTGAGCCACACATGTACAGAGGTTCGGCAGTGTGCGTGAGTATGGGTATGGCAGTGAATGTACGTGAGACGCTCTGATGAAGAGTTATCAGAACTCAAAATGTTAGCTTGCTTTCTTTCCATGGATGCTGCCTGATCTGTTGTGATCTTCAGCATTGTTTGTTTTTAATGCATGTAAGACATTGTGTATGTGTGAGAGTGTGTTGTGTCAGAATGTGTGAGAGACTGAGTGGCAGCTAGCCCAGTTATAATAGTTTACATACGGACAGTTTTCATGAAACTAATTTGAGAATGCATGTGCAATCATCTCCCTGGAGTGTACTGCACATGATCCTCAGTGTCAGTAAACACAGTCTTTAAATAAAGGCCAACATCCCATTTGCCTTCCCTTTTACCTGCTGAACTCAAACACTAGCTTTTGGTGATTCATGCCTGAGGGTCCCCAAATGTCTATGTGTTGTAGCTCTCTTAAGCGTTTTTCCATTGAAATAACATTCAGCTCTTCTATTCCTCCTGCCAAAGTGCACAACCTCACATAGGCTTGTTTAGTCACAACTTATTCAACAAAAATATCAAAAGTATAAGCAAATGCTGAAAACAACGAAGAGTAAAATTTTTGTATATAGGTACTTGGAGATATTGCCTACAAATCATGATTTGCAATATGATCTTCAGCTTTTTTTGGTTTGGAAGACATGGCTTGTTAGAATTTGTGGATATAGAAAAATCAGGAAACTGAAGAGCCAGCAGTATTCTGAAAGCTGCCTGCAATCACTTGAGAATAAGTAATATGTAACCAAATTTTATTGGGGTCTAAGTGACGTGTGGCAAAATTGGATGACAAATGCAGCAAGACCCGACTCGATATCTGGAGCAACGTGCATCATCTTTAATGTTCTTCACACGCTGCATGGTGAGATGCTCACCAGGTAGCAGTGAGATGCTCACCAGGTAGCAGTGAGATACCGTTTGACGAGGATTCATTCCAAGGATTAGAGTTAGCAATGCCAAAATCTGGTTTCCAGCATCTGCAGTCATTGTTTTTACCTAATGCTTGTTAAGTGCCTTGTTAATATCCTAACTCATTAAAATTCAGCCTCCCATCTTACCAAACTCAATAAACAAATTTGATGTCAGGAAAGCATGACGAGGAAACCAGTGTGTGTATCTGGCAGATTCAGCTCGCCATGTTCCCGGAATGATTTCTGTGATGCCTACAACCAAATTGCAGGCCATGATCCACAGGTACCCACCGCATACCACCCACCCTCCATGAACACTGCCATCCATTTTCTGCCAACTCATCAGAAACAGCCTGGCACTACTCTGATGCACTGGCACTGTGCTCTGGAAGGACAGGCTTGCACAGTTTGAATCCTGCCAAGTCAGATGGTGGAATTTGAATTCAATTAAAATCTGAAAATAAGAGTCTGAAAATGACCATGAATCCATTGTTGATTAATCAGGAAAAAAATCTGGCTCACTAATGTCCTTTAGGGAAGAAAACGGTCATCCTTACCTGGACTGGCCGACATGTGATTGCAGGCACACAGCAATGTGGTTGACTCTTAACTGTCCTCTGGAAAATTAGGGATGAGCAATAAATGCTGCCTAGTGAGCAACACGCTTATCCAATGCAGGAATCAAAAAGGAGAGGACATGGTAAATGACTTACCCTGTGAGGGAGGTTCTGTCACTTTCACTCAACTTTGAGGCTTTTAAAGAGAAAAAACACTGGCCAGAGACCCCATGTGATGTACAGTACACAGGTACACAGGCTGCCTCCTCCCTGGACATCCTACAGCATTGAGCCTCTCTGGGTCTCACCTCCCTATCACAGCCACTGCAGGACAACTCTTTAACACCTACATCTTCACACATGGAGAGGACTGAATAACAGGGATGTGGAACGAGGAGGGTTAAAAGTGTCAGTCTGACCCAGTGCAATGTACACACCTTGGTCCTCTTGCTTCTAGATGGTGCTGTGGGTTCTCAGTGCACACCTCCATCCAGTGAGCCTGGTCTGTGGCCATGAGAAGCTGTCTGGTGATGTGCAAGTGTGTTTATCTTGCATCTCACATCCCTGACGGCCTCTCCTGTTCCTCCTTCGACATTTTGACAAAGTCCCTGATTGCCAACACCACAGGTTCTTCTCTTGGCTGGAGCTGAGCAGGTGCCAGGTTTCCGACAGCCCTCCATGTGCTAGGGACTGGGGTATTTCTTCCTCAGCCAGCTGCAGAGCTGGTGTAGTGAGGTGTTCTCCAGACTGTGTACCCACACTGTTTCTGCCTCGCATTCCTCCCGAGGTGCCAGTCTATGGGCTGGTGGGGGTGCAGGAGGCAGGCTTGCTGATGCTTTCTCTGAGGCGTCAGTACAGTTGTGCTCAGAGGTCCAGGAGAGTGCTTCTGGGGGAGATGAGCATTTTTCTGTCGAGGTGGTGGGGAGGCTAGCATAACCTGCAGCACACCAGAGAGACGAGGCATCATAGCCGGTGTGCAGTGATTGAGAGTAACACTGGTGTTCATGGAACAGTGGCAGTGGAATGAAGAAAGGTACTGATGTGTTTGGCAGGACATGGATGTTTCAGTTTCTCTGCAGGACAGGTCCATTTTTCTCATGAGGGTCACGATTCACTCGTTGCAGGAGGTAAGGACTCAGAGGGCAGGAACCCTTGTGAGCTCTCTCTGCCGTGTTACAGGCCGCCTTCTCTTGGAACAGGAGGAAGATGGATAATGAGTGAGATAACAGTGAGTGACACAATGCTCAAGCTGGTGTAAATGGTAGAAAGGTGGTGAGGTGATCAAGGAAATGATTAGGCAGCATAGAGGCCTTGAAGAGTTAATGGTGCGGGAGGTTGAGGAGGGAAGAAGAGCGATTGAGGTAAGGTGTTCCATGTAATAGTGAGAGTTGGTGGGAGGTGAGTACAATAACATAAACATAGTGAATGTGTGCAGTCAGAAAGCAGAGTCACACTTAAACTGGCAGAGTGGGCAAGGTCACTGACCTTCTTGCAACCTTGCTGCCCGTTCCTCCCCACCCTGGAGACAACAGTAACCCTGGTGGTGACCTCAGATCAGGCTGGCAGGGTCTGGGGGCATAGCCTCCTCTGCTACTCCTCCAGCAAAAGGAGGCCTCTTCTCTGGACCACCCCATTCACCAGGACACCACAGTCCTGTTGGGGAAATGATGCACCACTTTCCCCTTCAACTCCGTCCTTGACTGAGCAGGGCAGCTTTGGTATGCCAGTGATCACCCAGGTTCACCGTGGAGTGGGGCTTTTTAAGATGGCACAAAAACAGGGAATGTCAATCTCTTAGCAAATGCCCACCGTGTGGTGAAAATTAAATGTGAGAGATGTCATAGAGACAGCGGACATTGTTAGTGCAGGGAGTTGGATAAGAGACAGCAAGAAAACTCGCTTGGCCTTGTCGTGACAAATCTTCCAAAACATTCAAGTGCAACACTGATTTAACCACACAATATAAAATTCAGCCGACAGATTACACTTCAATGAAGTACTGCATACAAAGAGCACCAAAAGCAGGGATTTGGTGAATGAGGGGGAATCATTTGCTGTGAGGGACAAGGTGTTTGTTTGGTTTTTTATAAAAAGGGGCATGGTCCATATGATAACTTCAATTTTAAGACCTAAGTCAATTGCAATCAAAATCCAAGTTTGAAAGAGCCAATCCAATAATTTACTGGTCCTGATCAGTTACAAACCCATTCCAGGTACAAGTATGTTTTTACAAGCTTCACAGAATCTATTAACTTTATCATAACAAGTACAAAAGAAAAGGTACTTAATAAAAACAGTGACTTCTCAGTCAATCCATTTTGGAATGACAGTTCATGACACTGGTTGACTGGGCACATATATTTTTTCTCATACAGCATGGAGACAGGCCTTTCGGCTCAAACTGGTCCATGAGGACCAAAATGTCCATCAATGCGAGGCCCACTTCCCTGCGTTTGGCCCATATCCATTTAAACCTTTCCTCTCCATGTACTTGTCCAAATGCCTTTTAAATGTTTTTAAAGTACCCACCTCAACCACTTCCGCTGGCAGCTCATTCCATATGCGTACCACCTTCTGTGTCAAAAAAGTTGCCCTTTGGGTTCCCTTTTATTCTTTTCCCTCTAACCTTAAACTGATACCCTCTAGTCCTCAATTCCCCAACCCTGGAAAAAAGACTGAGTGCATTCACCTTGTCCATGCCTGTCATGATCTTATATACTTCTATAAGATCCCTCTTCAGTCTCCTGTGCTCAAAGAACAAAAGTCCTAGCTTGTCCAACCTCTCCCTACAACTCAGACCGCGGGGTCCTGGCAACATCATTGTAAATGTCTTCTGCAGTCTTTCCAGTTTAATAACATCCTTCCTATAACAAGGTGACCAAAACTGAAAACAGTACTCCAAGTGCAGCCTCACCAATGTCCTGTATAACTGCAATATAACATCCCAACTTATATACTCGATGCCCTGACTGATGAAAGACAGTGTGCCAAAAGCCTTCATCACTGCCCTATCAACCTGTGACTCCACTTTCAGAGAACCATACACCTGAAGTCCTTAAAACCCTACCATTCACCACAAAACTTCTGCCTTGATTTGACTTTCCAAAATGCAAGACCTCACACTTATCTATATAAAACTCCATTTGCCATTTCTTGGTCCACTCCCCAGCTGAGCAAGGTCCTGTTGCAATTTCTGAGAACCTTCCCCACTGTCCATAATACCCTCTATTTTAGTCTCTTGCTGTCTTCCATTGCCTGAAGTTCTCCTTCTGCCTTCAGCCTTTTCCTGTGCACCACAACATTCAGAATCATTTCTTATTATCCCTTGCTGTCCATTAAACTGTGTACATGATCAGTGACATCCTGAATTCTAATCGGCTTGTCAACATTTGGATAGCACTTGATCAGTTTCAGATTGGCTAAACTGTGTATACCCTAACCCCCAGTATATCCCCAATATTCAAACTAATACATCTGAATATTCTGAAAAACCTCAAGATGTTTTACTTAAAATAACTGTTATTGCATGAGCTCACTTGACTCTGGTGTCTAAAATAAATTCAAGCTGAAAGTAACCATACAAACTAATATACATAGGTCTTCAAGTTACAAAAAATTGGAATATAGTTGTGTCTTTGATATAAAAGTCTTTTATCTCAAAAGAATTTTCAGATTTGTTAACCTGAGCTATAAAAGCAATCATAAAACCATAGATGTTTGACCTTATTATAAACTCTAGCAGTTGACCATTGTTCCTTACAGAAACTCCTCACATGCTTAATGAAGTCAACATTATTAACTCTCGAAAAAGAATTCAATCCTACAGGTTTGAGACAGGAAGTGAGAGACAGTGATGCCTGAAAGGTGAAACATTAATGAGGTGAGCAAATAGGTGATTGGTTGCTGAATTTTACTTATTTTTTTCTGAATAGGACTGGGATTAGGGAAATAAATAGTGTAACATGTATAACTTATTACATCAACAAATAATCATTGGGTGACCTTTCAAAATTTGAAAACCTAGTTTGCAAAACAAAATACAAAGACAAAGCACAGCACACGATGTATTTCAACTATAGTGTGTGAGATCACAAACATCAATATAATCCACAGCAACTGCATGTGCAGCACAAGAAATTTGGTTGAGAGTTCATGAGGAGGAGTCTGAGTTTTAGGCACAGGTAGAGAGAGAATTACTGGGAGTCTTTGTTCCAAGAGACAGACTCCTTAGTTCAGATTTGGTTTGTGGGTGGGGGCAGGGAGAAAGGAGAAGGGTGAGGAAAGGTTGAACATCCAGAAGGTAACACTGAAAGCTTGTTAGCTTCTGGACTTGTTCAATGGGTTGAAGGTTCTTAGCTGATGGGAGCATTCACTGCTCTATGTCTCAGGATAATACCCTGACCAATCAGAGTCAACCTGCCTGGTTTAAAAATTTAAACAAAGCCTGGCAGCAGACTGGCAATTATTAATTTTTATATTCTTGATTTGAATTTATTGTTATGTGTACCGAGGCTCAGTGAAAAGCTTTGTCTTGTCCTCTTCAGGGCAATGCCTATTTCAATCAGATTCCACTTGCCAGTCAATCAGCACACTCCTCTTGTATAGTTTGCACCCTAAGTTGGTGTTCATATGAATTGTTTTGATGAGTGCAAGATAGAAAGCTACACCAAAACATGGTCTTTGTGAACAGTACTCAAGTTCTGTATAACTAAATGATTATTTGAAAGCCATTACGCTTGATGTGGTGGCCAACATAAGTTACCTGCTATAAAATACAATGGTTTACAATGGCAAGGGCAATAACAAATCCACCTTGTCAGCTGAGTTTCAGAAAAAAACCCAAAACCCCAGTCATGGAACTGAATTTGCTAAGCTTTGAACAAATTTAATTAAGTAGGTTTGACTTCTATAGTCAGTCTGCACATAACACCAGAACAGAACATAGCAAAAGAACCTTCATGCTCAGCTAACACCAGTCTCTATTTACAATTTCTCTCAAAAGTCTTTTTTTCTGGAATTTCACCCCATTATTTCACCTTTGATGAGCACCAATTCCCAGTTTACAAATGGTCACTGTCACCTGCAACTCACTGCATCTGAGATCCTGTGAAAGTTCTTACTCTGCAATTGAAAGAACATCTACTGGACAGTTACTTATTGGACTCCCTAATTCACATGAACAAAGATGTCTTTGATTTTTAGCTAATTTGCAATTTTTTTTCCCTTTATTCCTTGGATACACGTGAAAACGTATGTGTGTTGTGAACTATTCCCCCAAGCTTTGAACACACAAAAAAACCTTGCTTTGTTTTAAACCTAAAGGATTTGCTGCAGGTGTTAAAAAGAAGCATATTTAATGTCTTGAGTCCAATGTGACTCTTTTTTTCAGTTCTCAGGTGAGTGAATGGATGTGTGGGCGAATATGGGTTAATAGTTGAGCATTTAGTTCCTTGATGTACAAAGCATGATGGGAGAGAATGCTACCATATGAATTCCAGAGAGGCCAACTCTGAATACAAGCCACCAGAGACAAACCAAGATTCATGTTAGTTAAACCCACCTCTTTGGCTCAAAACTGGCCCCAAAGAGTGGGGGGTGGGGGGAACTTGAGGCTCTGTCAAAAGGGGAAAAGTGATTTATTGGTTAGCTCTGCTGATATGCAGTTTTTGGTTGATAGTTTTACTAACTACTCATTAAAACTGTAAATTTATTGCTTTAAATTTTTTTCTAAAACTCATGTTGATTGTTCTGGCAGTCTTTATCTTTTTGAAATTTCTTTAGTGGCCCCCCTAAGGGAGAGAAGAAAAGAATGTGCCACTGCATGCAAAAACACTGGATAACCCTGATGTCAAAGATATATAAGAACTATACAAGAAAGGACATCATAGTGTTGGGGTTTAATATACTATCAATAGTAGAGGATTGACTAACTAACTAGTAGTTGAGATAAATGGATTATCTTCAAGGTGGCATTCTATAACTAGTGGGTACCAAAGGATTCAGTGCTGGGATCTCAACAGTTGCCAATCTATATTCCAGACTTTGATAATGGGATAGAGTACAATGTAACCAAATTTGATGACAAGGCAAGATTGTTGGAAAAGCGGGTTGTGAGGATGACACAAAAATTCTGAGTGGGCAACAATGGTGCATCAAATATAATGTGGAAAATATGAGGTTATCATTCTTTGATCAGAAGAATAACAAATCACACTATTATTTATATCGAATAAATAAATACAGAACGCTTCATTGCAATCACAGGGATCTGAATGTCCTCGTATCTTAATTATAAAATAATAGCATCCAGGTACAGCAATCAATTTAGAAGGCAAACTGAATGTCATCCTTTATTGGAAAGAAGATGGAGTATAAAAGTAAGGTAGTCTTACTCCAACTATATAGAGTATTGGTTAGATCACATGAAGAGTATACAGTTTTGATCTTCTCATTTCAGAGGAGACATAATCGCATTGGAGGCAGTTCAAAACAAGTTGTGTAGATTGATTCCTGGAAGATGACATTCAAGGAAAGGTTGAGCAGGTTAGGTCTGTGCTCAATGGAATTTAGAAGAACAAGAAGTAATCTTATTGAAATGTAAAAGATTCTTAAGGGACTTGACAGGTTAGAAGTTGAAAGGACCTTGTGTTGGCATTTTGGTCTACAAGGGTGGGAAGGGGTATAGAAAGCAGGCAAAAAAAGTGGAATTAATGTCATATGTTCACACTGAATGGCGGTGTAGACAGGAAGGACCAAATGGCTTATCCCTGTCAATTCTTATTTTCTTAGAATTCCATTTAATTTAATCAGGAGAAATATTCCCATTTCCTAATGAGACAGTAAGTAATTGAAACAAACCAACATTGTCAACTACACACAAATGGATTATTCGCTGACAAACAGCAGGAAAAATATCTGTTTCAATTATACAGGACCTTTAAAGAACACATAAAATAGTTTTAATAAAATTACATGTATTGTGTAAAGTGGCAAATAATTGTGGGTGAGACTGAAGATTTTAAATTAATCTTAGAATTCAATTTTACGCTGCTTAATCCCATGTTCTTGTTGTCAAGAAGTTGCTGTAACCTTCCCAGGCATTTTGCTGCCACCAGGTGGTGGGGAGCAGCAACTGTTGTGGGGAACAGCAGAATTTCTGGAGAAACTGTAAATACAATTAAAACATATGCTAAAAATAGAGCTAACCACAGAGTCATAGAGATGTACTGTATGGAAATAGACCCTTCGGTCCAACTCGTTCATGCCGACCAGATTCCTAGCCCAATCTAGTCCCATTTGCCAGCATTTGGCCCATATCCCTCTAAACCCTTCCTCTTTATATAGCCATCCAGATGCCTGTTAAATGTTGTAATTGTACTAGCCTCCATTACTTCCTTTAGCAGCTCATTCCACACACACACACACACACACACAGACACACACACACACAGACACAGACACAGACACACACAGACACAGACACACAGACACCACCCTCTGCGTGAAAATGTTGCCCCTTAGGTCTCTTTTATATCTTTCCCCTCTCACCCTAAACCTATGCCCCTTAGTTCTGGACTCCACCCCTGCCCCAGGGAAAAGACCTTGTCTATTTATCCTATACATGCCCCACATGATTTTATAAACTTCTATAAGGTCACCCCTCAGCCTCCAATGCTTTAGGGAAAACAGCCGCAGCCTATTCAGTCTCTCCCTATAGCTCAAATCCTCCAATCATAGCAACATCCTTGTAAATCTTTTCTGATCCCTTTCAAGTTTCACAACATCCTTCAGATAGGAAAGAGACCAGAATTGCATGCAATATTCCAGCAGTGGCCAAACCAATGTCCTGTACAGCCACAACATGACTTCCCAACTCCTGTACTCAATACTCTGACCAATAAAGGAAAGCATACCAAACGCCTTCTTCACTATCCTATCTACCTGTGACTCTACTTTCAAGGAACTATGAACCTACACTCCAAGGTCTCTTGTCTCCAAAGGGAATGCTTTACATTACTTTGCAATGGCATGTATTTGTGTCAAATATGTTTAAATAAAATTAATAAAATTTACATTTCACATTTTAACACATACTAAAGTAAGTTATTCAAAAACATTTGGATTATGTTTCTTGCTTAGATACTTGACGTTGAGTTCAGGTTCATTCCTGTAGTACTTAAACCCATCAAACGTACAACTTTAGTCCATGTAAACAGAAAATTTAACATACCCACTGGCACCAAGTCTTGATTGTGGTTTCGATTAATGGTGCCAAATGTGCTAGACGGTCTGGGAATAACTGGGGGGCCTACATGACGAGAATCATCTGCCACCTAGTAGAAATAATAAAGTTCTTTAATAGTTGAGCAAAATTATGCATAACAGAAATTCCAATTGCCATTTTCACAATTAGCTCAATATATTATAATGTCCTGAATGCACACTTTCAGTTTTCACAGGTTAAAATACAAAGTACTTTACAGTTTCTCCTCCTTTCCTTGGCTATCTTGTACTATACGAACCCTAACAGAAAGTGGGAAATCAACCAAAAGGAGATGACCATGATAGGTCAAGAGTGACTTCACTTCTATTAACCTTCCTTTTAATGGGGTATCTTGCTCTTCATGAAGTATCTTCCCATAATGTTAAGGGAAAGATTTGTATCTTATTTCATGATTGTGTGTCTTGAGCCTGTGGAGACGGTGAGGACTACAGATGCTGGAGAGTCAGAGTAGATAAGTGGAAAAAGCACAGCGGGTCAGGAGCAGAGAGTCAACATTTCGGGCAAGACCCTTCAATGTCCTCTCACCACACTACTCAGCTCAGTTTGGCATCGAAATATCAAGCAGCAGCCCTAATTCAATGTCTTATTTAGTTTAGAAACAATTACAGACCTAGAAGCTTAAATGAAAAAGTGATTTATCCAGATGGATATATGAATCATTTAAATCTGCTAAAATAAAGCTAGGTGCCTCATCTCAGGTAAATTCTTCCTCATTATTCATCACCTTGCATCTTCTTATGTAATTCAGATGAATCTAATAACATTCAATTATACAAAATACAATTCTAGCAATAGTCTCAATTGTCCTAATCATAAGGCTATTTTTGCCTATTGAGAAAGGCTATACCATGGAAACTGATACCTACCTCACCGGCACTGTGGCTACGCTGTCTTTGCAAGTGCTGTCGATGAACTAATGCGATCGAGGGTCTAGCAGTCTGAAGAGGAAGGCGTGGATCAATGAAAGTGGTGCTACGGGAATTGTGATCAACAAAAAAGGGCTGGAAAAGGGACAAAGTAAATCAACAACAGGTTACACAAAATACTTCAACCTGTGCACACTTCTGTTTTAAAAAGTTTTAGTTTTAATTTTAAATGTCACATCAATCGTACTACTGGAACATAGAAGAATCGCGCTGTTTGTAAAGCATTTTCAAAATTTAATTGGGTAACCTATATGCAATGGACTTTCAACAACTAACTTTGTCAGTGATAAAAGGAGCACACTCCAAATTCATTAAAATTCAATCAAACTCATGAAATTTTCCTCATATCCAAAGGAGATCTTCTGAGGTAAGAAATAAACATAATTAAAATGATTTACAATGTGTATGAACAGCTGCAAGGAAGCCTTAACTATGATGTTGATATGAATTAAAGTTCAACTAATTTTATTTGAAGTCTCAAATATAGTATATTAATAATTAATATATCCTCATCAAAGTGATTAATTTCAAGGTGTAATCTAAAGGCCCATCATTTTACTATATTGTACTAAAACATGATAGACTGTTTTAATTTATTTAAGATTGATGACAATTCACCAAGTAAACCTGCAGATTGTAAAATCTAGTTACCAGAGTTCATTTGACATTTCATTTTGTGGACTGTTGAACAGAGCAACTACTGCTAGAGAATAGCTTGATATCAATCACTAGTTTAGACTAAATGGTTGTAAGGATACTATGTATAATGTGGGTTAATGTGATTCATAGGAACCAGATCCCGACCTTGAATTTGCTCAGCATTCTAGGTCCAGGCTTGTAAACACTTAAATAAAATCAAAGAACTGTGAATGCTGGGAATCTGAAGCAAAAACAAAGTGCTGGAGAAACTCAGAAGGTCTAGCAGCATCTGTAGAGAGGGAGACAGAGTTAACTTTTTGAGTTCGGTGATCTTTCGTTCCGTTTTTGTTTTAAGCACTTTGTGTCTGGACCACTGTAGAGATGAAAGAATCTGAGTTGAGTAGAGAAGGCAATAAACTTTTTATCATGGATAGGAATCAGACGCATGCAGTTCTCAGTTACCAAATCAATAAAGTGAAGGGCACACATTCTAAATTCTGAAAATTCAATACAAATACACTTCAATCAAATATAAAATACACTCAAATATAAAAAGAGTCTTGCATTCATAAAGTTATTTTTACCAACAGCACTTTACAGCAAATATTTCTGAAGCATGATCATTGCTATAATGTAGATTTATGTAACTTTTTTTGTACTGATTGTGATCAACAGATATTTCAAGTCTAAAATGACTTGTTTATTATATAGGTCGGTGGAGGATTCCTCTATTCAAAAAAAATCAAGCTTAATCTTAAAATGCATGGTGTTAAAAAGTCACAGATTGATCATATACTGTTATTGTGTGTACGTGTGTCAAGTCAGATTTTATCTTCCATGTTGGGATCCAACTCACCTTTCCCTGATGGTCATGCTTCATTTCCCAACCTCTTGGGAGTTCCAGCTGTTTATTAGCAAATAAGTTCAGGAATAAAACTAGGTCTCGATTATGCTGATAGCGCTCAAAATTATGGGCATCCCGTCTCACTTTGGTGATCATGTGTTTCAAGCATGTATTGCTTGTAAACATTCGATAGGCACACTGTCAAAAACAATTCAAAATTGACAACAGTGATCACCATTATATGAGACTTTATTATCTCCAAAACAAGGTCAGTTTATTACTTATGAGCAGTAATGTTGCAAACATAATATGCAATTAAATATTTTTAAAATCTTCACAACCTTTCATACAATCACACACAACTCAAATCCTGTAGTGCTTGTAAAATTAGAAATAAAATACTCCATAAAATATTTGATCATATTATCTCTATATTTCATTGATATCCCTCAAACATGGTCATACCCAATCATTCTCCCAGCTCCTACTTAAAAGGAGCTGATCAATAGAGCATAAATTACTTTAACAAGAGTCAATACAACCTTAATATTGCCCTAGAAAGAATAATCCCTAGATTTTGCTCATCTTGTCATTTCAAATCTACACATTATTTTGTGATTGAACAAGTTAAACAATCATTCTCAATATCTAATATTCACAACGTAGGAGCGAGCCCAGTGATAGTATTGGTGGACTGTTAATCCAAAGACCCAGGTAATGTTCTGGGGATTCAGGTTCAAATCCCACCATGGCAGATGGTGGGATTTCAATTCAATTTTAAAAACCTATAATTAAGATCTAATGATGACCATGAATCAATTGTCAGGAAAAACCCATCTGGCTCACTACTGTCATCTGTACCTGGTCTGGTCTACATGTAACTGCATACTCATGGCAAATAGAGATGGGCAATAAACGTTGATCAAGTTAGAAAAGCCAATGCATTTGTTAAAAATCATGATATTTCAAATTTATTTTCTGCAATGAAAATAAGTTCAAGTATTTGGGCATCTTCTGATCTGTCATTCTTGTTGCTTTTATCTGAACCCTTCGTATGCATCAATATATTATTCTGCAAATCGTACCGCAAATACAGCCTTACCAATGAATTATATCCAGTTAAAATCACATTTTTAAAAGGCAGAAATCCATAAGACATTTGTCATTTTAGATAAAATAATTGGCATCCATTTTAACTTGTGACAACTATCCATTGTACCTACATTTTGTTATGACCAGATCTTTGGTGGGATTCCCCAATTTGTTCTGGCACCAGATGGGAATGTCTGTATCTCGGGTGAGGAGGAATTAACTGGCATCCTTTCTTTACCTACTCACTCCATCAGTTGGTTGCAAAAAGGTTAATTTAAAAATAATCCCTTGCCTTGTAGATAATTTTTTTCTAGACCAAAATAAACTAACTTTTTCAAAAGGAGCCAAGCCAGGCTTTTTTGATTAAAAAAAGGTGAATTTATTAATTACTAAACACAAAAATAATTAGTAACACAATGTACCACAGATTAGAAAAATGAGATGCATCTAAAATGATAGAAGTTAAGAAACAAAAACATTGATCAGTCTTTGAATTGCTCACACAGAACATATAACTGAATGCTGGAGGCCTTGCAGTGTGGTAACGTTGATGTTGGTACTGAACAGTCAGCTTCATGATTTTTAGATTTGCAGATTGGCTGTGATTCTGTAGTTAAAATGTTTTTCAAAATGGATCGAATTCCAGCATTCGTGGTTCACTGTCTTTAAAAAAACACTTCATATTTCCTGTGGACTGGTTTGCAGCATTCACATATGGAGAGGGTCTTCACTTCCAACATAAGGCGACCAGGAGACAGTCCTTCACTTGTGACCATCACTATTCACTAGTGCTATAACATAGGGTGGTACACAGGATAGCATTCAGTGCCACTAGTCTCCTGCAGCAGAGTTGAAACTGGCTTTTTAAATCGCTGTCCTTGTGTATTCCTGACAAATATACCTGCAAGAGATGGCTTTTTGCTGAGGGGATATATGGTCAGCAGCCCCCCTCCCACGCCCCAATTATCTGTTCTTATTAAGTGTTTCCCTATTTAAACGTTTCCTGACAATTTACATGTACCACATTCCATTGGTATCACATAAGAGTTTCCCAGTCACGCAGTGAATTTAGTGTCGAGTGTGTGGTGCTGGTAAAGCACAGCCGGTAAGGCAGCATCCAAGGAGCAGGAGAGTCGACGTTTTTGGGCAATGCCTGATGAAGAGCTTTTGCTTGAAACGCGACTCTCCTGCTCTTTGGATGCTGCCTGACCTGCTGTGCTTTTCCAGTTCCACACTCTCGACTCTAATCTCCAGCAGCTGCAGTCCTCACTTTCGCCAAGCAGTGAATTTAGTCCATTATCATTTTTTTTCTGCAGCAGTGTTCCTTTTAAATACAGCACATTTTAGAAATAAAAGTTTTAAAATGTCGACAAGTATCTTGGGGTTCTGATCCAACGTCATCACAATTTTACTTTCAATGAACTAACGTGCATTATTTTGCTGTGATCCACACAATCCATCAGCAATTTTCTACGTCAATTTTCTCTGAACATCGTTAGTATTTCTCATATTCACAAAGTGGCCACATGGTTCACTGTCTTTAATATAAGTAGCCTGCTTTATGTCACATGATATATTACAGTGTATAGCAGTATTAAAACCCTCAGAAGTACAGTCACCTCCATGCATTCTTTTCAATTATCACCACTGTGTGGTTCTGCTCAGGAAAAATAGATTAGCGGCCTTTTTCTTCAGAGGCTTCAATATGACGTATTTCTCAACTTCTTAACTACTGTAACAAGATGTTATTTAGATCTGTATGTAGTATATTTCACTGCTCTCTTTACATGCTTATTCCAGACTAGTTTTTTCTCTCTGACTGATTTCAAAGTTATGTGATCAGTTCCACCATGACTTACTTGAATCTCACTATACCACAGGAGCCACTGTCCAGTTTGCCCCCACTGAACCCAGCAGCCCTGCCACTGAAAGATGCTCTGCTAGTGAGAAAAAGCCAATGAAAAAACGTCCTACTGAAGACTGAAGCTGACATATTGAAGGCCTGTCGGAAAAGAAAGTTATAAGCAACGCAGAAGGAAGATCTTGGCTGGCTCCAGTTCAGTGATAACTCTCCTTTAAGATATTCAGGAAAGGAGAATTCCTCTTCCCTCGGAACAGGGCGAGGAGGTTGCATCATCTCACCATGCCTAAGTAGAGCAAGCAAAGGAGGTCTGCAGCTGTAGGGTCATCCAGGCACAAGTGCTTCAATGCTCTTACCTTCTCCTTCTTGGTAAGTACTTCATGTTTCACTTCCTTTGGAGGTTTATAAATGGCAACATGCCAGGGTGAGTTAGGTGAAAAGGGAGAACCCAGCCACTGGTGACAATGGGGTCAGGCTCCACCTTGATGAGGGAATGGCTCCACCTTGGTGATCGGGCACTCATCTGTCCGTGTTTCCTGCAGCAAGGTTATTTCAGAGTGGCTGCATGCAGGAGGCATTCAGTGTTCCCATCCTGGGCCCCTAAGCTGCCACCAGTACCAGTTTCGTCGCTACAGTTATCAAATGGCTAACATTGTTAGACTTATTCCGACAGGAATAAATACAGGGTACAGAGCAAAAGAAAAGATGCAGCCTGGCAGCAGTGTGCCTCTGTTACCATCCTGGCATCTAAAAAAGTGGAGGCTCTGGAAGTTTCATCATTGGCAGTGAGGCAGAGACATCGCTGCAAGAGTGAGCTGCCTCATGGCTGGGCACAAAGAAGTCTTTGCTGAACACAAGGGACAATTTCATCTATTTGGTTGCTCGCACAGCTCAGCCACAAGAACACGGTGGTACGGAGGCTCATTGGTCAACACTACTGCCTCATAGAACCAGGGGTCCACATTTGATTCCAGCCTCAGGCAACTGCCTGTGTGGAGTTTGCACGCTCTCCCCGTGTCTGCGTGGGTTTCCTCTGGGTGCTTCAGTTTCCTCCCACAGTCCAAAGATGTGCAAATTAGGATGAATTGGCCATGCTAAATTCCCCATGGTGTTCAAGGATGTGTAGGTTAGGTGCATTAGTCAGGGGTAAATATAGGGTAAAAGGGTAGCAGAATGGGTCTGGGTGGGTTA
Source organism: Chiloscyllium plagiosum (assembly GCF_037043375.1). Classification (NCBI taxonomy): domain Eukaryota; kingdom Metazoa; phylum Chordata; class Chondrichthyes; order Orectolobiformes; family Hemiscylliidae; genus Chiloscyllium; species Chiloscyllium plagiosum. The sequence continues at coordinate 6,976,363 of NW_028270145.1, forward strand.
CTCTTCGGAGGGTCGGTGTGGACCTGTTGGGCCAAAGGGCCTGTTTCCCCACTGTAGGGATTCTCTTCTCTGAAAAACAAAGCAGTTACCTCCAGATAGGGGCAGTCAAACATGTCTGAGGAGGAGGAGAGGACAGTAGAGGGAGCAGCAACACATCTTTGCCCCACATTTTCTAATAATCTCTGCAGCTTTCTTCCACATCTGAGGACCCCTCTCAGGAGATTCCTAGTATATGCATTAACCTCTCAGCAGCTTTGCCAGTGACACCAGTATCTTAAGTAGTTTCGAAAACAGAGGAGAATCCTACAACTACATTTTATTCACTCAATAAGGGTGTTGCTGGCTAGGCCAACATTTATTGCCCATTCCTAATTGCCCAGAGGGCAATTAAGACTTAAACACATTGCTGCAGGTCTGGAGTCACATGTAATCCAGACTGCGCAAGGATGGCAGATTTCTATTGTTAGAAGAAATTAGGGAACTAGATTTCATTTTTAAAAACAACAACCAACAATTATTGTCATTTGTACGGTTGTCATTGGGTTTTTAATTCGAAGTTTTTAATGAATGTAAGTTTTGCCATCTGCCAAGACCAGATTCAAACCAATGTGCCGAGAATTTTAGCCTGGGCGTGGATTACTGATCCAGTGATGCTAACACTATACCACCAGCTCCCCAAAATAAGCACAGAAAGAATCAGAAACACTTGGATATCTAGACATTCCTGACTTAATAGCTGCTTGGCTACTTCCAGGGTACTAAGTACATCCTTGTAGGATCTGTGGTCACAGACCTGTTGGACCTGGATGAAATGGAAGCCTTTTATGCTCATGGAAGCCATTTGCAGACCTCTGGGAGCTTTGATGGCAACATGCGTTCAGTTAATCATACTTTGCACCAGTTGGAGTTGAGCAATGGCTGCAGAACATATGTGTCTCTCAGATGACTGTTTTGAATTGATGCAATATGGCTGTATTGGTTGGGTCTCCAGAAGTGGAGGACAATCACCACCTTGATATAACAATGTGCCACAGACTGGGATTTCCTACACATATACCCACTGGCTCCAAGAGCTACAGAGAAGTCCAGTTGCTCTTTCCATCTTAGCTGCTCAGAGGACTCACCTTTTGAGTGAACAATGCCCACAGTAGGTAGACAGTCTCCCGAGGTCACTCACCCATCTGCTTCCTCCAAACAGCCATTCACACCGCTTCTCCTTCCCCTTTAAGTCCACACAAGCACAAATTACCAGATGGCACCCTGACACCCAACCCAAATATGTGGTACTTCACCTACATACATACACTACACTCCCTTTAAACAAAAACAATATACAATGCCAATGCTCCTCTATGTTTTATGTCGAGGCACGTTGCCTCTCAACAGGTTCCATGTGAAACCAGATTTTACCTTCCACCTCTTTCCTATCTTCATATAATTGATGGGACTCTGAAACTTAGGGGTTCCTATAGATTTCTGTAAAGGACATAAAAGTCAAAGAAGGACATAAAATGGCATTCCACTAACCTTCTAATTGGCTGAAATACCTTTTGGTAGGTTTGAGGTGATCTTCCATTGCACAATGCCTTATGTCTCTTGAAAAACCTGAAACTGTTGTGACGACTTTGGAACACTTTCCTACATAGCAGACCCACAAGCCACCTTCTCAAAGGGCCCAGAAAATTCTGCCCTATCTGTCACTTTGCTGGATGTTTGGATACACTAATTAATACAAAGGAGCAGCTTAACATCATCTCATCTACACAGATGCTAGAGACTAGCCCTGCCAACCACACTCAACTTCCTACTGAGGTCACAGGTAAATTTAAAAAATAGTTTGCCAACATCAGAATGTAGCTGAAATCAACACTGCAAATAATCAGCATATCCAAACAAAATAGAATAACCAGCTTACAGGGTTTGAATGTAGCACTGTGAAGAACTCTGGACTGGTGAAGAATTTGACAGGAGGAGACTGCAGCAATAGATTCATCCGGGAGCGGGAGGCAGAATGAGAGAGTATGGGCTCTCTTCTGAAATCTGTTGTGAAAAAGGGAGAGGCAAAACCTTCCATTAACTCCATTGTACATAACTCTGCAGCTAAATGAACCTTACTATTTTGCAGTATCTTGCAGAGTCTCATCTCATCAGGTGATGATCACATATTATACAGTCATTTGTATAATCTTACACTTTTAAAACAGCAACATTCTATAAATATTCACTGAACAACTAGCATAATGTGAAATATTCCAAATACCTAAGAAAATATACTACTTTTGCGTTTGATTGCACTCGGTTAATATGGACAGAAACTAACAGAAAATGGTTTCAGTTTCTACAAATCAGTACAGACAGTGTAACGTAATGGTAATCTAAAATAATGAGTCATTCTCAGTTAACCAAGGGTGTGATAACATCCTTAAGGTTTGGTGCTTCAACTTTAATTTTTGCAAGATGTTTGGATTTTTTTACATTCTTCAGGGGAAGGAACATTGATGCTCGGAAATTAAACATTTATTATTATTGCTGAAGCTGTGATTTTATAAACTTGTTTCCAGTGGCTATGGCAGTCAATTAGTATTCATAAACCTGGCTCTGTTGTGTCAGCGTCAAATTATCTCATGCTAATCAAAGGACGAGCCAAATGTTCCCACACTCAATGACTTCTCCAAATAAGACCAAAAATCATAGTCTCAAAAAATGAACGATTTTGTCTGTTGGGTGCACACCCAGAAAGAACTGGTTTTATGATTGCGCAAAGTCTATAAGATCAAAGAGGAAACTTACAATCTACCATTCTTGCTGGAACAACACTAATTATTGGTCTGAATTAAAGCGAGAACAGGATTTTTCCTGCCTCAGTTGCTTAATGCAATGAGAGACTAAATAAATTCACACCAGAAGGACCCCAGGTTCAATCACCCATCTGTACGAAGTCTGGTGCTCTCTGCAGGATGACTACAGAAACACCATAAGTATCTTCAGTATCAAAAGTCAAGAGAGTCAAGGCAAGCTTTATTTGTCATTTCTACCATATACAACCGATACAGTAATAACGAGAAAGCATTCTTCCAGGACCAGGGTGCTACATGGATAACACAAATTACACAAGAGTATAGTCATACACAGGGCATCATAAAGTGCATAGGAAAAGTGCAAAACACAATACAGCACAGTAATTCCTGACCATACAAGACAATAGGCACAGCGGTGGACAAATTACAGTGTGATAATGAATGATAATTAATAAACCATTGTTTTAGCAGCAATTTAAAAGTCATGCAAAGAATTTCAGATGGAATACAGTGTGATCATACAGCGTTAAGGAACCTGATGGCTTGGGGAAAGAAACTGTTCCACAGTCTGGCCGTGAGAGACTGAATGTTCTGGTATCTTCTGTCAGATGGCAGGAGGGAGAAGAGTTTGAATGAGGGAGTATGTGGGGTCTTCCACAATGCTGTTAAGCCTTGCGGATGCAGTGTGTGGTGCAAATGTCTGTAATGAAAGGGACGAGAGACTCTGATGATCTTCTCAGCTGTCCTCACTATCTGATGTAGGGTCTTAAGGTCCACGATGGTACAATTCCTGAACCAGGGCAGTGGTGCAGCAGCTCAGGGTACTCTCAATGAACCCTCTGTAGAATGTGGTGAGGATGGGGGAGCGGGAGGCGGGCTTTCATCAACCTACATAGGAAGTAGAGACACTCCTGGGGTTTCTTGGCTATGCAGCTGGTGTTGAGGGACCAGGTGAGATGCTCTTCACGATCTCCACAGGGGAGCCGTCGATGTCCAGCGGAGAGTGGTCATTCTGTGTCCTCCTGAAGTCAACAACCATTTCTTTCATTTTTTATCCACATTCAGAGACAGGTTGTTGGCTCTGCACCAGTCCGTTCACTGCTGCACCTCCTCTCTGTATGCTGACTCATTGTTCCTGCGAATGAGACCCACAACAGTCGTGACATCAGCGAACTTAATGACATGATTCGAGCTGTGCATTGCTGCACAGTCGTGTGTCAGCAGGGTGAACAGCAGTGGACTGAACACTCAGCCCTGGGGGACTCCCATGCTCAGTGAGATGGTGGGCGGAGATGCTGTTCCCAATCCAGATGGATTGAGGTCTCCCAGTCAGGAAATCCAGGATCCAGTTACACAAGGAGGTATTCAAGCCTAGCAGACTCAGCTTTCCAATCAGATACTGAGGAATGATAGTGTTAAATGCAGAACTGAAGTCTACAAACAGTAATCTGAAGTAGGTGTCCTTCTTGTCCAGGTGGGTGAGGACCAGGTGGAGGGTGGTGGAAATGGCATCATCTGTTGAGCGTTTGGGATGATACACGAATTGCAGGGTATCCAGTGAGGGGGCCGCAGGATCTTAATATGCCTCATCATGAGCCTCTCAAAACACTTATGATGATGGGTGTATGCGTAATGTGGTAGTAGTTGTTGGTGCAGGACACTGAAGACCTCACAGGTTAAGACAGGGAGACTTGATTACAACCCAATAACCACGGTTGAAAATAGTCATACCTGGTCTTTGGCAAGGACAGCAACAGGTGTAGCAGCAATGTAACTGCAGATGGTGACAGTCTCTCAGCAATAATATAAGAGAATAGCCATTTACTCAGTCCTTAACTCTCTTCAAATTATTCATTGCTCAACTGCTATCATCCCAGGATTGTCTCCCTTTTGACAGGCTCAAAGGCAACATGTCCAGTTTCCAAAGCTCATCAAGGCACATGTCACTGTCTCAATACAATTAAGAACCACATTTTTACCCATCCTTGTCTCCCACTAACTTCTCCAGTCAGTAGATAACTGGGAGCTCATCTGCCAACCTTCCTATCCAACTTTCTATCCAAAGATATGCAGGTTAGGATTGGTCATGCTGAAATGTCCATAGTGTTCAGGGATTTGTAGGCGAGGTGGGTTAGCTAGGGTAGAAATTGGGTTACAGGATATGCTGGTGGGGCTAGGTCTGGGTAGATGCTCTTTAGAGCGCCAACGCAGACTCGATAGGCCGAATGGCCTCCTTCTGCACTATAGAGATTCTATGATTCTATACTCACTCCAAACATTGCATCCCTCTTGGACTCACTGAGCAGATTCATCACCCTCTCTGCATCTCTCCTCAGAATACTCATTCATTTCAGAACATGGACAGCATTTCAGAACATGGACAGTATCATCTGTGATTCTGCAAGATGATTACATCCACATCACATAACTTTGACAGAAACGTGATGCAAAATGATAACATCTGGCTCCTTCCAGCTCATTCCACCATCGAACCTGCCCAAACTATTGTGGAGCCATTTTTTTTTTAGATTAGATTAGATTACTTACATTAGATTACTTACAGTGTGGAAACAGGCCCTTCGGCCCAACAAGTCCACACCGACTCGCCGAAGCGTAACCCACCCATTCCCCTACATTTACCCCTTTACCTAACACTACGGGCAATTTAGCATGGCCAATTCACCTGACCTGCACATCTTTGGACTGTGGGGAAACCGGAGCACCCGGAGGAAACCCACGCAGACACAGGGAGAATGTGCAAATTCCACACAGTCAGTCGCCTGAGTCAGGAATTGAACCCAGGTCTCTGGCACTGTGAGGCAGCAGTGCTAACCACTGTGCCACCGTGCCGCCCATTGTAACCAAACCTCAACACGGTCTCTTCCTCTATTTCTCCTTCAAGTATCGTCACAACTTGCTTTCTCTCTCCTATAAAATCCTTCATTTCTACCACCCTGTGCTCTTTTGTAATATCTCACCAAGATAGCTTCAACCCACTCCTTGCTCAGCCAGTGTGGGGAATGATTTCAGAATTCAATACAGAAAAGAAGGAAAAGAGAAATGATATTCAAGAATGGATAGAAAAGCAGGGACAACAGGTCAGCAGACTGGATTATGAAAATCTATTCACTGTCAACACAGTTATCCTTGACTTTGTGGCCTGATGTGAGACTTTCATCACATGCTGAACAGGTCTCTTGACTTGGGTCCCTCTTATCTTCAAAGCAACTGAGCCACCCTGGTCACCATATGACTAATTCATTCAAGGTATGACTTTTGGCTCCATTTACAAGAACAGACAGCTGGTCAAATGTTCAGCAATTTTCCAATCCCAGCAGCTTCAGCAGAAACAGTGGTCACTGCTGGGACTATGGCAGTTCCTGAAAAAGAAATGTCAAGGTCTAGACTTAAAGGTAAGTCCTGAGTGTTACTGGGGCTAGGTGAGGCCCCAGTGAGGGGGTGAGAGTTGGTTCATCAGAGCAGGTCGGGGGGAACATTGTGTCGGAGGCTGGGGAGGAACGTCCTTGGCTGGGGGTGCTTCCATTGGACACAGGGTGCCCAACATGAGGGGTCACCTCTCAGTCCACAAAAAGACTGCCAAATCTCACTCAATAGGAATTATTAATCCACAAATTAAAAATATTCCCATCATCCTGCACTGCCTAAGTATAATATGCCATCGCTATTAACCTGTAATAGTGACACTTGAAGATTTTATAACTAAAAATGTTAAATTTAAAGGTTCAGCCAATGCACTGAAATTAAATAGATTAGGTTATCCTGAGCATGCCCGGCTACTTAGATCTTTTCAGAACATCTGGGGCACTGCTAACCAATAAAACCAACTGTGGATCCCCTTAACTAGTGAATCAAAATTAAGGATTGGCAATTAAACAGCTCAAGAACAAGAAAAAAGTGAGAAAGTGTGGGTACATTTAATGTCAAATCCATTACAGAAAGAAAAGATGGTTAGAAGGATTGGATAGAGATGGAAGGATTGACAGACGAAAGAGAAAAGGTGAATCTCCAGCAATATTTATTTACCTTAAGAAATCCGACTGCGTGATTTGTAATTGCTCACTTTCTGGGGCATTAGGTTTATTGGCAATGATTTACAAACCAGCATCAGGTACTGCTAATTATGAGACTTGAAGGAAGCTTATTGGACAATTCATGTTCAAATGGAACAAATCCATAAAACTCATGGAAATATTACTAACAAGATGGCAGTTTTGCAAGACCAAAAGCACATTAATGAAATGTACCATACAACACATGGTATATATTGCCACTCCTTCAGCAAATCCTGCCCATTGTGGTGAATGGGTTACAACTATTACTCTGATGGTATTATCAATATTGCTTTTCTTAACTAATAGTTAAACACGATTCACCATTATTTGATTCCACATTATCACATTCTTTATTGGTTACGTCAATGGATTTTACCTGTATTAAAATGAGGAAAATGACTTTCATCTCCTGCTCCTGGTTCAACGCTACTGGCTTGGCCAGAGTCCTCTGACCTCTCATTGGTCATTGTACGACGAATACTCTGATACCTGAGGGGGAGAAAAAAAGAACGTTTTTTTGCAGTCTTTATATGATAATGATATTCGGACATCTTCTCCTTCAGTTGGCAGCCTGATTTTGTTTTTGCAATAAGATTTAAGGATTGGGAATTCAAACACTCAACGACGAGAAAAGAAAGCAAAGTAGATTGGGTGAATTCAAAGTCAAATCAATTCAAGAAAGGAAAGTGGAACAGAGGATTGGATAGAGATGGAGAGACAGTGACCAAGTTTATCACCATACAGTCAGAAATCTCCCTGGTGTCTTTGTGTTGGAGTGATAGTGCCCCTACCTCTAGACAAGAATATCCAGGTTCAAGTACCGTCTGCCATATAGGAGTTTCATGATATGTCTGAGCAACTCTAATTGCAGCAACAAAGTAAAATTTGTAAAAGTTGCATATGGTACCAAGGGATTTACTCAACTCAAAACACAGATAATGAATACAGGCCTGGATTTACTGCTGCACTGGGGTCTCACTCCCCTGATGAATAAGTCGAAACTGAGTTTATTCCCACTTGGATGGATTTCTGCACAGGGGAGTAAGTTGGATTCTCCAGTGATTTAGGGATAAATTTCTGTTCCCAAGGTAATTGGCCATGGAGCCTAGGGTGGAATGGGAGCTTTGGTTAACAGATCTGGAGATGGAAGGAGACCAGAGTGATGGAGAACATGAGAGTATGGGTTGAGTACAGTACATTGGAAGGTGGTGGATTAGGGAGTGTTAAGGAGGCCTCCCTCCATCAGCCCAAACAATGAGGTCCTTTACGACTCCTGCCAGCAGCCTCTCCTGTCACTGATTGAGTTTCAATGGTGTCATGTGTAGTGTCCTTATGTGGCTGTTCATTGGATGGACAGGCTTCTCACATCTTCTGTGCTGCTGGTAAAACTGTGACCTGGGAAGGAGGGGAATTGGGGCAGGCAGCAGGTACCACAATGCCCAGGGCAAGGCACCCAATTTCTGACTCCTTAACCCTCCCTTGCCCCATCTCCCAATGGTCTCTACCCAACCCATGTATTCCTGGGGCTGCCATAAACTAAATGCATACAAATCAATTTTGGAAAAAATTGGTTTCATTTTGATTCCTTCATGCATATAGAATTTTAAAATCCTATCACATGGTACCATGTGGTAAGGAGCTGAAAAGCTTCAAATGGTGTACCATCACTGAGTCACAGTCAACAGACTAGGTATATAATTTTCCAAAAATAAACCAAGTGAACTTGAATTGTATTAATACCAGGGTGCATATTGAATCATTGGCTGATTTTAGCTCAACATAATCACAAAAATCCCATCCCCCTCAACAGAAACTGGGCTTTTTGGTTCCTTTACAGATTTTAGCGCTTTAACCTGAATATTTCCTTCTAAATATTAAGTTCAGCATTGCTATGAATTGATATTGTGAACTTCTAGGGAACACAAAAATGTTTATCTATGCAATATCCAGGCAAATACTATTGCGACTTTATAAAACCTCTCATAGTGGAGAACCTTGTTTTCGTATTTGGCTGCTGGAGTATATCAAATGCTACAACATCATTCATTTCCAAACTGTGGGCTGAAGACTTACCCTTAGTAAACAGGGCCTGGGATTCTGAGGTAACAAATTGTTTAATTTACACAAGACAGATGACACATAGCAAATGGAATAAAATAAGAATCCAGACAGTTCTCTGACCTTGTCAACACACAAGCTAAATATGTACCATATTTTCTTTTAAGCATAGACTTTGGAGTATAAGCTCACTTCATACTCTGTGAAGCACTGGGTATAAAAACTGGTATGAAACCTAAAACATGATTAGCTTATCAGCCACAGAACTAAAACACTAGTGGCCGAGCAAAGGGGCCACATATAATCCTCATAAAATGAATGTTCCCATTTTTCAAAGATCTCACACAAAACTAATAATCAAAGTTGAGGTTACATTGGACTCTGTTTCTCTCTTCACAGATGCTGCCAGACCTGTTGAGTTTCTCCAGCACTTTGTCGATATTTCAGATCTCCACTATCTGGAGATTTTGCATTTAATGTCAATCAAACTCACCATTCTAAACTGCAGCCTGATCCCAATCTCTGCCAAGTTAGCTCAATACATTGTTAAAAATAAAAAGCACCAATTTGGCAGTGCATTAGCCTGGCCCTCTGGATTCCTGAGCAGGGACATTACCAGCTTGGTACCCTATCCCTTCTGTCATTAATATGCAACCCCATGAACTGAAATGGTTGGCAGTTGGAGGAAGGGCTATTTAACAGACGTCCTTGGCAGACACTGAGATGTAAGTGCAGAAATAGACCATTCAGCCCATCATGTCTATTCAGTGATCTAAAACATTTGCAGATCTCTCAGCTTCTAGGCTCAAAATTTACTTCAACATCCTCTGGCAACTTTGGTGGGACTTAAATGCCTACCATAGATTCATCATGTGTAAGTCAACTTGGCATATAAGATAATCCAGTTGCTCTGGTCCTAGAAACCTTGCTTTTGTACCTGTTTAGCAACAAAGATGGCCCCTGCTTTTTATTCATGGCATACTTTAGTTGCATTACTAACCAACCTTAGTGTGAGTATTTTACTTACTGGTACCTCAAAGCTAACTTCAAGAGATCAAAAAGTTGAGACAGGCTGCATTGTGGAGAGAGGCAGGTAGTTGAGAGAGACACACTGTTTGCCAATGACATTTCAAGATGGTGACCAATTTCACCAGAGGTTCACTTTTATATTTAGGAAACCTGGTCGGCAATGACAGGTTGGGGCAAAGGGCCTATTTCCGCGCTGTATACATCCATTGGGTACAGTTACAATGTTTAAAAGACATCTGGATAAATTCATGAACAGGAAAGGTTTGGACAATATGGGCCAGGAGCAGGCAGGTGGGACGAGTTTAGTTTGGGAGTATTTTCAGCATAGACTGGTTGGACTGAAGGGTCTGTTTCTGTGCTGTATGACTCTACGACTCCAGTAGACAATGAAGAGGCCATCTAATCTATTTGTTAAGCAATCATTTATATAGATTAATATCTTAGCAGCAAAGTTTTAAAACATGCTTTTGATAGAATAATGCACCTAAAGTGACCCCATTTGCTCCTAAAGTGTGTGCAAATTGTCCTCAACTTGCAGAAAGTAATTACACTGACATCCAAAATTGGGCACCCTGTTTTAACCATGTGCATAATAATTCTATCTACAAAGGATCCATTGCTTATGCATTAAAAACTGTGATTATTGTGAACATCAACACTAGGTGGAGCAATGAGCACACACAATCAGGAACAGATCATTGCAATGAGATGTCACTACCCAGTGACTGAGCAGCAGCAGCTGCTTTTTACAAATATGGCGCAGCCAATGTAATCACTGATTAAACTCGCTGGGATACTGGGTAATCACTGCTTCTCATTGTTCTGTGCAGCCTTTTCTTCACCCACCCAAGATGAGTTGGCTATAAGCAGCTGGCAGGGAGCATGAGAAGCATTCCTAATGATGGGCTTTTCCCCGAAACATTGACTCTCCTGCTCCTCAGATGCTGCCTGATCTGCTGTGCCTTTCTAGCACCGCAATCCCGACTGTAATCTCCAGCATCTGCAGTCCTCACTATCGCAGAGCATGAGAAGCAGCTGAGGCAGTGCAGAGGGTTGGGAGACACTTTTAAAAAACTAAAATGTAGAGCAGTCTGTGCATGCACTGGTGCTGATTTCACTGCAAATGGAATGTGATGATGTCAGCAGCACATGCTCAGACAAATCCTGAAACCTACCACGGCTGCTGATGTCACCAGTCCCATCTCCAAATGCACCAATGGCCAATATGGCATTCAGAGTAATTACTCTAACTTTGAAAAATAAAAGAATAATCACCGAATTGTCAAAAATTGATCCACTCCCTGCTACTAGTATCCCTGCAGAGGCCCTGTTTAGACACTGTTACCAGGACCTCAGTCAAATTCCAATGTTCCAAAGACTTCTGCCTCACACTTCTCATCTCAACAGCAGCTGCAGAGGTCTCAGCTGACTCTTTGACCTTGTTCTGTGGCTAAGACCTGGATCAGTCTTCTGGTTCAGGGGACTGCTTCTTCCTCCCCCTCAATATTGCTAAGAAGGATATAGAGGCTTTGGAGAGGCTACAGAAAAGATTTACCAGGTTTCTTCTTGGTTTGAAAGGTATTAGCTATGAGGAGAGCTTGGAAAAACTTGGTTTGTTGTCACTTGAATGTTGGAGGCTCAGAGTTGTCCTGATAGAGATTTAGAAAGTTATGAGAGGCATGGAGAGGGAATGGATATTTGGAGTCTTTCTCCCAGAGTAGAAATATCAATTACAGAGGAACCTTGATTATCCGAACAAACGGGAAGGGAGTATTTTGTTCTGAAAATCGAATGTTCGGATAACACATTTTAGTGAAGCATCGGGACTTTGCAATCTTGTTCAGATAATCGACATTCGGATATCAAGGTTCCTCTGTTAGGAACATAGATTTAAGGTAAAAAGGGAAAGTTTAAAAGAGATGCGAGAGGCAAGTTTTTTTTAATGTAGAGGGTGCTAAGTGCTGGGAATGCACTGCCAGAGAAGGTGGCAGAAGCAGATACAACAGCAACATTTAAGAGACATCTTGACAGATATATGAATAGGTAGAGAATAAAGGGATATGGACTGCCTGGAAGCAAAAGGTTTTTAGTTTAGAAAGGCGTCTCACATTGGTGCAGGGCTGCTGTACTGTTCTTTGTTCTAAATGGGAGAACAAAACAACTGGAAGAGGAAGAAGGAGAGGAAGCTGCAGAGTAAAGAAGAAAGATGAGAGTAAGAGACAGAGAGGAGGCTAAGGAGAGAATGAGAGCAGGAGAGGTGAGTGAGAATGAGAGGTAAAGGAGGAAGAAGGATGGAGAGAAAGAAAGGAAACAGAAAGAGGTCAGAGAAGAGAGAAGTCAGTTGTACACACTTAAAACCTCATGAAATAAAATTTGAGACAAGCTATTTACGGTCTCTTGGCTATTGTTATTAAAGTGGACAAAAACGCCCAAACCTAACTGCCAGATGACATTTGCATAGCCTTTCTCAGTATCAGCCTGGAATCAGTCACAGAACTTTGCCATTTGCTGCCAAGTTACAACGTAGGAACAGAATTACTCATAGTTAGCAATGTTAACACTGTACCAACTGTTGTCTCATTCTCAGCCATCACAGCAGTAGCAGCTACTGTAATAAAAACAAGAAGTGCTGGAGAAAATCGGCAGGTATGCAATTCTATGTAATCCCTTGCTTTGAAGATAAAGATGGGCACAGGTCGATCTGTGGAGATGAGAAATCCCTGGAGTAAAATCACAATAAATTAGAACTGCCAGATGTTTTGACTGATTTCAAATGTCATGTACCATTTCTTTCCCTAATTAAAAAACTGAACATGTTGGACAGGCTTTTGCTTTATTACTTTGCTGTGGTGAGATGGCCCTTGACAGTGCAGTACTTGCATATAATACCAGACTCTATGTCCCCATACATACAGTGATGCTGCAGTTCAACATTTCACCTAGATCATATCATGTGCCTGGTCACTATTTCCAGGTCAACCGACAGTGGTAACCGAATGGTAAGTTATCTTGTCTTACCATTCGTTTGGCAGTCTGACAATCCAGCTATCAGGAAAGACTGCACTGATTAACCAATAAGCAACAGTTAAGATAAAATCAGATTTAGCTGCTTTTCCTTTACCTTCGATTAAGTTGCTCCATTTGTTGGATTGAATTGGAACGTTGAACAATTTGTTGACAGGCTGGGGTTGTGGGTCTTTGCCAAGTAGTTGTCCTGTTCACATGGTCTACGTAAAAGATTCGACCATGACTATCAATCCGAGCTTCCCAATCTACAGTATTGTTTTAAAAAAGCAAATAAATCAAGAAGCAAAGTTGAGAGTCAGAATATACCACAAAAAAATTATTATACCCTCCTAAAAACATCTGAAGACTTTATCTTGTGCCAGCCAAATTTAAATACTTGAGTGTATAATGCTAAATTATATGATAACAAAGGTGCAAACGATAACATTTTAAGAATAAAATTTAAACTCTATTGCTGCTGTACCAATTTATTTTGTTTTAGAGAAATGATTAAATGATGATTTGTCTCTTTCATTTTACAGTGAATAATACAGTAAAATAGTGTGAAAAGTTTCAAATGTCGCCACAATCCGGCATCATTCTGCATAGTTTAAGAATAAAAAGACATAACTGAAAGAGAGTCTATCTTCATTCCACTGCCTCCACCATGAGTCCTGAGCTGATATCCCTCCTCCTCTGCCTCCCTGCCACCTGCACCAGACCTACCAATATAGGAGTCGCCACTCTTTAGGCACCATCTGCACAGTTACTGTACTTGTCAAATACATTTTCTAAAGTCATTAGTATGTTGCAAAACCTGGCTTTCCTACAAAATGGCTGAAAAAAGATTTATAATAGTCACTATGGAAGACTATCATATATTCAGAACTGTGGTTAACATTACTTTAACACATGTAGACAAATGTATCTGTGATTTATTTTCACCTCAAAATGTATTCTCATGTCACATGACTAATTTCCCACTCTACTGTGCACGAATTCTGAATGATACACGTAAAAGATTCTACCTTCTTGCTCAATTCATTATTTATAAATCTTGTTGAGACTATTATAATCCTCCTTTGACCACCACCCCCTTATTTGCCTATGTAACCAAACCTTTGTTTCAACATCACAACAAAACACTCAACCAGGTTCTTGATAAATATCTTCACCAAAGATACCAATTTATATTGTGATGTGGAACAGCCGGTGTTTGATTGGGGTGGACAAAGTTAAAAATCACACACCAGGTTATAATCAAACAGGTATATTTGGAAGCTCTAGCTTTCAGAACATTGCTCATTCATCAGGTACCTGTGGCTCAGGATCGTAAGACTCAGAATTTAAAGCAAAGGATTACAGTGTCATACAGCTCAGGTAATATATTGAACAAACCTAGATTGCTGTTAAGTCTTTCACCTTTTAGAAAGGGTTGCAGGTTTCAGCTAATTAATATGTAAATCCCAGGACTTCTTTTAAGTCACATTCTCGAAATAACTTAAGGTTTTATTTAAAAAAAGGTGACATCTCAGCTCAGACAAGGTATCTATGAATTCCTACTTTGGAAATAGAACCAGTCAGACTCAAGATTGGGATACAGACAGACTCTAACCTCACACCTTTAATACAGTGTCTGAGCTGAGATGTCACTTTTTTTATATATAAAACCTTAAATTATCTTAAGAATATGACTTAAAAGAAGTCCTGGAATTTACATATTAATGAACCAAAACTTACAACCCATTCTAAAAGGTCTTATGATCCTGCTCCACAGCTACTTGGTGAAGGAGCAGCACTCCGAAAGCTAGTGCTTCCAAATAAACTGTTGGACTATAACCTGGTTTTGTGTGATTTTTAATTTTATATTTTGAATGTTTGAATTAAATCATGAGTCAGGACTGCGGGGGTTATTCCGGACCAAATTGATCTGATCATCTAGGATGCTGCATTAAGAACTCAGGTAACTCCCAACTGGAATAGGAACAAAACTGAAGGGCCAGTCACAAACAACTGTCCCATACGAGGGAAGTATCACAGGAAGGAAAGTCAATTCATAACTTACCAAAGTTTTGAAAATGCTAACAAACAGCAAGAACTCAACATTGAGCTTCAGGTCTTGGTCACACATTTGTTTTGTAAAATGTTGTCTCCATAACCACAGTCCCCCTCACTCCTTCTCCCTGCAACCCATTCTGTTGTGCTAGTATATGGTGAACTCTTGAGAAGTCAAAAGACTAACATATTTGCAAAGTTAGAAATGAGGACCAAATTGACCAAGCTAGAAACTGTGTCAATCATCGTGTACAGCATTTTTTACAAATAAAATCAATTCCTCCTCTGTGACCTATGAGCACATCAAAAACAACTAGATAATTGCATTTTAACAAGGGCATTATTCCAAAGATATCTTCCCATCAACTTTCGATCTCTTTTTGCTTTCTAAAGATGGAATTTCTTGCCAGGATATGGTTCAGGAGATTTCATCAATCTTCTTATACTTCATTCAAATGCTGATTCAACAAACCACAATCAACAAATTGCTTTCATGTAGTATTTTGAATACAGTAAAACAGATCTCAAGATGTTTCCATCATAATGGATCCTGACTGTCGGTGTTCTATTCAACTATAACCCACCTTTATCAATGAACACAGAACAATTGCTTCTAAATACTAAGCGGAAATGGTAAGGTTGTGCAATTTTATTCTGAAAAGGTTAAGCCCGACTAACTCCATAAATGCTGTAACTACATAAAGGGTACATGGCTTGTCAAAACATAATAAAAGAATAGAATTTCCACATATTCCCAAATCACCTGAGAACATAAGAACATAAGAACTAGGAGCAAGAGTAGGCCGTTCGGCCCTTCGAGCCTGCTCCGCCACTCAATAAGATCATGGCCAATTGTTTCGTGGACTCAACTCCACTTACCCGCGTTTTCACCATATCCCTTAATTCCTTTATTTTTCATTGACCTTAGCTGTAAAAGCGATTATTAAAGTAGTGTCAACTACTTCCCTGGGCAAGGAATTCCATAGATTAACAATCCTCTGGATGAAGAAGTTCCTTCTCAGTTCAGTTCTAAACCTGCTTTCTCTAATCTAGAGGCCATGCCCTCTTGTCCTAGTCTCACCTACCAGTGGAAACTTCCTATCTATTTCTACTTTATCAATTCCCTTCATAATTTTATATGTTTCTACAGGAACCCCCCTCATTCTTCTGAATTCCAATGAATATAATCCCAATCTACTCAGCCTCTCTTCACAAGCCAACCCCCTCAACACTGGAATTAAATAGTGATCCTCCTCTGCACCCTCTCCAGTGCCAGTACATCTTTTTTTAAATAAGGAGACCAAATCTGCACACAGTACCCCAGGTGTGGCCTCACCAGCACCTTGTACAGCTGTAATATTATCTCTCTGTTTTTAAACTCAACCCCTTTAGCAATGAAGGACAAATTTCATTTGCCTTCCTAATTACTTGTTGTACCTGCAGACCAACTCTCTATGATTCATGCACAAGGGCACCCAGGTCCCTCTGCAAATCAGCATGCTGCAACTTTTTACCTTTCAAGTAATAATCTATCTTGTTGTGACTCCTACCAAAATGTATGACTTCACATTTACTAACATTGCATTCCATCTGCCAGACCTTTGCCCACTCACTCAATGTATCTATGTTCCTCTGCAATGTTTCACAGTCCTCTGCACACATTGCTCTGCCACTCATCTTAGTGTCATTAGCAAATTTTGACACTGTACATGTGGTCCCCAACTCCAAATCATCGATATAAATTGCAAATAGTTGTGGTCCCAACACCCATCCCTGAGGTACATCACTAGTCACTGATTGCCAGCCAGAATAGCACTCATTTATCCCCACTCTTTGTTTCTTGTCAGTCAACCAATCCTCTTTCCACGCTAACACTCTACCCCCCTAATACCATGTCTCCTTATCTTATCCAGCAGCCTCATGTTCGGCATATTGTCAAAGGCCTTTTGGAAATCTAGGTACACCACATCCACTAGGTCCCCATTGTCCACCTTGCTTGAAATGCATTCATAGAATTCCAAAAGATTTGTAAAGCATGACCTACCCTTCATGAACCTATGCTGTGTCTGTACAATGGGTCAATTTCTTTCAAGATGCCCTGCTATTTCTTCCTTGATATTAGACTCAAGCATTTTGCCCACTACAGAGGTTATATTCACTGCTCCAGAATTGCCCATCTTTTATCTACTTCCCTTTTTAAACAGTGGCGTCACATTTGCTATTTTCCAAACTGCTGGGACTGCTCCAGAGTCCAATGAATTTTGGAAAATTACCACCAGTCCACCTGCTATTTCTCCCACCACTTCTTTTAGGATGCATTCCATCAGGGCCAGGAAACTTAGTTATCCTTCGCTCCATTAGCTTACCCAACACTAACTCTTCCATAATAGTAATTGTTTCCAGGTCCTCACCTACCTTTGTCTCTTCGTTACTTACTAGCATATTATTAGTGTGAAGACCAATGTGAAGTACCTGTTCAATGCCTCAGCCATTTCATCATATCCCATAACTGATCACCCCTTCTCATCCTCTAAAGGACCAACATTTAGTTGAACCACTCTTCTCTATTTTGTATATTTATAGAAACCTTTGCTACTTGTCTTTATATCCTGTGCTAATTTTTTTCTCATACTGTATCTTACTTTTCTTTTGTGACTTTCTGTTGATCTTTAAAGTTTTCCCAATCTTCTAGATTCCTGATGTTTCTGGTCACTTTGTTTGCCTTTGCTTTCACTTTCATAGCCTGCCTTATTTCCTTAGACATCTGATGGCAGATGACCCCTCCTCTTACAGTCCTTCCTTCTCACTGGAATATAAGTTTGCTGAGCACATTGAAACATTTCTTTGAAGGTCCTCCACTGTTTGTCAACTGTCGCAACATAAAGTCTCTGTTTCCAACCTACTTTAGCCAAGTTCCCCCTCATTCTATCATAGTCCCCCTTATTCAAGCACAGGACCCTGGTATTGGATTTTATCTTCACACTATCCAGCTATATTTTAAATTCAACCATACTGTGATCACTCCTTCCAAGAGGATCCCTGACTGTGAGGTCATTAATTATTCCTGTATCATTAGTTAGGACCAGATCTAAGATAGCTTACTCCCTCATCAGTTCCATTACATGCTGTTCAAGAAAACTATCACAGACATACTCAACAAACTCCGCCTCAAGGCTACCCTGACCTAGCTGGTTTGACCAATCTACATGCAGATTAAAATCCTCCATGATAACAGCTGTACCATTTTTACAGGCATTAGTTATTTCTTTGTTTATTGCCCATCCCAATGTGATGTTATTATTTGATGGCCTAAAGACTACGCCTATCAGTGACTTTTTCTTCTTGGAATTCCTTATTTCCATCCAAATGGATTCAACATCATGTTCCACAGAATCTATGTTATCTCTCAGTACCACCCTGATGTCGACCTTGAATATCAGAGCTAAGCAACCTCCCTTATTAATCTGGGGAATAATTTCTGTGGAAGACTGAAATAACTGCACTGTGACCAGCCAGCTCGGGAGTCAGTCCCTGAAATCAGGGTACTCTGAATCCCCAGTTTATTCATTTTTTCTCTTTGTTTTTCTCTTTTGTTTACTTTCCCCACACCACCGATGTGTCAGTCAGGGCTCCCTGATTGGCCCAGGTTAACAACCCCAATCAAGGTTCTCACAGTCAATAAGATCCACCTTGTTCCAATCACTACATCGCCCCTCTTTCCATGGCCCCACAAAATTCCAGGCACGGAAGCCTGGTCTTTCTCTTGTAGCTTCTCGTGGGATGTTTTTGACCCGGTCCCTTTCCTCTGACTCGGACAAGATCACAGTCCATCTCGTGCATCTGGAGCATCTTGGGAGAGTTTCCTTCATTTCTTCTGGTGGTAATGGTATCGAGGCTGCATCCATCTCAGACTCTGAGGTTACCTTAACAGTAGACGGACAGGGCAAACCTACAGCTTCTGACAGCCTTTCTGGCCCCTGCCCCACTTGAAGGTAGCAGCTTTCAGGTGATGCACATGTTTGTTCAGGACGGCGTCACTGACGCAAACTTTGTACATTATGGGACCTGACCTTGTGTCAGTCTTGCCTCGTACCTATACAGGGCCAGTTCCATGGTTTCGGCACTAAACTCCGTCCCCTGAAGTAAACTTTTTCTCATACTTAGAGGAAGCATATGGCCAGCACTGGCATTTCTGCTACTATTTAACCTTGCCAACCCCCCACCAAGGTCCAGGAATATCAGGTTTCACAGTCGGTACGGCTGGTGTCTCCCACCCTGAAATCTGCACTGGTTTGATGATTCCCTCACTTTCCAACCTCCTGATTTCCACCTCTACTTTTGCCCGCAAGGCAAATGGCACCAGACAGGCCTTGCGAAATCTTGGAATTGCTTCCTGGTCACATGGACTTGGCTGCTTTGATAGTCCCAAGCCCTTCCTTAAAATGTCCTGGGTATTTCATTAGGACTTCATTGAGGTAGCTATTTTCTAATCGAAAAATGTTGAGCCAATCAAGGTGAATCTTTCCCAACCAATTTCACCCCAATAGGCTTGGACCCAAGCCTCTCACTACAATCAGTGGGAACTGCACCAATTGTTTCTCATAGGAGACTGGAACCAAAGTCATTCCTCTTAATCTGCAACAGTTCCCCAGTGTATGTCCTCAGTCTGTCTGACGTCTTGTGCAAACCTAAGGGTTGGAGTCCCAAGCAAATCTTGTTAAACAGATGTCCTGCAACCACAGATACAGCTGCATCGGTATCAACCTCGATGGGAACCTGGTGACCATTTAACCAGACATTAATTTTAATTGGGTTTGATTTGAATGTTACTAAGCAATTTAACTATGAGCATACCAGCCTATGAGCTTTCTTACTCAAGTCAGGCGTTGTAGGACTCCTTTGCTGTCTCGAGTCCGCATACCGGCAGCAACTACAATGGCTTGCCAGCCCAGATCCTGAAGAACGTTTCAGCCACATGGCCGAAGCTCAGCTTTGTTGTGGGGTTTTGCTGTGGGCAGGCCTAGGGTCCCTCTGCTCAGGATATACCCTGTGTGAAGCTCTGTGATTGCCTACATTCAAGGGAAGTTCCCCAAGTTCAGTCAAACAGGTGAGGGTGTCCACCTCTACTGGGGTGCCCTGTAGCTCCCATGCTCCACATGCCACATTTTCTAATGACAAGGCCAGCTGTCGTGGACGTTTGAAGTCCAGTTGGGCTTCCGCTAGTAGATACTTGTGCATGGGTTACGTCATTAATCCGACTCTCATCGCCACTGAAATATCTGCACTGTGGTCAGCCAGCTTGGAGTCAGTCCCTGAAGTGAGGAGACTCTGAATCCCCACTTTTTTTTAATGTTATTAAACAGTATACAAAATACAAATAAACAGTTAACATGAACAACCGTATACAAGAAACAGCAATTTACAGGGGTAGGGTCAGCAAGGCCAGACCCCAAACTCTCCCACTGTTCAACCATTTTTCAGGGAAATGAGAACAAACCTCAAATCCCACTTTCAGTTATCACAATAGTAACAGTAACAAATACATGCAAGACAGTCCAATCAAACAAGAAACAATGCATAGAATACAGACCTCCCCCCCCAGCAACCCAGTAAGCCAACCATCCTTCCCACCTTTCGGCCACTCTAAGGAAGCCCGCCCAACACCCTTTCTGGCTCTTGGTCCACCCCATGCCCTTCCTGCTCTCAGTCCGCCCTAACATACCTTCCGGCCACCCCCAGGACACCCTGTCCTGTTCTCCCCCTCCTGCCACACCAGACGACAGCAATCGGGATGGCCTACCCACCTTCTGGCTTCCCTAACCGCCCTTTGCACCTTCTGGCCACCTCTAGGACAGCCTGCCCTGGTACTTTCCTAGGTTGACAGCGCTGAGGACGGCCTACCCACCTTCCAATCCTCAGTCTGCCCCTATGTACCATCTGTTCTCGCCCACCTCAATGCGCCATCTGGCTTGTGGGCTGCCCTGACAGGCGTCCATACTATGTTTATAACAGCTCATCCCCCTCCCTGGGATGACAGCACACAGGGCAACGCATAAGCCTTCTGGATCCTGGCCTGCCCCTACGCACCTTCTGGCTCTAGGCTAGCCTGACACACCTTCCGGCCACCTCTAGGACAGTTTTTCCCGATTACCCCTTCTCAGGACAACAGTGTTCAGAATGGCCTACCCACTTTCCGGCCCTTGGGACAACTGGCATCGGGATGGCCTACCCACCTTCAGGTTCTCAGGACAGCCTACCCACCCTCCAGCTCTCAGGGTGACAGCTTTTGATGACCTATGAGCCTCCCAGCTCACATTAAGGTCTGCCAATACCAGGGCACAATAAAACCAACAAGCAACAAGACAAAGTCAATTACTGAGTCAAATCCCTTCTGGTACACAAAGTCCATTGCCATAAACAGTTCTCTTCAGGATATAGAATCCATTCCCAGGAACAGAGTCCACTCCAGTGGGCAGAGGCCACTCCAGAAGGCAGCAAATGCACACCACACAGCACACATACAGGTGCTCAGTCTCCATAGAGGCCTGGTCCATCCACAGAGGACCAGGCTCACTCACAGAAGTACAGATCATTATAAAAGGGTGCAGTTAACTCACAGGGAATGGTCCGCTCCAACAGGCAGCAAATGCCCACCTCCCAGCACACACATAGGTATTCAGCCTTTAGAGGCCTAGTCCACCTACACAGGGCTGGGCCTACCCACAGAGGAGCACTTCATCTGGAAAAGTCTTAAAACTAAAAACCAGAGTACAAGGACTAAGCTCTGCTACAAAATCAGCATAGTCCTTTTCTCAAAGTAAAAGAAAAGAGTAATACACAGGCTGTTGCCAGCCAGTGAAACAACAGTTCCCCAATGAGAACTGAAATACACCTGTAACACATTGACTATGTAGATCAGCCAGTTTAGAAATCTGTTCTCAATAAAAAGGAATACCAGATAACAAACTGGCTGTGTAGATCAGCCAGTTTCGGAATCAGGTTCCCCAAAAAAGACAGAAACCAACAGCAGTACATCCTGGCTGTGTGGCCAGCCTGCTCAGAGCTCGTCTCTGAAGTGAGGAGACTCTGAATCTCCATTTATTTGTTTTTTCACATTTAAACAACATCAAATTTTATTGTGCTTCAAAAAGTATTGAACAAACTAAGTACTATTAACACTAAAGTTTACAACTGCATATTTTATGAACTCAGATTACTTTATATTTCTCCCCAAGAGCTCTCTTATCTTAAAATCCCAATGATTCATTCAACTGAAAGCCTCAGAACAGCTTTTTCAAATTGACTTGAATTCTCCTCAGTGTTTCAGCTAACTTCTGAGGTAATATTCTGGAAACAAAAGAGGAAGGAAGAGAACCTCGGACTATTGGAAAAGTATTGTTTGGGTGTAGCTATATTGTTATGGGGGTCTGGGACACACAAATAAGGTTGGAGTGGAAGGTTGAGTAGTAGGGCAACAGAGAGGGTCCAGTTATCTAGCAACAGTAGTAATAAAATGGAAACTCCTGAAAAGTAGAAATGCTCAAAAACACCTGTCAAAAGCCATGAAAACCCCCATGGGGGTCTTACACCAGAAAGGATAGGGGAAGGAGGGAGGACGAAGTAATGAAACAACTTCAAAGGTCAGTGACTGGTACCATACTGGAAACTTTGGTTACACTAACACTACTTGACAAGTGCATGCATGGAAACTTTAAATATCATTTTCTTTTGCAGCAAATTCGAATTAACTAAAAACGGTGTCATTTCCTAGCTTAATTCATGGGAATCAAATCCTTTTTTTTGCTTTGAAAAAAAAGTTAAATCAATTCCCCTGTTTATATGTCAGCCAGAGCTCCCTGATTGGCCCAGGTTAACAACACCAATCAAGGATGTAATTGTCAATAAGGTCACCTGGTTCCAATCACTATTGTTTCTAGTCAGTCTCCAGAGTTTCTACAAATCTTCCAAAATTAACATGGACAATGAAGAGAATTCTTAAGGGAACGACTTGAAAAATATCTATTCTGAGCAAATGTATTCGACTTACTTGGTGGTAGTGGTTCATCAATACGCTGATAACGGGTCACATCCTGCCGCACTGAGGGTAAGGATCTCAGAGGCTGGTGAGAGCTTGATGGAGAATCTGCCCAATAATTTTTTAAATCATAAAAATGTTTCAAGATGCAACTTGGAACAGAAAAATTACTCTTATGAAATTAATCAATATTTTAATATGTATTAAGCGGCCACACCACTGAATCATTTCCAATGCAAAGTGTCACAGAGTTACTTTTTTGTTCCTTTACTATACATTCAGGTTAAAAACCCGGGGGAATAATATTTTGGTCTACTTTGCTAATTGAATAACTTGCTTCAAATTATAGGAATGTTACATGTGACTGTATGACATTAAATTTTTCTTCTAAAATTACCTGGATTATCACCTTCAGTCTCTGCTGTTGCTTCACTTGTTTCTACTGGAGTTGCTTGAGCAGACCTTGTATCTTCTTCCTGTGTTAGATCTCCTGATGCTGCTGCTGCTGCCTGCAGACTCCTCCTTCTCTGCCAAATGTCTTCTGTTTCAGATGCAGGCTCCTGCTGCTGTACCTCACTAGTACTTTCAGTTTCTTCACTCACTGGAACATCTGTAATATCTTCTGAACCTTGGGTTTTTGCATGAACATCAGCCACCGTATCAGCTGGACAGACACCATCTTCCTCATCCTGTGAAGAAAATGCTGGAGTTTCTGAGAACCTGGCGCTTTCAAAAGAGGAAAATCGTGTGGTGCTTTCTACAGATGAAGACACCCTTGTTGTGTTGCCACTTCCATTGCATGAGCTGTCAGCACCTTCTGCATCGCTTTCCCCCTCTGGCCTCGTGCTGGCCTCACTAACACTCTCCGTACGGGTTGTATCACTTTGTTCATTCTCTGAAGAGAGTTGGGATCGTTCTGATGTTTGATCCACTGATTCTGTTTGGGTGAGCAATCTCTCTGCACTGATTTCAGCTTCAGCAGCTTGACCCACGGTCGTCCTGGAAGCTTCTGGAATTAGTTCATTTCCTTGGCAGGCACTGCTTGCACTATTATTGTTCATCTGTAATTCACGGTTGTCCTGATCTTCTTCTTCCTCTCCAACCTGTGCCACTGAAGAAAGGCTACATAGCAATTGATGAAAATTCCCGTAGTGAGAGTCTGATAACTGTTCATGTACCATTTCTGAGGCTACCTCTTGAGTTTCTATCAGATTTATCTGGGAGTCAGAAGACTGTCTCAAAAGAGATTGGCCACCATTTCTGTTTTGAAGACTCTCCAGGTCCTCATCACCAATTTCATCAGAAGGACATTTAAATTGTATGCCATTTTCTTCACTTTCTCTTGGTAACTGGAACCCACAAGGCAATTCTTGGTGAACATCATGATCTTCTTCATCAGAATCTATATGAAGCATTGCATTCAATCTAGTGTCTGTTGGAAAACTGCTTCTCAGTTTGGGAGATGCTCCAACTTGATGCAAGTGAGCTTCTGCCAAACTTGACTTGGCGTTTTCATTGTCAACTGTATCAAGATAATCATTCAGTGATTCTTGGCGATAGGTTGAACGCCTTGCTGGGGATGGCCTTGTTACTGAAGGTTCACCATGTACTGGAAATTTAATCTCAATGCTTCCAATTTCATTAGTTGCACTTGGAATGTGCACTGGCCCACTTCCATTCTGTGTAGATCCATTCACAAAAGCTTGCATCTGGTCAGGATGCACTGCTGATACTAATGGATCTGGCATATCTTCATCATCAGATGGACTGCCCAAGTCTCCATTCACAGCACTTGCTCCAAGATAAGCGCCCAACACCTCAGGAGAAGCATCTATTAAAACGAAGTACGAGCTTCATTTAGTACACAATAATAAAAACCTCTTAATTTATTGTCCAAGTTGTCATGCCCTATTCTGGGCCATCATATTAGCTATGTTTACTATAGATGTAGCATGAGGTTACGGAACTACAAGAAAAAGATTAACTACAGCAAATCTGATCAGAATTGTCACAAGATTACATAGACAAGCAAGTAAATGCAAACGTTTTTTCCCCAAAGCTACTATTTGAGGCACAACCCTCACCCTACTACTCCTCAAGTCATCTAAGAACCCATTTGGAGCTTGCTTCTAGTCATTACATGGTATTGCAGCAATTACATGCTAGTTCTCTGTACGGCAATCCAGTAACTCTAACAATCTACTTCCCTCCACCCATAGCCCTGTACATCCAATTTCACGGTCACATCATCTAACCCACCTTTCTACTTCATCTCTTGTGAACAGCTCGTTCCAGGCCAGTACCTCTGGCAGTGTAAAGAGGTACTTCTTCACATTCTCACTGTATCTCTTGCCCAAAGTCTTAAATCTGTGTCCACTTGTTCATGGCTAATCAGCAAATGCAAAAAGTTTTTCTTTGTTACCTTATGTAGCCTGTCATAATCTTGTACAGCTCTATCATATCGCCACTGAAACTCTTTTATTCTAAGGAGAACAATCCAACTTCTACTATCTACGTATCTAAAATCTCTCATCATGGAACTATTTTGGTAATTCTCCTCTATACCCTCTCAAGGACAAGCATATCCTTCCTTAAGTGTGTTGGCCAGAATTGGACAATATACTTTAGTTATGGTCGAAGTAGAGATTTATAAAGGATTGGTGTCACTTCCCTGCTTTTGTACTCATCCCTTCTCCAGAATCCTCTTTTCCTGTAGATTGCTGTGCCCTGAAACTTTCAGCCTTCGTGATTAACTAAATGATCCAGTTCAGTCTCGAGTTGAATACTATAATCTAAAATTTATAACAGCAATTCAAAAAAAATTGTAACTGGGGAGGGGAGCAGACTCCAGTGACAGATTTGACCCTCTTGACAGTCAGGGACATGGAGACCTAAATTTGTAGACAGATCCAGAATCTGTGCAAAAGATGACCTATTCTTCTCCAGTCCCTCGATCACACAGCAGAAACAGATCATGTCCAATAAGATGCTTTTTATATTAAATAGGCCTCAAAATACAAAAAAAAACTTGAGGTCATGCTCTCTTGATTATTTCATACCTTTAATGTGCTAAGAGATGATCTTTTAGCTGTGCATTATTAATGTCACGTTAATGAACTCACAAGCATCTACCCACCTGACCCGAAGGCTTAGAATTTCACAATGATGGAGAGAATCTCTGACTTACTCAACATGGCTCTGGAGCCCGAATTCCACAGTCATTCCCTTGAACCCAGCATCCATCACATTCACTGGACAAGGAATAGGGATAGAGTGTGGTTTGGACATCTGTGGTTCAACGATGTAACTGTATGTAAAAGTGCAGCTGTCTTCTGTCAGGCCTAATTTCACTAGTGAGATTCCAAAACACACAATTTTCAGGAGGAAATCTAAACCTATAGGAATTCTTTGAGGAGGTAAGGTGTCCTTCTGGAAAGATAAAGTACATTTCTGGATAAGTGCAGGGACTCCTTCGTGATGGATAAGATGCCCTTTGAGAGACGTCGGGTGCCCTTTATGAATGTTAGAAAAATACTCGGAGGTGCTTACACACTGGAACTATCAAGCTGTCTAGGCATTTAAGTTCTCCTTGGAACAGTCAAACCACCAAGTTATTTACATTTCGTGGCCATTTTTTTTTTAAGTCTACAATTGAAAAGATTCGGAACTTGCCATTTCACTCCAGCTGTTGATGTAGGGCTATGACTAGAAATGCTTATTTTAATAAGGGATTTAGTTGAAGGAATTTAAATGTAGTGAATTGGTTTCATCAATTAGGGGTTTATTTAAATAGTGAACACATCAATACAAAAGTTTAACTTTATTTAATATTAGCATAGTTCCTGAGGTCTGTCCCTTGTGGATACTGAGCGAGTTTGCAATGACGGTGTAAGGAAGTAGGTGGTGGATGAGATTGTATGACAGGGAAAGAACAGCTATGAGGAATAGATGCAGAACATGAGGTCACATGAGGAATGGAGAGTGTGTGTGAAGGAAGTGGGGTGTGTGAGATGTGAGGACTGCAGGTTTCTCTTTGGTTTTATTGCTTTCCTCTCAGCTGGGTCCAAGTCAGCACCACCTGCCCCACTCTGAGTGGCTCATGGTGTTACCTGTCCTCCAAGGACTGACACATTTGAGCAATCCACAAAATAGCTTCTCTCTTTGTCTGTTCATCATTTGTATGAGAATTACCCGCACCATTATTTTCTAAATACGATATGCATAATTTTGTATTCAGAAATTGGCCCCTTGTCAAAGTGAAAATTGCACTGCATCAATCATGTGAAACATTAGAGCATATCTATTTTTCCTAATCTAGAATGTAATGCAAAGTTAAAATGACAAAACTAATATGGTGTGCAACAATACACACTTACCTTGTCCTGAACTTTACAGGGATTTAAGTAATTAGAAGACAAATGTAAAACAGTTTTTCAAAGTTTACAGTATAAATGCTTTGATAACAGTTTTATATACATTTACAGAGAACACAACAAATGTAGAAGCACAATACAAGCATACAGAATTCAGTTAACATCACACAGAATCCTCAAATCCACAGAACCTCAGGTTAGTCTTGACTAGGTCCAATAATAGTACAAAGTAATTAACAGGCATTTCTGCAGGTCAGGCAGCATCCGAGGAGCAGAAGAATAGACGTTTCAGGCATAAGCCCTTCATCAGCATTCCTGATGAATGGCTTATGCCTGAAACGTCGATTCTCCTGCTCCTCAGATGCTGCCTGACATGCTGTGCTTATCCAGTGCCACATTCTCGACTCTGATCTCCAGCGTTTGCAGTCCTCACTTTCCCCTATTTCTGCAGGTCAGTCAGGACCAGGTCAAACGTAAAAACCAAACAGAATTGTGAATGACTTGATTGAGTAAGACACATATTTTCTTTACCTTCATGAAGCGATGATGTGAGCTCAACTTTGAACTGGAGCTGACCACTGACATGGTCAGTAGGAAGTCTTCTGCACAAGTTATAGCTTACAATCTGGTCGCTGTAACAAGAAATAGTGCAATATAACTCACATTTAAAATATAGCATATTATGGAAACAGTAAAAATCTAATTTATAACCATTATTTATTTTATGCACAGTAATTTGTGTCCTGATTTTAAATCGACAAGAGCACTAAACTCAGTTAATTTGCTTTGGAGAATGTGTTACTGCTCAAGGAAGCTAACTACATTGCATCAGTCATATTTTTAAACAGTGATGAATATTCAGATATTTTATCTTTTGTTCTTCAACCCACTACTCAGTGGAAATTAATTCTCTTTCAAATTGGCTAATCATGTCCAAATTTCACACAAATGCCAAAAGAAGGAACTTAATCTTTCTCCTCCACAGAAGTACCACAGTATTAACTGACTTGTGAGGAACACAGATTGCTAATCTTCTCCTAAAATGTTTTGAATATATACACACACACAATGCAGATATCTTGCTGTTATAATTAACTCCAGATATTGTTGTTTCTTCACCAATTTGGTTTTAGCTATTGTAAATATGAAATAAAAGGATAGCATCAAGAAACATAGGACTAAGGAGCAGGTGTAGGCCTATTTGGTCTTTGACTCAAGAGAGTGGTGCTGGAAAAGCGCAGTCGGTCAGGCAGCATCCAAGGAGCAGGAAAATCAATGTTTCGGGCAGGAGCACTTCATCAGGATTGGAGCCTTCCTGACGAAGGGCTTTTGTCCGAAACGTCGATTTTCCTGCCCCTTGGATTCTGCCTGATCTGCTGTGCTTTTCCAGCACCACACTTTTGACTCTAATCTCCAGTATCTGCAGTTCTCACTTTCGCCTATTTGGTCTTTGAGACAACTCCACCATTCAATAAGACCATGGCTTATCTGGTTATGGTCTCAACTCCAGTATCCTGTCTGCACCCTACCCCCGCCCCCACCAGAACCCTCAACTGCCTTGTTTATCAACAAACTAACTAACTTCATCTTGCTAAATTCAATGATCCAGTATTTACAGGTTTCTAGGAAGTAAATTCCATACAAATACCACTCAGAAAGAAAGAATTTCTCTTCATTTCTGTCTTAAAACTACACTTCTTAGTTCAAGTCTCTCCCACATTTTCCGGGTATCCACCTGAATCAATCCCTTTAAGATTTTAAATACTTCAATAAGATAACCTCTCATTCTTCTAAATTCCAATGTGTAAATGCGTATCTGTTCGACCTTATTTCGTTAGTTAAGATCTTCATCCCAGGAATGAGTCAAGCGGATGGATTTTAGTTTTCTAACTCTCTTTTGAAGTAATTTTTTTTAAATAAGGAGATCAAAACCTTACACGGTACTCCAGATATAGTCTAAGGCCCTACACAGCACAGTAAAACATCCCTAATTTTATATTTCATTTCCCCTGCAATACACAACATTCTGTGTGTTCATAATAACTTGCTGCTCCTGTACACTAACCTTTTGAGATTCATGAAACAATATTCGAAGATCCTTCCGGAACACTGGATTATGCCAACTCCAAATAAATGTTGTTTTTCTATTCTTCCTGCCAAAGTGGACAAGTTCAGAGCTTCCCGCATTATACTCTACCTGAAACATAACTACCTATTCAATTAATCCACCAATAATCCCTCTGCAGATTCTCTATTTCTTCTTGACAACTCACTTTCCTACCCGTCTCAGTATCATCTGCAAATTTAGATTCCATATGTTTGATTCCCTCATCCAAATCATTGATTCTATATTGGAACTAGTGAATGACCCACTTCTGATCCCACAGCATGCCACTAGTTACAGCTTGCAACTGACAAATTCCCAATTTTCCACTCCTTGTTTCCTATTAATTCACCAGTCGTTTATTCATACTAATACATTAACCCTTACACAAAGTGCTCATATATTGTACAGTAGCAATGGATGAGATATTAAATGCTTTTTGAATATCCTAATACACCTTTATCTATCTTCCTTACTACTGCCCATTACAATCATCAGTTAGTTAGACACCATTTCCCTTTCACTAAGCCACGTTGACTCTAACTGAATACATACCATTTTCCAGGTATCCTGCTTAACCTCTTTAATAATCAACTTTAGCAATTTTGCTATGACTGCTGTTAGGTTAACTAGTCTACAGTTTCCTGCTTCTTGCCATCTTCCTCTCTTGAATGAAGATATTACAATGGCTATTCTCCAATCCCCAGGGCCCTTCCAAAATGTAAAAAAATTTGAAAGATTACAAAAGGGAGGCACAGTCGCTCAGTGGTTAGCGCTGCTGCCTCACAGCACCAAGGACCCAGGTTTGATTCCCGCCTAGGGTGACAGTCTGTGTGGAGTTTGCACATTCTCCCCATGTCTGCGTGGGTTTCCTCCAGGTACTCTGGTTTCCTCCCACAATCCAAAGATATGCAAGTCAGGTGAATTGGCCGAGCTAAATTGCCCATAGTGTTAGGTGCATTAGTCATGGATAAGTATAGGGTACGGGAATGGGTCTGGGTGGGTTACTCTTCGGAGGGTCAGTGTGGACCTGTTGGGCCGAAGGGCCTGTTTCCATACATTAGGGAATCTAATCTAATCTAAAATAACTATTGTAACCCTGCTGCTATTTCCCACTAGACCCTAGGATGCAGGCCATCTGGTCCGAGAAACTTCTCAGCCTTAGGTCTAATAGTTTTCCCTCAATATGGTAATTGCTTTAAGTTTCTCTTTTGCATTCACCTCTTGATTGTCAAGCACCTTTGGAAAGTTTTGCACATCTTTTACAATCATACAGAAAGAGCATAACTTTTTTTTCTGATGGGAAAGCTTGCTGAAACTAGACAACTGGTAATGGGCAATAAATACTGGTCTAGCCAGTGACACCTACATCCCTTGAACAAATAAAGAAAAGGAAGAACCTAGTCAGCTTATGTTACCTGTTTCTGAAGCACCTTTGTTATGAATCCAGTGTGAAACCAGATTATCCTCTTGAAGAGGTTCTGTAAAACTTCTCAATACTATGTTTCCTGGGGAAGCTGTGTTTGCAAAGATCCCAGAGGCAACTATACTTACCTTGGTGGCACCCAACCCCACTTCCTAGAATGGCAGACTGATAGCTGTATGAATATTCTACACCTTATCCCTTTTGAGTTTTCATGAACTCAGATTTATTGGCCAAAAGAATTTTTTTTCACAAAACAAATCTCTATTGATAGAAATGTGTTTTTATCTATTTTCTTGTGAATTGGTGTTTGCAGTTATTTAGAGGAGTAAACTTTTATATTTTCATTACAAACTACGTGTATTAACCAATCCTGTATCTTTGTGGAATAAGTTTTCGTTTTATAATATAGCAATAATTTTGTATTTTTAAAGACATTATTTCATGTAATTTTTTACTCCAAATTTAAAACATACAATCGGTCATATCAGAAACTAGGCAAAACATTTAGACTTGTTTGTGACCTATGGTGTTGTCGGCCTAGACAAAAAAAAAGTGCTCTTCCCATTTTGGTCATAACATAAAATTGGGGCTTTCAGGAAGATACCACGTACAGAAGCATATAGTTGGAAGTAGGGCAGCAGTATTTGGAGAAGGATAAAAGGAAAAACACCAGGGCCAGAACCCTACACTTTTTAGCTAAGTGCAAGTTTTTTTTGGAGGGATCCTCACTACAAAGTCTAGTGAAATATAAGATTCTGCTCCAAGTTTATTGTGCATGATTAAACCAAAAGCATATCAAAACATGACTTTGGCAGTTGCTAAGAGGGAGTGTTGCTGAACAAAGAGACCTTGGAGTGCAGATTCATAGCTCCTTGAAAGTGGAGTAACAGGTAGATAGGATAGTGAAGAAGACATTTGGTATGCTTTCCTTTATTGGTCAGAGTATTGAGCACAGGAGTTGGGAGGTCATGTTGCGGCTGTACAGGACGTTGGTTAGGCCACTGTTGGAATATTGCATGCAATTCTGGTCTCTTTCCTATTGGAAAGATGTTGTGAAACTTGAAAGGGTTCAGAAAAGACTTACAAAGATGCTGCCAGGGTTGGAGGATTTGAGCAATAGGGAGAGGCTGAACAGGCTGGGGCTGTTTTCCCTGTAGCATCGGAGGCTGAGGGGTGACCTTATAGAGGATTACAAAATTATGAGGGGCATGGATAGGGTAAATAGGCAAAGACTTTTCCCTGGGGTCGGGGAGTCCAGTACGAGGGGGCATAGGTTTAGGGTGAGAGGGGAAAGATATAAAAGAGACTGAAGGGGCAACTTTTTCACGCAGAGGGTGGTACGTGTATAGAATGAGCTGCCAGAGGAAGTGGTGGAGGCTGGCACAATTGCAACATTTAAGAGGCATTTGGCTGGGTATGTGAATAGGAAGGGTTTGGAGGGATATGGGCCGGGTGGGACTAGATTGGGTTGGGATATCTGGTCGGCATGGACGGATTGTACCGAAGGGTCTGTTTCCATGCTGTACATCTCTATGACTCTATTTATCCTGAATGAGGCACAAACTCATTCATGTAACCAAGGCAAGGCTAATGAAATTGCAAGAAAAGTTAGAGTGAGAATTAAATGTAGGAGCTAGGAAAATACACGCAGTTGAAGTAATAAGTTGCCAGAGTCCCAGGTTCGATTCCAGCCTTGGTCGACTGTCTGTGTGGAGTGCACACATTCTCCCTGTGTCTGTGTGGATTTCCTCCGGGTGCTCCGGTTTCCTCCCACAGTCCAAAGATGTGTTGGTTAAGTGGATTTGTCATGGTTACAGGGATAGGGTCAGGGGGTGGGTCTGAGCAGAATGCTCATCAGTCGTGGAGGGGGGGAGCGGAGAGTGTGGACTCAATGAGTCAAACAGCCTGCTTTCTATGATTCTAAGCCAGCAAGAAAATGGCAGAAAATTAAAGGACCAAACTTAAACCTGAATAGGAATAGAGAATTAGAAATGAAAAAACTTGAACTTCAAACTGTAGAAAAAGAAAAAGAGCATTTAAACAAGGGAAACAGACAAAGAAAAAGAGGGCAGAGATTTAGAGGTCGGATACCAACTTAAGTCAAAAAAGAGAGGCTTTTAACTTCACAAAACATTCTGTTGAGAAAAGATCTCAGAACAATTCAAGATCCAATGTAGGGATGTTTAAATTTGTGTAAGCCTTCCCGAAATTTTATGCATGAGATGCTAAGGCATTCTTCATTGAAAAGACAGTCAAGCAGATGAGGTGTTCAAAAGAAACCTAGACATGTGTTTTGCAAAGCAGATTGACTGACAAGAGTTAATGAGGTCTTATGCCTTGTTTTTAGAGGAAACCTCTTGAGATTATGAAGTGGCAAAAAAATGATTTGCAGCATGTATGTGTTTGTTCCTGAAGCTTGGAGATAGGAATTTTGGAGTGACCGGATGTTGCATTAGCAGAATTTGAGGTTGGTAAAGCAAAATGATTTGGACTATTGGATTGAGGTATTAAAGGCAGAGTTCATGTAAGAGGCATTTAGCGAAATAATTATCTTGGAAGAGTTTAAAAATCCACTCCTCCATTAGTCTTTGAGACTGCTGCAGTAAATAGTAAACTAACAAATTTCTCCTTGTTCAAAAGTCAGCCGTATATTTCTTAACAACGTTTGTTCATGAAAAAAAGGTCCTCAAAGTCCTTGACACTACTTTACTTGCGGCACTCCAGTTTAGCTGGTTACTCAAACTCAACAGTTGCTCATTCATAACATAGCCTGTAATTGGGTACTAGTTACACCAAACACAGTGGCTTTTTTAACTTTCACTTGCCTCTGCCTGACCACTATTTTCGGAACAGGAAATTAACTACCGAGGTTACTGTGACTGACTGAAGAACTTACTGTCTGCAGAGGCCTCGTGTCAAGTAGAACATGAAATGTCAGCAATTCAACAGCAGGAAAACGCTATCTACTGTGCACTTTCTCGACTCGATACTTTGAAAATCAAATCACATTGAAAAGAAATAATGCAAATCACTAGTTTGCATTCAAACTTTGAACTGAAAACTAACAAGTTCGGCCTTGATCTAATAAATTCACCCTTCATTTCCAAACAACTTAGCTGCAATTTGATGAATAAGACATTCAGTTACATGCAAATAATGTACATTCATAACATAAGGAAATTTGAAAGCCAAATTAAACCAAAAATAAATAAGCTCGAATAAAGTTGTGTATTTTCACTTGTTTTCGGGGGTAGGTGTAAGAGGCATTTTTTAGCACACACCTAAATAGGGAGCCCCAATGGTGTATTTAAATAAAGTGGCCACCAAGGTGGACCCACATCCCAGGCAAGAATAAACAAAAATCATTTGGGATCATTGACAGGGACCATTACAATCAGGTACAGGGCTATCAAGAAAAGATAAAAATGGGTATCAAGGTAAGGGAGGCATTAGGAAGTTCAGAAAACTTGTAAAAGCCACACCAGAGCAACTAGATAATTAGATGCTCAGCGCTGTCCGAAAATGCAATAACCAAAAAGGTCACAGAAGAAGTCAGTAGAAAACTGGACAAAGACATTTTCTGAAAGACATGGCAAATTTGTAATCATGAAGGACTCCATGCTGAAGAAGCTTAATGTACATGAGTTGTAAGGTAAATATCAATATGATTAGTGAGTCATCCAACCAGATCTACTTCAACTTGTTTTCAGGAAAATTTCGAAGGGAAGAAACCAAGTGCTGCCCCATGAATCAAAAGTAATCTTAGTGGTTAATTTCCTGTTCCAAAAACAGCAGCCGGGCAGAGACAAGTGAAAGCTAAAACAGCCACTGTGTTCAGTATACTAGCAACAAACTACAGGCTTTGATATGAATGAGCAATTGCTAAAGTGAGAGTTTCTCTTGGTCAGCCAGAACCATGTGATAGCTGCAGTGCAGCAGCTTCCCCACATTAAAAGACTCCATATGTCGGGTTCTTGCCAAAAGCAAGCAAGAACACACATTCATTTTTCCTGCCCCACAAATTGAATAGTCCTTTTTAGCAAATTGC
Organism: Chiloscyllium plagiosum; assembly: GCF_037043375.1. Lineage (NCBI taxonomy): Eukaryota > Metazoa > Chordata > Chondrichthyes > Orectolobiformes > Hemiscylliidae > Chiloscyllium > Chiloscyllium plagiosum. The sequence goes on from NW_028270145.1 coordinate 7,011,368, forward strand.
TATATTTAGGTTGCTCATATTCAGTACAGCTCCTGTTCTTGTCTACAAAAGCTGCAAGAACTTTGGACAATTGCAAGGGATAAGGTCCTTCAATTGCTACTTTCGGAATCCCTGTACTGCCTGTCATACCATTCTGCATTTGCCTTTACTTATTACTTCAACTCAATCCCAAACTGAATTAACAAAGCAAAATGCATGACAGCAGTAATAAACTACATTTTTTTAAAATTGACACATGTGTGATGTTGTCTCATCATCAACACATACTCTAACAAGCACTGTCCCCTACTGGGGGCCCAAACTCTGGGAATTCACTTTTACTAATATCTCACAACACAAGGTCAAGAAAAGGTGTAATAATCCAAACAGCCACTGGGGAGTGCAATTGTTCCAATGTAAGAGATTATGCTGTTGGTGATTTCTCACAAATGTATGCTGATTATTTTGATAAAATTCTCCATATAAATCAACTCTTGATTTCAGCATTTCTTTATTCTAGTTTTAGTATATGAATTATAGTTCACCTGATCAGACTGGCAATTCAAACGAAAGCCCTCAATTAGGGTGAACCTATTATGAATGGCTCTTCTTTCCACAAACTTCTGAAAGTGAACTCGGAAACAAATGATGCAAACCTTCTGATAGCAACAATGGGAAATGGTAAAATGTTCACTGCTGTTGCTTATCAAAACCAAGAATGTCCCAACCAGTATTTAGTGGGGAGATTTTAAACAATCTGATAGGGGGAGTTACACTGTCTGAACCCCTCTAGGAATGTCCCCAGTGCTGATCATCGCATCAGAGATTTGGGATCCATGCCTTGTACTTACCCAGAAATATACACCAAGACAGTTCCTCTGTTAATCACAGTTATAATATCTGGATCGACAGCGGTCAACAATGCAGGCTGTGTCAGGTAAGGCCAAGTTCATCTTTAGCTAAGCTGAACAATTAACCCCTTCATCTCCTCATATCCCCCATACATCCTATTCCACCAAACCCCCATCACCAACTATTATCCATTTTATCTTCACAAGCTCTCTTATAAAAGCTGAAATAAATACAAGAGTCAAATTTCCTCTTTGTCAGTGCAATTTAAGTCACCTTCATCCAAACCTTAGTGCCTAATTATGTTTATTTGGATTGAAACTGAACAGAATTAAATGACCTCTTTTATTAAATAGCACAATAATCAATCAAAACTGTTTACAAAACTTAGTTAAAAATTACACAACACCAGATTATAGTCCAACAGGTTTATATGGAAGCAGTAGCTTTTGGAGCGCTGCTCCTTCATCAGATGGTAAAGGAGCAGCGCTCCGAAAGCTAGTTTTAAGTTTGTCCACCCTCGTCTAACAACGGCATCTCCAAATCATGATTACAAACTTAGGAATTGTTACTTACCAGAAACGCACGATTGTAATTACAAGTCTTTGAATGGTTAGAAGTGCTAAACAAAAACATGGCAAGCATCCTAAAGGGAGTTATTTCAGTTGGTGACCTGAAAAGCAGGCGTGACCTCACCACTCCTTCACCTTGCTGGACTGTCTTCTGGCTCACTGTTCCTCACTCCAAAGAGGCAAGGCGACATGTTTAAATGCATCCAGCAGTCATAGAGTCATACAGCATGGAAATGAACCCTTCAGCCCAACTCATCCACACCAACTAAGTTTCCCAAACTAAACTAGTCCCGCGTTTGGCCCACATCCATCTAAACCTTTCGCAATCAGGTACCTGTCTTTTAAATGTTGTCACTGTGCCTGCATCTACCGCTCCCTCTAACAGTTCATTCCACATATGGATTACTCTCTGTGTGAAAAACTTGTCCCTCAGGTGCCTTTTAAATCTTTCTCCTCTCACCTTAAATATATGCCCTTTTAGTTTTGAATTCCCCATCCTTAGGGAAAAACCCTATGCAATTCACCTCATTAGAGGTTCTGGGCATAGGTAAATGCACAACTATTGGGAGGTGGGATATGATAGCATTGGTCTCACCTCAACAGGCTCATTCGCTACAGACAGCAGGATTTGAAACTAGTAAAATGGACATCTGAACTGATGACCCAGATAATGCAAGCAAAAATTCCACTATAGCAGTCTAAGAGTTGAAATTCAAATCTAGAAGATCTAGAAATGAAGGTTAATATCTGCAGCAGTCATTCTGAAGCTCTAATGAATAAGAATCAACTTCTCAAAACTCCCTTCATAACTAACTTTGTGACCTTAAATTACACATGTTCCATTACTTCCATAATCTTCCTACAATGGAGTCCCTAAAATCTCAATTCCTCCAGGTCATGGTCACCAATGTGCCATGTTTATCTCTAGACTGGGAAACGAAGTCATCAGACACACAGAGAAAACACAGATGGATCAGAAGAAAGGAACAAGGACAGAGACCCATAAAACAAATATAGTATGTTGTCAAAGTAAAAGTAAATCAATACAATTGTTACCTATGATTTAATATTTTTCTAATATTTCTCTTCCTTTTCTAGATAACTGACAATGAAGCACAATAATTCTCCCACACATTTAATGTCATCAAATTTAGCATTTACAAGTGACAATACAGCACTGATACCAACTATCAGACATAATACATCATATTTTTCAAGCATCCTATTGAAAAGAGGAGATAATGAGAGAAACATCAAACTGACAGTGAAGCACTTTGTGAAGTTCAGTGATGTATTACCCTATTGCATGTCTCTCCAATAGACGTTGTACCGGTATGGTTAATTTGCCCAGGAAGCGCTTTATGATAGGACGGCTCTTAGCAAACTTGTCCTTAACATCAATTTCAAGTACATCTGTGAGAAGGGCTACAAAAGAGTACTTCTGTAAAATAGAGAAATGTGCACCACATTAATTTAATTCAGCAGTCCCAAAACACTTTGTCAATGCCCATTCGCTTCAGGTACAATCTGCTTTGTGTCATTGATAGCAGTATATTTTACCTCTCCTTGCCAAATGGGGTTTGTTGTGTTCGCCACTATAGTCGATCGTTTCTCTTGCCCATGATGAGCAAATGTAGGGAAAGTGCTCTTCTTCCCAGGTTGAATGGACATCTTTAGATATGGATCTGGATTGAAAAACATTCCCTTCTTGAGCCCTACAGCTCTAATATCTGTTTGGAAGAAGGGGATTACCAAGTTATAAACGTAGCACAATTTCAATGTTAGATCCTGAAGTGGTCACAAGTATCCTGGATAATGCTGGACTCAAGCAAATGTGGCATGTATAAGTGGGACAATTTCCTGCTCTTCTTCAAATCGTGCCTTGGGATCTTTTATGTCCACCAAAGCAAAGGAGGATGATCAGTTAAAGAGATTACAGGAAAGACTGGTACAATTATACTTAGGGAAATATGGCACATTTATCCCTTATTTCAGGTCTTGCTTTTACAGACACATATAAATTTAACTTGATATTGTGGAGACAAACTGTCTTCATCACCAATTTACAAGACAGACTCCCATAAAGCCACCTTCTTGAGACAAACTCGTAGACATCTTCTACCTCAGGGATTACTCTTCTCAATTACTCTTCTCAATGAATGTGAAATTCAAAATTGCCAAACACACTTGTGTTGCAGTGATTATTCGTGCTGCAATTTGGCTGCCATGTTTATACAGACTTCCACAGTGACGTTACCAAGCTGTAACAGGACAGGCTGCATTCTATAATGCAGCCAACTGTCCAGAAGTTTTATGTTCCAGATGTGAAATCATCACTTGCTTCTGGTTAACTTCTCATATAAATTATCATGCTTAATAACTGCACCTTTTAAAATGTGGTCAGCTATTCAAGGTTTTTGTAAAGATTTGTAGCTTGGGTTCTGGTTGCAATTGTTGTGGGTATGTTCACTGAGCTGGGAAGTTGATTTGCAAATGTTTCGTCCCCTGTCTAGGTGACATCCTCAGTGCTTTGGAGCCTCCTGTGAAGCGCTGCTGTACTGTGTCTTCTGGGATTTATTTGGTTTTGTTCCTGCTGCTGCCAGTTTCCAGTTCCAGTTGTTCATTGCAGTGGTTGGTATACTGGGTCTAGGTCAATATGTTTATTGATGGAGTCCACGGAGTCCGCGTCTAGAAATTCTCTGGCTATTCTCTGTTTGGCTTGTCCTATGATCAATGTGTTGTCCCAGTAGAATTTATGATCCTTGTCATCTGTGTGTATGCTACCAGGGACAACAATACAAAAAAACCCAACACCAATCATGTACAAGACAAACGTAGCTTACAAGAGTCCATGCAACACTATAAAGGACAAACAAGCAGACAATGAGCAATCCGCGTCCATGGACACCAACTCGCCACGAAACACTACAACCAGCTGTCCCTGGTAGCTGTACACACGGATGACAAGGACCACAAATTTGAATGGGAAAACACAACTATAATGGGACAAGCTTAACAGAGGATAGCCAGAAAATTTCTAGATGAAAGTGAAGACTGCAGATGCTGGAGATTAGAGTCAAGATTAGAGTGGTGCTGAAAATGCACAGCAGGTCAGGCAGCATCCGAGGAGCAAGATAATCGACGTTTTGGGCAGGAGATGAAGGGCTCCTGCTCGAAACATTGATTTTCCTGCTCCTCTAAAGCTGCCTGACCTGCTGTGCATTTCCAGCACCACTCTAATCTTGAGAGAATTCTAGAGGCATGGCACTCATCCATGGACTCCATCAATAAACACATTGACCTAGACTCAGTATACCGACCACTGCAACGAACAAACAGAACCGACAACCGGAACCAGCAGGAACAGAACCAAGTAAATCCCAGAAGACACTGTACAGCAGCACTTCACAGGAGGCTCCAACGCACTGAGGATGTCACCTAGACAGGGGACAAAACATCTACAAATCAACTTCCCAGCCCACTGAACATACCCACAACAGTGGACAGCTATGTTTGCACTTGCAAATTTCAGTGGTAGATGTTCAGGATGTCTCGGGATTCCTCCCTGTGCTATGCCATTCATGATATTAATACACTCTTCCTCCAGTGATGAAAACAACAAATTGTAGAATTCTGACCTTCCACCGCACCATTAAAGAGTGCATGCAAGAAACGATCACTATGTTTGTCAGGTTGTGTCAAGTTCTGTTTGTGATTGAAAAATAGGATAATAGTTGTCAGAAAGACAGCTGCTCCACATTTCCTTGCCTCTCTCTGCTCTAAGATATCACACAATCCAGTGTGGACTCTTCCAAAGGAGTGACGGCCCTGAAATTTGAGTGTCTGGACCTCGTTCGTCCCTTAAATTTTGCTGCTGCCTCTTACTGTAAGCATAGTTTGTAAGTTTGGCAAGATTTTCAATTATATATTTCATACGCATGCCAAGGTCCTGTTTTGTATGGATTGCTCCCAGCACAGCCAATCCATTTTTGACTATTTACACTTCTCATTTGCACCCTACCCAGCACTTATCTCTCACTTGGTTTATCACCAGCTACTTGTTTGCTTGTCTATCCCTTTCTCTTTCCTTCTCTCTGCTCTGGACCCTATCTCCATGTACTTTATTTATTCCTCCATCCTGTGATCAGCATAAATAACACCGTTTCCAAGCTATTTTCAGTTCCAAGTCAGAAGTCACATGACACCAGATTATCATCCAACAGGTTCATTTTAAATCACAAGCCTTCAGGAGGCTGTTCTTTTGTCAGATGAAGTGGCTGCTGGACTCTCACCTGATATCCTGTGACTTCTGACTTGGTCCACCTCAGTTGAATACCAACACGTCCATGTCATTTTCAGTTCTGACAAAGGATCACTGGAAATGAAATGTTAACTCTATTTTTCTCTCTATAGATGCTGCCCAATCTGCTGAGTTTCTCCAGCACTTTTTGCTTTTGTCATTGATGGTGTTAAGTTTCTCGAGTGTTGTTAGAGCTGCACTCATTCAAATGGCAAATATTCCACCACACTCCTGGCTTGCACCATGTAGGTGGCGCACAGGCTTTTGGGAGTTCAGGAAGTTACTCAACGCTAGCCCCTGACCTGCTCCTGTAGCCACAGTATTTATATGATTGATCCATTTCAATTTCTGCTCACTATTAACCCAAGACATTGAGAGTGGAGGATTTAATTATGTTAATGCCATCAAATGTTAAAGGGAGAGAGTTAGATTCTCTCTTTTTGGAGGTGATCACATGTACATGTTCTTTGTCATTTATCAGCCCAGGTCTTTATGCTGTCCAGGCCTTGCTGCATGTGATATATTGAATTTAACGTGTTTTTCACAAATCCTTGACGTGTAAACACAATAATAAAATGTTAAAACAGCAGTTAGAAAAATCAATTGAAAATGGTTAAAATGCACATTAATAACATCCAAATGATCTTTATTATCAAATAGTATGTTGGCCTTGGAATGAAGGTGCATCTTACCCGATAATATGAATTTGACAAGTTTTCGACTGTTCTGACCATCAGATCCACCTTCCCCCAATTCACCTCCTCCAGCCTGTAAAACAAATACCTCATTATCTGTTGGCCTATATAAAAGGGTGTTAATAATATATCCACTATTTTCAGTCACTGCATTTTAGAGTTTTTTTTCAATCTACAAGCTGAATATATTCTTGTAACAAAGAACATACTTTAAATTTAAAACAATTTTGCTATCATGAACCTTGCAGCTCAGCGAGCAAACTTACATCCAGAACCTCACCCTGAGCTACAAATCTTCTCAAAACATGCTGTCATAAACCAATGAAAGATATCAAACTGCAATATAAATGAAATCTATTTCCTCTCATTTTATTCAGATTTATTCAAAACAGTCGGAGAATGAACAATGGCCCAGACGAAGGAAGAAGAGGAAGAGAGAGATGTGTATAGGTAGGAGAAAGTGAGGATTGCAGATACTGGAGATCAGATTTGAGAGTGGTGTGCTGATTCCTGATGAAGGGCTCTTGCCCGAAACATCGATTCTCCTGCTCCTCAGATGAGTGTAAGTACCTGAGTGGGTAAAACACAATGAATCCACACACATATATTTTTTAAATCTCATAATTTGATAAAGGATGGTGAGGAATGAAATGCTTTCCATTTCAGCCAGCAGCTCATAGCTGTATGTCTGATAATTGTCCATACCCGTGGTTTCTCTGAATAAGGTTTGTAAATATGGCTTTGTGCCAGCAAGGGTGAAACTGCAGAAACTCATTTCACATAAACACAAACAGTAGGCTGAACAGGTTTCCTTTCCTTGAGACTTGGGCAGATTTTACTCCTAGCCACCATACATAAAAGGCAATTGTACCAACCAATGGTATATTTCATGCCAGATTTTAATACTGATTGCATTATTTTAAATGCAGTTTAATATCTTATGTTAAATTATTTTAAACATTGTATGACCTGTTCAGATGACAATTCTATTCTCAATAAAATTTAAATTGAGTTTGAAAAGAAAGCAAGAAAACTGCTAATTGGAATAGTTAAGGAAAAGAGATTTCATGAGGAGCAAAAAAGTGCATCTGTGGTTGAAAAAAAATTATGATTTGGAGATGCCGGTGTTGGACTGGGGTGTACAAAGTTAAAAATCACACAACCCCAGGTTATAGTCCAACAAGTTTAATTGGAAGCACACTAGCTTTCGGAGCGACGCTCCTTCATCAGGTGGTTGTCTAAAATTGTGTTGATGAGTATATAAAAGAAAACTTGCAAAAGTTAGTATGACCTGGCATGTACAAGTATTGAAAAAGGAACACGCTAACAGTTGGAAAACAGTTCGTCCCTTCAGGGATGAGACATAAGAACTAAAATTGGGAAACATAGAAATGGTAGAGTCATTGAAAAGATTTTTTGTACTTGCAGTTAGAGTAGAAGAGAAGAAAAGCACCTAAGAATAGTAAAAAAGCTGAGCTAAAGGAAAAAAATTTAAAACATTCACGAGCTGTACAGAAAAGGCATGAGAAAGCTCATGGGACTCAGGCTGACAAGTGCCTTGGATCTGATGGTTTGCTTCCTAAGTTTTTAAAGGAAGTGGATGTGGAAATTGTGAGAGCATTTATTGTAATATTTAAATATGCACTAGACTCTGCAAAAGCCCCAGCAAATTGGAAAACCACAAACCACATTATTCAAAATGTTTGCAGGTAAAGGGACGGCTGGAAAATGGGAAGCCTTCAGAAATGAAATAACAGGAGTCCAGATAAAGTACATTCCTGTTAGGGTGAAAGGAAAGGCTGGTAGGTGTAGGGAATGCTGGATGGCTAAAGAAATTGACGGTTTAATTAAGGAAGCATATGTCAGGTATAGACAGGATAGATCGAGTTAATCCTTAGAAAAGTATAAAGGCAGTAGGAGTATACTTAAGAGGGAAATCAAGAGGGCAAAAAGGGGACATGAGGTAGCTTTGGCAAAAAGAGTTAAGGAGAATCCAAAGGGTTTTTACAAATACATTAAGGACAAAAAGGTAACTAAGGAGAGAATAGGGCCCCTCAAAGATCAGCAAGGCATGCTTTGTACGGAGCCGCAGAAAATGGGGGAGACAGTGGTCAGCACTGCTGCCTAACAGCACCAGGTCCCAGGTTCGATTCCAGCCTCGGGTGACTGACTATGTGGAGTTTGCACATTCTCCCCGTGTCTGCGTGGGTTTCCTCCGGGTGCTCCGGTTTCCTCCCACAGTCCAAAGATGTGCAGGCTAGGTGAATTGGCCATGCTAAATTGCCCGTAGTGTTAGGTACATTAGTCAGAGAGAAATGGGTCTGGGTGGTTTACTTTTTGGAGGGTCGGTGTGGACTTGTTGGGTCGAAGGGCCTGTTTCCACACTGTAGGGAATCTAATCTAATCTAATTTACTCATTCAGTACACATGGCTGATTCCATGTCTGTACAAATTCAGATCCAGCTACTTAGGTTAGTAAGGATGACTACATCTATATCATACAATAGAATTATAGAATCCCTCCAGTGTAGAACCCAGGCCATTCAGTTCATTGAGTCTACACCAGCCCTCTGAACAGCATCCCATCCAGACCTCCCATCTACCATATCCCTGTAAACCTGCATTCCCCATGGCCTATCTGCCCGGACTGTGGGAGGAAACGAGAGCACTTGGAGAAAACCCACACAGACACAGGGAGAATGTGCAAACTCCACACAGACATGTGCCTGAGGGTAAAAGTGAACCCCGGTCCCTGACACTGCTAACCACTGGGATACCATGCCACCCATGGAAGGTGTTTTTACTAAATTCCTACTAGAAATGCATTTGTGAATACTCATTTGATCTTCTTAGACGATGAAAATCAATGAGGTTAAAAACAATGACTGCAGATGCTGGAAATCAGATTCTGGAGTAGAGTAGTGCTGGAAAAGCACAGCAGTTCAGGCAGCATCCGAAGAGCAGGAAAATCGACGTTTCGGGCAAAAGCCCTTCATCAGGAATACAGGCAGAGTGCCTGAAGGGTGGAGAGATAAATGAGAGGAGGGTGGAGGTGGGGAGAAAGTAGCATAGAGTACAATAGGTGAGTGGGAGTGGGGATGAAGGTGATAGGTTAGGGAGGAGAGTGGGGGAAGGTAGCAAAGAGTACAATGGGTGGATGGGGGTGGGATGAAGGTGATAAGTCAGAGAGGAGGGTGGAGTGGATAGGTGGAAAGGAAGATAGGCCAGTAGGACAGGTTATGGGGATGGTGCTGAGCTGGAAGTTTGGAACTGGGGTGAGGTGGGGGAAGGGGAAATGAGGAAACTGGTGAAGTCCACATTAATGCCCTGGGGTTGAAGTGATCCGAGGCGGAAGATGAGGCGTTCTTCCTCCAGGCGTCAGGTGGTGAGGGAGCGGTGAAGGAGGCCCAAGATCTCCATGTCCTCGGCAGAGTGGGAGGGGGAGTTGAAATGTTGGGCCACAGGGCGCTGTGGTTGATTGGTGCGGGTGTCCCAGAGATGTTCACAAAAGCGCTCTGCTAGGAGACGTCCAGTCTCCCCAATGTAGAGGAGACTGCATCGGGAGCAACAGATACAATAAATGATATTGGTGGATGTGCAGGTAAAACTTTGATGGATGTGGAAGGCTCCTTTAGGGCCTTGGATGGAGGTGAGGGAGGACGTGTGGGCACAGGTTTTGCAATTCCTGCGGTGGCAGGGGAAGGTGTTAGGGTGGGAGGGTGGGTCGTAGGGGGGGCGTGGACCTGACCAGGTAGTCACGGAGGGAACGGTCTTTGCGGAAGGTGGAAAGGGGTGGGGAGGGAAATACATCCCTGGTGGTGCGGTCTGTTTGGAGGTGGCGGAAATGTCGGCGGATGATTTGGTTTATGCGAAGGTTGGTAGGGTGGAAGGTGAGCACCAGGGGTGTTCTGTCCTTGTTACGATTGAAAGGGTAGGGTCTGAGGGCGGAGGTGCGGGATGCGGATGAGATGCGTTGGAGGGTATCTTTAACCACGTGGGAAGGGAAATTGCGGTCTCTAAAGAAGGAGGCCATCTGGTGTGTTCTGTGATGGAACTGGTCCTCCTGGGAGCAGATATGGCGGAGGCGGAGGAATTGGGAATACGGGATGGCATTTTTGCAGGAGGTTGGGTGGGAAGATCTTCCTCTCCCGACATTCCCAACAGTACCCTTCCACCGACACTCTCATTCGTTTGGCCGAACTAGTCCTCACCCTTAACAATTTCTTCTTCGAATCCTCCTACTTCCTCCAGACCAAAGTGGTAGCCATGGGCACCCGTATGGGCACCTTCCCCTGCCACCACAGGAATTGCAAAACCTGTGCCCACACCTCCTCCCTCACCTCCATCCAAGGCCCTAAAGGAGCCTTCCACATCCATCAAAGTTTTACCCGCACCAATCAACCACACCGCCCTGTGGCCCTGTCTCTTTGTTGGCTAAGTAGAACAGTCCATCTTCCGTAGTTATACCGGCACCACTCCCCACCTCGTCCTCCGCTACATTGATGACTGCATTGGCGCCACCTCGTGCTCCCACGAGGAGGTTGAGCAATTCTTTAACTTCACCAACACATTCCACCCCGACCTTAAATTTACCTGGACCATCTCTGACACCTCCCTCCCCTTCCTGGACCTCTCCATCTCCATGATTGACAACCAACTTAACACCGACATTTTTTACAAACCCACCAACTCCCACAGCTACCTGGATTACACCTCTTCCCATTCTAACTCCTGAAAAAATGCCATCCTGTATTCCGAATTCCTCTGTCTCCGTCGTATCTGCTCCCAGAACACACCAGATGGCTTCCTTCTTTAGAGACCCCAATTTCCCTTCCCACGTGGTTAAAGATACCCTCCAACACATCTCATCCACATCCCACCCCTCCGCCCTCAGACCCCACTCCTCCAACCGTATCAAGGACGACCCCTTCCCCACCGTGCTCACCTTCCACCCTACCAACCTTCGCATAAACCAAATCATCCACCGACATTTCCGCCACCTCCAAACGGACCCCACCACCAGGGATATTTATTTCCCTCCCCTCCATCTTCCGCAAAGACTGTTCCCTCCGTGACTACCTGGTCAGGTCCACGCTCCCCAACAACCCACCCTCCTGTCCTGGCACCTTCCCCTGCCACCGCAGGAATTGCAAAACCTGCGCCCACACGTCCTCCCTCACCTCCATCCGAGGCCCTAAAGGAGCCTTCCACATCCATGAAAGTTTTACCTGCACATCCATTAATATCATTTATTGTATCCATTGCTCCCAATGCGCTCTCCTCTACATTGGGGAGACTGGACGCCTCCTAACAGAGTGCTTTAGGGAACATCTCTGGGACACCCACACCAATCAACCACACTGCCCCGTGGCTCAACATTTCAACTTCCCCTCCCACTCAGCCGAGGATATGGAGGTCCTGGGCCTCCTTCACCGCCGCTCCCTCACCACCCAACGCCTGGAGGAAGAACACCTCATCTTCCACCCCGGAACACTTCAACCCCAGGACATCAATGTGGAATTCACCAGTTTTCTCATTTCCCCTTCCCCCACCTCACCCCAGTTCCAAACTTCCAGTTCAGCACCATCCCCATGACCTGTCCTACCAACCTATCCTCTTTTCCACCTATCCACTCCACCCTCCTCTCTGACTTATCACCTTCATCCCACCCCCATCCACCCACTGTACTCTTTGCTACCTACATAGAACATAGAACATAGAAGAATACAGCGCAGTACAGGCCCTTGGGCCCTCGATGTTGCGCCGATCCAAGCCCACCTAAACTACACTAACCCACTATCCTCCATATACCTATCCAATGCCCTCTTAAATGCCCATAAAGAGGGAGAGTCCACCACTGTTACTGGCAGGGCATTCCATGAACTAACGACTCGCTGAGTGAAGAACCTACCCCTAACATCAGTCCTATATCTACCCCCCCTTAATTTAAAGCTATGCCCCCTTGTAATACCCGACTCGATACGCGGGAAAAGGTTCATACTGTCGACCCTATCTAACCCCCTAATCATCTTGTACACCTCAATCAAGTCACCCCTAAACCTTCTTTTCTCTAGTGAAAACAGCCCCAAGTGCCTCAGTCTTTCCTCATACGATTTTCCTTCCATACCAGGCAACATCCTGGTAAACCTCCTCTGCACCCGTTCCAATGCCTCCACATCCTTCCTATAGTATGGCGACCAAAACTGCACACAATATTCCAGATGCGGCCGTACCAGAGTCTTATACAACTGCATCATGACCTCAGGACTCCGGAACTCAATTCCTCTACCAATAAAAGCCAGTACGCCATATGCCTTCCTCACCGCACTATTTACCTGGGTGGCAACTTTCAGAGATCTGTGTACATGGACACCAAGATCCCTCTGCTCATCCACACTACCAAGTATCCGACCATTAGCCCAGTACCCCATCTTTTTGTTATTCTTCCCAAAGTGAATCACCTCGCACTTAGCTACATTGAATTCCATCTGCCACCTTTCTGCCCAGCTCTGCAGCTTCTCTATATCCTGCTGTAACCTGCCACATGCTTCCTCACTGTCAACAACTCCTCCGACTTTCGTGTCATCCGCAAACTTGCTCACCCAACCTTCTAACCCCTCTTCCAGGTCATTTATAAAAATGACAAACAGCAATGGTCCCAAAACAGATCCTTGCGGAACACCGCTAGTGACGGCACTCCATGAAGAAACTTTGCCATCAACTACTACCCTCTGTCTTCTTCCATCCAGCCAATTCCTAATCCAAACCTCCAACTCACCCTCAATGCCATATCTCCGTATTTTCTGCAGTAGCCTACCATGGGGAACCTTATCAAACGCCTTACTAAAATCCATATATACCACATCTACCGCTTTTCCCTCATCAACCTCCTTCGTCACCTTTTCAAAGAATTCAATAAGGTTTGTGAGGCACGACTTGCCCTTCACAAAACCATGCTGACTATCCTTGATCACATTATTCCTATCTAGATGTGCATAAATCCTATCCCTTACAATTCTCTCTAAGACTTTGCCCACAACAGAAGTGAGACTCACCGGCCTATAGTTACTAGGGCTATCCCTACTCCCCTTTTTGAACAAGGGAACCACATTTGCTATCCTCCAGTCTTCTGGGACTACTCCTGTAGACAAAGAGGACATAAAAATCAAGGCCAATGGCTCTGCAATCTCCTCCCTTGCTTCCCAGAGAATCCTAGGATAAATGCCATCAGGCCCAGGGGACTTATCTATTTTCACCTTTTCCAGGATTTCCAACACCTCTTCTCTACATACCTCAAAGCCATCCATTCTACTTATTTGTGCCTCAGTATTCTCATCGACAACAATGCCCTGTTCCTGAGTGAATACTGAAGAAAAGTATTCATTCATTGTCTCCCCAATCTCTTCCGCCTCCACACGCAACTTCCCCCTACTATCCTTGACTGGACCTATTCCTACCCTAGTCATTCTTTTATTCCTAACATACCTATAGAAAGCCTTAGGGTTTTCCCTAATCCTATCTACTAAGGACCTTTCATGTCCCCTCCTTGCTGCTTTTAGCTCTCTCTTCAGGTCCTTCCTGGCTACCCTATAACTCTCAATCGCCCCAATTGAACCTTCACGTCTCATCTTGAGATAGGCCGCCCTCTTCCATTTAACAAGGGATTCCAATTCCTTATTAAACCACGGCTCCCTCGCACGACCCTTTCCTACCTGCCTGACAGGTACATAATTATCAAGGACCTTCCCCCACCTTCCTCCCTGACCAATCACCTTCATCCCCATCCCACTCACCTCCTGTCCTCTATGCTACTTTCTCCCCACACCTACTCTCCTCTCGTTTATCTCTCCACCCTTCAGGCACTCTGCCTGTATTCCTGATGAAGGGCTTTTGCCCGAAACGTCGATTTTACTGCTCCTCAGATGCTGCCTGAACTGCTGTGCTTTTCCAGCACCACTCTACTCCAGATGAAAATCAATGTACAATATTGCAAACTTTTCCGAGAGAAAGCATTACAGAATTACTGAACTCTGAGAAAAGCAAGATATTGTGCAGATTACTCAATGCATCATTGCTGATCAGGTTTCTGAACAACTGTCACTATTTGATCCTTTATTTATCTGAAGCTTTGTAGTTTCCAAATAACAATCTCATCTAACTATAACAGTGTTTAGTTCAGTTTATTTCGGACATAAAACTTCCAGAATGATAGAAAGTTATAATTTTCACTTTATTCAGCAGGATAGGGAGGTATAATCTGACTTAATACTCAACACGAGATAAGCGCAAAGTGTTGCTCTATCTAACGACCAAAACAGAGTTTCACTGAGTAGGTGAGAGAAACTAAACGTACGATTTCCTTAATGAAGCATTCCACCAGCGTTCAGGAATTTCTGATGTTCTGCATTTTTGAACATACAGGGATCATCTATATATTTTATAAATTAAAATCCATACCTGTCAGTGCAGAATATGATTTGTACTTTACTAATTGGCTTGACACAAAAATAGATGGAAAGACAGATTGTGAGAGGGATGCAAACAGTTTACAGAGAGATATTGATACGTTAAGAAATTTGGCAAATGGAGTATAATATGGGAAAATGTGAAGCTGTTTATTTTGGAAGGGAGAACTAAAGGAATTTCGGATATCTGGTCAGCAAGGATGAGTCAGACCAAAGGGTCATTTCCATGATATACATTTCTATGACAAAAATTATTTCAATGAAAAACAAACTGCCCGGAAGCTGCAACACAAAGGGATTTGCAGGTACTTGTGCACAAAATACAGAAAGCTAGCAGAGGTGCAGCAGTTAATCAGGAAGGCTAATGGAATGTTGGCCCTTATTTTAAGGGGTTTGGAGTTTGGGAGTAGGGAAGTTTTACTGCAACTGTACAAGATGCTGACAAGACCACATCTGTAGTACTGTGAGCAGTGTTGGTCCCCTTATTTAAGGAAGAAATTATTTAATTGAAGGCAGTTCACAGAAGGTTCTCTAGAATAATACCCAGCATGGACGAATTGCCTTATGAGTAAAGGCTGAACAGTTTGGGAGATAAGAAATATGAGAGGTGATCTCATTGAAATACATAGGATTCTTAAGGACACCAAGCAGAGAAAGTCAACTTCATAAATAGAATATAAGGAAATGTTGAGGAATAGCTATTCCATTCACAGGCTGCTTCTATCCCACCCTTGCTGTATTAACATGCTTGTTTGGTATTAGAAAATGAAAGATATGTAATACTGAAGGATGTTTAAAATTTACAAAATGTATTTGTGAGAAAAATAAATAATTGCATTAATATTTCACTTACATCGCATGAAAATTTAAAAGACATAATTTGAACATGCTTGAGAAAGTCCACAAAAAGGAAATTCCATGTTTAAAATTTCAAAGGTCTCATCCTGTGTCATTGGGATGCAATACAATCACACCCAGTAACCATGGTGCCAGCACTGCTCAGTACTAAAAGGTTATGTTCATTCTTCCTGTTTATAACATTACTTAATATCCACCTTTTCCAAGTAATTATCAAAATATTCCACAGCCTTCAATTTATGACAATTCTGTTGAATTCTCTTGACTCTTCTTATTTTGGATAAACAACAGAATTAAAGGGAGATATTATTTTCTTTTTGAGGGTGCAAGGTGATGGTTTGTGGTTGGAGGCACAAGTAAAGGGAAAGGATGCTTGTCCTCAGCCTCAGTGACCCTCGTATGAGGTTGGAAAAGCTCAGTATGAGCCCCCTATATTGTCACTGCTCAATGTATGAATCAGAAAAGCATCAGACTCTCTCTATAATCAAACAACCTGACAGCGCTTAGTTCTGGACACTCTGAAAAACTTCCAAAATGTTGGCAACACTCAGATGTGGAAGCAGCATTCCCATTTTTGACGGATCCCATTCTCACTGGTAAGGAAACGGGGGTGGGTATGATTCACACATATGGCAACCCTGAATTCAGTGGGGCCACTTGAATCCAGCGCTGAGTTTGAACAGACCCAAGTTCAGATGCTGTGCGGGTCTTAAACTGCATTGTGAGAGTCACAAAGATATGAAGTAGATATAAAGGTTATATAAGGTAAATGATGTCTATATAACCACTCTGACGTAAAGTCATTTAAATCCCTGGCCCTTGAAAAATGAAAAAATACCAGACTTCTGCTGTCTGTGTTCTGGCAGTTTTGATAGCTGTTGTTGAATTTTCTCTCATGGCACTTTCAGAATATTTGGCTGATTTAAAAACCTTCAATTATATCAACAGGGAATTCTGAATTCACAGCTGGATTGGTCATTTAAAAAGCTGTGGGATATGAATATAAACTTTCTTGTTTTTAAATAAGAGATTAATCACTTAATTAACTTTAAAAAATTATTTGCAATGGGCTTTTGTGAGTGGGAAGTGTTTTTTTTCCTGTCTGTGAATTGAAATCGGTACTAGAACTTTTGAAGATTGTTTTATTTCATCTCCACATGACTTGAGTTGAACACTATGCAAGTTAAATGGGGATATGAAGGACCAAGGAGGTGAGTCAGGGGTGAGGGTTAGAGAGCCTAAAACTGTATAATATAACTGAAACAAAGTCCCAGAGAAATAGAACAGGCCTTCTCCAGCCCACCCCTGCCCTTGGCCAGCCACTTGGCTGGCTATGCTCTGCAGCCAGGGCTGGCAGGTCTGATGTGTTGCAGAGAAAAGATCACAGCATTCAGAGATCTTTGTTGCAAAGCAGGTGAGGTGAGCATGGAAACACCCTGACTAAAGCTAGCCCCTTCAGTGGTGAAAATCCAGTCCACTGAGTACAAAAAGCAAGGGAGCTTTGAAAAACCATTATAAAAAATTGTTTTGCCCTCAGCTAGAATATTGTACCCGATTCTGGGTGCCTCACATTTACAAAGGAAAGATATTATCTCGTTAGAGAGAACGCAGAATGGAGTTAGGAGAATGTTTCCATTGACGACAGACTTCGGTTGTACGGATAGATTGGAGAACAGGGGTTATTCTCCTTAGAAACAATCGAGAAATGTTTTGATAGAAGTTTTCAAAATCTTCAGGGCTCTACACAGAATAGATTGAAGGAAACTATTCCCATGGGTAGAAGGGTGAAGAACTACTGATAGAACTGATTTAAGATGATTTGCAAAGGCATCAAAAGACAACATTACGAAAGCGGTTAGTATCTGGAATGCGTTCTTTAGAATCTGGTGAAGACAGATTCTATAAAAGCTTTAAAATGTTACTGAATAATCATCTCGAGAAAGGATTTGCAGCAGTATAAGCAAAGGCTGAGAGAGCTAAATCTCTCTTGTAGAAAATAAATGCTGTAATCAATATATAAGTTTATTTTTTTTCTCATATTTTATTTCATTTTGCTAATGCCTGCTGCCCCAATCTTAACAGCTGATATGGACTTGACATTTTCACATCACAGTGCAAAAAGGGCCAAATTGGTATCCTATTACATTGTCTAAACATTTCTGTTTTCTAGAGCAAGAGAAGGATATAGCTTAGGTACCTTGTAGTACACATAGCATCCAATTTCAGCAACCCCACTGCTGAATATACAGACTAAAGTAATTCCAACTGCAGCTGAGCCAAACCCAATGCCTACTGAGACTATAATTAACAATCAAAATGACAAGTCTTTGGAAAAAAATAAAGACACTGCACATATTGACCTTCATGGTATTTGCAGCCCTTTCACAGAAACATAGTCTGTTACCATTATAGCAACCTTATAGCACCTTTAATGTAACAGCATGTCTCAATGTACTTCACAGGAGTCACATAAAGTGATATTAAATCAGATGACCAAAGCCTGGTCAAAGAAGTGGATTGTGAGGATAGATTTAAAGGAAAAAAGGTGAGGTAGAGAGCTCTAAGGTGAGTGATCCAGAGTTTGTGGCCTAGGAGAAGCAATTAAAATCAGGGATGTACAAAAGACCAGAATTACAGTAGCAACCTCTTGGGCGTTGAGCTGGAGGAGATTAGAGTTAAGAAAGAAAATGCCAAGGAAGAATTTGAAAACATGACTGTGAATTTTAAAATCAAGATGTTACTTGACTACGAGCAGGTCAGTGATCACAGGGATGACAGTGGATAGGATTCAGTGAGAGTTAGACATAGGTAGCAAGGTTTTGGATAACCAGAAGATGGAATAGTCAAGTTTAAGAGTAATCAAGGCACAAATGACTACCTGAGCAGCAGATGAGGTGAGACAAAGGTGAACTCAGACCATGAAAATAGATGATTTTAATGATGGTGCCAACATGACACTGCAAGCTCCATTGGAAGGCAAATGTGACATCATCATTGCAAGCAGAATGACCGAATCTTTGACCGTTTCCAGGAAGACGGCTGGAATCAGTAACCAAGCAACTGAGTTTGCAACAGGACTGAGAACAATAATATTTATTTGAGGATATTTCTACTCATCCAGTACCGAATGTCAGATAAGCAATCTGATTATTAAAATCTTTGAAGAAGTTAAGAGAGTTAGTCGTGAGGTACATCTGAGTGTCATCAACATTTATGTTGTAAAGACTTTTTTTTAAGATTATCTACAGTATGGAAACAGGCCCTTCGGTCCAACAAGTCAACACCGACCCTCTGAAGAGTAACCCACCCAGACCCATTCCCCTACATTTACTGAAGCAACTAACACTATGGGCAATTTAGCATGGCCAATTCACCCAATCTGCACATCTTTGGACTGTGGGAGGAAACCGGAGCACCCAGAGGAAACCCACCCAGATACAGGGAGAACACAGTCTGCCCAAGGTGGGAATCAAACCCAGGTCCCTGGTGCTGTGAGGTTGCAGTGCTAACCACTGAGCCACCATGCCGCCGCTGCCAACAACTAAATGATTGGTTCCTGAACAGCTTGTGGGTGTGAATAATATTACCAGAATCCATCAGACCTTGGGAAGGAGTGGTGATGTGTCTGAGCAGTAGAAAGTACCTGAGGCAAGCCAATTTATTTTCCCTAACCAGTTACGGTAAGTTGTCACTATTAACCAATAAATTAAGAGACCTTATGATTTGTAAGCCAGTTGTTTTGTACCTCCTGCAAGAAATGTATCTGAAGAAGAGAGATTGAAGAATAGGAAGTCCTTACTAGCAAAGGGATCATCACCGAGGAAGCTGTATTAATGTTAAGGACACTCCACTTGTAAACAAAAGGTGATTTGGTGACTGGATACTAGCCTATGTGGAGTTATTTCAGGTAGGGGGTCTTATAAGGGGGTTAGAGTTTCAACTATGAGAGTTATATGTCAACATTTCATAATTTAATATATTTGCCTGCAGCTAGAATCTACCTACTTGTACTAAATAGTAATTTTTGTTAAGAACGGATACTTGTACCATGTTTGCAGTCAATCTGGATCTATAAAGGCAGATAAATTGAGGACATCTGTGTATTTTGATAAATCTTTTGTGACAACTCTAACAATGGCAGAACCTGATTTCCAGTCGGGAGTGACAATGTGAAAATAAGTGCTGTGCTTTCTGAACTGGATCATGTCATTCAGAGCCAGCATGTAGAGGAGAAATGTCAGAGGGTAAAGATTAGATCCTGGGGAGACATCAGCGCAATCAGTGTAAGAGAGGAAGGGGAGGTAGTGGCAGGTTAGTGGTTACAATGAGATAAATAGAAATAGAACCAGCTGACCACAACCCCAGCTAGCTGAATAGCAGTGGAGAGAGCATTGGAGGAGGATGATGTGGTCAAATGGTCAAGGAGGCTGTGGATAAAAAGTTTACCTTTGTCACAGTCACATCAGATGTCATTTGGGATTTTGATAAGAGCCAATTCATACTGTAGGGATGGAAACCTGAATGCAGGAATTCAAAAATGGAGTTCCACTATAGATGAGAATGGACGACGGAGGTGACAACATATTCAATGTCCAATTTTCTGTTGAAGTGTTTCATTGATTGAGATTCACAGTGCATGGTCTGCCAATGCTTGAAGCAACTTTCCTTACACAATCTTCTGCTCTTCATTTTGTTAATTATGCAACAGAATACTCAGGAAATTGCATGTTTGGAGAGGCTGCTGGGATCTTCCAGCTTTCATGCCTGTGGTGTTGTATTTAAAGCCCAGCTACACCTTACATCAGAAGCTGCAAATGAGGAATGTCCCCTCACTCTGTGATGTTTGAGCCTCAACATGCAGCAAATGAGCCAGATGAAAGGACGACTTGTTCCCATCTTTGCTGACAGGGACCTGGGGCTGATGGTAGATCCATTGGATGAGGGGAGGGCAGTACTCTTTGCAGCTGACTGCCAGTGTACACACATACTGTAGCCTGGATCAGTGCTGTGTCCCAGAAGAATACAAGCACTCAGCAGTGTGGGAAGAAGGTCAATAATCTCTGCACTCAGCAAAGATAGATGCCACCATCTCCTCTCTGCTACCTCACATGCACATGACCACTACTCACTCTAACTCTGCCACTGTGCACATCTCTCACCAAAGCTCATAAACTGCAACTCTGACTATTGCATGCACTATATCCTCCTAAGAGCTCTCACTCACCTCATCCTCCTCCTGCTCTTCTGCTAACTGTGCATCCTACTCACTCACTGTGCACACCTCAATACCTCTTCTGTTCATGCATCACAACAAACTGCATTTGCATCCACTTCTGTCATCATTCAATCCTTCCCTTGGTCTCATTGGCAGAAATGCTGGCCCATCCCTTGGACTAATGCCTCAACAGCACCCTGACTGACCTACCTGTAATCCCCACAACTGCTTACACTGGAGTGACTGTGGTTCGAGCTAAAGATTGATAAGACCAAGTGCCTAACTGACTGTGCCAACCTCATGGATTGGAATCAGATGCGCTTATTGACTTGACACTGGTAGTGCCTCTGATTGATTGCAGTCCCCCATCAACCCATGAGGGACTTCTGCCCTTTGACTCTCACATGTCCCCATTTGCATGACGCACATGGAGTGTGTTTGCCTCGTAAATTGTTGGCACCTGCTGCAGGTGTGACATTGACAGCATGGAGCTGCACAGTGATATGTTTACCCCCTATCTGACTGACAGATTCACTGTTCAGTGCTCCCCACTGTCACAAGCTGCCTAACTCTCCCATCTCTGCTCAAAAGTAATGCAAGCTACAGAGGCTGGCAGCCTTGAACTGAACACTAAAGACACTGTGCACTAAGAAAGCAATATGATCCACAAGAAGGGAAGCCCATATGTCAGTGCTGACGTCAAATCGTGTGCTAAGAAATCATTGTTAAGTACACAGAGGCTAACAGCCTAAAAGGAGCAGTGAAGGGAGTGAGCAGTAAAAAAGCAAGCTACGAGTCATCAGATGCATCCCGTCCCGGTATATTAGATATGTGTGCCTTTTATTCAAATGTAAGAAATCTGCGAGGAAGCGGGGTAAGCATGCTGGCCTGCTAGTAAGACTGAGACTACACAGTTTCAAGATGCCCCTTGCTAGTTCACTCTTAGAAAGTGTACAATCTCTGGAGAACAAGATGGATGAACTCAGATCATGGCTCAGCTTCCAACATGAACTGCAGGATTGCTGCGCACTCTGCTTCACAGAAACCTCGCTCAACCCATCCATTCCCGGCTGCGCACGTCAGGCTAATGGATTTTCTATCCGTCATATGGACCGTACAGCGTCCTCGGGTAAGACAAAGGGTGGAGGGGTTTGCTTTTTAATCAACAACTTGTGGTGCACAGACATTGCAACCCTGGGCAGCCATTGTTCCCCAAACCTTGAATTCCTCACCATCAAATGCCGCCCCTTCTATCTACCACAGGAATTTACCACTGCTATATGAACTGATGTGTACATACCACCACAAGCAAAGGTTGAGGAAGCTCTGGATGTGCTGTGCTCCACCACTAATACCCTGGAGACAGAACACCCCGAGGCCCTGTTTATTGTAATTGGCTACTTCAATCAAGCCAATTTAGGTTGGATTCCCTACAGTGTGGAAACAGGCTCTTCGGCCCAACCAGTCCACACCGACCCTTCAAAGAGTAACCCACCCAGACACATTTCCCTCTGACTAATGCATCCAACACTAAGGGCAATTTAGCATGGCCAATTCACCTGACCTGCACATTTTTGGACTGTGGGAGGAAACCAGAGCACCTGGAGGAAACCCACGCAGACATAAGGAGAACGTGCAAACTCCACACAGACAGTCGCCCGAGGCTGGAATCGAACCTGGGTCCCTGGTGCTGTGAGGCTGCAGTGCTAACCACTGAGCCACCGTGCCGCCCCTTTAAAGAAGGTGTTGCCCAAATACCCGCCAGAGGCCCAAACATTTTAGGCCACTGCTACACCACTGTGAAAGGTACCTACTGCTCCATCCCCCACTCTCATTTCGGGAACTCAGACTACAATGCCATGCTTCTTCTCCCAGCTTACAGGCAAAAGCTCGAGCCGAAGACCCCCTCGCGGATATAGGTCTAGTGCTAGTCAGAGGAGGATCAACTCCGGTGCTGTCTGGAGTCGGCCGACTGGGCCATGTTCAAACAGCCCGCAGGTATCTTGGACGAGTACGCCACCATCGTCACAGATGTTATCAGCAAGTGTGTGGAGGACTGCATACCGAGGAAGTCAATCTGGGTGTTCCCCAACAAGAAACCCTGGATGAATCAGGACATACAGAAACTGCGATAAACCAGGTGCGATGCCTTCAGATCAGGAGACCCTCTCAAATATAAGGAATCCGAGTATGACCTTCACAAAGCCATTAAGACAGCCAAGGACCAATGCCGATACAAACTAGAGGCGCAGACAGACACCCGGCGACTATGGCAAGGACTGACTGACATCAAAGGTTCTAAAAAGAGACAGTGCAAGATAGCAGACGATGACATATCCCTCTGAGATCGTCTCAATGCCTTCTATGCTCACTTTAAGCAGAATTTCGGCGGAGAGGTAACACCTATTCCAACAAGTCCTGATGAACCTATCCCAACAGTCACTGCATCAGAAGTCAGATCGTTTTCCTTCATGTGAATCCAAGAAAAGTGATGGGACCAGACGGAGTACCAGGCCGTGCACTCAGAGCATATGCAGATCAACTGGCAGAGGTCCTCTTGGACATCTTCAACCTCTCCCTGCAGCAAGCCATTGTCCCTGTCTGTTTCAAGAGGGCCAACATCATCCCTGTGCCAAAGAAGGCTCTTGCAGCATGACTCAGTGACTACCGCCCAGTGGCCCTAACTTTGGTGGTCATGAAGTGCTTTGAAAGGCTGGTCATGGCATAAATCAATTCCAGCCTCCCCACTACTCTTGACCCACTCCAATTTGCGTATCGGACCAACAGATCCACGTCAGATGCCATATCACTTCCCTTCACTCCTCCCTAGAACATTTTGACACCAAGAACAGCTACGAAAGAATCCTACTCATACTCTCAATTCAGCCTTCAACACTATTATCCCCTCGAGACTGATTACTAAATTTAATGATCTCAGACTCAGCCCCACTCTTTGCAACTGGATCCTCAGTTTCCTGACCCACAGGCCACAATCAGTGAAGATTGGAGACAATATTTCAATCTCACTAACACTCAACATTGAGTGATGCGTACTCAGGGGTGCGTACTCAGCCCCCCTACTGTACTCACTGTATACCCATGACTGCGTCACCAAATACCAGACTCATACAATTTACATCACCATAGTCGGTCGAATCTCAGATGGCGACAAAACAGACTACAGACGGGAGGTGGAAGACCTGGAAAAATGGTGCACTCAGAACAACCTAGCTCTCAATGCCAGCAAAACCAAGGAACTTATTCTTGATTTTCGGCGGGCTGTTATTCATGCCTCCCGACATATTAACAGCAGAGTAGTGGAACGAGTGGAGAATGTCAAGCTCCTGGGAGTTGTCATCAACAACAAGCTTTCTTGGACTTTTCATGTGGATGCACTGGTTATAAAGGCCCAACAACATCTCTGCTTCCTCAGGCAGCTGAGGAGATTTGGCATGATGGTAAATATGCTTGCCAACTTTCATAGGTGTGCATCAAGAGTATTCTGCCTTGATGTATCACTACCGGGTATGGTAACTCCATTCAAGATCGGAGACGGTTACAGAGAGTGGTGAGCTCGGCCCAGACAATCACAATGGCCAACCTCCAATCTATAGAATCCATCTACCAGGCCCACTGTCAAGGAGAGGCTGCGAACATTCTCTAAGATCCATCCCACCCTGGCAATATTTTTCTACAACCTGTACCATCGGGAAGCAGATAAGAAGCCTGAACACAGGAACCAGCCAGTTTTGAAACAGTTTCTGCTCTACTGTTGTTAGAATACTAAATGGACACACAGACTCTTAACATTCGCCTGTACCTGTGTTTTTGCTTTTGCTGCTGCTTACCTATTATTTACTTATCTATGCTACTTAACTATGTGATCTGCCTATACTGCTCGCAAGACAAGCTTTTCACTGTGCCTCGGTACACGTGGAATAAATAAATTAAATTAAATTAAATTCCTGCATGCAAAGTGACCTCGCAGAAACTAGCAGGTCCTGGGTTTCCTGAGCTCTAAAGTAAAGTGTCATTAAATCTTGAGTGCTGCCTGAGTTGATCTGATTGCAGGCGTGATGACATGGTGAGGTTTGTGGTTTGCTGAACCATAATCGAAGGTTTAATAAAGATGGCGTCCATGGAGCATGCACGGATGTTGTTCTGATGAAGCAGTTGGATGATGGCCAAGACATTCAGCAAGCTGCATTTGTTAGGTAGCCCCTCTGACTTACAAATCAGAATTTGCACTGTCTATTCTCTTGGTGAAGGCGACAATAATTGGAAATGGCATTTAAATAAGACAAGTTGGGGTTTTAATTAATGCATGAAAATAAGATAGTTGAGCAGCTCAATGGTTAAATTCTGCTGTTGTAATTTATGGCTCGAGGGGATAATTGCGAAAACTTTTCTTGGATGTCATGAATGAGATTTCATATTCTCACATTATTTTCCCATTTTTCCTACCCATGCAAAACCAAGGAGAGGAAAACACCACAAAATAACTTTGGAGATGAAAAGAAGGTGGAGTTGAGATGGGAGTTGACAAGAGCTGTGAGGTCGCCACATGTTTGTTGAGAAAATTTGTGATGAAGGCAGATTGAAAGCAATGAGGGACAGCACCTGAAGAATAAGAATCATTTACGATATTTGTTAACATGGAGACCAAGAAAGGTATTTTGGGTGATAAAAAAAAAATGAAAACAATTAATAGGCTTGCATTCATAGCACCCAAAAGATAGCTCAAAAGCTTTCTACTACTTTTGAGCTACTTTTGAATTATAGTCATTGTTGAGATGCAAGAAACATGCAAACAATTTTACACACCAGGTGAGGGTGTCTCTAACCTGAAAAATTCAAAACGCTCAAATTATTGGAACATTGAAATCTTGAGGGCTTGAGAGTGATCACAGAGATAGGTAGGAGCAAGGTAATAGAGAGATTTGAAAGCAAAGATAAGGATTTTAAAATTGTGTGCTGTCAAAGCTGGAGCCATCAATGGTCATCAAGTACAGGGTGATGGGTGGATGGGAAGTACAGCAAGTTAGAATTTAAACATCAGAGCTTTGGAAGATGGAAACGAATGCTGAGTTTTTGGATGTTGTTGTAAAGGGGTAAATTGCTAGCCAACTTGCATATTAATAACTGCATACACTTTCCAAACTCCCCAACTTCCTTTACTCTCCTAATCACACTTGCAAGTTTTTCCCCACACATTCATGGCAATCCTTTTGCTTTTGAACATCAAATCAACATGATATCAATTTCTCTCCCCACAGATGCTGCCAAGACCTGCTGAGTATTTCCAGCACCAGCTGCTTATATGTTAGATTTTCAGCATCTGCAATATTTGGCTTTTATTTCTGTGTCAGTAAATATTCTACTTACCATAGCACCTGGATTTTTTACTGTAATACATGGGGTGGTGGCTCGCAGTGCTCCACTTACACCGTGATAGTATTTAAAGCAGATCTTAGTTTCAGCTGAGGAACAAAGAGAGGAAATGTGGATAAATATTATCAATGAAAAAAAAGCTTGTCGAATCAGTATTCAATTTTTGGAAATAATGTTTGAAATATATTTCTGTGAACTGGATACAATTCTCCTCACTAATATCATATTCACCTATTGTGGAATCATGTGATATCAATGAGATTATCAATCTAACATTTCTACTACTTGTCTCAGGCTTCAATCACCAGAAGCACATGGCAGAATTCAGAAGTAAATGGCACACTGTTTGTGCAATAATAAATTTGAATGAATTTAACTTCATTTGTAGCCTGTGCCCAGTTTTTCAATGCATCCTCCCAGCACTATTCCAACTGGTGGCACAGAATTAGAACATTTCCCTGACAAACAATGGAACAAATCACCCATTTTCATGCAATATGATTCTGTGAAATAGCAACAGTGCAGAATTATACTTTTTAAAGTAACTACACATGAGTATGCTTACGTTTGTATCCATAATGTAAATAAGCAAAGCATTCTGAAAAAAAGGTCTCAAATTGAATATGAATGAATATGAACTAGTCCTTTCCACTTTCAGATGCTGTCAGACCTGCTGTGCATTTAACGCAAACCACAACATTCTCAGTTTATCTTTTCATCATCACATTTTCTACATATTTCCAGATTCTCCTTTACAAAATTTAATGATGATTTTGCAAGGGTATGAAATACAAAGAATCATCTCTCAATTTATCCATTCAATCAGATTTTATGATGATTTAACAGAAATTCTTATACTGCATGGAAGAAGAGATGCTTTATATCACCTGAAAGCAGAGCACTCTCTTAAATTAATTCAGTGACATAAAGGGACAAGTTTTGTTCGAGACAAATCAAATTAATTTTTGGTTTTGGAAATTATACTGTGCAGTAATATAGTTAGTCATTGATTGTTCATGCAAATATATTCAAAACGGACTGGTAAACAATGTGCTCTAAATATTCATTCAGCTAATGAAATTCAGACCAATGTCAGTATGGTGCACACTCACTTAGATCCTTTCTTCAGCCTATATATATATATATATATATATCTGATGTGTACATGCCCTCTACTTCATACCAGAACTTCATTCTTTTGTTTGTTTATTGGTGACAGCTTAAAATGTACACAAAATCTGAGTACAGAACTTTCTAACCCATTATTGTTCTTCTTTATTTCTGAAGAAGAATACAGGGAGATCTAGCCATTTGGATATAGAACTGGCTTGAAGGTAGAAGACAGAGGGTGGTGGTGGAGGGTTGTTTTTCAGACTGGAGGCCTGTGACCAGTGAAATGCCACAAAGATCAGTGCTGGATCCACTACTTTTTGTCATTTATATAAATGATTTGGATGCGAACATAGGAGGTATAGTTAGTAAGTTTGCAGATGATACCAAACTTGGAGGTGTAGTGGACAGTGAAGAAGTTTACCTCAGACTACAACGGGATCTTGATCAGATGGGCCAATGGGCTGAGGAGTGGCAAATGGAGTTTAATTTAGATAACTGCGAGGTGCTGCATTTTGGGAAAGCAAATCTTAGCAGGACTTATACACTTAATGGTAAGGTCTGAGGGAGTGTTGCTGAACAAAGAGAACCGTGGACTGCAAGTTCATAGCTCCTTGAAAGTGGAGTCGCAGGTAGTTAGGATAGTGAAGAAGGCATTTGGTATGCTTTCCTTTATTGGTCAGAGTACTGACTACAGGAGTTGGGAGGTCATGTGGTGGCTGTACAGGACATTGGTTAGGCAACCTTTGGAATATTGCATGCAATTCTGGTCTCCTTCCTATTGGAAGGATGTTGTTCAGAAAAGGTTTGCAAGGATGTTGCCAGGATTGGAGGATTTGAGCCATTGGGTGAGGTTGAATAGGCCTGGGGCTGTTTAACCTGGAACATCGAAGGCTGAGGGGTGACCTTATAGAGGTTTAGACAATCATGAAGGGCATGGATAGGATAAATAGACTTTTCCCTGGGGTGGGGGAGACCAGAACTAGACAGTATAGGTTTAGGGTGAGAGGGGAAAGATATAAAAAAGACCTAAGGGGCAACTTTTTCATGCAAGGGTGGTGTGTGTATGGAGTGAGATGCCAGAGGAAGTGGTCTAGGCTGCAACATTTAAAAGGCATCTGGATGGGTATATGAATAAGAAGGGTTTGGAGGGATATGGGCCAGGTGCTGACAAATGGGACTAGATTGGATTGGGATATCTGGTCGGCATGGATGAGTTGGACTGGAGGGTCTGTTTCTGGGCTGTACATCTCTATGACTCTATGACTCTAAGAGCTACATTGGATCCAAAACATTAATTCAGATACTGCCAGACCTGCTGAGTTTCTCCAGCATTCTCTACGTTTGTTTCAGATTTTCAGTACCTGCAATATTTTGCTTTTATATAACCCATAATTGCCATCACTCCACAAACTTCCATTTTGATTTGGGTTTTGAATGTGGGATGAAATTATATTATATCTTGCATATTGTAGTCAGATAATGTCAACGGGATGTGGATGCAATTTTCAACTACCAATAGTTGATGAGGTACTTGTTGGGCAGTGAACTATCTTGTGATACTTAAAGCAAACCACAACATGGGTCAGGGAGATCAAAGCATTCTGTGTGACCAAGAGAAACATTGATCAACCTGTTGTTGACAGACCTCGCTACAAAACACCACTTTTACCTACCACCCAACCATATAACTCATCTGTAAATGAACACATCTAACTCAGCTGCTCACAGAATTCTCAACATTCCTTAACTGGCCTGCCATAACTCTTCTCCTTCAACTGCATCCTCCAAACCACTAACTCTACAACCTAGAAGCATTCTGAAGCATTGAATATCAAATTTTAGAGTCTCTGAGCTAGAACTTTCCAGTAAATGAGTGGCATGGTGGCTCAGAGATTAGCTCTGGTACCTCACAGTGCCAGGGAACCGGGTTCAGTTCCATCCGAGGATGGAGTTTGCACATTCTCCCTGTGTCTGTGTAGGTTTCGTCCAGGTGCTCCAGTTTCCTCCCACAGTTCAAAGATGTGTAGGTTAGGTGAATTGACCATGCTAAATTGCCCATCGTGTTCAGGGATGAGTAGGTTAGGTGTATTAGTAAGGGGAAATGTAAAGTAATAGGGTGGTAGGGGAATGGGTCTGGGTGGGATATTCTTCGGAGGATTGGTGTGGACTTGTTGGGCCAAATGGCCTGTTTTCACACTGTTGGGATTCTAAGATTTCGAAATCAGTTGCACGGAGGTGGCCACGCAATGGCCATCGCAGGGAATTAGGCAGTGTCCATGAAAGGGATAAAATGAATCAGACAGGGACTTGGTCATTGACACTTAGGTACCAACAGATAGGTCACAAACATGCTGATTTCTAAGGCAGCGCAAGAGGTCATCTGGCATTGCAGGAGAATAAGAGAAGATAAACTTCCAAACCAGGTTGGGAATCCAACTGAGTACAAGGAAAACAGCAGCTGGTACTTGGAAGCACACAATCAGTTTTCAGGAAATAACACCTGGTCTGCCTCAGAACCAACATATAGACCTTACGGAATCTGAACATGGTTTTCAGCACACTCTCAATGAGCTCTTTAACAACCTCAATTTTCATTATTAAATCACCAGATAGTTCTGGGGCTGTAAATCCCTCTGGCCTAATGTCACTTTTGGTGAAAGAAAACCGGTATGCAAATGTCTTCATCCATTCCTGCTATCTGAGGGACCGAAAAATCCAGCCTAAGATTTCCAAATTTGATACTCTGTATTTTAATTAATGTAATTGGGACAAAGCTGAAAGCTGCTTTTGCCCTAGTTCACTATAAAAGTAGGATATATATATAAACCCTGTCACTCATATTGGGCTAAACCAAGGGAAGTTCTTGAGTAGGTTGTAATATGATCCACTCAGGCTGATTAGGAGACTGCCTAGCAATGGCCTCAGGGTAATACAAGCATAAATATGTTAATACATTCTTTCAGCCGCAGGATATTTATACTCAGTGGTGACCCCCAGAATGGAGGCAGTGAGGAATTCAGCAGTGGTAATGTCACTGAATGTCAAGTGGATATGCTTAGATTCTCTTTTGCTGGAAATGTTCATTGCCTGACACTTCTGTTCAGTAAATATTACATTGCCACTTATCAGCACAAGTCTGAGTGTTGATCAGAACTTGCTGTAGACAAATAAAGATTTCTTCAGTATACGAGGATTTGCAAATGATACTGATCTCGTCAAGCATTAGCAAACATCCCCCTGACCGACCATATGATGGAGGAAATGTCGTCAATAAAGCAGCTGAAGATGTTTGGAAGTAGAACGCTTCTCTGAGGAACTCCTACACCATAGGAAGGTATCAGGTTAACAGATATGAAACATTCAACTCCTACAGGCGACATTGCTCCAGGATTTTGCTTCAAAATATTGCATCTTCAATTTGCATAACTATATATGATACTTTATGTTCTGTATACACTGTAAAATTCTTTCTGCTTTTCAAAATTTGTACTTTTAATGTGACCTCGCATTGGAACTCAAGACTGTAGATGACATTTTCTCTGCAGATTGAACTGAGAAAGCCACGAGTGTGTAATGATAGATTCACAGAGTCATACAGTACAGAAACAGACCGTTTGGCCCAACTTGTCCATGCCGACCAGGTTTCCTAAACTAACTAGTCCCACTTGCCTGCATTTGGACCAAATCCCTCTAAACCTTTCCTTCCATGTACCTTTCCAATGTCATTTAAATGTTGTAATTGTATTTGCCTCTACCACTTCCTCATTCAATCTATGCACCATGCCCTGTGTGAAAAAGTTGGCCCTCAGGTCCCTTTCAAATCATTCCCGCACCCTGGAGAAAAGACCTTGGCTATTCATCTTATCTTTGCCCCTCAGGATTTCATAAACTTCTGTAAGGTTACTTCTCATCTTCCTACGCTCCAAGAGAAAAACGTCCCAACCTAGCCAGCCTCTCCCTATAATTCAAAACATCCAGTCTTAAAGTTTTTTGCACCTCTTCCAGTTTAATAATATCTGTCCTGTAGCAGGGTGACCATAATTGTACACATTACTCCAAATGTGGCCTTAGCAATGTTTTATACACTCGTAACATAACATCTCAAATCCTGTACTCAGTGCTCTGACCAATGAAAGCAAGCATGCCAAACACCTTTACCACCCTATCTACCTGGGACGCCACTTTGAAAAGATCTATAGATATCTACACTCCTAGGTCTCTCTATTTGACAACACTCCCGGGGCCCTGCCATTAACTGTATAATTCCTGCCCTGGTTTGTTTTACCAAAACACAACACCTCGCATTTATCTAAATTAAACTTCATCTGCCATTCCTCGGCCCACTGACCCAGTTGATCAAGATCCCATTGTACTCTTACATTACCTTCTTCACCATCCACTGTACGAGCAATTTTAGTGTGATCCACAAACTTATTAATCATGCCTCCTATATTATCAATCAAATTGTTTATCGAAATGATGAACAACAGTGGACCCAGCTTGCTTCCCTTGTCTATTTAACTTGTTCTCTTTAACTTCTGTACCAGTTTAAACCTCCTCACATCTAACTACCGCTTCCCACTCCCCCACCCCCCGCCCATTCACATTCATCTGCCTTATTCTCTTAATCCTGCTCTTTTTGAAACCTATTTTAAAGTTCAATCTGACTCTTACTAGGTAATACCAAAACCAGAACTCCAGAACAGTTCTGAAAAAGGGTCAACCCTGTTTCCTGCTGAGTTTCTCCAACAATTTCCGTTTTTGATTCGGATTTCCAGCATCTGCAGTTCTTTATTTTATTTCTCTTTTAGTGTTCCATTAAGCTCTATTAACATTACTCACAGGGACAATGCAATCCTGTATTTCTTCCATGAGTTTCAAAGCTTTGAAAGCATTCATAATATACCATTAATGGCATAACTTTGTAGTTATTAACTAAATGTAATTCAAGACGTTTTCATATGACTGTTAGTTAAATGTTGTGTAGCAAGTTGTATTGCTGTTCATGCTTAAGAAGTGAAAAAATTGGGTTCTAACTCCCCCTTCCCCTTCAAATATGTTGTTATTGCTCTCATCTTTGGAAAATCCACTTTTGTCTTTTCCGTGTTTGTCTAAAAAAACCATTGCACAATCTTGAATCTTACTTTCACTGTCAAAATCATTTAACATGTTGATATCCTCCAGATACCTGTCCACCTTTTTCACAACACCATGTTGGAATGCCTCCTGTCAAGTGTTTTCCCCAGTCTCAACACAGAAACAGCCCTCAATAAAGTTACATCACAGAAAACCTATCACATAACCATAATCGATTGCTCCACATTCTTTTGACATGTATGTCCTTTGACATAGCTAACGAGATTATCCTTCCCCAGGCCTCTACTCTGTATGATGGCCAATTAAGACCAAGGTGAAACGAGGATAATTCTCGAAAGTCGGATAATTTGCTTTTCTGGGTATGCGGTCATCATATGTCCGAGAAGTATTCTTGTAACCAGAGTATGCAAGATGAGAAAAGGGCAAATATCAGTAAATTGGAGATTGAATTACAGCTAGTCTTAAAACCTGCAGTTGAGAACACAGAATTCATGTGAAAGGTAATGCAAGCAAAGCTTTCTATAAATATACCAGTTTTCCTTTTGGCAACAGGAAGATAATATAACTCCAACAGCCCTTGGTGAAGCCACATGCAAGGGATGTGGCTGTTTGTAGCAGAGGGGCAGCTTGTGAACTGAATGTGTTGTTGGTCAGTTGCAAAGGAACCCTGGAATGCCAAGCCATCAGCATTACCATAGCTATCATCCATTATGTGCAGTATCTGTTTATGGAACACTTTTTTTTAAACAAGAAGGACTTGAGGAAAAACACGATGAATTCAAGGAAAAAGATCATACTGGAAACAGAGCAGGCTTTGCAGTGTTCTGAAGGAGAGTCAGATTGGACTTGAACTGTTATCTCTGCTTCTCTCTCCACAGATGCTGACAGAGCAGCTGGGTTTCTCCAGCACTTTTTGTTTTTCCTTCAGACCTCCAGGATCCACAATATTTTAATTTTATGACAGATTTAAGTGCACTTTAAAGTAAAGTGTATTCGCATACTATTCTTTTAAAAAAGGCACAGAGGCAAAATATGATTAAAATGCTAATAAGTCATAAGCTTACAAATCATTTTCTCAGAAAAGTAACTGTAAGAAATTAATTTCCCTGAGTCTGTAAGTACTGTAAGAAATTCATTACATTGACTTGACAAGAACCTCACAACAGGAGAAAGTGAGGACTGCAGATAATGGAGATCAGAGCTGAAAATGTGTTGCTGGAAAAGCGCAGCAGGTCAGGCAGCATCCAAGGAGCAGGAGAATCGACGTTTCGGGCATAAGCCCTTCTTCAGGGGCCCGAAATTAACGTCGATTCTCCTGTTCCTTGGATGCTGCGCTTTTCCAGCAACACATTTTCAGCCAAGAACCTCACAACCTTTGTATTTAGGAGCGGAGAACTCTGGATCCAAGTACATGTGAGGGATTTTCCAACTGTCTCTATGATTCTTTATCTTTGTCTATGTCTATGTATCAGACTGCAAATTTTGTCAATATTGATGCTAAATTGGCAGGAAAATAGTATTCTAAAGAAAGTAGGGGACTAGGAGAGCAAAAAAGGGTCATGAAATTATCTTGGCAAGTAGGGTTAAAGAAAATCCCAAGGAATTCTACACATGCATTCAAAACAAGAGGACAACTAGGGAGGAGGTATGACCATGCAAAGATAAAGGGGGGAACTTGCGCTTGGAGGCAGAGAATGTGGGTGAGATCCTAAATGAGTAATTTGCATCAGTATTCGCCCAGGAAAAGGATATGATGGAGAGTGAGATTTATGTGGAGCATGCTAATATGCTATGGAATTTTGAGATCAAGAAAGAAGTGGTGTTGGGTCTCTTGTAGAGCAGTAAAGTGGATAAGTCTCTACGGCGCAATGGTTTCTACCCCAGGTTTTGAGACAGACAAGACAGGAAATTACTGGGGCCTTGACCAAGATCTTTGTATCCTTGTTAGCTACTGGAGAGGTCCTAGAGAATTGGTGAGTAGCTAGTTGTTCCTCTGTTCAGGAAGTGAAATTGGGATAATCTAGGACACTTGATACTGGTGAGACTAACATCGGTGGTTGGGAAGCTATTGGAGAGAATTCTTAGGGATAGGATTTACATGCATTTGGAAAAACATGGCCTAATGAGGGACACTCAGCATGGCTTTGTGCAGGGCAACTCATGTCATAACATATTGATTGAATTTTTCAGCAAAGTGACAAAGATGATCAATGAGTGCCGAGCACAGCATGTTGTTTCCATGGATTTTAGGCAAGGCCTTCGGCAAGGT
This sequence comes from Chiloscyllium plagiosum, assembly GCF_037043375.1. Taxonomy (NCBI): domain Eukaryota; kingdom Metazoa; phylum Chordata; class Chondrichthyes; order Orectolobiformes; family Hemiscylliidae; genus Chiloscyllium; species Chiloscyllium plagiosum. Next base: position 7,046,171 of record NW_028270145.1, read on the forward strand.
CCCTCATGGTAGGCTTATCTAGAAGATTAAGATGCATGAGATCCATGGTGACTTGGTCACATGGATTCAGAATTGGCTTGCCCATAGAAGATGGAGGGTAGTGGTGGAAGAGTGTTTTTCTGGCTAGAGGTCCATGATTGGTGGTGTCCTGCATGGATCCATACTGGGGCCGCTGCTGTTTGTGATATCTATAAATGAAAATGTAGATAGATGACTCAGTACTTTTGCAGGTGATACAAACATTGGTGGAGCATGGATAGTGTAGAAGGCTGTCAAATGCTACAGTGGGATATACGTCAGTTGCATATAGGGGCAGGAAAATGGCAGGTGAAGTTTATCCCAGGTAAGTGCGAGGTGCTGCATTTTGGAAGATCAAATGTGAAGGGAAAGTATACAATTAATGGCAGGACCCTGAACAGCACTGATGTCATAGGGTCAAAGAGCTGGACAACATGGAAACACACCCATCAGTCCAAATTGTCTATGCCGGCCAGATATTCTAAATAAATTTAGGCCCATTTGGCTATATGTGGTCCATAGCCCTCTAAACCCTTCTTATTCATATACCCATCAGATGCCTTTCAAGTGCTGCAACTGCGCCAGCCTCCACCACGTTCCTTGGCAGCTCATTCCAATCACATACCACCCTCTGCATGAAAACATTGTCCCTTAGGTCCCTTTTAAATCTTTCCCATCTTACCTTAAACCTATGCCCTTTAGTTTTGGACTCTCTGACCCTGGGGAGAAAGACCTTGTCCATTCAAATTAACCATGCTCCTTATGATTATATAAACCTCTATAAAGTCACCCGTCAACCTCCAACACTCCAAGTCAGCCCAATTCAACCTCTCCCCATAGCTAAAACCCTCCAACCCTGGCAACATCCTTGTAAATCTTTTCTGGAAACTTTCAAATTTCACCACCTCCTTCCTATAGCAGGGAGATCTGAATTGCATGCAGCATTCCAATATCCTGTACAGCTGCAACATGATATCCCAACTCCTATACTCAATGTACTGATCAATAATGGCAAGCAAATCAAATGCCTTCTTCACTATTCTGTCTACCTGAGACTCCACTTCCAAGGACCTATGAATCTGCACTCCAAGGTCACTTTGTTCAGCAACATGCCCCAGGACCTTACCATTAAGTGCATAATTCTTGGCCTGATTTGCCTTGCCTAAATGCAGCACCTCACACTTATCCAAATTAAACTCCATCTGACACTCCTCAGCCCATTGGACCATGTGATTAAGATCCCACTGTAACCAAGGTAACCTTCTTTGCTGTTCACTACACCTCCAATTTTGGTGTCATCTGCAAACTACCAATCATACCTCCTATGTTCAGATCCAAATCATTTATATAAAATGATAAAAAGCAGTGGACCCAACACCGATCCTTGTGGCACACCACTGGTCACAGGCCTCCAGTCTCATTCCTGTCCCTCAGGATTCCCTCCAACAACCTGCCCACCATTAATGTCAGGCTCACTGGTCTATAGTTCCTTACCGCCTGTCTTAAATAAAGGCACCACGTTAGCCACCTCCAGTCTTCCGACATTCACTTGTGGCTAACAATGTTACAAGTATCTCAGCAAGGCGCCCTGCGATCATTTCCATAGCTTCCACAGAGATCTAGGATACACCTCATCAGGTCCTGGGGATTTATCCACATTTACACATTTTAAGACATCCAACACCTCCTCCTCTGTATTATGAACATTTTTCAAGATGTTGCTATTTATTTCCCTACATTTTATATCTCCCACATCCGTACCAAAGTAAACATTGACGCAAAATGCTCATTTAGTATTTCACACAGCTTCTGCGCTTCCTAACCTAGATGGCCTTGCTGATCTTTGAGGGGTCCTATTCTCTCCATAGTTACTCTTTTGTCCTTAATCTATTTTAGAATCCCTTTGGATTCTCCTTAAACCTATTTGACAAAGCTATTTCATGTCCCCTTTTTGCCCTCCTGATTTCCCTCTTAAGTATACTCCAACTGCCTTTGTATTCATCTAAGGATTCACTCTATCTCTGCTGTCTATACCTGAAATATGCTTCCTTCTTGTTCTTGATCAAATTCTCAATTTCTCTCGTCAGCCAGCATTCTCTACACCTACCAGCCTTTCCTTTCACCCTACCAGGAACATGCTGTCTCTGGACTCTCGTTATCTCATTTCTGAAGGCTTCCCAATTTCCAGCCATCCCTTTACCTCGAACCACCTCCCCCATTCAACTTCTGGAAGTTCTTGCTTAATACCATTAAAATTGGCCTTCCTCCAATTTAGAACTTCAATTTTAAGTGTGGTCTATCCTTCTCCATCACTATGTAAAGCTAATAGAATTATGGTTGCTGGCCCCAAAACGCTCCTGACTGACACTTCAGTCACCTGCCTGCCTTAGTTCCCAAGAGCAGGTTTTTAGATTATCTACAGTGTGGAAACAGGCCCTTCAGCCCAACAAGTCCACACTGCCCCTCCAAGAGAAAACCACCAAAACCCATTTCCCTACCCAATATTTACCCTGACTAACGCACCTAACACTATGGGCAATTTAGCATGGCCAATTCACCTGATCTGCACATCTTTGGATTGTGGGAGGAAACCCATGCAGACACAGGGAAAATGTGCAAACTCCACACAGACAGGCGAGAATCGAACCGAGGACTCTGGTGCTGTGAGGCAGCAGTGCTAACCACTGAGCCACCGTGCTGCCCACTGGTTTGCCTTATTTCCCAAGAGTAGGTCAATTTTTGCACCTTCTCTAGTAGATGCATCCACATGCTGAATCAGAAAATTTTCTTGTACATACTTAACAATTTCCTCTCCATCCAACCCCTTAACACAATGGCAGTTCCAGTCCATGTTTGGAAAGTTAAGATCCCCTACCATAAGAACCCTATTATTCTTACAGATAACTGAGATCGCCTTACAAATTTGTTTCTCAATTTCCCACTGACTATTGTGGGGGTCTACAGTGCTTCTCCATTTGGCCATTCTTTTGGTCACCTGTTCTAACACCTCTTTAAATGCACCAGTGTCAAGTGTTCTTTACATATGTTTCTGTGAAGTGCCTGGGATGTTATACCACATAAAATGAACCAAATAAATGTACAGGTACATTGCCATTTGTTTTAATATCACAAGGTGTGAAGCTATTTGTCCTTACCTTCCATAAAGTATGGTCCAAGTTCAATCCGCCACACAATCTGCCCTTTCTGTGTTCCATTTACACCCCGGTTTTTGGAATCCCAAACATTTCCTGGGGAAATCTCATCTGTAGGAGAATGAAAAAGAAAATAAAGATGAACCTAGCAATGTACACTTTATTTAGTTCCATCCAGCACCCAGAAAAATTCTAGGTAAACTAAAATGCAATTGATAAAATGCCTGTCAGAAAATGAAAAGATGTTTTTGCACTGGCCCAAAGGTAGAGACACTACTAATGCATCACAAGGGCCCAGAGTTAGTCTGGTGTGTAAGCCAGCACTGGTGTAAAGCTGTATTCAGTTTTGATGAACGTTGTTAATTAAACAATTCACCTTCCGATTCCCCAAAGCGTGTCCAACATCTATGTGGCACAAATCAACAGTGTGGTGGAATACTCCCCAATTGCCAGGATGGGTACAGCTCCAACAACGCTCAAGAAGCTTGACACCATTCAGGTCAAAGCAGCCGCTTGATTGGTATCGTTTCCACTGATTCCAATACCAACACTCAGTAGTAGCGCTGTCTACTATCTCCAAGATGCAACGCACAAATTCACCAAAGATCCTCAGACAGTACCTTCCTAACCATGACCACTTCCATCTGGAAGGGCAAGAGCAGCAGATACATGGAAAGACCACCACTTGCAACTTCCACTCCAAGCTACTCACCATCCTGACTTGGAAATGCATTGTCGTTCCTTCACTGTTGCTGGGTCAAAATCCTGGAAATACCCCCCGAAGGACACAATGGGTCAACCTACATATTGGCCGCAGAGGTACAAGATGGCAGCTCACTACCAACTTCTCAAAAGCAACAAGGGAAGAGCAATAAAAGCTGGCTAACCAGCAATGCCCACGTCCCACAAGTGAATTTTAAAAATTTGCAAATGATCATTACTGCCAACACATCAAAGATTGCCCCTAGAGTTTTCTGGCACAGTCATAGTGTCTCTGTCCCTTGTCAGAAGGTCTAAGTTCAAGTCCCATCAGCCTCAGAGGTGTGTCTTAACAGAGTGATTTTCTTTTTAACATATCAAAGGTAGCCACAGTAATCTATAGAAACAAATCTATGCATTTTATACTGAATATTTCTGAAATAAAAACAGAAGTTGCTGGAGATGCTCAGCAGGTCAGGCAGCATCTGCAGAAAGAGAAGCAGAATTAACATTCCAGATCAGTGGCCTTTCCTGAGAAATGGAAATCTGTAACAAACTTTAAACAAATACAAAGACAGAGGAAGAGGAGAGAGGAGAAATATCAAAAGGGATGCTCTGTTCTCAGTTGGGAGGCAGAAGAGATGAAATGACTAAAGGGGGGGGGTGGCAAAGACTAAAGGAGATGGTAATGGGACAAGTAAAGAAACAAAATGAGTCTGGAAGAGATGTAAATGGAAATAACAGAAACATGACCAACAGCTGCCAACTGAAACAATCAGGGACAAAGATCATGGTCTGGAAACAAACTCGTCCAAGTTTTCTTGTTTGAACAAGAGCCAGACATTGCATCAATACAATCATCAATTTTAAAAAAAATCTCAAGCAGAGTCCTGAGCATTTAACCAAAGTAGGTTCCACACATCCCACATAAAAACAAGGATTATTGTGACACATGCGTTCCCAAAGTATCACCTCTTACTTGGAGAAAATTCGTGAATTTGGTTTTGTCCTCAGGTCTCCTCCCGAAACCTCTCTTTCCAGTGCACTGATTACAGTATCAATACCATTGCCTGCCCGTGTTCTGTAATGGAAAATTTCATCAAATTTTTCATCAATTTCCACCCTTCTATTTCTGATTTTTCTCTTCCTCAACTTCTACGTCTTAATTTACAGGGACAATATTCACAATAAGCAGACTCATACCCGCAGCTACTTTGACTACACTTTCTCCCATCCATCTTTCTTTTAAGAAATCTATATTCATTCCTGCAGCCTCCAAGTCTCCATCACATCTGCTCTGTCAGAGCCACCTTCCATACCACTGCTTCACTGTGGGTTGACAGGGATCTTGACTCTGTCAATTCAATATCCCGCACTTCAACTTTCATTCCTTCCCTTGCCTCCAAGGACACAATTAGATTCCCCTATCTTCACCTTCCACACTATTAGCCTCTGCATCCAACAGGTTATCAGCTAACATTTTCACCAGCTCCAACATGATGCCACCAAGAAACACATCATCCCACCCCTACGATTTCTGCAATCCAAGGAGACCCTTCACTCCATGACATTATGATTCACTCTTCAATCATTCCCAAAGCCCCTTCCTTCCCATGAATGCTCCTCATGCAAGAGCAGGAGGTGCAATGCCTGTAGTTTAATCTGTAACAAGTGAGATAGAAGGAATGTACTGACAATCAAGCCTTGCAGAACTGAAAAGGGTTGAAAAATTGTTCTGAGGAAGAGTCATGTCAGAGTCAAAACATTAGCTCTGTTTTTCTCTACACCAATGCTGCCAGATCTGCTGAATTTCTCGGGTGCTCTACGTTTGAGCCATCAAAGTAAGTAAGTTGATTCAATTACCAAAATATCAATTGCTTCTCTTTTGTCCTACTATCCAGAATAAAATAAATGTCCATTAAGCTTCTTTAAGGAAATCAATATTATCCATTTATTATGAATAAAATTTATTCTTAAAACAAGTGGGTAACACTGGCTATCAATGAAGCCACGATCTGGAATCAAAACTATATCCCATTAATTCCACATACACACAGTCGCACACACACAACACACACATGCACAAGTCTCTGCAGAGATAACAAGTTCTTGAAATAGGCAAATCAATCCCTGTGGGCCTTAGAGTTTGGAAAGAAAGGGTAAAAAGAGATGTTTTCCCACATCCACTGAGTTTCCTATTGATGAAGTTGAATTGTTGACAGCTGTAAATTGATGATTAACATTTATCACTGATTTCAACCAACTTAGATTTGAGTCAGTGTGGACTCGTCACTGTTTAGCCCATTAGCTTTTTTCCAGATAGACAAAAATATTGGTTATTGGACACTCTTGTCAGTTTCCTAGGAATACTTGCTGAGAAACAGAATTTCAGCAGAGAGATTTACAACTTTTGACATGCCTTCCTTACTCTGACACGTGGGTCTATAAAACAGAATTCTAAGGCCAGAAGGGTTGTTAGACAATCATTAGCATTGAGGACCCCTAATCCTTTCAAAGCAAATTTTTTTTCAGTAATTAAGACAATAAAATCCACCTCTTATCTCTTTGAAAACTTTGCTTGACTGTTTCTCCAAAGTCACCCAAACTGAAGTAAACAGCAGATAAACAACAGCACACATTAAACTGCTGGTTTCATTTACAATAAATCATATGGTTAAAAACTCTTTTCAATCCAGAGAAGTTAGTTTGAGTATATTTAAAAATCATCCAGCTTTTTTTCCCAACATGGTCCTGAAATATAAATGTGCATTCCCAACAATTCTCCTCCCTCCCCATGTTCCGTTTCACTCCTTTCAGGTGAAATGGAGTCTTACTTCCACTCCTTTCAAGTTAGTAAACTCTTCACCTTCTTCATGATACAATCTTCTTTGCTGTGGAGATATGAAATCAGGTTGGGTCATCCCTACTCGGAACACCTTGCACGTAACATTTTGATTTTCCAAACTGTTCACACTCTAACCTCTGTGTCTTAGCTGGTCCAATGAAATGAAAAACCTCACCTCCTTAAGTAGACAGTTCATAGCCTTCTGGACACAGCTGCACACCACTACAGACAACTGCAAACCAGGAACTGACCCTCACAGTGGATTCTTGGCCCTCTACATTCACCACATGGTCCACAGGAAAGGAACGTTTGCTCCCTAGTTTGCGGATAGCACCTGGAGGTGTTGGCGGAAGGGATGGAAATTAGAAATTGTTTAAAACAGATTTTTAACAAATATAAAGACAGAGAAAGAGGAGAGAGGAGATGCTCTGTTTCTGGTTGGAAAGCAGAAGAGATTAAATGAGTAAATGGGGTTATGCCAGAAGACTAAAGGAGGTGGCAATGGGACAGGTAAAGATGGGTTAAGGGGAATAACAGAAACATGACTAACAGCTGTCCACTGAAACAAATGAGGACAAAGGTCATGCCCTGGAGCTGGAAAGCAGGCCTTTTCCCAGACGACCACCACAGAAAGCAATGCCATCAGATCATGCCAGCCTGCACCCAAATGGCAGCCCAGATTAGTGCTGCTTTCCTGAGGCAAAGGAATGCCCAGCAGTGCAGGAAGAAGATCACTGATCTTCTACATCCTACAAGAGAAAGTACCATCATCATCCCTCTGCTACCTCACCATAAAGGGCTACCACTTACTTTAACTTTCCATCCTAACATGCATCCATTGCATGCATGTCTCACCAAGGCTCATGGACTGAAAAGACTCTCATTATTCTACGCAGCATATCCATTCAACTATTCTCACTCACCTCATCCTCCCAAACTCCTAACACATTCCTGCCCTCTGCACTTTCTACTCACTCACTGGGAATAAATCACCACCAGTCCTGCAACATCACTATGCCATTTCATAATACCTAATCCCTCCCTTTGCAGGAAACACTGGCCTGTACCCAGGATGCCTCTACAGCACTCTGATCTAACTATGCATGATTCCGTATTGCTTGCATGTAACCTGGAAAAGCACAGCTGGTCAGACAGCATCGAAGGAACAGGAGAATCAACGTTTTGGACATAATGGCCGAAACATCGATTCTTCTGCTCCTCGGAAGCTGCCTGACCTGCTGTGCTTTTTCAGCACCATACTCTCGACTCCGATCTCCAGCATCTGCAGTTCTCACTTTCTCCTTGCATGCAACCCACAAAACTGACTTTGACCCAGTACTTACACTGAAAAGACATGGATCCCCATTTCAGGTAGAACAAAGCACCTGATGGACTGTAGAATTGGACAAGCTCCTTTACTTACTGTGGGATAACCCTGTGACTGTCCACAGTCCCCCAAAAGGGTTGTTCCTCCTTGACTTTCAAACGTGGCCATTTGCTTGAAGCATAAGCAATGTGTTTGCCAGAAAAGTTGCTGGCACATGTCGCAGGTATGACTTTGATGTAGCATGGTGCCACACAGCGACATAGCAAACTGTTTAGTGCTCCCCAATATGACATTCTCTCTGCATTAAAAAGCAATGCAAACCCCAGAGCCCTGTTCGACCCTGTGGGTTAATAAAACCAAGTGGGTCGCAGAGAGGCTGGCAGCCTTCAAGAAAGCACAAAGCGAAAGAGTACTAAGAAAGCAAGCTAAGACCGAGAAGATGAATCTTGTATACACGGGGGAGATGCATGTATGTCTGGCAGAAGCATGCTGGTTCCACGTTATCTTTATTTCCAAAGTGTTGAAAGGCTGAAATGGTGTCTGAGTTAGTTTGAGAGTAGACATGATGGCTTGCTGATGCTGACTTGCGTCAGTAAATGTTCAAGGAGAATGGTGGACCTGGGGCAGCATGGTGGCTCAGTAGTTAGCACTGCTGCCTCACAGCACCAGGCACACAGGTTCAATTCCACTCTCAGGTAACAGCGTGGAGTTCTTACATTCTGCCCATACCTGTGTGGGTTTCCGCCAGGTGCTCCGGTTTCCTCCCACAGTCCAAAGATGTGCAGGTTAGGTGGATTGGCCGTGCTAAGTTGCCCATAATGTCCAGGGTGTGCAGGGGATGTGGGTTAGCCACAGGAAATGCAGGGTTACTGGAACTGGGTATGGGGCGCATCTGGGTTGGATGGTCTTTGGAGGGTCAGTGTGGGCTCGATGGGCCAAATGGCCTGTTTCCATACTGTAGGGATTCTATGAAAATAGTCTATGAGCATGCAGGGAGACTGTTGTGAAGAAGCAGTTGGATGATGGTAGGCTTAAGCATTTAGTGAGTTGATGCCACCAGATACCTGCTCTGATTTATATGTTGGGAATTTGTGCCATCTTATTTCTTGGTCAAGGAAAGGAGAATTTGCAGTGTAAATAGGAGGAGATGGAGCTTTAATGAGATGCAGGTGCATGGGAATAAGGTCATCACCTTCAATGGCAAGATTCTGGAGTCATCCTTTACAGGTTGAGGCGAAACTTAGAAGCATTTTTCTTGATGTTGGGAATCTGAGTTTTTCATTCTCACTTCAGTTGCCCATCTCATACTATACCAAGAAGGGAAAAATTCTGACCATACTATTCTGCAAAATGAGTGTGACCTCTTTTTCACAAAAACAAAATGGGAGAAATCCAGATCAAATAAAGCATTAATTTAGGAAATCAAAGCAGAAGATATTAGCAATATATAGTATACAATTGGAAAACATTTCACCATGCTAGTCAATTTACCCCCACTTTACTTTTAACTGTTGTCCATCCCTACACTGTACCCAAGCCATTTCTCACATTCAGAACCCTCTACTTTCTGTCCTTGCAGAAGGAAACACAACACAGGGAGATGCAAATAACTTAGAGGCGCTGTTCCAGTAAGACCCATTTGACAGCTGCTCTTAATGCTTTCCCATAAGGTTACTGTGAAGAAGGTCACGTTCCAGCAGATGTCAGATCCCTGTAATGACTTACTGTGACAACTTTAGTCTCCTAAAGCACTGGTGACCCAGATGTTATCCAGTGTTGAGATTAACACCTCCTGCAAACTGATGTCTATGTCCATATACTTTGCATTATGGAGCAGCATTAAACAACTGGTGGTGTTGCTACTGATGTTTCTGCTGACCCTTGTGCTATTGGGTACCGTTGGTGTTGTTCCTCTAGCTTTTCATAAGATAGCAAGGCAGAGCTACATAGGCTACAGTGAAGGCTGACACCAGGGGAGATCAGATCAAGGTAGGTGAGGTCCAAGATAGGTGAAATGCCTTTTAAAACTTTGGATCTCACCAGTCAACCAATGAAATGAGGTGCTCATCCAGTGCTGTGTATACAAGCCTTACCCAAATGCAAGCCAACATTCATGTGGTTTCACTGCTTCTGGGTTGTACATTTCACTGATTAGTGACTCACTGCTGTATTCTTGCCTTGTTAACTGTGGTGAGTTCTACACAGCCCAAGCTTGCTTGCGTATTTAAATGACTGACACAACATCACCCCAGGCTTTTCCTGTTTACCTAGGATGTGGGCAAGTAAAATATGAATATAGATGTGATCATGTTGCATTTCTGGCAGATACTTTCTAATCACCCTGTTCAAAGATGTCATGACATACCCTGAGGCAGGTGGGCCTTGAACCCAGGCCTCCTGGCTCACAAGCAGGGACACTACTACTTTGCCACTGGAGTCCCCTGATGGATTTCTGGCATTTTGTGGAGACTCACCTGGCTTTTTGCAATTAGGATACATCCAGTCCACAATAAAGTCTGGATAAACCATTATTCCAACAAATTTTACTTTGGAACGTTGGGCAGAATTTTCACCCCTATACGGGGAGGCATGCAGATGCAGGTGGGCACAAATATTTGTGCCAGTTCACCAGGACCATCCCACCTCAGATGGTTTTCCCAGAAGGAGCCATGTTACAAAAGCTAAAGCAGCTGATACCCAAGTAATGGAAGTAAATGTTTTATCAAGGCAAATTCTCAGAGACTGACAGAAATTTTCTATTTGGTCCACTTACTCTCAGTTTCTGGAAGAGGCCAGATGTCTGCTGGCAGCTTCCTGGTGATAGACTGTGGATGGGGGTGTGAGGGCACAGATAAACTCTCCAGGCAAGTCTTAAGAACCTGCCAGTCTGCCTGCCCACCCTACAACCACAAACCACCCTGTCAAGAGATACCCATACAATGGTGACCCAACAACTATGGCCATGATGTTCATTTAAAATTGCTATTAGCCCTCCATCTTTGAGATCTTGCCCACTGGCCAGCGATTATCACTGCCAGTAGATGATGTTTCCCCAAAACGTGAGGGGTCAGGCACCACCTGACCCAAAACCCAAAATCCTCTTCCTTACCTCTCCAAATTCTTGACCATATAAAATCTAAGAAAGCAATCAGTTCTTCTTATATCTTACATTTCACCCTACTTTCAGCAGTTAAAAAATTCCAAAGCTTGTTCCCCACCCAGTTATCTAGTGTCATTTGTATTAAATACTTTTGTCCAAAAATACAATTGTAATTTCCACTTCCACATTTCTCAGTCTTCTGTGTGAATAAGCTGGTTGCACATCAAACGTAAATAAAAAAAATCCTGAAATTCTGAAGAACGATAGGTTGATTTATTTGTTTCATACTCATTATTTATTGCTAGCTTTGACCACCTTGAAATAATTAGACCAGAAATGATGCGCTAGGTTGCTAGCAGAGTGGAGGTGAATGGATAAACGTGAATGACAACATTTATTTTTCTTTCTAGACCACATCAAGAGTTTAGAGTTGTGACTTCATAGTTGTGATTTATGTTAGTAGCACAACAGTCTGTTCAGTGGCAAGCTTCTGTTTGACAAACCAGGCATACTATCTTTAGACTACAAACCTAAGCTGTTACACTTATAAGAAGTACAAAGTATTATTTTCAACATCTGATAATGACTGATTGCCAGGATTCCATCTCAACTCACGCACAACATAGTTAAAAACACATTAATATTTATTCTGTGTGGTGTACTTGACTGAACACCAAGCTGCAGTTTACTGTAAAACTCAATGGATCTCAAATTTCACTGTCTTTTGGAATAAATTAAAAGATCTAGCAAAATAACAACTTGCATCAGAATTTCAAAAACTTGCATCTTTATCAGATTAAAAATGGACACTCCAAATTAAATTTGCAGCTGATTTTCAAAGAACTGAAGTTCAATCAGCTCCAGTAAAAGACACAATGGCAAAAATGTAACTCCAAAAGATTGGCTGTTTGCATCCCTAAACAACCCTGTTTCCTCACACGACCATCACTGCACATCGTTTTGCTGATCATAATCCTTCATAAAGTTGTCGGTTTCATTCAAGGTGTATTCCAACAAACAGTCCAGCATTCACACAGAGAAAACTCACTTACCATAATGCATTATTTGCATGTGCAAACCCTCTAAGTAAATCACTTTTAACAGGTAAAGTCAAGCCACTTGCTTCAAAGGAACAAGAAGTGCCAGAATTCAGGTGGATATAATGATCAAACAACAGGAGCTGAATTTAAATCTCTTCATTATCCAAAACAGCACTGTTTCATTTTCCAACTGTGCTATTCACCAAACTGGAGTCTAACTTTGGAATTCCAGTGCCCAGGAAAATTGTTATCTTCATAAACAAACATTTTCAAAGATGCCCTATATTTCCTCTTTCAACTCAGTCACAAAAGGCTGGAAGGATACTTGCTGATAAACCCAAGCAACTAATGAGTAAACAAATCAAACAGAAATCCAGCTATTTTAATCAGGACCAAGTTGCATCACTGTTTCTAAAGAGAAAGACACGTGAACCACATTTCAATACCAGAGACTTTGAAAATTCTCACATACATTTACAGGATATAATAGCTGTGTTCTATCCAGTTTCCTTCCTTCAGATTTCCATGCCTGTAAATTTCCAAGAAGGAAGCCATCTGTACAAGGTTTACAAACTACCACGACTTCTTCAGGCGTCTAGTTTCCGTTTACTAGAAAGGTGAGCTAGAGGCTTGAGGGATGGGTGAGGTGATATGAGGTGGTGGGGAGAGGGGGCGTTGGTGTTAGATTCCTTCAAGAGACTGATTACAGGTACTCAGTTTTATTTTCTCAATGCAAGCATCACGTGAGTACACTATAAATCCTATCACATTAGTGGCTGGCCTTACAGCATGTGATACCAGCAGTTCATTTACGACCTCCTGTAAAGCAGTCAAATTAAATACCACTGAGGTAACACTTCATGGAGAACAATGTACAAAAACAGTTCACACTTTATAGTGTAATCAAGCTACTCCAGTGTAGTTCTGTAGAGGTAGTTACTGATGTACATAATCTGTTTGCATGCAGCAAGATCCACAAATACAAATGAGACAAATGACTAATTCTAACCTGATTTTCTGTCACTGATGAGGATCGCAGTATCTATATCATCATGGAATAGGGAACCGCCATGATCCCATACATTTCAAAGATGGAGGCAACTTAAAGCTGGCACCTCAAAACACTAGAAAAGTACAAGTGGATAGCAAGATAATCCAAATCTGGTGGCAAGAAAGGCAGTTGGTCCAACAGCAGCAGCCTCTCCCAAGCCAACATGCTAAATATCAAGGCAGGTACAATTACAACATTTATAAGACATTTGAACAGGTACATGGATATGAAAGGTTTAGAGGGATATGGGCCAAACACTGGCAAATAGGACTAGTTCAGTTTAGTAAACCTTGTTGGCAGGGACGAGTTGGGCCAAAGGGCCTTTTCCATTCTGTAAGATTCTATGACTCTACGCTCACTCAAAACTAACTCCTCTGGGCAGGACATATTGTCTGTATGTCTGATATCAAACTCATGAAGCACATTCTCCAAACTTAGCTCAACTACAGGAAGAGGCTCCCAGAAAGACAATGGAAATACTTTCAGGATGACCTAAAAGCCTGTAAAGTAGGGGGTAAATATCCTGCTGACTCATGGGAGTATCTGGCTTGTGACCGACCAAACCGTAGATTAATTTGTGGAAGCACCAAAGAAATTGAGAGACTTTGTTGGGAACACCGAGAGGCAAAATCAAGGCATCTGAGGAAGCACACTAGTCACTAAATAGTCCAAATACCAAACCTTTCAATGGGTCCACTACTTTTCATCATTCATATAAATGATTTGGACATGAACATAGGAGATATGGTTAGTAAGTTTGCGGATGACATCAAAATTGGAGGTACAGTGGATAGTGAAGAAGGTTACTTCAGAGTATAACTTGATCTTGACCAGATGGGTCAATGGGCTGAGGAGTGGCAGATGGAGTTTAATTTAGATAAATGTGAAGTGCTGTATTTTGGAAAGGCAAATCAGGGCAGGACTTATATAGTTAATGGTAAGGTCCTGGGGAGTGTTGTTGAACAAAGAGACCTTGGAGTGCAGATTCATAGTTCTTGCAAGTGGAGTCTCAGAAAGATAGAATAGTGAAGAAGACATTTGGTATGCTCACCTTTATTGATCAATGCACTGAGTATGGGAGTTAGGAGATCATGTTGCACCTGTACAGGGATTGGTTAGGCCACTTTTGGAATACTGCGTGCAATTCTGGTCTCCTTCCTATCAGAAGGATGTTGTGAAACTTGAAAGGGTTTATAAAAGATTAACAAGGATGTTGCCAGAGTTGGAGGGTTTGAGCTATAGGGAGAGGCTGAACAGGTTGGGGCTATTTTGCCCAGAGCATTGGAGGCTGAGGGGTGACCTTATAAGAGGTGTGTAAAATCATGAGGAGCAAGGATAGGATAAAGAGACAAGGTCTTTTCCCTGGGGTGGGGGTGTCCAGAACTAAAGGACATAGGTTTAAGGTGAGAGGGGAAAGAATCAAAAGGGACCTAAGGTACAGATTTTCATGTAGACAATGGTGCAAATATGGAATGAGCTGCCAGAGGAAGTGGTGGAGGCTGGTACAATTACAACATTTAAAAGGCAATTGCAAGGGTATGTGAATAGGAAGAGTTGAGAGAGATATGAGCCAAATGCTGGCAATTCGGATGAGATTATTCAGGATATCTGGTCAGCATGGACAAGTTGGACTGAAGGGTCGGTTTCCATGTTATATGCTTCTGTGACTTTGGCTCTTTGAGCACATGTGGCAGAATCTGCAGAACCCGCCAAACAAGAGCAGAGATCAAAGCAGCCATGATCTTGAAGAAACTAGCATTAGGTAAGGGATAAATTTTAAGCAAAACACACCAGGACAGCCCTCTTTCCTCTTTGAACGAGTCATTAAACTGATGTCCTGTCTGCCCTTTCAGTCGGTTGCAAAGAATCCAATTCCACAGCATGATTAGAAAAGCAGCAGTGAACAGGGGTCACTTCATATTGCTCTTAGTTACCTGTGTTGCTACTTTATTTGTGCATCTGTACCTTTAGATCCATCTGATCCTCACCCAATTTGGACTCTTATTTCCCAGAAGAGTGTGACCTTATTTAAGGAATTCTCCTTTGACTGAGTCATCGAGTCAGAGAAATGCACACCACAGAAACAGACCCTCCAGGCCAATTCGTCCATGCCAACCATACAGCCATAGTCTCATAGAGATGTACAGCATGGAAACAGACCCTTCGGTCCAACTTGTCCATGCCGACCGATATCCCAATCCCACCTTTCAGTACTTCACCCACATTCCGCTAATCCCCTCTTATTATATATCCATCCAAATGCCTTTCAAATGTTGCAATTGTACCAGCCTCCACCACTTCCTCTGGCAGCTCATTTCATACATGACCACCCTCTGAGTGAAAACGTTGTCTTTTAGGTCCCTTTTATATCTTTCCCCTCTCATTCTAAACCTATGCCCTCTAGTTCTGGACTGCCCCAACCCAGGGAAAAGACCTTGTCTATTTATCCTTTCCATGCCACTCATGATTTTATAAACCTCTACAAGGTCACACCTCAGCCTACGACGCTCCAGGAAAAACAGCCCCAGGAAAAACAGCCCCAGGCCTATTCAACCTCTCCCTATAGCTCAAATCCTCCAACCCTGGCAACATCCTTGTAAATCTTTTCTGAACCCTTTCAACTTTCACAACACCTTTCCGATAGGCAGAATTGCACGCAATATTCCAACAGTGGCCTAACCAATGTCCTGTACAGCCGCAACATGACCTCCCAACAGCTGTACTCAATACTCTGACCAATAAAAGAAAGCATATCAAATGCCTTCTTCACTATCCTATCTACCCGCAACTGTACTTTCAAAGAGCTATGAACCTGCGCTCCAAGGTCTCTTTGTTCAGCAACACTCCCTAGGACCTTACCATTAAGTGCATAAGTCCTTCTCGGATTCCCAAAATGCAGCATCTCGCATTTATCTGAATTAAACTCCATCTGCCACTTCTCAGCCCATTGGCCCATCTCATCAAGATCCCATTGTAATCTGAGGTAACCTTCTTCGCTGTCCACTACACCTCCAATTTTGGTGTCATAAGCAAACTTACTAACTACACCTCTTATGCTTACATCCAAATCATTTAAATAAGTGATGAAATGTAGTGGACCCAGCACCAATCCTTGTGGCACTCCACTGGTCACAGGCCTCCAGTCTGAAAAACAACCCTCCACCACCACCCTCTGTCTTCTACCTTTGAGCCAGTTCTGTATCCAAATGGCGAGTTCTCCCTGTATTGCATGAGATCTAACCTTGCTAACCAGTCTGCCATGGGAAACCTTGTCAAATGCCTTTCTTAAGTCCATATAGATCACATCTACCGTTTTGCCCTCATCAATCCTCTTTGTTATTTCTTCAAAAAACTCAATCCAGTTTGTGAGACATGATTTCCCATGCATAAAGCCATACTGAATATTCCTAATCAGTCCTTGCCTTTCCAAATACATGTACACCATGTCCCTCAGGATTCCCTCCAACAACTTGACCACCACCAATGTCAGGCTCATGTCTATAGTTCCCTGGCTTGTCCTTTTGGCCAGATATCCCAACCCAATCTAGTCACATCTGCCAGCAGCTGGCCCATATCCCTTCAAACCCTTCCTACTCATCTACTCATCCAGATGCCTTTCAACTGTGCAATTGTGCTAGCCTCCACCACTTCCTCTACCAGCTCATTCCATATACGTACCACCCTCTGAGTGAAAAAGTTGCCCCGTAGGTCTCTTTTATATATTTCGTCTCTCACACTAAACCTATGCCCTCTAGTTCTGG
Organism: Chiloscyllium plagiosum; assembly: GCF_037043375.1. Classification (NCBI taxonomy): domain Eukaryota; kingdom Metazoa; phylum Chordata; class Chondrichthyes; order Orectolobiformes; family Hemiscylliidae; genus Chiloscyllium; species Chiloscyllium plagiosum. Next base: position 7,063,164 of record NW_028270145.1, read on the forward strand.
ACTCCCCCACGCCAGGGAAAAGACCTTGACTATTTATCCTATCTATGTCCCTCATGATTTTATAAACCTCTATAAGGTCACCCCTCGGCCTCCAACACTCCAGGGAAAACAACCTCAATTTATTCAACCTCTCCCTATAGCTCAAATCCTTCAACCCTGGCAACATCCTTGTAAATCTTTTCTGAATCCTTTCAAGTTTCACAACATTGTTCCGATAAGAAGGAGACCAGAATTGCACGCAGTATTCCAAAACCGGCCTAACCAATGTCCTGCATAGTCGTAACATGACCTCCCAACTCCTGTGCTCAATACTCTGACCAATAAAAGAAAGCATACCAAATGCCTTCTTCACCATCCTATCTACCTGCAACTCCACTTTCAAGGAGCTATGAAACTGCACTCCAAGGTTTCTTTGTTCAGCAACACTCCCTACGACCTTACCATTAAGTATACAAGTCGTGATTTGCTTTCCCAAAATGCAGCACCTCACACTTATCTAAATTAAACTCCATCTGCCACTCCTCAGCACATTGGCCCACCTGATCAAGATTCCACTGTAATCTGAGGTAACCTTCTTCGCTGTCCACTACACCTCCAATTTTGGTGTCATCAGCAAACTTACTAACTCTACCTCCTATGTTCACACCCAAATCAGTTAAATAAATGACAAAACGTATTTGACCCAGCACCGATCCTTGTGGCACTCCACTGGACACAGGCCTCCAGTCTGAAAAACAACTCTCCACCACCACCCTCTGTCTTCTAACTTTGAGCCAGTTCTGTATCCAAATGGCTAGTTCTCCCATATTCCATGGATCTAACCTTGCTAACCAGTCTCCCATGGGGAACCTTATCAAACGTGTTACTGAAGTCCATGTAGGTCATGTCTACTGCTCTGCCCCCATTAGTCCTCTTTGTTACTTCTTCAAAAAACTCAATCAAGTTTGTGAGACATAATTTCCCACGCCAAATCATGTTGACTATCCCTAATCAGTCCTTGCCTTTCCAAATACATTTACATCCTGTTCCTCAGGATTCCCTCCAACAATTTGCCCACCACCAACGTCAGGCTCACCCATCTATAGTTCCCTGGCTTGTCCTTACCACCTTTCTTGATTAGTGGCAGCACATTAGCCAGCCTCCAATCCTCCAGCACCTCACCTGTGACTATCAGTGATACAAATATCTCAGGATGACGCCCAGCAATTAGTTCTCTAGCTTCCCACAGAGTTCTAGGGTACACCTAATCAGGTCCTGGGGATTTATCTACTTTTATGTGTTTCACAACATCCAGCGCTTCCTCCTCTTTTAATATTAGCATTTTTCTAGATGTCACCAACTATTTCGCTTCTATATCTTCCATGTCCTTTTCCACAGTAAACACTGATGCAAATATCTCCCACATCTTCTGCGGCTCCACACAAAGGCCGCCTTGCTGATATTTGAGGAGCCTTATTCTCTCCCTAGTTACCCTTTTCTCCTTAATGTAGTTCCAAAAACCCTTTGGATACTCTATTTGCCAAAACTATCTCATGTCCCCTTTTTGCCCTCCTGATTTCCCTCTTAAGTATACTCCTACAGACTTTATACTCTACTAAGGAATCATTCAATCTGTTCTGTCTATACCTGACATATGTTTCCTTCTTTTTCTTAACCAAACCCTCAATTTCTTTCGTCATCCAGCATTCCCTACACCTACCAGCCTTTACTTTCACCTTAACAGGAACATCCTGTCTCTGGACTCATGTTATCTTTTTTCTGAAGGCTTCCCATTTTCCAGCCGTTCCTTTACCTGCAAACATCTGCACCCATTCAGCTTTTGAAAGTTCTTAACTAATACCATCAAAAATAGCCTTTCTCCATTTTAGAACTTCAACTTGTACATTCAGTCTATCCTTTTCCATCACTATTTTAAAACTAATAGAATTATGGTCACTGGCCCCAAAGTGCTCCCCCACTGACACCTCAGTCACCTGCCCTGCCTTATTTCCCAAGAGGAGGTCAAGTTTTGCACCTTCTCTCATAGGTACATCCACATACTAAATCAGAAAATTGTCTTGTACACACTTAACAAATTCCTCTCCATCTAAACCCTTAACACAATGGCAGTTCCAATCTATGTTTGAAAAGTTAAAGTTCCCTACTGTAACCATGTTATCCTTCTTACAGATAACTGAAATCTCCTTGCAAATTTGTTTCTTAATTTCCCACTGACCATTAGGGGGCCTATAATACTCTAAAGCTTTAGTCCTGTCCATCCCTGAGCCACGTTTCTGTAATTGCTATGATATCCCAGTCCCATGTTCCTAACCACCCCCTGAATTCATCTGCCTTCCCTGTTTGGCCTCTTCCATTGAAATAAATGCTGTTTGATTTATCAGTCCTACCTTGTTCTCTGCTTTGTCCCTGACTGTTTGACTTGTTTCTTTTCGCAACTGTACCACCACCACCACCCCCACAACACCTTACTAGTTTAAATCCTCCCAAGCAGCTCTAGCAAATCTCCCTGCCTGTACATCCCTCCCCTTCCAATTCAGGTGCAATCCGTCCTTCTTGTATAGAAAAAAAGATTCCAATGATCCAAAAATGTGAATCCTTTTTCCATACAACAGCTCCTCAGCCATGCATTCATCTGCTCTCTCCTTCTATTCCTGCCCTCCCAATTCATAGCACCGGGAGTAATCCAGATATTACTACCCTCGAGGACTTCTTTTTTAAATTCCTGCCTAACTCTCTATATTCTCGCTTCAAAATATCATCCTTTTTTCTTTCTATGTCGTTGGTTCCAATGTGTACAATGACCTCCCTCTGGGCCCTCTCCCCCTTTGAGACATTCTTGATCCTGGCACCAGGGAGGCAACCCACCATTCTGCTTTTTCGCTGCTGGCCACAGAAATGTCTATCTGTGCCTCGGACTCGAGAGTCCCTGAACACAATTGAACCCAATGTATTCCTCATTACATTAGAGCCAGTTTTGATACCAGAAACCTGGCTGTTCATGCTACATTCCCCTGAGAATCCATCACCCCCTACATTTTCCAAAACAGCATACTTGTTTGAAATGGGGATTGCCACACAAGACTCCTACACTACCTGCCTATCTCTCTTACCTTTCCTAGAGTTCACCCATCTATGTGACTGTATCTGTGACTTCTCTCCCTTCTTATAACTGCCATCCATCACACCCCCTTGCTCTTATAAATTCCTCATTACCTCTGTCGCTCCAAACGATCCATTCGATCTGATAGGATGCGCAACCAACGGTATTTATTTTTGCAGGTATAATCCTCAGTAACCCGTAAACTCTCCCTAAACTCCCATATAGAACATAGAACATAACAGCGCAGTACAGGCCCTTCGGCCCTCAATGTTGCACCGACCTGTCATACCAATCTGAAGCCCATCTAACCTACACTATTCCATGTACGTCCATATGCTTGTCCAATGACGACTTAAATGTACTTAAAGTTGGCAAATCTACTACCGTTGCAGGCAAAGCATTCCATACCCTTACTACTCTGAGTAAAGAAACTACCTCTGACATCTGTCCTATATCTATCACCCCTCAATTTAAAGCTATGCCCCCTCGTGCTCGCCATCACCATACTTGGGAAAACGCTCTCCCTGTCCACCCTATCTAACCCTCTGATTATCTTAGATGTCTCTATTAAGTCACCTCTCAACCTTCTTCTCTCCAGCGATAACAGTCTCAAGTCGCTCAGCCTTTCCTCATAAGACCTTCCCTCCATACCAGGCAACATCCTAGTAAATCTCCTCTGCACCCTTTCCAAAGCTTCCACATCCTTCTTATAATGCGGGGACCAGAACTGTACACAATACTCCAAGTGTAGCCGCACCAGATTTTGTACAGCTGTAGCATAACCTAATGGTTCCGGAACTCAATCCCTCTATTAATGAAAGCTAAAACACTGTATGCCTTCTTAACAACCCTGTCAACCTGGGTGGCAACTTTCAAGGATGTGTGTACCTGGTCACCGTGATCTCTCTGCTCATCTACATTACCAAGAATCTTACCATTAGCCCAGTACTTTGCATTCTGGTTACTCCGACCAAAGTGAATCACCTCACACTTGTCCGCATTAAACTCCATTTGCCACCTCTCAACCCAGCTCTGCAGCTTATCTATGTCTCTCTGTAACCTACAACATCCTTCGTCACTATCCACAACTCACTGACCTTAGTGTCGTCGGCAAATTTACTAACCCACCCTTCTACGCCCTCATCCAGGTCATTTATAAAAGTGACGAACAGCAGTATCTGACAAGAAGTGCATACCACTCTAGTAAGGGCCATTTTTGCTTCTTCCAATCTGAAGACCCAGAAAATGGCACTGTCTTAGTCCTCTACAAAACACAGATCCAGGCTAACTAAATACTTATGGATTATATTTTTAAGTTTAATCAAGAGAGATATCTCAATAAAACATATAATCAAGAAAGAACCCACTCTAGTCACTACTGCAGACTTACAGCAAGGCCACACTTAAAACTATTCACTCATCTGTTTCTGTGCTGTGACTTCTCCCAAACAGGTTCTTCCGAGATCAGTTGTGAATTTCGCTGTTTGTTAAGTTTCCTCAGCACACTCCAACGTACAACAATACATGAATTCAACAGCAAAGGCAGTAACTGCACAGGTTCACTGCTGTGTCAGTTAGCAGTGTGGGTGTCTTTCTTTCTCTCTCTCCTGCACTGACCTGACCATGCCTTTGTCTGTTCCTCTCCCATTTAAAAGGGCAGTTGCTTTGACTTTTTTTTCCCCAAAGTTCCAAAACAATGCATATGAAGCAGTAATTGCTGCTCCCGGAATTCGAGGAAATCATCTCCAACATCTAAAATACCTCAAAAAAGGAGCAGCCTGTTACAGCTAGAATTTTTTCCCGTCCTCCATCTCGGATTACTTGTTAAATGATTCGCCATAGATCAGGCATGTACCTTCTGAAATGCAAGTTGACTACTCAAACTACAATCATTATTATGGTTATATAATGAATTCATGCCACTTGATTTCTTGCAGACCCAAGCTGGATCGGGCTTGACTTCTGCACTGCCATTTACCTCTGAATATCTGAAAGCTCTTGGTTTCAAGATTCCAGGAAAAAACTGTTTATCCCTCCCACTGGTGTCCAGTGATATCATCAGTTTGATATCGACACATCACGTGATGCTTAATAAAGAGTAAGAAAATGAGATTCCTCCATACAACTGTCCAAGCTATGATGAAAGCTCTTTCCATCATACAAAGGAGCAGGAGACATCCTGCTTACTTATCCATTCGGCATCTTGTTCTAACCTTATTACAGCTGAACCATGAGGTTCACACCAGTTTGAGATGTTAAGATCTTGGGATGTGAACAACAAACTGGACGATTAGACTCAAAGCTGAGAATGATTTTAATTGGACTATAACAAAATAGATTCCAACAACTCCTTATTTTTACTAACTACATTTCCTCAATCATTTCAATCTATTGTTCAGATTATTTAATGCAGTTTTACTTCAGAACCAATTCACAAATCAATTGAAGAGCATACTAGCACAGATATGAAGGGCTGGATAGCCTCTTTCTGTGCTGTAAATGTCAATAACGATGGAAGCAGAAATGCTTTGAGATGTCCTAACAACATTCCCGAAGAAATCAAATAATGCCACTAATTCATGCAAGTCTCTTGTTTGTGACTGACCAATAGGGAAAAAGCTCATCCAGGAAGACAACAAACACATTGAGAGATGTAGTCGGGAAGACACAGTGGGCAAGTTGAGGTATAGGAGGGAGTGCACAAACTTCCAAAGAAACCATCTACCAAAGTACAACCTGGACTACATGTGGTAGACTCTGCAGATGACTATAATGGATTTAAGAACGTCATCTCTTTCTCAGGTGAAGTGTCTGACCCTGTTGATCACTTGCAGAGACCTATTATTTGGCCTGTCGACACTCCACTCACACCATTTGTATGATCTCTTGGTCTCTCTGCTCATTGATTTCTCTGCCTATAAATTCTGTGCCTGTCCTCTTCTCTCACTTTGTCTGATGAAGGGGCTGCACTCTGAAAGTTTGTGATTTCAACTAAACCTGTTCAACTATGACCTGGTGTCATCTGACTTCAGACCTGGTCCACCACAGTCCAGCACCAGCACCTCCACATCATTGGATTTAGAGTGGAAGCAATTCATTTCTAATCCAGAGGAACTGCCTGTTACATGAGAATACAAGAGACAGGAATCAACCAAACGGTTCATGGACTCTGTTCTGCCATTCAGTACCATCGTGCCATACAATCTTCAGCTTTTATGCCACTTGTCTGCCTGCTCCTCACATCTAATGATTCTCGAAAACCGGAAATCAGTCCTAACTGGCCTTAGGTATATTCACCAAGAGCATTCACAACCCTCTGGGATAAAGGAATCCAAAGATATGTATAAAAGCTACATATTTTATTTTTCTGTATTTTCTTTGTGAACTGAAACAGGAAAAGGACTGGAAAGTATTGCCACACTGCAGTGGTGGTGGTGGTGTCAGAGGTGGAGTTGGGGATTGGGGGTGGAATTGTGTACGAGCTAAGAGGTGTATACAAATGGAGACTCAGTTTGCAACAAGTAGCTGATCAATCTGTGGAATGGTGAACCGCACGAGGGATGTGGTAGGTAAGACGTACAGTACGTTTGGTAAGATGCAATGAGAAATCTCACTCAGGCTCACAGAGGGAAGCTATCCAGAGATTTTTGACATAATTTGCATTTGCCAAGCAAACACCAAATACAGCTCAAACTTTCTTTGTTTGCAGTCAAGATCAAGCTGGGGAAATACAGTAACACAGGAAAGGACTATGGCAAAATACAACAAGATATGGTTAAACTTAATAAATAGTGAGTGGCAAATGAACTGCGATATTGAGAAGTATGAGGTAGTACATTTTGGTAGGAAGAAAAAGGAGCCCACATCCTCTTCTGAAAGTATCTCAACTGGCCGAAGAGCAGGAGGATCAGGGTTACTATAAACAACAACTTACTAAAAGGAGAAAAAAAAACTGGACTTAATTTCGAGACGGAAAACATAGAAAATCAGAGAAGTTATGCCAAATTATATTAAACCCCCACTTGGGTCTCAAGGAATAGTGTATACTACCATATCATAAAAAAGCATACAGAGTCACTGGAATATAAGGCAATTCCAGACCAGAGAGGTTACACACATCAGGAAACATTGAATTAAGTGGGTCTCTTCTTTTCCTCAGAAACATAATACTGAGGGGTGATCAGATAGAGGTCCTTAAGGCTTTGAAAATAGAGTCATAGAGCTGGACAGCATGCAAACAGACGCTTCGATCCAACTTGTCCATGCCGACCAGATATCCTAAATTAATCTAGTCCCATTTGCCAGCGCTTGGCCCATATCCCTCGAAACCCTTCCTAGTCATATATCCATCCTGATACCTTTTAAATGTTGTAATTGTATCAGCCGCCACCACTTCCTCTGGCAGCTCATTCCATACATGCACCATCCTCTGCCTGAAGAAGTTGCCCCGTATGTCTTTCTCCTCTCACCCTAAACCTATGTCCTCTAGTTCTGGATTCCGTCCGCCCCAGGGAAAAGACCTTGCTATTTATCCTATCCATGCCCCTCATGATTTTATAAATCTCTATAAGGTCACCCCCCCCCCCAGCCTCAAACGTTCCAGGGAAAATAGCCCCAGCCTATTCATCCTCTCCCTGTAGCTCAAAACCTCCAATCCCCCCACCCCCCCATCAACATCCTTATAAATCTTTTCTGAACCCTTTCAATTTTCACACCATTCTTCCGATAGGACAGAGACCAGAATTGCACACAATATTCCAAAAGTGGCCCAACCAATGTCCTGTACAGCTGCAACATGACCTTCCAACTCTTGTACTCAATACTCTGACCAATAAAGGAAAGCATGCCAAATGCCTTCTTCACTATCCTATCGACCTGCGACTCAAGAAGATCCATGTGGAAGGATGCCTCTATTTGTGAGAGAGACCCGAACTAGGGGATGTAAATGTAAGATAGCCATTATTAAATCTGGTGAAGAACTCGGAGAAACATGAAACATTGTGGTTAGAATGTGGAACTTGCTATCACAAGCAGTAGTCAAGGCAACCAGTGTAGACGTATCTAAGGGAAGTAAGCTAGTTGTGGCAGTGGTGGGGGGAAGGAGAGAAGGGATAGGGGTTGGGGATGGTTTGTAAGCAGCACAAAGACTGGCATGGACCTGGTCCTCTGTTGTAAATAACATGCATTACTATTTAAACTTTGGGCACCTCTCTCAAATAGTTTTTATTCATCCTTTCAGAGCCCTAATGTGTCCCTTTTCTGTTTCCCAACACTCTGTACAACAACAAAGCCTGATTTAATCACGATAAATACAAATGGAAGTCTGTTAAAAACATAATAATAATAATGGAATTCCTAAGAGAACAGTAGTATGATTATTCAGTCAGTAGATTTTTCATTACCATAATGTACATGCTGAAACCTTAAATAAGATAAGGTAACCAATTAAAGTAAATAATTCCCTGGAGATACCTGAAATCTATGAGTTCATTGTCAAACATGTGTTTCAGAATAATCCACTTTTAAATACCACATGGAAATAGTGGCGAGTTCATTGCCTACAAAACAAAAATGCAATGCAATTATCCTTCCTCTTTGTTGGGCTAAAAGCTTAGAGTCATAGAGATGTACAGCACGGAAACAGACCCTTCGGTCCAACTCATCCATGCCAACCAGATATCACAATACAATCTAGTCCCACCTGCCAGCACCCGGCCCATATCCCTCCAAACCCTTCCTATTCATATACCCATCCAGATGCCGTTTAAATGTTGCAATTGCACCATCTTCCACCAATTCCTCTGGCAGCTCATTCCATACACGTACCACCCTCCGAGTGTCTCTTAGATGTCTTTTATATCTTTCCCCTCTCACCCTAAAAGTATGCCCTCTAGTTCTGGACTCCCCAGTGAAAAAACTTTGTCTATTTATCCTATCCATGCCACTCATGATTTTTATAAACCTCTATAAGGTCACCCCTCAACCTCCAACACTCCTGGGGAAACAGGCCCAGCCTATTCAACCTCTCCCTATAGCTCAAATCCTCCAACCCTGGCAACATGCTTGAAAATTTTTCCTGAACCCTTTCAAATTCCACAACATCTTTCCGATAGGAAGGAGATCAGAATTGCATGCAATATTCCAACAGTGGCCTAACCAATGTCCTGTACAGCTGCAACATGACCGCCCAACTCCTGTACTCAATACTCTGACCAATAAAGGAAACCATACCAAATGCCTTCTTCACTATTCTATCTTGTTTCTTTATTTTAAATCAAGCACCTCAGCATTTTCAAGATAGCATCTATAAGTGTTTTACAAGTCTGTCTGACATAGAAATGGTGCATTGACCTTTAAACTAACAGGTCACAGATTTCATTACTGTTTAAACAATTTCTTTCCATTTAACCAGTTTTAACAAGTCAGCCAGATTACATTTTTACTTTGTCATGAGAAATATTTGTGCCTTTAAGAATAGAGAAACTAATACTTATTTACCAGTTGTTTTAATTGTTTATAAATTGGTGATTGACTGATATAAGATTGCGCTAGTCTGCACTTTTCCACCAACCCTACTAAATCAAAATGAAAAGTTCAAATAAAATTCTTCAAGATCTGAAAATAAACTTTACTGCACTCTTAACCAGTCTTGAAATACAGGGAATGGATCCATTTACTGTTACATTGGGACTTTTACCATATATGGTAGCTGTGAATATGGAGTGCATCACTTCAAGTAAATTAACTTGCATATGAGAGATGGTAGTGTGTGAGGCCAAATATTTACAATATAAAGTCCTTCCCTTAGTGATTAGAAAACAATGTATGAAAGAAACTTTTGAATGTTTCTGCTGACTAAAAAAGCTCTTCCACCTTCCACACACAGCTTGAGGCCATTTCATCAACATCAGGGAATGGTTCTTCTGAAAATCTTAATCAGGGGGTTTTATTTGAACTCAAGAACCAACAGGGAAGCATTCAAAGCTGGAGAATATAGACTCCCAATTACAGTTCTGCAATGAATTGAAGGATTTACAACACATGGAGGAATGCCAATGCTATGCATAATATGCAGATATGCAAGAAAGGTTAGGACAGATCGATTGCAATATTGGCAGAGTCCTGAAATAGAATTGCTGCTTATTTTAATACCAGGAAATAGTGATCATACGAGAGAGACTTATAATCAGCAATGCATAGAATAACAGAACTATTCTATCACACATCGGATGTGGATTAAATGAAGGTTTTTTGCCTTCCTTCTTCAAAATGAATTAGCATAGGTTCTTGCCAGGTTCTACTGGTTACATCTCTCCATAAGACACACAAAATCTAAGACTTTGTTTCTGATTGACAACTATTTGGGAAGTGAAAATGGAACACAAATAAGTGGTCATCTCCTGAGCATGCAGATAACCATATGATGTTGAAGAATTGGAAAAGCCCCTATATTCTAAAAATGATCTAGAAGCTTTAATTAAATTATGAAAAGTGGAAGAACATATCATTCCTGATTTTGTTTTCTCTCAATTACTAATCATTTTCTACACACTTCAAAACTAAATAATAAGTATGAGGAAAAAATAAATCATGAACTGAAACATCAGCCCTAAAGCAGTCACTATAAATATGATTCAACATAAGTTATCACTTTGATATATTACTGAACTCTCAGTAGAAAGATGAAGTAAACTGTACGCTTTCAAAAGCATCAGTACTAATTGTATCACCATAAATGAACTGCAATATTTAATGGGTTAAATTGAAATGAGGCATGTGTTCAAAGTATTGTGAATGTTAATGGCAATTGGAAACAGTGCAACACAGTAAATCAATTTGTTTTGTATCATGTACTAAAAACATCTTCGCTTGTAGAAAACATGATTTTATCATGTGGTTTGATGCCACACTATGAGTTTCAGTTTTTTACAGATTGGTTGATAAGCCAAAGTCAAGGGCTGTCTTCAAGCTCAGACTTGAAAGTAACACAATTCTATATTAATAATGGATACTGCTCTTCATGGTTACATTTGGTAAGGACTAGGCTATCTTAATGTGATATTATAGTCTGTTCCCAGAGTATTAAAATTCTGTTATGTTTCTAGCACTTCCTCTTTTGTAATAGCTACCATATTCAAATCTGCCCCTGACTCTCCTTAACTCTATGTTCCCTGAATTTGGGAGAGTGAGTGGTATACAATCTTTGAGCGCAGTAGTAATTAGTATCGAAACTTGTCTGAACACTGTAGCCTGTTGAATGATAGCCGGATAAAACTGGATATCATAGAGAGTTTTAAATCCTTCAAGCAGTGAATGTCAACTTTCATATTCCAGCCAAAATAATGGGTGCGCCTTAATTACCAACAGTGCTAATGAAAAATCTGCTTCTGCCAAGTGCTAACAGATGCAATCCTGACTTATAAACAGCAAAAGAAAGTTTTTTTTTTCAGAAGCAGATGTTGAATAGAGGGGAAGATGGCATTTACAAAATCCTGATATATCAGCCTTAATGGCAACTGAAATGATAGTTCTGTTAACATTCTAGTTACGGCATTAATTATGTCATAGTTACCAAGATTCAGTTTAACTTTGAAAAACTTACTTTTCTAGCAGGACCTTTAACAATTGTTTTTGGACTTACCCAATGACTACCTCTGGTTGGTGATCATTTTCAAACACTTCTTTCCGCAATGACTCAGGTGACAATAACAACTGATTATCAATGATATCGAGCAGCTGTATCAGCTGGCTATCAGCTTTGAACTAAAAACACACAGCCCTCCCCTTATAGACCTTACTAATTATAGAATCCCGACAGTGCAGATATAGGCCATTCAGCTCATCGAGTATGCACCAACCCTTCAAAGTCATCCCAAACCCCATGGCTAATTTACCATGGCTAATTCAGCTAGCTTGGACATCTGTGGATAATATGGGACGATCTAACATGTCCAATCCACATAACCTACACATTAGATTAGATTAGATTACAGTGTGGAAACAGGCCCTTCGGCCCAACAAGTCCACACCGACCCGCCGAAGCGAAACCCACCCATACCCCTACATTTACCCCTTACCTAACACTACGGGCAATTTAGCATGGCCAATTCACCTGACCCTGCACATCTTTTGGACTGTGGGAGGAAACCGGAGCACCCGGAGGAAACCCACGCAGACACGGGGAGAACGTGCAAACTCCACACAGTCAGTCGCCTGAGGCGGGAATTGAACCCGGGTCTCAGGCGCTGTGAGGCAGCAGTGCTAACCACTGTGCCACCGTGCCGCCCACATCTTTGGACTGTGGAAGGAAACCGGAGCACCTGGAGGAAATCCATGCCGACACAGGGAGAACATGCAACTCTTCACAGATAGTTACTCAAGGCTGGAATCAAACCCAGGTGCCTGGTACTATGAGGCAGCAATGCTAACCACAGTGTCACCGTGCTGCCCCAAATCACTGCAGCATTTAACCATGCTTATGTCCTCCTTGTAAACATCAGTACCTGTGTAATTCTGATCTACAACTGAAAATCTCCACTTAGATTTGTCCATTGTTGGTAGCTGTGCTGTCCACTGATAGATACAGTCCTGAAAAAAATCATTTTTATTAACCATAATACTTATTTTCACCGATTTGTTTTCAATCTGCCAGTCACTTCAAACACCACACAAGAAAGCTTTAACACTAGCATCTCAGAAAAGCATTCTGTTGCATTGGACCATCTGAGGTAGAATGAGAAAAATACACAAAAGGGGCTGATGGAAACAGTCCAAACATCCAAGTGAAATTGCAAGTTGTTAATGAACATGATATTGGTCTTCCACATTCCTAGCAACAATGTGGGTGAACCTCGTACGACAATTTTTTTTTTAAACTTTAAAATAAGTCCAAGATTATTAAGTTTTAACAATATTCACCATGAACTATATGGTATGCCATGTAGTGACTCCATGATATGTGGAAGGTGGCCCCTTTTTTTAATACTGCGTTTGAAAGTCAAATAAAATTGGTAAATGACTCCAGATCTATCCATAAGATATTACAAATATACTCAAGGACTCATAAACACATATTGTAAAAGAGAAGACCGATCTATCTATTTCACCCAGGCAGGTTCTCTCAAAGGGGAGAGCCAATTCATCCCACTTTCAGACTCTTTCTCTGCAGCTCTGCATTTTCCCCCCCACGTTCAGCATTAAATTCAATTCACTTTTGGAATGTGATACTGAATCTGATTTCACGACTCTTTAGCCAGTACATTCCAGATGATATTGATGTATGTTACACAAAATAATAAGGTTCTATTGCCAATTATACAAGCTCTGTGTCCCTTAACTACTGACTCTCCCAGTAATGGAAATGGTTTCTTCTTAACTATTCTACCAAAACCTTTCAGAATTTTGAGAATTTCTAATGCATTTCCCCTAACTATCACTGCTCTGAGGAGTACAATTACAGCAGGATTACAATTCCATATAACTTAAATAATTCTTGCAATTATTCCCCACACTGCCTTCAATCCTAGGGTGGCCTTCCTAAAATAGGGTGTACAAAATGTTTATACACGACTCCAGCTGTAACCTACCATTGATTTATAAAGGATCAGTTAAACACTTTTGTTTTTGCATGCTGTGCCACTATTTATAAAGGTCAGGTTCCAAAATGTGTTTTTTATAGCAGCGTTATCAACTTGCTCTGACAACTTCAAACATTTATATCTATGCATCCCTATGTTTCTCTCTTCCAGCACTTCTTTCTGAGATATACCATTTTGTTTACTTTGTCTCGCCTCAGTATTCCTTCCAAATTGCAATAGCTCACATTTTAACAGAGGGAATGAGAGAGAGGGACACACACAGCAGCCATCTGCAATGCAATAAATTATCAAACTGAATCTTAGAACAGCAGCAGTCATTACTGAGGAAATAAATCGAAACACTATCTGAGAGACAGAAGATAAAGGAAGCATCTGGTGCCGTAAAAATATATAAAAGTCGTTCACTGTTTTTCACTTCAGGAATGTGCTAGGTGCAAGTACAACTCAGTTTAATCAATAAGCATGCACTTTAATGCACATAGTTTAAAAAATCTTCAATGAAAATTTTATCATAAAAGTTATTCTTTTAGGTGCAGGGTAATGCAGCAAATATAATCAGTGAGAGATATGGCCAGTCCATGAACCAACCACAAAGAAGGCAAAGAAAAGAGACATTTTGCCAATGTTTTTCATCTTGCACTCATCAAGCCAAATGCAAGAATGCCAAACTTCAAACAATCATAACAATTTAAGTGACAGGAGAAAAGGATATTGAAAGTAGATTCAGATTTGCCAAAGTGTTGCATGGAGAAAGCAACAGCAAACTATACGCTCCCAAGCCCCTAGATAATTTGAAAAAGGCCCAAGGCTTAAACATATTCCTTTTGTTTCAGGGAATCGGTCATGCATATAAATTTTTATTGTTTGCGAGTTTGAGAAGATTTGTAGCTCAGGTTGAGGTTCCAGACGTAAGCTTGCTCACTGAGCTGGAAGGTGCATTTTCAGGCCATTTTCGTCACCATACTAGGTAACATCATCAGTAACACCACCAGAGGTTCACTGATGATTTTACCTCATATGGTGACAAAACATCTGAAAATGAACCTTCCAGCTCAGCGAGCAAACCCACACCCATTTTTATTGTTTCTTGCAGCATAAATGAGCCACATTGCGAGCTCAACTGATCATCTTAAATTAACATCACATCTAAGGAAATAAAAAGCATTTGGAATGCATGATTGACCAGCTGAATTTGGTTATGCACTCAGGCAAGACCATTGCTAGTTTTGCTGGATTGGATTAAAGTTCCAATGATGCACTCGAAATTTGAAGGCATTTTAAAGTAAAACAAAAATTAAAAAACTAAACATGGAGAAATCATACTCAAGCTTCCATGCTTGGGTGACCCAAAAATATAACATTAGCTATTTTTATTAATGCATCTCATGCCAATCTTCCTTTCAAATGCAGAGGATTTCATAATATGTTTGATGGTTGCAAGTGGGAAATGTTTCTATTCAGCTCAGGAAACTAAGATATAACAGTTTTTTAAAATTTCTTTAGCTGTAGAAACAATGGCACTTGTGGAAGCAGATTTTTTTTCTTTTTGTCAAATATTTTCGGGGAAATTCTATGAAGGAAGCAGTGAAACCAATTTTCCCATTGAATGCTACATAGTTCATCATTCCCTGCGGAACAATGTTCAAATGACAAGTCTGAAAAGATTAAGAAGTAAAGCTGACTTTTTCCAGCGTGGGAAGATAATAGAAAAGTTTGGGAGAAAATTTGTAGCTCGGGTGCTCGTTGTTGTGGTTCTGTTCGTCGAGCTGGGAATTTGTGTTGCAGACGTTTTGTCCCCTGTCTAGGTGACATCCTCAGTACTTGGGAGCCTCCTGTGAAGCGCTTCTGTGATGTTTCCTTCGGCATTTATAGTGATTTGTATCTGCCGCTTCTGGCTGTCAATTCCAGCTGTCCACTGCAGTAGCCGGTATATTGGGTCCAGGTCGATGTGTTTATTGATTGAATCTGTGAATGAGTGCCATGCCTCTAGGAATTCCCTGGCTGTTCTCTGTTTGGCTTGTCCTATAATAGTAGTGTTGTCCCAGTCGAACTCATGTTGCTTGTCATCTGAGTGTATGGCTACTAAGGATAGCTGGGCATGTCGTTTCGTGGCTAGTTGGTGTTCATGGGTGCGGATCGTTAGCTGTCTTCCTGTTTGCCCTATGTAGTGTTTTGTGCAGTCCTTGCATGGAATTTTGTACACTACATTGGTTTTGCTCATGCTGGGTATCGGGTCCTTCGTCCTGGTGAGTTGTTGTCTGAGAGTGGCTGTTGGTTTGTATGCTGTTATGAGTCCTAATGGTCGCAGTAGTCTGGCTGTCAGTTCTGAAATGTTTCTGATGTATGGTAGTGTGGCTAGTCCTTTGGGTTGTGGCATGTCCTCATTCCGTTGTCTTTCCCTTAAATCTGTTGATGAAATTGCGGGGGTATCCGTTTTTGGCGAATACATTGTATAGGTGTTCTTCTTCCTCTTTTTGCAGTTCTGGTGTACTGCAGTGTGTTGTGGCTCTTTTAAACAGTGTCTTGATGCAACTTCTTTTGTGTGTTGGGGTGGTTGCTTTCGTAGTTCAGGACTTGGTCTGTGTGTGTGGCTTTCCTGTATATCTTTGTGGTGAATTCTCCATTCGGTGTTCTCTGTACCATCACGTCTAGGAATGGGAGTTGGTTGTCCTTTTCTTCCTCTCTAGTGAATCGGATTCCTGTGAGTGTGGCGTTGATGATCCGGTTTGTGTTCTCTATTTCTGTGTTTTTAATGATTACAAAGGTGTCATCTACATATCTGACCCAGAGTTTGGGTTGAATTTGCGGTAAGACTGTTTGTTCTAACCTTTGCTTTACCCCTTCTGCTATGAGTCCAGAGATGGGTGAGCCCATGGGTGTGCCATTGGTTTGTTCATAGATTTGGTTGTTATGTACCGGCCACTGCAGCAGACAGCTGAAACTGACAACCAGAAGCGGCAGATACAAATCACTATAAATACCGGAGGAAACATCACAGAAGCGCTTCACAGGAGGCTCCCAAACACTGAGGATGTCACCTAGACAGGCGACGAAACATCTGCAACACAAATTCCCAGCTCGGCAAACAGAACCACAACAGATAATAGAAAAGGATATCTACAAAACCAAAAAGGTTGATGCAAGTCATCAATTACCTGATCATTTAAAAATAGACTATCTGTACTGAAAGATTATTGATGGTCCAAAAAACAGGATGAATTGTAATGTAGCTGGTTTCTGCAGAGGAAATCATCTTTCTCTTCAATCTGCCTTTGAGTATCTTTTCAGAATATGGTTTGTCAAAGATTGTTGAAAAATTCAAAAAAAGGAAACTGTTAATTGCATAAATTAATAGTCTACAAAAGAGGTGACAATCATTGGATAATAACTTGGTCACAAAAAGAGGCAGTGAGTAAGGCCTTGTGGCACAGTGGTGATAGCATTGCTCCCCTATCCAGGTTCAAGTGATCCTGCCCTAAAGGTAATGTCACAGCAATTCTGAACAGGTTGATTATAAAGCTGCACTTACTGACAATGGTTGTGGATTTTTTTTATTCATTTGCGAAATGAAGGCATCACTGGCTAGGCCTGCACTTACTGTCCATTCCTAATTGCCCAGAAGGTAATTAAGAGTCAAAAACAATGCTGTGGGTCTGGGGTCACATATACGCCAGACCAGGTAAGGACAGCAGTTTCTTTCCCTAAAGGACACTAGTGAACCAGGTGTGTTTTTCCGACAATTGACAATGGATTCATGATCATTGTTAGATTCTTAGTTCCAGATTTTTTAAAATTCAAATTCCACCATCTGCTGAGAGAGGATTCTGAACTCAGAACATTATCTGGGTCTCTGGATTAAAAGTCCGGCCATTAAACCACTCGACCATCACCTCCCCCCAAATTGTGATGCCAAAATTTCAGCTTGAAACCCAATGTCGGGTTCTGACCATCATTTTGGGAAGCCCTGAGCTAGGTTGCATATCAACTCATTTTCTTCTCGTCTACACCAAGCAACTTTAATACCCAACTGAGAACAGCCCTGAGGACAAAATTATTATTTCAGTACTACATCCCAATTTTAAAGCGGGACCTGACATTGTGTTGACCATGGTTTGCTTGGTAGGCTGCTTACCTCCATCAGCATTAGACAGATCGTAATTTTTACAATGGTGAAATTTCATTGTTGGAGCCTTTTGTGAAAAATTCCTATCTTTCTTCACCTAATTTTCTCTCACCATTGAATGAGAAACAATTTGTTGGAAATTGATCTTAAATTGTGACAATCACTCAGGTAAATAAAGCTCTTGAAATTGTGATTCTGAGCTCTATAAAACAAGTACATACCATATCCAAATAACATCAGCTAATTCAGTATTGTTATATTTTGTTTCCATGCTGATGCACTAGTGCCTCATTCTAAAGAGGCTTTAAGTGTAAACACCTTCCAACTGCCTTGGAAAATAATTAATCTGTAGTACCCCAGGAGAAAATATCATCATCTGGCATTCAGTCACCACCTAAAAAGTCTGGCATCAAGATAATGCAACAACAATTGTTAATTTATCCATTAACCGTGGTATGAAGGGACTGGAAAAAGAGCGGAAACTGAGAAGGGAGGGGGGTAAAAGGGGTAAAGGAAAGTGGAAGAATGCAGGAGAGGGCAAGGGAAGAGGGGAGAAAGGAGAGATAGGGGTTGAACAAAACCAGGGGGGAGGGATAATTAAAAGGGAGAGACTGAAAGAGGGGAAGCATTTTCACAGAGATTGCTACTCCATTTCTTTTCATGGTATGAAAGAATCCAATATCTTTGACAGGGGTTTCTCTCAGGGCTCCTTGAGAAACACAGAGCCATACTTCCATCCTGACAGTTCCTTGATAGTGCAAGACAGTCAGGGAAAGGCTATTTAAATAACCCAACACAGAAAGTTACTTGACAGCTACTGCAAAAGAGTAACTAGACAAAATAAGATAGGGTGCCAGGAAGATATGGTGCCAAGTGGAAGGGAAGGAAGATGACAGGCAAGTAGGGTACCAAGACATAAGGTGGCGAGTGGATAGATAGACAATGGAGTGTTTTGGGTAGTTCAGGGTGAGTGGATGATATTGGGTCTAGCGTCTGGTCCTGGCAGGATGGGGTGTAGGAAAGAAGAGAGGGGAGGAGGCACATGTCCTGGAATTATAAAGGCAGGGTTTGGAGTTGTAGGGGGTCTTGGGCAGTGGAGTTAGATGGGTAAGCTACCTAAGTAGGAGGGCAGTTGTATTGGGCATTAGACTAGGTTTTTTTATACCTTTAACTTTTTCTGAGGAACTGTTTTCTATATTGGAACCCTCCAAATTCTCTGATGTTGACAGACACTTTTGGAAAGTTCTAGATTTGGGGAACTGACCAGTGGAATTTTGAATTTTGTGGGTAATTCTTTTGGATTGGGCAACACTGAGGATTCCACAGGATCTCCATGTGAAACTCCTATTTACACTGCAGAAACCTTTAACTGGCTATCAGAAAATCATAAAATATGGGACAGGGTCAGGAGAAACAAAAGTGAAAATCTGGAACAGGGTGGAGGGCAGGAAAAAATACTAACAAAAGACTGCCTGATGAAAAAGTCAAAGAGAAATCTGCTTCCCTTTGAAGGGGTGTTAAGGGCTTATTATAAATGAGTTTTTCTGTTCAACATTTGGAGAGATCTACCAAGAAAGCAATAATTTGTCATTGAGTAGAAATACGAGTTCAATTTTTCTCACCAATGATTCTGCCAAACCTGTTGAGTGCTTCCAATGTCTTTTGTTTTTGTTTCAGATTTAAATGTCCACAATATTCTCCTTTATTATAAGACTACTTATTGTTGCTTTGTGAACTTTGTTAGTTCTGCTGTTATTAATGAAAATGTTCACATGAAGCATTCCAAATACTATTACAAAATTATACAATAGTTACACAATATTATGTTGTAAAATATAATTAACATATTTTTATTTCTTTCTGATATAAGAAGTATAAACATGTCCTACTGAATCCGGGGAATACTGTTACCATGCATGTTTTGTCAGTGTAGTAGTTCTTGCTGCTGATTTATTGAACTTGTTGGGAAAGGGTTGACGTGTGGGAATGATGGATATTCAGCTCCTTGTTTAGGTAGCAAAATCAAATCTGCCTCTACAGACATTTACTGTGAAGCTGCAGCTTATCTGGTTGAAACATAAATATCTGTGCTTGTCATGACAGATTTGGTTACTCACTTTAATTCTGTACAACTGAGGTTGCAACTTCTCTTTGTAGGTCCCAAGTCATGCTAAGTATTTGACTGTTGATGACTGGTCCATTTCCTTATCTAGGAATCTGCTCTTTGTGATTTTTATAAATGACTTGGATGAGGAAGTGGAAGGGTGGGTTAGTAAGCTTGCCAATGGTGCAAAGGTTGGTGGAGTGGTATGGGACATTGACAGGATGCAGAACTGGGCTGATAAGTGGCAGATGAAGTTCAACCTGGAAAAGTGTGAAGTGATTCATTTTGGAAAGTTGAATTTGAATGCGGAATACAGGGTTAAAGGCAGGATTCTTGGCAGTGTGAAGGAACAGAGGGATCTTGGGCTCCATGTTCATAGATCCCTCAAAGTTACCACCCAAGTTGTTAGAGCTGTTAAAAAGGCATATGGTGTGTTGGCTTTCATTAGTGGGGGACTGAATATAACAGCTGTGAGGTTATGCTGCAGCTCTATAATACCCTGTTTAGGACACACTGGGAATATTGTGTTCAGTTCTGGTTGCGGAAGCTTTAGAGAGGGCGCAGAGGAGATTTACCAGGATGCTACCTGGACTGGAGGGCATGTCCTATGAAGGAAGGCTGAGGGAGCGAAGGCTTTTCTCATTGGAGTAAAGAAGAGTGAGAGGCGACTGATAGAGATGTACAAGATGATAAAAAGGCATAGATAGAGTGAACAGTCAGAGACATTTTCCTAGGGCAGAAATGGCTATCACAAGGGGGCATAATTTTAAGGTGATTGGAAGAAGGTTTAGGGGATATGTCATTGGTTGGTTCTTTACACAGAGAGTGGTGGGTACTTGAAACACACTGCCAGTGGTGGTAGTAGCGTCAGATACATTAGGTACATTTAAGTGATTCTTGGATAGGCACATGGATAATAGTAAAATGAAGGATATGTAGGTTAGTTTGATCTTAGAGTAGGATAAAAGGTTGGCACAACATCAAAATGCTGAAGGGCCTGTACTGTGCTGTATTGTTCTATGTTCTATGTAAAGGTACCTTAATCTTCCCTGCATAATCAGGCATGGGTTCCATCACAATATCTGGAGGACCTTTAACAACAGAATTACCATCATGGAAGATGCTTGCTTGGTGGATGCAAATACTTTCTTCATTACAGTATTCTGGATTTCTGATCCACATTAATTTTTTTTTGAAAGTGTCCTGAATCTGTGGTCATTGTTCTGGCTTCCAAAGAGTCCCATGCAGCTGATCTTAATTTTGTGCAAGCAAATCTTTATTCTCAATCTGTGTCGAAGTACGTAAACTCTTTATTTCAACTACGTGATAAGGTCGGATATCTTTATTCATCTTCATGGGTTCTATTAAAGTATAGAATCTACAGATTAGTGTATTTGCTTGTTCACTTTTAATTTGTTAATTCACTTTGAAGCAATTTAGTAGCTTAAGAATGGTTTTCTCCAAGATGTCCAATCTTGGGCTCGGTTTGGCTGATCTCCAATATAGCATCATGTATGTAATATTATTGCTCCTGTCATGCCTTCCTAATATGATCATTTATTCATCTTATTTTATGGGTTTTAAATGTTCATAGCTTTTTAAATTCTGCAGTACTTCAATGCTAATCTAATCTTTATCTCTTGTAGGTTTCACTTATGTAAAGAACAATGAATTCCCTTCCCTGACTTGAAAGTTTTTAAACTGTGCAGTATAAAGTGTGTGTATTCTTTTTCTTCTTTTAAAACTATTAGATGTAATAACGTTAATGCTGTATACCTGCATTGTTTATTTGAGGTTTCCCATATTCTGCAGGCAAAAAGGTCTTCTGTACTTCTGCAGGCAAAATGGACAAGTTCCCACCTTTTACAGCCTAATAAATAATCTATATCCTTTTCCATGACTTCCCCAAATAAATCATTGAGCCCACAACCTTAATAACTTCTTTTGTACTTGTTTTATTTTCAATTCCACTGGCAATGAACAACCTTCCATGTGGGTTCATAATTAATTGCTCTATCTACATATTACATTTATTTTGTGATTCATGTACCAGATCACAGAGATCTGTGTGTATCTCAGAGTTCTGCAAAATCTCCCCATTTAAATAATGTGCTGCTTTTCTATTCTTTCTGCCAAAGTGGGCAATTACAAATTTTTCCACATTATTCTCCAAAATTTTTACTTAACCTTTCTATATGTCTTCACAGACTCCTTATATCCTCCTCATAACTTACTTTCTCATGACACATCAGTAAACTTAGCACACAAAAATTAAGTCCTTTCATTCAAGTCATAGGTAGTAATTACAGTGGAGGCCCATTATAATATGTTTCAATATGCTTCTTACTTGCTTAGCGCATGATTTCTCATAGCTCCCTGAAGTGGTAAATCTCTCTTGAAATCTTCATTTTGCAAGATAAATACAGGGGAACCTCGATTATCCAAATCCCAATTATCCAAAAATTAGATTATCTGAAGAAGATCTTGAGGTCCCGACAGAAACATTACCTCAAAGACGTATGTCCAACACTGATCGCGCCTTTTGTTTACAGTGAATAAAAGTGCTGCCGAAAACAGTCCTGACTGATGGGAACGCAGGCACCTTCTTGAAATGACTGACCTCCCACCCTCTCTCTCTGTTCCCACACTTTCCCTGGAGTTCTAAACAGGCACGTGTGTGTGTGTGTGTGTGTGTGTGTGTGTGTGTGTGTATTCTATTTGGAGACTCACCCTCCAAAAGGCAGTAGCAGCAGTCTTGTTGTTGGTGTCCAGTCTGGCTGCCCCGGAGAGGGGGCGGGGGCATGTAGGGAGGTGGGGCCGCACGGGGGCTGTAGGGGCTGTGTTGGATGTGATTGGAGGCAGGCGGGGGCGGACAGAATTGGGGGCGCCTGGGGGGGCAGTGTTGGACAAGGTTGGGGGGAGGGCGGGGGGCAGTGTTTATGGGATTGGGGACGGGCGGGGGGTCATGTGCGGTGTGCTGCTGCCTAGTGTCTTGAACGGGGAGCAGACCTATTAGAAAGCTCCGAGCCCCAGAGGAGAGGCATTGAATTGATTAATCGAATAATCAGTTATCCGAACGAAATAGTGCCCGCCCATCTTGTTCGGATGATTGAGGTTCCTCTGCAGTAGGAAAAAAATAGAAATTTTCTTAATGACTTGGTCCAGGTTTAAGACAGTTCCATTTTTTGACCTCAACATCCACATTCCAATGCAATTCTGCTGAAAATCCTAATCTCACTGCTCACGCTAAGCCATAGGGACTTTCTTTGCTTTCCTCACTCGACCAGAGTCCTTGATGGATTTCAGGAATGTACTTCAGCATCTCTTTTCCCATTGTTTTTGCATTAATGACTCGAATCAGTTTGTGCATGATGCCATCTTGTGTGATCATCTCATCTCAATACAACCAATACCCTCTTACAGCAAGAACTGTTGCAATTTACTTTATCTGAACAAGGTTCTAGTCTGTCAGGATCTGTTCATCTTGGTATCATGTGCAGCACTGTAAATCTCTGCTGGTTTTTGAAAGGTTACTAATTTAGGTTTTTGATCAGTTTGAAGTGAGATGATGGGAACCTGCTTAGTGTCCAACACATGGAACAGCAGATTTTCTTTCTTCCCAATGTATGACAATCGGCTCAGTTTATCCCTGTAGCGTAGGTATCATCTCATCATAAAGCTTCATTGTTATTTTGAATGGTTTCATTCTGGATCACCACTTGGACACAATTATGCAGCTATCATGTAGCTGTGCATTGTGCCAGTGTCTATCTGGGATTTCACACTCTCTTGTTGCTCTCCGCTTGATTTCATCATTCCGACAAATCATTTTTTAGCCTCAAGAAGTGATTATGCCAACCTATTCTCAGATAGACAAGGAGGCTGGAAGAACACAGCAGGCCAGGCAGTATCAGGAGGTGGAGAAGTTGAAGTTTTGGGTATAACCCTTCTTCAGGAATCAAGGTGGGGTGTAGGAGGAGTTTCAGATAAAGGGGGGGAGAGGGTTTTGGGTGGGGAGAGGGACGGAATGGTGACGTAGGGTTAGGTGAACACAGGTGGTGTGTACGACACGGTTGGTTAATGGGAGGCAAAAAGTGTTGCGCTGGAAAAGCACAGCAGGTCAGGCAGCCTCTGAGGACCAGGAAAATCAACGTTTCGGGCATAAGCCCTTTATTGTCAATTCTCCCACTTCATGGATACTGCCTGACCTGCTTTGCTTTTCCAGCGCCACAATTTTTGACTCTGATTTCCAGCATCTGCAGTCCCCACTTTCTCCTGGTCGATGAGAAGGATGAATCCAGTTGGTAGCTGGAATGGAAGGGAAGAGGCAGGGCTGTTCTCCAATTTCAAATAACCTTGCCACCCATCCTCTGACACTCTTTTCAGCCCCGCCTCCTCCCTTCCATTCCATATACTGACCATTCCTTCGAGCTACCAACTAACGGTTTTTTCTTGTGTGGTGTCTTCCACATTACTTCCATTCCAAACTCTGTTCTTGATCGTTCTGCTAGAACTGTCTTTCCTTTTATTCACTGATGTATGCATGTAAAGCTTGGACAGCTCCTCAACACAATGCAGAAATTCAGCATTTCTCCCCCTAACCCAATACTCTTCTGCTGATGATTAGCAACCTCTCAGTTTCTGTACATCAATCGCTTTTGTGAATATAAAGTTATCAAAACAGGATTTCTTTTTCCTTAAGACATTGCTATCACTGATGAGATCATCCGCAGTTGCTCAAGATTCAGCTCGACATCTCGGTGCAGTCACATTCTGAATAATACTCTTTCTCTTGCTTCCTGAGCTCGAGTGTTAAACAGTGTTCAGAAACAACATCAATAGAGATTTCAATGCGAGTCTGCAAGGCCTCCAAAATTTCACAAGTCTTGCTTTTCTACTCCTCAGTGAGATCTAGTGTGCAATATAATTTGTAGTACTCCTTTCCCATCGTTGTTTACATAATTGCTACTCTTATTTGGTTTGTTTTCTGTTGCTCTACGGCAATCTCACTGTTATTGCCAATTCCCTCTCAAACATCCCTTCACCTCCAGAAGGGCCAAGTATAGAAATACTTGGAGCCATAATGACTTACCATGTTGTCAAAATCCTGAACCAAGTTTCAGATTGGAATTTTAATTAATCTCTGGTGTTTATCATAGCTGTTGGCTTCCTTACAACTCTCAAAATACTGGCTACACATTTCTTACACCCTGGCCCAAGCAGTGGATAAAACAGCTACAGATTAAAACCATTATATACAGAGCTTCACATCAGAGATTGCATTAGTAAAGCAGCCAGAGTGTGCAAAGGTATTTATCCAAACAGAGAGGAGGAAGGAAATGAGAAGGGTGGGAGGGTTTAGAGCAGAAAGAGTGGATGAGTACGGAGAGCAAATAGGCAGAAAGGGAAGAGGAAGGTAAGAGAGGAGAACAAGAAGGGCAAGAAGAAAAGGAAAGGGAAAGGAGGAAGCAATTTGCAGGGGGAAGAGGAAACAAAGGAAAAGACAGAGATGAGGGGAGCAAGAGAGGCAGAGACTGACAAGGAGGGCTAAGGAAGAAATAGGTAAAGCAAGGATGGAAGACAAAGAGAAAAAAATAGAAAACAGAGATAGAAACTGAAAATGTACTTAAACTGCCAGTGAACACAAAGGCATTCAATTGTGACAGAGTTCACAGCATACGAGACTATGCTTTGGAAACAAAACTAAGCTTTGATCAAATTACATGTTTATTATTAATGAATATAGTACCTATATTCAGTTAGCATTGCAATTATTTTGGGAATAAAGTTCATAGTATAAATAAGACAGCTGCCATAAGTTGATTTGCATCAAATCTGGGGATATGCCAGAGAATCACAAACAGAAAGCCACTTCATCCCAAAACGGTTTTACACAACTGCTTCCAGTTTTTCACACAACTGCACTGAAACAGACTAGAGAACATAACTCGTGAATGATGATTTATCCTGATCCAAGGCGACTTTCCCCTCCGCAGCCTTTGACAAAGTTGAATACACCATCTTATCATAGAGTCATAGAGATGTACAGCACGAAAACAGACCCTTCAGTCCAACCCATCCATGCCGACCAGATATCTCAACCCAATCTAGTCCCACCTGCCAGCACCTGGCCCATATCCCTCCAAACCCTTCCTATTCATATACCCATCCAAATGCCTCATAAATGTTGCAATTGTACTAATGTCCACCACTTCATCTGGCAGATCATTCCATACACGTACCATCCTCTGAGTGAAAACGTTGTCTCTTAGGTCTCTTTTATATCTTTCCCCTCTCACCCTAAACCTATGCCCTCTAGTTCTGGACTCCCACACCCCAGAGAAAAAAACTTTGTTTATTTGTCCTATCCATGCCCCTCATGATTTGATAAATCTCTATAACGTCAGCCACAGCCTCCGTGCTCCAAGGAAAAAAGCCCTAGCCTATTCAACCTCTCCCTATAGCTCAAATCCTCCAACCCTGGCAACATCCTTGTAAATCTTTTCTGAACCCTTTCAACTTTCACAACATCCTTCCAATAGGAAGGAGACCAGAATTGCACACAATATTCCAACAGTGGCCTAACCAATGTCCTGTACAGCTGCAACATGACCTCCCAACTCCTGTACTCAATACTCTGACCAATAAAGGAAAGCATACCAAATGCCTTCTTCACTATCCTATCTACCTGCGACTCCACTTTCAAGGAGCTATGAACCTGCACTCCGAGGTCCCTTTGTTCAACAACATTCCCCAGGACCTTATTATTAAATGTACAAGTCCTGCTAAGATTTGCTTTCCCAAAATGCAGCCCCTCACATTTATCAAAAGAAACTCCACCTGCCACTCCTCAGTCCATTGGCCCATCTCAGCGAAGATAACCTTCTTCGCTGTCCACTACACAATTTTGGTTTCATCTGCAAACTTACTGACTATACCTCTTATGTTCATATCCAAATCATTAATATAAATGATGAAAAGTAGTGAACCCAGCACTGATCCTTGTGGCACTCCATTGGTCACAGGCCTCCAGTCTGAAAAACAACCCTCCACCACCACCTTCTGTCTTCTACCTTTGAGCCAGTTCTGTATCCAAATGGCTAGTTATCCCTGTATTCCTGATATTAACCTTGCTAACCAGTCTCCAATGGGGAACCTTGTCTAACGCCTTACTGACATCCATATAGATTACATCTACCGTTCTCCCCTCATCAATCCTCTTTGTTACTTCTTCAAAAACTCAATCAAGTTTGTGAGACATGATTTCCCCCGCACAAAACCATGTTGACTATCCCTAATCAGTCCTTGCCTTTCCAAATACACGTACATCTTGTCCCTCAGGATTCCCTCCAACAACATGCCCACCACCGACGTCAAGCTCACCGGTCTATAGTTCCCTGGCTTGTCCTTACCACCCTTCTTAAACAGTGGCACCATGTCAGCCAACCTCCAGTCTTCCGGCACCTCACCTGTGACTATCGATGACACAAATATTTCAGCAAGGGGCCCAGCAATCACTTCTCTAGCTTCCCACAGAGTTCTAGGGTACACCTGATCAGGTCCTGGGGATTTGTCCACCTTTTTGCATTCCAAGACATCCAGCACTTCCTCCTCTGTAACATGGACATTTTGCAAGATGTCACCATCTATTTCCCTACAGTCTATACCTTCCATATCCTTTTCCACAGTAAATACTGATGCAAAATACTCGTTTAGTATCTCCCCCATTTTCCGTGGCTCCACACAAAGGCCGCCTTGCTGATCTTTGAGAGGCCCTACCGTCAAAAATGGTCTTCCTCCAATTTAGAATTTCAACTTTTAGATCTGGTCTATCCTTTTCCATCACTATTTTAAAATTAATAGAATTATGGTTGCTGGCCCCAAAGTGCTCCCCCACTGACACCTCAGTCACCTGCCCTGTCTTATTTCCCAAGAGTAGAAGTTTTGTACCTTCTCTAGTAGGTACATCCACATTCTGAATCAGAAAATTTTCTTGTACACACTTAACAAATTCCTCTCCATCTAAACCTTTAACACTATGGCAGTCCCGGTCTATGTATGGAAAGTTAAAATCCCCTACTATAACCACCCTTTTATTCTTACAGATAACTGAAAGCTCCATACAACTTTGTTTCTCAATTTCCCTCTGACTATTAGGGGGGTCTATAATCCAATCCCCCATTAAGGTGATCATCCCTTTATTATTTCTCAGTTCTACCCAAATAATTCCCTGGATGTATTTCCAGGAATATCCTCCCTCAGCACAGCTGCAATGCTATCTCTTATCAAAAACGCCAGTCCCCCTCCTCTCTTGCATCCCCCTTTCTACCCTTCCTGTAGCATTTGAATCCTGGAACATTAAGCTGCCAGTCCTGTCCATCCCTGAGCCATGTTTCTGTAATTGTTATGATATCCCAGTCCCATGTTCCTAACCATGCCCTGAGTTCATCTGCCTTCCCTGTTAGGCCTCTTGCATTGAAATAAGTGCAGTTTACTTTATCAGTCCTACCCTGTCCCTGCCTGCCCTGACTGTTTGACTCACTTCTGTTCTCAGCTGTACCCGTCTCAGATCGATCTCTTTCCTCACTATCTCCTTGGGTCCGACCCCCCCCACCTTCCTAGTTTAAATCCTCCCAAGCAGTTCTAGCAAATGTCCCTGTCAGTATATCAGTCCCCTTCCAATTTAGGTGCAATCCGTCCTTCTTGTACAGATCACTTCTACCCCAAAACAGCTTTCAATGATCCAAAAATGTGAATCCTTCTCCCATACGCCATCTCCTCAGCCATGCATTCATCTGCTCTCTCTCCTCCTATTCCTGCCCTTACTAGCTCGTAGCACTTGGAGTAATCCAGATATTACTACTCTCGAGGACCTCTTTTTTAAAATTCTTCCCAACTCTCTGTAATCTCCTTTTCCCTTCCAATGTCGTTGGATCCAAATGTGGACTACGACCTCCTGCTGGCCCCTCTCCCCCGTGAGAACATTGTGCACCCTCTCTGAAACATCCTTGATCCTGGCACCAGGGAAGCAACACACCATTCTGCTTTTTCTCTGCTGGCCACAGAAACATCTGTCTGCACCTCAGACTACAAAATCCCCTAACACAATTGATTGCTTGGAACCTGACATATCTCTCATTACATTACAGCCAGTCCCAATACCAGAAACTTGGCTGAGCATGCTACGTTCTCCTAAGAATCCATCACCCCCTACTTTTTCCAAAAGAGCAGACTTATTTAAAAAGGGGATAGCCACAGAAGACTCCTGAACTGCCTGCCTACCTCTCTTACCTTTCCTGGAGTTAACCCATCTATGTGACTGTATCTGAGACTTCCCCCCTTCCTATAACTGCCATCCATCACATCCCCTTGCTCTTGTAAATTCTTCATTGCCTCTAACTGCCTCTCCAACCGATCCATTCGATCTGATAGGATTCGCAACCAACGGCATTTATTGCAGATATAATCCTCAGTAACCCGTAAACTCTCCATAAATTCCCACATCTGACAAGAAGAGCATGTCACTCTACTAAGGGCCATTTTTGCTTCTTTCAATCTACAGACCCAGAAAATAGCACTGTCTTATTCCTCTACAAAACTGCTGCGGGTTAAATTAATACTTACGGCTTACATTTTAATTTTAATCAAAAGACATAGCTCAATAAAACATATAATCAAGAAAGAACCCACTCTATTCACTACTGCAGACTTATTTTAAGGCCACGCTTAAAATCCACTATCGCCTTCTGTGCTGTGACTGCTCCCAGTCAGGTCCCTCCAAGATCAGTTGTGAATTTCACTGTTTGTTCATTTTCCCAGATGCACTCCAATGTCCAGTAATACATGAATTCAACAGCAAATGCAGTAACTGCTAACTCTGTCAGTTAGCAACGTGGGATTCTTCCTCAAACATTCTCCACTGCTGTTGCGCTAATGGGATACTCTCATTTTTGTTCCATTCTTATCTATCTACACATAGCCAGAGTATCATTTGCAATGGCTCCTCTTCCTGGCCCCCCTCTGTTAATTCAGATATTTCCCAAAAAACATTCTTCACTTTCCTCGTAATATAATGCAATAAAATACAATATTGCATTCGAACAGGCCCTTTGGCCCACCAAGCCTGCAACAATTCCTCGTCCTTATTTAGACCTGCTACTTATTGCCTATAGACAGAATCTATCCCTCTGTTCACCTCCTGTTCATGTGTCTATTGAGATACACCTTAAATGTTGCTGACTTGCCTGTTTCTACCACTTCCACTGCAGTGTATTCCAGGCACCCACCACCCCATGTGAAAAATTTGCCCAACGCTTCTCCCCTAATATTTCCCCCTCTCACCTTTAACCTGTGCTCTCTTGTAGTTGACCTTTCCACCCTGGAAAAAAAATCTCTGACTCTTAACCCTATCTGTGCCTCTCACAATTCTGTAGACTGCTATCAAGTTGCCTCTCAGCCTAAGTCTTTCCAGTGAAAACAATCCAAGTTTATCCGACCTCTCCCCATAACTAAAACCCTCCAGACCTGGCAACATCCTGGTAAACCTTCTTGGCCCCTTCTGCAAAGTATCTACATCCTTCTGGAGGTGCGGCAATCAAAACTGCACATAATATTCCACATGTAACGTAACTAAAGCTTTATACAGGTCCAGTGTAACTTGCCAAATTTTATATTTAACACCCCAGCTGATAAAGGCAAGAGTGCTATATGCCTTCTTGACCACCTTATCCACCTGTGTTATCATCTTCAGGGATCTGTGAACTGTACCCCACATCTCTCTGTATGTCAAAGCATCTAAGGATTCTGTCATTTATTGTATAATTCACACCTGAATTTGATTTTCCAAAATGCAGCACCTCGCAATTGGCTGGAACTCCATCTGCCATTTCTCTGCTCAAATCGGCAGTCTATCTCTATCCTCCTGTATCTTTTGATAATCCTCCTCACTAACTGCAACTCCATCAATTTTGGTGTCATCCGCAAATTTACTAATCAGACCACCTACATTTTCCATCAGATCATTTATATATCTAACAAACAACAAGAAAAAAGCACTGATCCCTGCGGAACACCATTTGTGACTGATCTCCATTTCGAAAAGCACTCTTCAACCACTACTCTCTGTCTTCTATGACCAAGACAGTTTTCTATTCACCTAGCCAATTTACCCCAGATCCTATGAGACTGTACCTTTTGTTCCATGAAGTTCCTTATCAAATGTCTTTCTAAGGTTCATGTAGCCAACATCCACTGCCCTTCCCTCATTAATCATTCTTGTCACCTCCTCAAAAAACTCAATTATGTTGGGGAGACATGACCTTCCCTGTACAAACCAATGCTGCCTATCACCAAATGTGAATAAATCCGGTCTCTCAGTATCTTCTCCAACAGTTTCCCCACCACTGACGTCAGGTTCACTAGCCTGTAATTACCTGGATTACCTGTTCACTTCTTAAAAAAAGGATCAACATTGGCCATTCTCCAGTCCTCTGGAACCTCACCTAAGACCAAAGGGGATGCAAAGATATTTGTTAAGGCCCCAGAAATTTCCTCCCCTGTCTCCCATAGTATCCTGGGATAGATCCCATCTGGTCCTGGGGACTTGTCTACCTTAATGCATTTCAAGATATCCAAACCTTCCTCCTTCTTTATGTTTACCTGCCTGAAAGTATTCACACACTTTGCCCTAACCTCAACTTACCTCACATTCCTCTCTTTGGTGAATACTGATGTAAACTACTCATTAAGGATCTCACCCATTTCTTCTGGCTCCACCCTTTATTCTCGAGTGGGCCTACCTTTCCCTAACTATCCTCTTATTCCTAATATATGCATAAAGTGCCTTGGGATTCTCCTTAACCCTGCTGGCCAAGGACATATTATGGCCCCTTTTAGCTTTCTTAACTCCTTGTTTGAACTCCTTCCTATTTCCTCTATATTCTTCAAGGACTTTTCCTGTTTTTAGTTGTCTAGACCTTAGGTATGCTTTTTTTAGACTAAGTTGGTCATTTCCTCTGTCATTCAATGTTCAAGATTCATGCCATTGCTGTCCTTCATTTTCACAGGAACATGCCTGTCCTGCACTCTAATCAATTGACCTTAAAAAGACTCCCGCATGTCAGATGTGGATTGACCGCTCCCAATCCACATTTTCCAATTCTTGCCTAATTTGGCTATAGTTGGAATTCCCCTAATTTAATATTTTCATCCAATGTCCACTGTTGTCTTTTTCCCTAAGTAGACAAAAATGTCTGGAATTATGGTCATTAGTGTCAAAATCCTCCCCCACTGTAGCTTTGATTTCTTGGCTGGGCTCGTTTCCCAATACCAGGTGCAATATGGCCATCTCCTATGGATTATCCATATATTATTCCAAAAAACCCTCCTAGACACACGTAACAAATTGCTCCAGGAGGCCAATCAATATGAGGTAAGGTAAAATCACCCACCACAACAACCCTATTATTTTCACATCTTTCCAGAATCTGACTACATATCTCTTCCTCTATCTCCCGCTGGCAGCTGGGAGATCTGTAGTCCCAGTATTGTGATTGCATCCTTCCTATTTGTGAGCTCTGCCCATAATGCCTCACTATAAGATCCATCCAGGGTGTCCTTCCTCAACACAGTTGTGATATGCTCCCTAACCTTTCTCATCTAATGCTAACATTATCTGAAAGTACATTAATTTTTAACACCTCCCTTGATTGCTGTTAAATTATCAAAATATTTTGACATCCAATGCTGGATTATAAAAGGGTACAGCAGAGAAACACTGTTTTTTTTAAGTAACTGATTTTATTTCCCTTCTCTCCTAATTCTATGCTGGTTTATAGCATATACTCAGTGGGATTTCACCAAAGTTACCAATATTCATGTGTAATAGTCAACAGAGTATCAGAAGGCTTTTGAGCTGCTGGGATATCACAACAAAAGTTAATTTTGTTCTCACCAAAGATGTCCATTTCCAGCAGAGATTTCTGAATATCAATCAGAAGCCATAGCCAGTGATATAGGTGCACTGGGAATATAACAACTTGGACTCCTTCAGTAGTATAGCTCAGTTACTCATTGATTAATCTCACAAATTCATCAGAGAAATATCAATTTGTTTAATAAACTAACATAAAATAACCATCAAAGCAACATGGTTGAATCTTGAGGTAACATTTCATTCTTTGAGTATATTTGAAGATTTTACAAACATACTCAAATAGATCTATTGATGTCATTCCATATGCACGTGTAGAAATATGAAAAGAATGAACACTTCTGGGCTAAGCTGGAGAATAATAAATCTATTTCTCAATGGATTTGTTAAATTCATTTTCCTTTAATAATCATCCTGGAATCCTGCCCCAACACGACCACAAGTTGCTTCATGTTTATAGATGATGTGGATATATAGTCTGGATAGACAGTTTTCTAAATTCCCTTCCTGTCTCTCTGTGAGGAAGTGTCTTGTCTCATCTCTGTTGCAGCACGGCTGGGACTTTGCTTCCAAGCATCTCATTTCTCTCTCTGAGGCAGCAGGTTAGTGACCTAGCATGTTGTCATCATTGCACCATTGCTAAATAAATTTTAAAACTGCCAAAAATACCAGACTGCAAAAGATGAATAGATCTGATAGATGCCAAAGCTTTCCAGCACAATGGAACAATTTTCCAAATAATCTTTAGAAGGAAGATATTAATTTAAAAATTTGTTTTACCTATGTGATACAGTCCAATCCAGTCTGTGGGGTCCACCTCCTCTTTAATATCCCAGTAGATAATCAGGTTCTGTGCTTGTCCAAGTGTGTACTCATACATGCTAGCTGTCAAACTAGAACGACTGTCTGATGTCACCAAATCAGTGTCACTGTTTGCTCTGTGGAAATTCAAGTTCTCCGATCTGACACTCTGGGAAGCTAGGCTCTGCAGGTTTTCTGGACTCAGGGTGTAGCGAAGTTGAGGGTTCCTACGTCGTACAAAAGACATATGCTCCCTTGTGGAACCTGACATTTTGGCTGTTTCTTGAGGTTGACGTCTCTCCGTTTAAAATCTGTTCAGGAAGAAAAATAAACAAACAAACAATCAGTGGATTGTGTTATGTGAAAAGCGTCAGTCAAGGGAACAAGGTCAGAAATTTGTACTCTTTAACTTTGGCATTTTGGCACATGATCATCCATCTATCTAATAAGCTAGCTAGCTTATTAATATACACATAGCAAGTTTGCTAATGGCTTTTAATTTTAATTGTCAAGAAAAGTGAAGGAACTCCAAAGTCAACTGTAGCCTTCTCTTGTGTACTGACACAACCACACGTTTTCTAAGTATAGATGACAAAGTCAACGATGTTGTGAGTTTCCTTTCATTAGCACGATACAGATTCTCAACAATGAACTATACAACAGATTTCAAGTGCCAACAAATTAAAGTTATACAATTCACACAATCACAAATGTTTGAAGAACTTTATTCTTCAAAACCTGAAAAAGCAAGTGAATATCTCTCTTGTTAACATACCTGAGCCAGTGTTTATCAACTTTTCCCACAACACAAAAAGGTTATTACAATGTAAATAGTTTACAAACTTTTCATTAAAATCATTTTTTTAGATATTCACCACTAAGTACACAACCTTTAACTATTAATATACATAAGACAAAACTCCCTCCTCGAAAAACCTCAATAATCCTCACTCTGCTCACTTGTGAGATTTATGAATGAATCCAAATCTAAGTGAACAAGACGAAAATCTCTGCTCTCCAATGTCTAAATTTAATCCAAATGAAAAAGTACAGGTTTGTCCCAATCCTGTTTTAAGAGGCATAAATCACACATTAAAATGGCCCTATCTTGTGTTAACAAGTATTATACTTGCATTATCATTCAGAGAGACCACAAGGATGGCTGGAGTGAAAAATTCAAACACTTTCCTAATGCAATTGAGAGTTCTCTTTTCGTACTGAAATTAGTGTCAGGTTAACTGTTTTTATGCTGATACTGTCCACTCTATTATCTTGATAGTACAACATGTAGTCCTTGTGTAAACGACACAAGCTGAAGATGTCAGAACCGTAGAATCTTACTACTCCCAAAGGGAGACTATTCCAGATCAACAGTTTCACTGAAATTGATTACCAAGACCAGAGACATGCCAATGGCTGGTAAATCTGGTACATTAATCACAGGGAGTCTTTGAGCTCTGCACACTGGAAACCATTAGTACTTGTATTAGCAAAACACGAAACACAGTAAACCCTAGGGAGGTACTAACATTTTATTAATGTCACTGGATTGATAATCCAGAACCCCAGGCTAATGTTCTTTCAGGAACTAAAGCTGCCATTCTTATCTGATCTGGTCTACATGTGGCTGCAGGTCCACAGCAAAGTTGTTGATTCTTAACTACCTTCTGGGCAATTAGAGAGGAACAATAAATGCTGTACTAACCAGTTAATGCCCACATTTTTAAAAGTCCTCACTTAAACTGGTAGTTGATTTCCTGAAAATCACAACTAAGTGAAGCATGGTTTCCCACAGGAATTAAAACCAGAGTTGGGTTTCCTGTGTACATTGCTTACTGGAGGAAAAAAAAACAAGGTACAAATTGAAATATTGTACCATACATGTTCAGCACTGAGCATTCCTAATTCAAATAATCTGCAAAGTAAAATAAATCACTGAATATTACAGAAATACAGTTACTGGCACAGGAGTCTGCCTAACGAAGGTATTTTCCCCCCAAACTAGCCCTGAAATAAAAGGGAATAATTTTACTGCATGTGTACAGTATCAAACACACTGAAGACTTCAACAACTTCTGCATATCAAAAGCAGGCACTCCTGAAACTGATTCAAAATCTATTCTATTCAGAATGGTGATAGTGCCATACAACACAATGTAAGGCATTTCGTGAAGCTGCCCCTTCAATTTCATAAAGACTATGCTTACCAATATTCTCATAGACCACTGCATCTGTACCATGCAGATTGGTGAGGATAAAGTCAAGTATGTGTTTCCCTCTTGTTGGCTCCCTCACCACCTGCCACAGGCCCAGTCTCGCAGCCATGTCCTTTCGGAGCCGACCAGCTAAATCGTCTCCCTGCAGATTCTTAGTTTCTGTTTCCCCTCTACTTTTGATTTTCTTCGAGTCTTGGAAACTTCATGATTTTTCTAGTTTGTCTTGCATCTTCACAGTATTTCCTCAAACTTCTTTTCATCAGATGCTTCAAATCATGAGGGTTTAAATTCCCTCTTTGTCACCAAAGAAAGTAAAATATTAATTAAAAAACCCAAAACTTGAAAACTTGCATGTGGAGCTTCCAGAGATAGTGAATGCGAGGGTTTGTATTTTGTATTTTAGGTCAGAAAGTGACACTAAGCAAGTGGATACTAAGTAGGTTAGTGACGGAGTAAGGCTGTTGGTTTATATGTATCCAGTAGTGCACCAGCTAGTTTTGAAAAATTAGAGCTTGAATCATGTGAAGTGAATAAGGCAGATAGATTCACTCTACACTGGCTGGCACATTCGCTCAAAGGTTAGCAATGCTGCCTCACAGTGCCAGGGACTCAGGTTCGATTCCAGCCTTGGGTGACTGTCTGTGTGGAGCTTATGTCACACTGAATCCAAGACCATCGTTAATGAATTATTCTTTCCACATAAATCTGCCCGTAAGCCATTAGGGTCTTAAATGGGAAGAATAATATCACAATAACAAGTTTCACTTCCAACATCATCATTTTATTACAGGAAAAAGAATGACATTGTTCAATTTACAGATTAACTGTAATAAATGTCAGAATCAGTATGGTTATCCAGATACATGAATCTTCATAAACTCACCCACTACAGGATTTGAGCACATAATTGGGGCCAACATTTATCACCAGCCATGTTGTCTTTTAGAACATCAGAAAATGAGGTCTCAACTGTTTACTCATGCAGGAACCAACACATTAAATCAAAGCAGAGCAGGGAGTTCCACTGTGTTATTCATCAACAATAACTTATATTTATCAACCATTTCAGGTAGAAAATTGTCCCAGAGAATTTCAATGGGACGCAATCAGATAAAAATGGATCATTAACACAAAGGCAAATGCAATAGTAGAATATAGATATCAGAATTTAGGATGATTTGAAGTCTATGGATGGAAGTTTGCAAGGATAGCTTTTTTTTTAATACGCTCTTTGGAAATAGCTTATGGGTTAAGGCAAGCAATTATCACTCACCCCTAGTTGCACTGCAGTTATATTGAGGGGCAGGAGCTACTTCAGGAACTACTGTATGTTAAAGTTGTTCTCAAAATGCTGTTAGATAGCGAGTTCCAAGATTTCAATAGACTGACAATTGAAATAGTCAAGTATGGAGGTGACAAAAACATTGATGAAGGTTTCAGTCGAAAGTGGATTAACTTTACTATATGAGAGGTCTATTCAAAGGTCTGTGGAAAAGAAGCTGTTCTTTAATTAGTTAGTTCAAGTTTCCAAATTTTTGTATGTATATAGGGAGTCTCTGTAATTAATAGCATACAATATTGGAGGCTCAGCTCATTGCTGAGCTTGCAATTGGGTTCC
The DNA here is from genome assembly GCF_037043375.1 of Chiloscyllium plagiosum. NCBI lineage: Eukaryota > Metazoa > Chordata > Chondrichthyes > Orectolobiformes > Hemiscylliidae > Chiloscyllium > Chiloscyllium plagiosum. Next base: position 7,100,655 of record NW_028270145.1, read on the forward strand.
TACTGAGATGGTGACAGGGAGGAAATGAAGACATTGGTTAGAGAGAGGGACAGAATCAGTGGCAAGGATACAGATTTGGTGACAAAGGCTGAGGGTAAGTGCATCAGATTACCCAACATCCACCCAGAAGAAACTCTGGCTCATTGCAAACTGGATGTCAAGTTGTCAAGTATCCAATCAAATAACACAACCATTGGAGGATTATCAATGTTTATCTTCAAATCAACATAACTAAAAATAAATTAATTATCATTTTCTCACTATGTGTAAAGTAACTGCATTGTTTATTTTCATGAAGATGTCCACACTTTAAGTGAATCACTGATGGTTTGGCACTTAGTGGTGTTTCAAGGATATAAAGAGAATATTTGTGGGTGGGATGCCAATCAAATGGGCTGCTTTGTCCTGGATGATGTCAAGCTCCTTGAGTGTTTCTTGGAATTGCACCCATCCCGGCAAATGGGGAGTCTTCCATCACACTCCTGATGGACAGGCTTTGGGGAGTGAGGTGGTGATTTACTTGTCACACTATAACCAGCCTCTGACCTGCTCTCATAGCCATTGTGTTTACATGACGAGTCTCTCTGTTTGAATTACTAATAACAAAGATGATTGTCCCAGGTTGTACACAAACTAAATGAGCTTCCCTCCACCCTGACAACATGGAACATCTGGGTCTCGTTCCGATGGCAATAAGAATAACACCAAGCCTAACTAGAGACAATGCTGGCAATGCTCAACATCTCATTGCGAGGCACAGAACCAAAACAAAAACAATCATTGTAAACATTTACTTGCATTGCTTGTGACATCAACCAATGCCAATGGTGCTAGCCATGGAAAATGTGACTGGGACTAGCAAAAGTTTCTAACACTTTTATTATTGGTAGCAGTGTTTTATAATATACAGAGCTGAAAATGTGTTGCTGGAAAAGCGCAGCAGGTCAGGCAGCATCCAAGGAACAGGAGAATCGACGTTTCGGGCATAAGCCCTTCTTCAGGAATGAGGAAAGTGTGTCCAGCAGGCTAAGATAAAAGGTAGGGAGGAGGGACTTGGGGGAGGGGCTTTGGAAATGCGATAGGTGGAGGGAGGTCAAGGTGAGGGTGATAGGCCAGAGTGGGGTGGGGGCGGAGAGGTCAGGAAGAAGATTGCAGGTTAGGAAGGCGGTGCTGAGTTCGCGGGATTTGACTGAGAAAAGGTGGGGGGAGGGGAAATGAGGAAACTGGAGAAATCTGAGTTCATCCCTTGTGGTTGGAGGGTTCCCAGGCAGAAGATGAGGCGCTCTTCCTCCAACCGCCGTGTTGCCATGGTCTGGCGATGGAGGAGTCCAAGGACCTGTTGTCCTTGGTGGAGTGGGAGGGGGAGTTAAAGTGTTGGGCTACAGGTTGGTTGGGTTGGTTGGTCCGGGTGTCCCAGAGGTGTTCTCTGAAACGTTCCGCAAGTAGGCGGCCTCTCTCCCCAAAATAGAGGAGGCCACATCGGGTGCAGCGGATGCAATAGATGATGTGTGTGGAGGTGCAGGTGAATTTGTGGCAGATATGGAAGTGTCCCTTGGGGCCTTGGAGGGAAGTAAGGGGGGAGGCGTGGGCGCAAGTTTTGCATTTCTTGCAGTTGCATGGGAAGGTGCCGGGAGTGGAGGTTGGGTTGGTGGGGGGTGTGGACCTGACGAGGGAGTCACGGAGGGAGTGGTCTTTTCGGAACGCTGATAGGGGAGGGGAGGGAAATATATCCCTGGTTATGGGGTCCGTTTGGAGGTGGCGGAAATGACGGCAGATGATCCGCTGTACATGGAGGTTGGTGGGGTGGTAGGTGAGGACCAGTGGGGTTCTGTCCTGGTGGCGGTTGGAGGGGCGGGGCTCAAGGGCGGAGGAGCAGGAAGTGGAAGAGATGCAGTGGAGGGCATCATCGACTACGTCTGGGGGGAAATTGCGGCCCTTGAAGAACGAAGCCATCTGGGTTGTACGGTTTTGGAACTGGTCTTCCTGGGAGCAGATGCGGCGGAGACGAAGGAATTGGGAATATGGGATGGCGTTTTTACAGGGGGCAGGGTGGGAGGAGGTGTAGTCTAGGTAGCTGTGGGAGTCAGTCGGATTTTATAATATACAGCCCCACACATTCTTCTCACAATTACTAGTTGGGCATCTCATCACTGCCAATTACCATACTAGATTCATAAGCAAACATCTAATTTTATTTTTAATTCGAAGTCGAATTACCAATCCAAAAAAGCACAGAAAAAAGTGTGTTGAGTCCCAAATGGAAAGTTGCATCACTTATCTTTTCATTCAGTTCACAACAACTAAAATACAGAAAAGCATTTCAAATGCAGAGTTAAAACATAATAGTAATTAAATAACTTCAGGAAGTACAGAGAGAATAGGTTTTAAGTCGTTGCAGATTTTATTGTGGCAGAACTAAATTTTAAAATTGCCTATAAGTCTGGTCTCGAACAAAGTTGAAAACCTACATTTTGGCCAAGAATAGTAATGGTTTCACTAAATGCTACAGTCTATTGCCAGGTTTTCCAATCACTCAGATCACACACCTCATTTGTACCTTGCAAGATGAAGACTCACATTTTAAGGGGGCTGATAATATTCTCAAAATGTTTCTAGTTGATGGCCCTTACGATCTTTGCATAAGGGAAAAGGTGGAGATTCACTTATGTATGACACCTGTACCCCTCCAGAAGGAACCCTGGAGATTTTACATGATGAGACGAGAGGAAGTGAGAGATCCAGGTTCGGGTAATCATCTGTTTTCATTTTTGTCACCCGACTCACTCATTCTTCCACATACAGGTATTAACTGCAGCATAAAAACACTGGAAGATTTAGGTAAATAAGTACTTTTTCACATCTATCTACCATAGAAATGTTTTTTTGCTAATGTGAGGTGGGTAAAAATCACTTCACTAGCACCTCATAACACTTGTTTATAAGGTCATTGTATTTAAGATTTGGTAATCTGAACTGAAGGTAGATCAAGAAAATTATCCATAAAAGAGTAAAGTGCAAACGCAATAATCCTTGTTGGTGCTGGTAGACCTGGGCAATAAATCATTAAATGACTAAATGTCTGTGGCATTGGGGTCTATGGAATAGGCCTGCCCTGGGCCTATTTACATAAAAAGAAAATCGAGCTCCTTGCCTTGGAGTGCAATCTTGGTGCTTGAACTACAATGCTGCCACATATAAAATGGATTTTGAATTATGGATCTACATTCCTGCATCTTAAAAATGTAGAACATCATGCAGCTGCATGTCAACTCAGCAATTTCACATGTTCCTTTAGGTTTCACTGCTACAGTTTTTCAATCTTTATTGAACCTCCAAACATCTGCAATCCTGGCTGTTAGCCAGAGCTACTGTAACAGACTGTACCTAATTGGGCATCTCTGTCATTGTCTCGGCTGTTGAAAACAAACAGGACAAGGAATTCACCAGTCAAGAAAGCAGCCCATATTTTACCGTTAAAATAATGGCAAGGCTATCAACGCCGCTATTAAAGACTAAATTAGACAATAATTTACAGCAGTCGCACAAACTGTCAAACTTGAAAGAAAGGAAGATACTCATCATTTGTCTCATTACTGCCAAAGCTTAATCATAGTAGCAACTCACTGACAAGGCTTAGCATTGAAACTCAGGGAATGGTGCGAAGTTGCTGCATTTAAAGTGATACCTACCAACCTGACCAAAAAAAAAGTTCCACCTTGGCAAACCATCTCTTTGACACCGAAAATAAATTTCTAGAAGTGCAGCTTCTCATTCCTTAAAATTCAGAAAGTTGTTTTCTATAACTTTTACTTTCTGCCTCTTTCATCCCTCCCTCTCTCAATCCAATCTTTATTTCATTTCTGTACACCAGCTGACATTAAATTAAATAATGTTATGGATCAGACCAGATCCCCTCAAAATATTTTAAGAATGTAGCCTAGATCCTAACTTTGCTTATTTTAAAGGTAGGTGTGAAGTGCGTATTCCAGATGTGGTGTCACTGGTCAAACTACTCAACAGCAAGCAAAACACAATTTATTTCAATACCGTAGCTAAAATACAAACAAAAGAAAGTGCAATTTTAAATAACTTAACAATTGGAAAACTTAACCGATTAACAGATACAGTACCTATTTCTAATTAAATGTTCCAATATAATAATGTGCCAAAACACACCCCTTGGCAAAAAGGTAAATTCAGACAGTTTCTTATATGCAGTTCTTCAATGTCCAGGAGGAAACAATATCAAGAGAGGTTTCAGAGAAGGTAGTAGCTAGGAATCATTTACTGAAGCTCCCAACCCTTCTGGGACCCCCAACAACTCTGACTGCTACAGCTAAAAAAAACTAGAAAGCCTGGTCCATGAGAACTGGCTACTCCCCTTCCATTGTTACAACCATTTTTTTAAAACCTAAAGGCATCCTAAGTTATTTACTTAAGCCGTTTTCAATAGTCAGTTCGGCACCTCTGCCTTTACAATCTCTCTTCAAAAAAGAAACCCAGGACAAAACAACATTTTTAAAATGACAGCGTCATTACAATCGTCAAAAACTTACATTTCCTGGTTCAGAATCCACATGCCTCAGTAAATCTTTTCAATCCAATTGGTTCAGGAAGGGTTATACAACCTTTTCATATTAGAGAGGGCGCATTTCAGTTTTCTCTTACTTGGCGGAGGGGTGGGCAGCAAGCAAATTTCAGAAAGAATTGGTTTGTCACAACAATAATCATGAATTTCAGGGAAAAAAATTCCAAAGCAATGTAATTATAAGTTAAATGAGTAATTAACAAAAAAGATCACTGAAAAGTGTCAACCAGCAGATATAATAAAACCTTTTCAAATATAAAGCAGAACATGGGAAAGAAAAATATAGACCATAAGATCTTATTACAAGAGAAAAGGGTACAAACAAGGGGCAAGAGAAGGGGTTGGGTTTACTCAGCCTTGGTTTGTCTCTGGTGGGTCGAACTTCAAGCTGACCTCAAAGAGAGTTCCCATAAAAATGGGGTCAGAAGTGGATTGCCTTTCACAGCTTATTTTTTACTCATGCAGTCAACTATCCTCTCCCCTGCTCTCACCCTACAGTCACTCACTCATCCGCCTAAACCTAAACTCAGTCCGTCACCCACTCACCAGTCTCCCAGTCACTCACTCAACTACCCAACATCAAGTCAATAAGCATATGCCAAACCCTAGTCATTCTTGTACCTCTTGCAGATTTAGCAATTAATATTATTGAGGAGGAGAATGCATTGGGTCTTGAAGGTGCTAAAGTGCTTCCTCCATCCAATCTGTGCGTGGCTTTGCTGCTATTTCAAACACTGTTCATCATGACTTCCCTTTCACATGACTGAAGATCTGTGAACTTTCAACCATTATTTCTTAGCCATCAACTCTCCACCTCCACTTGACAGCGTGCCCATCTCATACTCAGCACTTGACTCTCAATCATTTAAGGACTGAGATGAGGCGAAGCTACCACCCAAGGGTTGGAAATCTTTGGAATTCTCTTCTCAAAAGAGCTGGGATCTACAATTTTTGGTCTTTCAAGGGATAAAGTGAGCAGGCAAGGAAATGGAGCCTAAGGTCAGCCTTGAATATAAAAATGGCAAAGTAGGCTCCTCCTCCTCTTTCTTATGTTTTTACATTCATACCACTTCAAAGCCAAGTTAAAACTGATGGTGATAGCAACAATTTTGTTAATTACCAGTAAATCAAACTCCAATTGTGCAACATTATTTTTAACACAATGAGTGAAATTTTAGTCCCCTTCCCTTTGAATTGGTGCACTCAATCAGATTGGATGGTAGCAGCTGGGCTCCTGCTGCCTTCCACGTTTACAGCCAAATTAAACTTGAGGCAGGAAACTCCACGCCTGGCTTTCCTGCACCATTACCAATTGAGGTCACTAAGTAAACAACTAGTTTTAAGTATCTTCCCAGCCACTCATAGTATTCACTCAGGAGGGTAACTCACCACATGGGCAGCCCAAAAGGTTCAATAACCTCCACCTTCCCAACTGTTAGATAATTACAATTAACTAAATTAAGAAGACTGTAAGTAACTTATTAAATACATATTAAATATTCCCATTAACAGATCAATCAATTAATAAGTAACTTTGATTAAAAATAAATCTCATAGGAGAGCAAACCTCCATTTATGCTCATAACATAATGTCTAAACAAAATGCATCAAACCGCTAATTGCCCCAGAGACCTGTCAAAGAACAATTAGCCTCTAGCTGCCCATAAAATACACAGCTACCACACCTTGAATACATAATCACTGTAGAAATGTCTAGCCACTGAATCAGAATGCTGTTGTTTCAAGTCCCACATCAAAGACTTCAACACAAAGTCTTGGCTAGTACTACTCCAGTATTAAGGGAAAGAGATCACATTTCATATAAGACATTGTCTGAAGTCTTGTCTATTCTCTTAGGTGAATAAAAATGATCCATGTTGCATTTTCAAAGCAATAGAGGACTCTACCCAAGGTCCTAGACAATATTTGTTCCTCAATGAGATCCAAAACAGGTTTTTGTTCATTAGCACATTGCTATTTTTAGAATATTATAAGACCATAAGACATAGGAGCGGAAGTAAGGCCATTCGGCCCATCGAGTCCACTCCGCCATTCAATCATGGCTGATGGGCATTTCAACTCCACTTACCCGCATTCTCCCCGTAGCCCTTAATTCCTTAATATTGTGTGCAAATTGGTTGCTTCATCCTACAAAACAGCGATTGAACTTCTAAACCACAATTAACTGTAAAGTACTATTGAGAAGTCCTGAGGTCATGATTGATACTAGATAAATCCAAGTCTTCCATTTTTTCCACAATTATGCATTGCATGATTTAATACATACTTCTTGTAGAAGTGCAATGTGGTGGAATGTCAAAATGGTGCAAATCACAACAGGATTTTTATGTAATCCAGTTTTGACTCAATTTAATTCCAAAGAAAACTACAGGAAACTACACAGATATGCAAATTATGTCATTGGGGCTCATATAAGTATTGCAATTGTGAAAATGGCAGATGTTTCCTGTGCCTTTCAAAACGAACTTGGAAAGTGCAGTGCTGAATGGGAGGAGATCGGTCATAACTGTTTTCCAACCAGACATCCTGTTTATTCCATCAATACAACAATTTATAAGGTGCATCCAACCAAAAAACTTTGGCTACAAAATTGTTCATAAATCTAAATGTGGCCAGATCAATTAAAATTAAAAATATTGCAAGGTTATACTTATTGTTGGAAAGAAATGTTACATTTCTTTCACTTCTCACCACCTTGCTTGGTTTCAACAGAAGCACCATCCCGTTCCTATCAAAACAAACATGAACACAGGAAATTCTTCTGTCTATACAGGAAATGGGGATAGTTAGTCACAACTGAAGCAATGCTAAGCCCATAACAGATTACAGCTCACACAGGATGGCTAGCTTATCTGTCTATATAACAGTCATCGTTCTCAGAGGAAGAACTGTGTACAAAAGAATGCAGGAGGAAACCCTTATCAATAAACAATAATAAGCTAAAAGTGGGGGGTTGGTGAAGAGGGCTAACTTTACAGCAATGGTTCTGTAGATGGGATGCATTTACTGTATACCTATCCATCAAATAATCCCTCAACCAGATGAAAGGAGAAACTGGGTTAAAAGCAAAATGAAAACCCCACTATTTTGAGTAACTTAATGATGATTAGTGCTGTTCTTGCCCAAATAGCTGGTTAGATGTCCACTCCCAAAGTCCCTGTACACTCAATCTTCCTCACAGTGGCATGGGTCTTGGTGCAATGATTTTCAATGGTGTGCTCAGTTCTAAATGGGGGAACAGGAGAGCCAGATATTCCTGCAATTCTGAGGAACAGACTGAAAGACTTGCAATTTATTAGACTTATTCTAATCCAGAGACCCAGGTAATAGTCAGGGGAATCTGTGTTCGAAACTCAGAATAGCAAATGGTAGATTTTAAATTCAATAAAAATCTGGAATTAAGTGTCTAATGATGACCATGAAACCAATGTCAATTGTCATAAAAATCCATGTGGTTCACTAATGTCCTTAAAGGAAGGAAAACTGCCATCCTTAGCTGGTCTGCTCTATGTGTGACCCCAAGCTCTCAGCAACGTGATTGATTCTTAAATATTCTCTGAAATGGTGCAGCAAGCATTTCAGTTGAATGAAACTGGATGGACCACCTAGCGGCAATCCGAGGCACGGGAAACAACAATGGACAAACCAGCCCTGCAGACTCTACAAAGTCCTCCTTACCAACATCTGGGGGCTAATTGGGAGAGCTGACTTACAGGCTAGTCAAGCAACAGTCCAACATAGTCATACTCACCAAATAATGCCAAACACACAATATCCCATAGAATTACCATCAATGTCCCTGGACATGTCCTCTCCCAAAAAAAAGACTGACAGAGCAGAGGTGGTAAGACAGTGGTATACAATTAGAAGAGGGTTGCCTTGGGAGCCCTCCACATGGACTCCATGCTCCATGACTATCAGGTGAAACATAAGTGAGAAAACTGCCAACTGATGTCTTCACCAATCTGGCTGCCACAGTTAGGAATAGCTATCGGACAATCATTATGGAGACAAAGTCATGTTTTCATATCTCCAGTATGCAGCGCAAACATACCCATGCTAAATGGGATAGACTACAAACAGATCTAATAAGTCAAGACTGGGTACCTATATGGATCCATCAGCAGCAGCTTTTTTGTACTCCAACACAATCTATTAGCCCATAGCACAGCATATTACCCAATCAATTCCATCACTACCAAGCCAGGAGATCGACCTTGGTTCAATGAAGAGTGTCGGAAAAGTATCAAGCACATCTAATAAGAGGTGATGACCTTTGGAGCTACAAATAGGATTATTTGTTTGTCACACAGCACAAGCAGTAAGTGACTGTTAAGTGACAGTTAAGTGACTGCACAACTAATGGATCAGATCTATTCTCTGCAATCCTCTTAGAACCAGTCAGGAATGGCAAAGAACAGTTAGATAATATACTTGAGGAGGCTTCTCAAATATTCCCATCTTCAATGATCACATCAATGCATAAGACTGAAGCATTTGCAATAAAATTTCAGCAAAGTGCCAAGTTGACGATCCAGCTTAGACTCTCTCAGAGGTCCCCAGTATTACAGATGCCAGTTTTTAACCAATTCGATTCACTCCATGTGTTTTCAAGAAACGGTTGTAAGTACTGTATACTAGAAAGTCTACAGGCCCTGATAACATTCCAGTAATAATACTGAAGACATGATCTCCAGAAATTGCTGTGCCAATACCAAGCTGTTTCAGTACAGCTACAATGCCAGCATCTCCCTGACAACATGGAAAATTGCCAAGGTATGTCCTGTACACAAAAAGCAAGACAAATCCAACCCAGTCAATTACTGTCCAACAGTTTACTGTTGATCATCAGTAAAGTGGATGGAAAATACGAACAACAGTACTCACAAAAAGCACCTGCTCAACAACAACAAGTTCACTGGCACTCAGTTTGGGTCCTGCCAGGAGTCACTCAGCATCTGACCTCATTACAACCTTCATTCAGACATGCACAAAAGAGGTCAACTGCAGAGGTGAAGTGAGGGCGACTGCCCTTCAAATCAAGGCCACAATTGACCCAGTGCATCAAGTAGCCTTAGCAAAATGGGCATCAATGGTAATCAGGAGAAAACCTTTTAACGTTGTTGCTGTATTTTCCACTATCATTTCCACTGAAGTACTGACCAAAGCACCCAAACCAACTGTGTTTTGCGTGTTGTGTTCTGCAGTATTTGATATTTTAATCTATCTACTCTGTCTCATTATATTAATTATAACAAAACATCAGCCTTTCTTCCCAACTTAGATATCTTTGTATTTAACTGTCTGCTTGCCTACATAAGCCCCAACACCAACAATGATATCTGCAAATGTAAACATACAATAATTTTTGTTCTGAGCTCCAAATTACCTATACAATAATAAAATCCTATGTTATGTTACCCTCACCAAGGAAATTATTAAAACAATTAATTCGCAATACTGATTAAACTGCAAAGTGATACTATGACACAGATTCACAATGTCAAATACTACAACTACATCAGCTACTAAAACAACAGCAGCATTATGCCATTCCATCCCCTATCATAAGAACATAAGAAAAAGGAGCAGGAGTAGATCATTTACCCATTCAAGCCTATTCCTATATTCAATATGATCATGGTTGATCTTTAGCCTTAACTCGACATTTCTGCCTCCTACCCATATCCCTCAATTCCCTGAGAGACCAACAAATCATTTATCTTGCCCTTAAATGTATTCAATGATGGAACATCCACAACCTTTTAAGTGAAGAAATGATTTGCCCCAAGACTGTGTTCCATCATGTTCTAGATTTCCCAGCCATTGGAAAGCAATCTCTCAGCTTCTCTCATGTCAAGTCTCTTGAAGATTGTGCAAAGAGATCACCTCCCATCCTGCTAAACCTCAGACTGCAGAGGCCCCCTAATTACTCAACACCTCATCAGAGGATAATCATTTCATTCCTGCAACCAACCTAGCAAACTGTTGCTGCAAGCATTGCCTTCCTTAATACAGAGAAACTTTACACAGTAGTCCAGGTGTAATATCACCACAGCCCTGTACAATTACAGCAAGACTTATTGATTCTTGTTCCCTAATCCCCCGCAAAAACTTCAATATGCTATTTGCCTTCCTAATTGCTTATTATACCCACATGTTAACTTTCACGTTTCTTCTACAATTACATCCCTTTGAATTGAAACATTTACACATTTTACAGCTTTTAAAAAAACATTATTATTTTCTATTTATACTACCTAATGAATAACTTTACATTTCTTTGCCTCTACTCTATTTGTTACCTGGTTGGCTATTCATTAAACTGTCTCTATCTTTGTGAAGCCTCTGTGTCTTCCTCACCTTGCTCACCATTCAACTTTGTATTATCCATAAACAGACACATTAAGATATGATATGTCTTCTTCTGGGTCATTAATATCGATTACAAAGAGCTGAGGTCCCAGTTCCTTTTTGTACTACTAGTTAGAGCCTACTAATTTGAAACTGCTTAGCTTAGCACTTCTCTCTTCTTCCTGTCCATTAACTAATCCCCTATCGATTCTAATATATAATTTCCAATTCAATAAGCCTTTACGTTGCCTTATGTGTGGCACTTCATTGAAGCCCTTTTGCAAATCCATACATACTATATGTACTAATACTCTATACACACACACACATACATATATATTAATCACATCACACTAAGCCCTTATTTACCCTTCTAGTCATGTCATCAAACAAAACCTAATATATTTGTGAAATGCAATTTCCTTTTATAAAATCATATTGACATTGTCTGACCAATGATTTTCCATGTATTCTGATAAGATTAGTAAAGAATTACAGTAATTTCCTGATGACAGGCTAACTGAACTGTAGTTTCATGTTTTCTATCTCACTCCTTTCTTGAATCGTAGTGTTAAATTTGATTACTTCCAACCAAGTGGGACAGTTCTAAAATCTAGGGAATTTTGGAAAATCATAACTAATGCATCCACTATCTGTCCATCAATCTCATTTAGACACCCAGGCTGTAGACCTTGACATCCTAGGCATTTGTCAGATTTAGGAGAAAGTGAGGATTGCAGATGCTCGAGATCAGGGTTGAAAAATGTGACACTGGAAAAGCACAGCAGGTCAGGCAGCATCTGAGGAGCAGGAGAATCAATTTTTCGGGCATAAGCCCTTCATCAGGAATGTCAGATTTAATCAATTCTGGCATCTTGAGTACTGCTTCTCTGCTGACAAAAATTACCTTAACTTCATCATTCTATCAGACCATAAGCTAATCTCTATTTCTGTGCGTAATGTCATCTTCTACTGTGAATATACAATATTTGCTCACTGCCTCTGCTATTTCCTCATTCCCCATGATAATTTCTCCAGTTCTTGCCTCTAACAGAGTAATACTTACTTTAGCTACTCTCCTCCTTTGTATATAAATGTAAAAGCTCTTACAATCTGTTCAGGCTAATTTATTCCCATGTTCTATGTTCCCCCTTTTATCAAACTGTAGATTATCCTTTGCTGGTTTTGTAAACATGCCCATTCCTCAAGGTAACTAATATTTCTTGCAACATTGTAAGCCCTTTGTTTTCAGCTCATACTAGCCTTAACCTCCTTGGTAAGCAGATGATAAATTCTCTAGTCTTGTTGAGATTTTGTTTTCAAAATCATCAATATCAAACTTTTCAGTTCAAAATAATTTCCTTCTATTCTTGCTGCAAACCTCACCATCTACATCTTATTGAATTAAACTAGCACAATTCCCTTTCTCTGCTCTTTTATGCATATGCCTTTTATTCATCACGTCATATTATTTTTCACCAGTTCTCATAATTTGCTTCAGTTATTCCATCCATCCTCTTACCACCGTAATCAGAAAACACTACCTGATGAAGGAGCAGTGCTCCGAAAGCTACTGCTTCCAATTAAACCTGTTGGACTATAACCTGGTGTTGTGTAATCTGTAACTTTGTACACCCCAGTCCAACAACGGCATCTCCAAATCATCAGAAAACACTGCTGATATCGCGGTTCTCGATTCCTTCACTGTCGAACAGGTTGTCCACAAATCCAGAACTGGATGAACAGAAATTTCCTCCAATTATATACTGCAAAGGTCAAAGGCATTGAATGGATTTTACGGGCAACATTGGGAACAGTTGGGAGCAAAGTGGTCAGAAAAGCACCATGCAGAGAATGGAGCAATTGAACAGTTTGTGTGCCGGAGGAGAGTGCAGCAGACTGAGAGCGCTGGGGAGAGTGGAGGAAATCGACAGGGCCAGGGGAACTAGAGGAAACCTACAGGGCCAGGGGAAACTGGAGACGACCGACAGGGCCAGGGGAGAGTGGAGGAGACCAAGAGAGCAAGGCTGGGAGCAGAACTGATGGACAGTGCCAGGTTGTGAATGTGGAGATGTAAAATTGTGCCAGTTAGATGCAGACCGAGAGCACCAAACCCAAAGCAGGCTTAGGTTAGAAGCTGACTAGCCATACAAATAACTATGGTTTCAAGTAACCCATTAAAGCTCTCAATCTCTACCAACTAGAAGAACAACAGCAGCAGATACACAGGAACCCAACCATTTGCAAGATCCTCTCCCAGTTACTCACCATCCTGACTTGGAAACATATTGCTGTTTCTTCAATGTCTCTGTTTAAAAATCCTGGAACTCTTTCTCCAACAGCTCTGTGGGAGCACCAAAACCTCAAGAATTGCAGTAATTCAAGAAAGCAGCTCACCAACACTTTCTCGAGAGCAGTTAGAGAAAAGGCAATCAGTGCTGGCTCAATCAGCCACACTCTTACCTTACAAATGAATAAAAAACTATTTTAAAATGTAGATCAATTCATGAGCATAAGCTTGAAGCCAATTTGATAATGTATTCTATAATTAGTGTTTAATGAATAAAGAATAAATCTAAAGGATAAAATTAAAATCAATAATAAGGGATAATAATATTAAGAGTTATGAATTTTTCAGTAAATGAACATCTACTGTATGTCGATTCTAAGTTATGTAAAACTTTTCCATTAACTTTCTATTTTAAAAAGTGACATCAACACAGAACAAACAGTCGATCTGTAAATAGCCCATTTTTATTTATTCAGTGGTATGTTGAATTGTGTTAAGTCAGTTAATAGTCTAAATGAATAAAAGCTAGGCAGGGCATCTCAGACCCATGGTGTGCATACCCTGTTTCACTTGGGAAGTCCAAAACACTTCTCACATCCTGAGCAATGACTTGTTCAGGAAACATGCTCATCAGCAGGAACAGCTCAAGCAGCTAGTGGTTTCTCTCCAGTGCATATGTGAATGGGAGAGCTGGCTTTTAGATTTTGAAATCCCAGAGTTTAAGATGAAACAGATAGATTAGGGACTGAGTGACAAGCAGACAGTGAAGATCAACAAGGCAGGTAGTGCACGAGTGTCCCAAGTGCATCCCACTCTGGTGAGAGTGATGGTTCCTCTTGAGAGTGCTGCTAAAGGTCAAGTCTACTGAGCTGGCTCAGGAGGAGAAGGGAGAATATTCAATAAGTAATAGTGACAGGGGATTCTGCATACAGGGGAATAGCCAGATATTTGTGCAGCCACAGAGAAATGAATCCAGGATGGTTCGTTGCCTCCTGAGTGCCAGAGACAAGGAGGCCACTGAGCAGCTGCAGAACATTGAGCAGAGAGGAGGGTAAACAGCCAGTGGTCATTGGCCACATTAGGACCAATGACAAAAAAGGGGCCATGTCCTGCTGCCAGGCTTTAGGCAGCTTGAAAAGAAAACAGCAAGCAGAACCACAAAGCTTATAGATAACCCTGATGCCACATGCCGGTGAGCATAAAAATAGGAGGATGGAGAGATCCATGCATGCTTGAAAAGATAGTGCAGGGGGTGGGGGGTAGAGTCTTAGATTGCTAGGGTACTGAGTCTAATTTTGGCAGAAGCAGAAGTGTATGGGCTGCCTGGACTGGCTTTGTGCAGGTACAAACCAACATGTTCATGGGATAGTTTATTAGAATTTTTGTGAAGGAATTAAATGTACTTGGTAGAGGAAATGGAAACCAGTGGGTAACATTAGAGAGAAAAACCAAAAGTGCACAAAGAATTGGGAAAACTTTCTAGCATTACGCCAAGAAGTAGCAAGTTATTAAAATGGGGTCAAAGTAGAAGGGAATGCAGTACGATCTAAATTAGATATAGCTCATGTACTATAAACTATTTATGTCCTGTAGTTTTTATGATAACTGTATGAAGTATTATTTACACAAAATACCAACTAACTGTTCTAATTTACATACTGTACACACAAACAATAACATCTATTTTATATACCGAAACACAAGCAAAACCATAATGCAGTATATCTTGTAAATTTAGCCCCGTTACACAATTCTATTTACCAAATGGCATGCTGACACTTGAACCCCTGTGATTTTATCCTTCAACTTTTTGTCTTTATGGGAAAAAAATGTTTTTCAAAGTGTAATGGATGATTAATTGAAAAGAGATCAAAATACTAGACATCCATATTGCAAAGCAAAAGGATTAATACCACAACTCCTTCTTGAAATGTAATTGTCTGAAGTCATCTTTACATCTATATTGAAAGAAATGAACTGTGAGGAACCAAATCTCATTATGCTAATACTGCAAAGGATTATTCTTTTCATAAAAGGTTAATTACTTCTTCACTTGGGAATTAAAATGTCAAAAGTCTGACATTGCAAGTTTTGAGCTCTTTCACTAATGATCCCAAAGGAAATTTGCATTGTGCAAGGAGAGAGGGAGGGAGGGAGGGAGAGAGATTGAGAGAGAGATGGAAGCATTAGCTTTATTTCTGAATCAGCTTATCGGCTTTTAAAACTATAATTTCATTGCTCTGCAGCACATTCGACATATTGCAGCATTTACTCGGCAAACTGAACAAGCTGAGGTCTTTCACAGGATAAAGACAACAGTAAACCATTGAAGCACTTTGCCCATAAGGTTCCAGTTCCATTCTGGAAAGCTCTATGAATCACCAGAATTACCTTATCCTGCAAGTTAATACATTTCTAAGGAAATATGTATCAAAAACATGAACAGGAAAGACTTTATTTAAATGAAGAAAATCCTGTACCATGCTAACAAAGAAGTCGACAAAAAAAGTAATGTATTGAGATTTAGTTCTTCAACCTGAGCTCGCAAATGTCAATAATGCATTCTTTTGGAAATGTTGAACTTAGTTTTTTTTTAAATGTCCCATTTTGAAGCCGGATGGATTAGATAGTTTGTAAACTCTAACAGGGGTTTTATGTTTGAAACGATTTTCTATGAATGCATTATAATTTGGATTTCTTTTTTTTGGTATTACATTTTGTTTAGCTAATCTTTTAGGAATAATGGAAATAAATTAAGATATTAATGAATATATATAACACTCAGTCTTCTGAGAAAATGCCTATTTTTTTGGCAAGTCTTTCTGCCTTTTATAGCAATAGTCCATGAATTACTACAGCGTAAAATTAATTGTGATTTTAGCTGTGAGCACTTCTCTCAAGACTGTATCCATTTTTAGACCTTGCAATCACAGTCAGATTGTATTAAAGCAGAAAACAACAGGCTCTAAAGGTTACATTGCAGGAGGAGTTTTTGGGTTGTTTTCGATCAAAAGACCACATGAAACAGAAACAGAAGGCTGTTCAGTTCCTTGAGCCTGCTCTCCCATTCAATAGGGCCATTTGACATTTCTCAAATCAATTTTCTTGTATTTTCTCTGTAACTCTTCAAAACCTTACTGGTAAGGAATTTATCTCAGCCATAAATATACACAAGGATTTTATTCCCAGCTCTCTGTGGTGAGGAATTCCAAAGACACACAACCCTCTGAGAGAAGAAATTCATTAACATCTCAGTTTAAACTGGTGGCCCTTTCTCCTGAGACTATCCCCTCTAGCCCTAGATATCCCCATTAGGGGAGACATCTGCTCAGCATCTACCCTGAAGAATCCATTCTGTTTTAATAAGATCATCTCCCATTCTTCTGAACTCTAGTGAGTAGAGTCACTATCTATTTAGCCTTTGCTTATAAGACAATTCCCCACCTCCCCCCCCCCCCATACTGAGGATCATCCTAGTGAACCTTCTCTGAACTGCCTCCAATATATTAATATCTTAAATACGGGGACCAAAACGGCTCAAAGTACTCCAGATGTGGCCTCGCCAATACTTTGTACAGCTACAGTAAGACTTCCCTACTCTTATACTCCAACCCCCTTGAAATAAGGGCCAACATTCCATTAGTCTTCCTGATTATCTGTTACACATGTGTGTTGTCTTTCTGTGTTTCACGTAAAAGTACCCTCAAGTCCTTTGTGTTTCAGCTTTCTGCAGTCTTTCTCCATTTAACTAACATTCTGTCCTTTTGTTCTCCCATCCAAAATGAGCAACTCTACACTTTCCCATATTATTCTCCATTTGCCAACTTTTTGCCTTACTTGACATCTCAATATCTCTCTAAACCATTTGTATCCCTCTTGCAACTTCCCTTTCCACCTATTTTTGTCTTGTCTGAAACTCTGGCTACAGTAATTCACTTCCTTCCTCCAAGTCTTTAATGTATATTGCAAACAATTGCAGTCTGAGCACTGAACCCTGTGCAATCCCACTGGCTATAGGTCGCCAACTTGAGAAAGAACTCCTTATCCCCACTTGCTATTTCCTACTCATTCACCAATCCTCTATCTATGCCAATGTACTACCTCCAACATTGTGAACTTGTGTTTTTGTTTCAGACAAGCTCAATGAACAAATCATGAGGGGATGCATACCATAAACATGATCATTTGCATTATTACTTGACACCACCAATTACGTTATTATAGGTGTTGGATTGTTCAAACAAAATCACTCAACTGTTACTCTGAATATTTATTTTGTTAAAGGAAAGCCAGTTAATTAGTGGCCTTATCTCAGTGAATGTTTTGTAGATGGGAGCCTATCATATTGTTGCATTGGGTTAAGCCACCATGCAAGGAAATTCCAGGTGTCTCGAAATGCTCTCACATACAAGGGACATGAGATCAACTTACAGGTGCAACTCATCCCAATGAACCAGAGAAAATATCTGCAGCAGACACACATTTTTAGTACTAACCATGGACTCAGTGACACAGCCTTTTTCCTTTTGACCAATAATTGCAGCAAATGACAACTGAGTCACTCATGTGTATTAAAGTCTACTGCTCATGATTCAGTCACAGTCAGATCATATGCTGCTGGGCAGTCCCATCATTATAAAGTTGTTCTGTATAGAAACCAAACACAGAAATTGAGCTCAGTAAAACTGTCTTCCTATTGAGGTTGTATGTGGCTGCTATCAAACATGTTCCCTAAAAGAATCAGAGATTTTCTACTCAGATGCTTTATCATGTGACTCAGAAGTATAGTGCTATGAACATTTTCCCCCAAATAGGTCACAATTAACTGTTAAGAATTTTCTTTCAGTGATTTAAACAATGCTTACACTTACAACAAGTATAATTGAGAACTGTAAGATGATGGAGTCAAATCATTAGAAGAAGCTGTTTCTCAAGTTGCAAACAGTAACGCTTGTACAATTTTTTACTTGCGTAGAAAAGGAGCTCAATGGAAAAGGATAGAGACAGGAAAAAAGTTAGACTGGAAAGTTAAAATGAAAATGAGATAGTTGAGAAATTATTAAACATCACAATGCAAAATAAATGGGAAACAAGTGAACAGTAAATTAGAAAATTCAATAATTGAAGGAAAATGTAATATGATAAAGAAAATCAAGGAGACAAAGATTTTTCTGTTTATTAATGTTCTACATTGAACTGAGAAAGAGTTAAGAAAACAGCTTGGCACTAAGCCATTTGGGTATATTTTTAATTTTGTTGAAATTATTTACTCAACCAGGTGGAGCTGCTGGGTAATGGATAATGGGTTATGTCCACTTTGAAAACTGTAGTGGTCATAGTACTAATCCCACATTATAATTTTCCCTTTAGTCCAAATAACAGCCCTTCACCACAACTCTGTTTTCTATTAACTAACAAATTTTGAGGCCATATAGCTACTTCATTTTCTAACCTGTGGGTTTCAGTTTTGCTAACAAGCCTAATATGTGGTGATACTTAAATGCCTTTTGAAAATTTAAATTTAAAATGTAAAGGATCAAAGGATTACCATAGCCACATAGGTTCCAAAGCACCTTGGTGTTTTAAATTACCGTCTACTGGTTTATGAAATTTTTTTTGAGTGATTGCCAAGAAATTGATGCTGGAGTTGCAAGTGTACAGGTGGCCATTCCTCCTGCATTAATCATTATAATTATAAAGAACTTTATCGTCAATAATTGTTCTCTCTTTGGTTATATTATAATGATACTTTAAATGTCTACTGTAACAATTAACTTATTGCTGACAATGACTAATAAAGATGCATGGACAAAGATAATTTACAACAATGTATAACTGATTTACAGCATGCTTGAAATTCACAGCACACAACAAACAGCACATACATCTCCTTCATCAGTCAACAGGTTGGTAAAGATTTGTGGTAAGCAGAAAAATGTTAATCAAAAAAATTAGCATGGCGCTGGAGAAGAGAGATGAGACAAGATAATTCAGAACTGAGGCCTCTCTCTATTGTGCCAGGCAATGGAAATAAAGTTATTAGTCCCTATGGTTTGCCAAGCTACATGATTTGTGTGACATAGGTGAGCAATGCTGGGAGGTGACAACAAGTAAATATTATTTCTACATTGTTAGATCAAAGCCAAATGTTTCGAACATTGCAAGTCAGCCATGATATTTAAAATTTCAGGTATCAACTAAGATTAATAATTGCCAAATATAAAGCTTTGTATTCTCTTTCATTCATCCATTCGATTTTTCATATGGTTAAAGAAGCTGGCTTCATTAACAAAGGTAGGATACTACACAGACTAGAGTAGTCTACACCTTTATCACATTTTTAAATGATAAGTTTGAAACTTTGTAAGCATCTGACTAACTTCACAATGAGTCATCAAAGACTCTGGGATATGTTCCAATATGTAGAGTTTAAGATGACTTTCTGATTGTTAAGTCACCCAAACATGATCACTGTCTTAATATAAATTTTGCATTTCTCTTGCATGGAAATATTTCCCCATTACCATTTACTTTGGACCTAACCTTTCATCCAAAGCCACATATCAATCAAGTCACAATAATACATTATTTCCACACACTTTCTGTACGACCAACACACCCTTCAACTCTTTAATTTTAAAATATCAATAGAAACTCTTACCATCCATTTTTACACGTCAAGCTAGCTTTCTCTTGTACACTAATTTTTGACTCCTTATTAATCTTTTGCTCATTCTTTGCTGTTTTTTCATTTTTATGTCCAATCTTCTGACTTGTCACCCCAATATGACATTATTATATGCTTTTTCTTTCATTTGGATGTGATCATTAAGGTTTTTTGATAACCACAGGTAGTGAGTCCTCCCTTTGGAATTTTCCCTTCTCATCTAGTCTCAGGTGGAGTTTGTACATTGTCCCCATGTCTGGGTGGGTTTTCTCTGGGTGCCTCAGTTTCCTTGCATAGACCAAAGATGTACAGGTTAGGTGGATTGGCTGTGCTAAATTGCACATGGTGTCCAGGGATGTGTGGGTTAGCCATGGGAAATGCAGTGTTACAGGGGTGGAATGCTATTCAGAGGGTCAGTGTGGACTTGATGGACTGATTGGCCTGCTTTCCTGTAGGGATTCTAAAATTTGATTTCCTGAATTTGGCCATCACTATCCCTAAGTATGTTTTGCCCTACTAGCAGGACAGGCCCAGTTGCATGCACTTGGGATGGATGTGCTCTGATAAGTATCAATCCGATAGGGTCTAGATCCCATGAAATCTCATGGCATCAGGTAATATATGTGGAAATACATCTCCTGACTAGTAGGTACCACATTTCCCAGTTGATGAATCAGTACTCTTCCATGTTGAACACCACTTGGAGGAAGCACGGAGGGTGGTGCAGAATGTATTCCGAGTGGAGAAACTCAATGTCATCACTGACAGTGACTTGGAAATACCACTACTGACCTTGCTAGTTGAATCCTAAAGAATACAGCTGCAAGACTGGCTCTTTGACAGATGGTGAGAGAACCAATAAGAGGCAAGAACTATTTGACCTTATCCTCCCCCACCTCCAATTGCAGAGGCATCTGTGCATAACATTATCGAAAGGTGTCACCACCATAGACTGTCTGTAAAGATGAAGTTCTCACATTGGGGATGCCCTCCACTGGGTTGTGTGAACTATCACCATGCTAAATGAGATATATTTCAAACATATCTCACAACTCAGGACGAGTGACTGTGAGTCATCAGCAGCAGAATTATACTCCCAAAGAAAATACAACCTCATAGTCTGGAATATTCCGAATCTACCATAACCAACCAGCAAGGGAATCAATGCTGGTTCAATGAAGAGTGCAGGGGTACAGGTCAGGAGCAGTACCAGACATACCTTAAAATGAAGTGTCACCCTGGTGACACTACAATGCAGGACTATTTGCATACCAAACTCCTAAGCAGCAAGTGATAGACATCTTCAATGAGGGAGAGCCCATCACATCAGTGCAAAAGATAAGGCTGAAGCAGTTGTGACAGTCTTCAGCCAGAAGTGGCAAGTAGATGATCAGTATTAGCCTCCTGCAGAGGTCCCCAGCATCACAGGTGCCAGTTTTCATTTAATTTAATTCGATCCACATGATATCAGAAAATAACTGAAGTCGCTGGACAATGCAAAGGCTGTGGGCCTTGATAATATTCCGGCAATCGTATTGAAGGTTTTGTGATCCAGATCTTGCCACACCCCTAGTCAAGCTCTTCCAATACAGCTACAACACTGACACCTATCCAACAATATAGAAAATTCGCCAGCTATGTCTTATACACAAAAAGCAAGACAAATCCAACCTGACTAATTACCACTCCATCATCTGCTCACTGACACTCAGCTGGGTTCTGCTGGTGCCACTCAGCTTCCGACTTCCTTACAGCCTTGGTTCAAACGGGGACAAAAGAGCTAAACTCCAGAGAGAAGTCTGAAAAAGGGTTAGGGTTAGGGTTCTGAAGACGGGTCATTGGATCTGAAATGTTAACCCTGTTTTCTCTCCACAGATCCTGCCAGGCCTGCGGAGATTTTCCCACAATTTCTGTTTTTGTTCCAAAGGGAGGTCTGTCACAGCCCTTGACGTCAAGGACATGTCTGACAGAGTTTGGCATCAAAGATTCCCAGCAACACAAATTCCAATTTGGAACCATATTTTGAAGTCTTTGTTGTTGCTGGGTCAAAATGTTGGAAGTCCTGCCCTAACAGGATGCTGGGTATTGCTACTGTGGCAGTACAAGGTTGTGGCACAACACCATGTTCTCAAGAGTAATTAAGTATGAGCAATAAACGCTGGATTAACCAACATTGTCCAGACCTTGTGAACAAATACCTTTCAAAAATTGTAAACATAGTATAGGATAGTGTACAATTAGAGTGCAAAACCTCAATAATGCAGAATTCAGCCTTACTATCTCTGTATTATGAGAACATAGGTTATGCGATTAAGGTGGGGTTTATACATGGTTGTTCAGACACAGTAAATGAATGCAACATAAGCAGGAAGTTTCAAATTAATAAAATCAAAGAAAGATAGGATTTGTAAAAAAGCTTTAGTTAGGGCTTTAAGGTAATGTGTCTATGTTGTTTTTACTGTTACTGCTCTTATTATTGCTAAGGTATGATATTCATAACTATTCAGAATTATTCTATCTAACAATCAGCATTTCAGTGAGAAAGAGGTGCATGTGTCACAAAATTGCCAGAGTCACATAGCAATAATCTCATAATTAACAGCTCAGAGCAACTTGTCTGACATTGTTTAATTGGTATACACTAATTTTAAGTAATTATTTGCTTTCAATGCTGAGGACTCATCTGGATTTGTTGAAGGTAAAATAAATCTGAAGCGATATTCAACTATTGCAAGAATTTAGATACTTAATTGCTCTTATTTACCAGTTATTCATCTCTAATGTATATAATTTGGCTTAATCTACTTAGTTGATTAAACACACAGCAGGTCAGTCAGTCTCTAAAACAGAAAAGGAGGTTGATATTTCAGCCAAGGTCTGCTTGCGTATTTGTGATTGCCAGTATCCCAAATGAAATGCTGCAATTCTGAGAGGCTCCACATGAAACTTTAACTTGACCTGTGCCTGTGTTTTTTTTTAATTTGTTAATGGAATGTGGATGCCATTGACTGAGTCAATATTAATTGCCCATCCTTAGTTGCCTTTAAGAGTGAGCTGGTGAGCAGCCTTTTTGAACTGCTGTTTGGTATCGGTAGACGCACAATGTTGTTAGGGAGGCAGTGTCAGGATTGTGGCCCAGTTATACTGAAGGAACACCTGCTCTGTAGTCTCAATAGTTATATGGCTAGTCTAGTTCAACTTCTGCTCAATGCTAACGCACATGTGATAAAGTTACACCTAATCAAAGGATCTATAAGATAGGTGTAAGGTATTTCCCAAACTGTTCCACCATTCAATAAGATCATGGCTGATCCATGTCCCAACTCCGTATATCTGATTTTGCTCAAAATCTGTCATCATCTTTGGGTAAGAAAAATCTAATCAGTCTTATTTCTAGAAAGAATAATTGATCTAGCATCAACTGCAATTCGTTCAAGAGAATGATATATTTTACCACCTATTGTACACAGAGCTGTTTCCCAATATCACTCCCAAAAGGCCTGGTCTTGCCCTATAATACAAGAACTAGTTTCTTGTCAACTAACATAGGGTGGCACTGTGGTTAGCACTGCTGCCTCACAGCACAAGGGAACTGGATTTGACTCCATCTTCGGGTGACTATCTGTGTAGAGTTTGCACGTTCTCCCAGTATCTGTGAGGGCTTCCTCCAGATGTTCTGGTTTCTTCCACAATCCAGGGATGTGCAGGCTAGGTGGGTGAGCTGTGATAAATGCAGGGTTAGAGGGTAGGGGGGAATGGGTCTGGGTGGGGTGCTCTTCAGAGGGTTGATGTGGACTCAATGGGCCAAATGGCCTGCCTCCACACTGCAGGGATTCTACAAGCTAATTATTCCAGTTAAGAGCTTGAAAACCTTGTTCAAGTCACCCTTTAACCTTTTGAATTTTAGGGAACACCAGTCTAGCCTGTGTGGTCCCACCATGAAAATTAACCCTTAGAAGCCAGGTTTCATTCTGCCACATCTTACTATAATCCCTCCAAGGCTAATATATCTTTCCGAAAGAATGGTGCACTGCAGATGTGGTCCAACCAGGACTTTGTTTAACATTAAATTTGCACTTTAGTCCTCTGGATACATTTTGTTCAGGGAGTAAAACTGATTGCTTCATGAAATCATGGTGGTCTCATGTCTTGAAAAGTTTACGTCAAATACAAATTTGGACAAATGTGAAACTGGCATTTCATGCTAATAATTTTGTTTAATTGGCAAGGAATGCTACACATGAAATTCATTAATTCATTG
This sequence comes from Chiloscyllium plagiosum, assembly GCF_037043375.1. Classification (NCBI taxonomy): domain Eukaryota; kingdom Metazoa; phylum Chordata; class Chondrichthyes; order Orectolobiformes; family Hemiscylliidae; genus Chiloscyllium; species Chiloscyllium plagiosum. The sequence goes on from NW_028270145.1 coordinate 7,124,836, forward strand.
ATGTGTTCTCTGTCTGAAGGTTTATCATTGGCTGATAGTTCATCCCAAGCTGATTACATCACTGGTGGCTTGCCATTGTCTACGATTTTCAAGGGTATGGTAAGGAGGCAGGCCCCAAGTCTACCTCAGCTGGAAGGGGAATCAAGCTTGTGCTGTTGGTGTTACTCTGAAATTCATGCAAAACATCCCACACACACCCCACCCCCCACCCCACCCCCCGACAAAAACTAAAGGGAGAGAAAGCAGTCACAACGCGTCTACAGTAATCATGCAATTATACGTAGTGTAATTAAATAGAAACCTTAGCCCAGATGTTCCTGGGGACTGTGGCACAACAATCCTGAAAACAGCACATAAAATAAAATTACATAGTAGGCTCACATTAATGCTACTTCCATATTTTCTTTGGAATCAGCACCAGCTCGCTGATACACCAACATTGACGGAGTTGCTGATAGTAAGGAGGATTGTCGAAAGATTTAGTGGGATTTAGTCATATTGCAGATTTGGGCAGAGAAATAGCAGATGGAGTTTAATCTGGACAAATGCAAGGTGATTTTTGGAAGATGAAACTCAGGTATGAATTAAATAATAAATGGCAGAACCCTTAGGAGCTCTGACATACAGAGGGATCCGAGCGTACAGGTTCACAGATCCCTGAAAGTGGCAACACAGGTGGATAAGGTGGCCATGAAGGTACATAGCTTGCCTGCGTTCAATCAGGTGGGGCGTTGAATATAAAAGTTGGCAGGTTGCATATGAAACTTTAGTTCGGTCATGTTTGGGAAATTCCGTGCAGTTCTGGTCTTCACACTACTAGAAAGACATGGATGCTTTGGAGAGGGTGCAGAGAAGGTTTACCAGGATGTTGCCAGGTCTGGAGGGTTTTAGTTATGGGGAGAGGTTGGATAAACACGGATTACTTTCACTGGAAAGATGGAGGCTGAGTGGTGACCTCATAGAGATCTACAAAATTATGAGTGGTTTAGATAGGGTTGATAGTCAGAGGCTTTTTCCCAGGGTAGAAAAGTCAATGACAAGAGGGCACAGGTTCAAGTTGAGAGGGGGGATGCTTAGGGAGGATGTGCAGGGAAAGTAGTGGATGCCTGGAACGCACTGGCAGTGGAAGTGGTGAAAGCAGGCACTTTAGCAAATTTTAAGGCATATCTTGATAGAGGCAAACAGAGGGACAGAAACCATGTATAGCAATAAGTAATGTGTTGAAATAAGGATTAGGATTTGGCGCAGGCTTGGTGGACTGAAGGGCCTATTCCTATGCTGTCTTGTATTATATTGTTTTGAAAATGTAGCAGGCTGGATTTCGGAGTATATTATAGCAAGGGATTAGGAGAGAACATAATGAGAAAAGTAACAACCAATTAAGATTAAGGGAAAAGAAGCAAATGCACTGTCCAGTATAAATTAAAAAGCTGAATACTGGAGGTATCATATAACTTTATTGAAAACTAATTTTATCTAAGTCTACGCCCAGGGAGGACAGCAGATTATTCCAGTCAGATTTTCATTAATAAAAAGAGGGAAGTGAAAAATGTGCAAACAGGGCATTACATTGTTATAAAAGAACTTGATATAATTGAAGTAAAGACATGATAGTGAAATGGTTTTACTGCAGGACTAGCAATCCAAAGACCCAAGTGATGTTCAAGGGACCCAGGTTCGAATCCAAACAATGCAGATGATGATAGCTGAATTTACTTTTTTGAATTCATTTTAAAAATCACAAAGTAAAAGTCTAATGAAAACCATGAACCCATTGCCGAGTGTCAGAAAAACCCATCTGGTTCAGTGATGTCCTTTAGGAAAAGACATCCTGACCTATTCTGGATTCTACATATGGCTGTAAACCCACAGCATTATTACTGGCCCTTAACTGCCCTCTGAAATGACTCAGAAAGGCACTCAGTTGTAACAATCACTAAAAAAGTCTCAAAAAAGAAATGATTTTGAGATGCCGGTATTGGACTGGGGTGGACAAAGTTAAAAATTACACAACACCAGGTTATAGTCCAACAGGTTTAATTGGAAACACTAGCTTTCGAAGTGCCGCTGCTTCATCAGGTGGTTGTGTGATTTTTAACTTCAAAAAAGAAAGAAATTAAACCAAATAGACCAGCTGGACTAAGACACTAAAAATGACAACACAGTCCTCCCTGCAAAGTCCTCCTTAGCATTTTGGGGCTACTGCCTAAACAGGGAGAGCTGTGTCACAGACAAGTCAACCAAAAACCTGCCATAGTCATACTCTCAGACTCATACCTTATAGACAATGTTCCAAACATCACCATCCCTGGGTATGTTTTGCCCCATTCTGAGGGAGTTGTCTTGAGAGTCCTCAAGATTTGACTCACAAATCCATGACATCTCATAACATTAGGTCAAAGCACTGAGGTTGCAGAATGTAATCTGGGTGGGAGATTTCAATGACCCCACCAAGAATTGTTTGTCAACAGCACTACTGATCAATGTGATTAAGTCCAAAACGCTGCTGTGCTGATTCTATAGCAGGCAGTGAGAAACCAGCAAGAGAGAAAAATACATTTAACTCATCTTCAACAGTCTGCCTGCTATAAATGCACCTGTCCATGATAGTATCAGTAAAAGTGACCACTCCACTGTCCATGTGGAAACTAGGTCCCAACTTCACATTGAGAATACCTTGCATTGTGTTGTGTGGCATTACACTGTGCTATGTGAGAGAGAGAGACTTTAAACAGATCTTGCAACCTAAGATTGAACATCCATGAAGTGGTGTCTGCAAATACCATCAGTAGAATCATACTCCAACACAACTGGAAACCTCATGGCCCAGCACAACCCCCACTCTATTATTAACATCCAACAAATAGAGTCAAACTTGGTTCAATAATGAGTACAGCAAAGAGGAGCACCTGGCTTACATGAAAATGAGTTGTCAACCTGGTGAAGCTACAAACAGAAATACTTGCTTGCCAAACAGCAAGCGATATACAGAGCTAAGCAATTGCTCAACCAACGGATCAGATCTAAGCTCTGCAGTCCTATTACAATTCTTGCAAGTGCAAAAACAGGTATAAAATGTTCTTTGTTTTCATTATGGATTTTAGTAAATGGAATCATAGAGTACAACTGTAGAGAGTTTTGGATAAATCTGTAAAACAGCAAATTTTTACTATGTGCAAGACCGCAATGAAAGTACTATGTCAATTACTGACAGTGCATTCTGTGTTACGGAAACATCATTAAAATGATACAGAGCCCACGATACTGGTACATCAGAAAGACAAACAGGAGGAGAGGCTGCCAAGTCAAGAAACAAGAGATAAAAGAAAAGTCTGGAAAATACCTGCATATTCTTGAAACACACTAGAGAACTGCACAGACAATAAAATAATTTCTTGCTTTAGCTACTGTTGCAACAGCTAACTAATATACATCAAAGCTGGCCAACAATAAGTAAGGCAGAAGATGACTCTCTGTTTTGTGGAGTTGGGTGAGGAGTAATATAGACATTAAAGCAGACATGCTATGGGCAAGAGACAGGCAGCTGGGCACTGTATGTAACAACTCAATACTGCTCAAGTACCAAAGTCCATATGTCAAATGCACAGCAGTACTTGAAAACATCAAGTGGAATTTTCAACTGGTAATCGCCAGCAAACAATGGGACATGGGGTGGTCAGAAACTCAAATTTTGAAGGTAAGAGCTTAATTGTGATTCTTCAACTGAATCCTCCAGATTAGGAGGATCACATTTTTATTCTGGAATAAAAGATTTAAAATGTGATCCTCCCAACCTGGAGATTATTCCATCAGGTTAACACACCTTCCAGCGGCACTCACTCCTCCTCACATCCCTGTCCAAACACTCAACATTCAATCACTCTTACCTTCATCCTGCTGCCCTCTCTCAGCCATGGCAGCCACTCACCCTCCTCTCCACACAAATGGTCACTAACACTCCAGGAGGCTACAGATGTCAGCAATGATCTATCGTGAACACCTAAGCCTCTCGAGTCACGAGTGTTCACATATATCAGGAGAGCAGATTCTCTACAAGGAGCTCCCGTGTTGGGGATCCTGCATCCTTCGGGCTGAGTCTCCATGTTCATCTCCTCTGTCCCACATGTTGCTGAGGAGAAAGTAGCTGGTACTGCTGTTGGTGGTTGCAGCTCCCTTAACCCTTCAGAGACCACACACTCAGTTGATGTACGAAAGTTAGCAGCAGAGATGGGCAGCTGAGGTTGTGAAGGCCCTGACAAATGAATCAACTTCCAAAAAGGTATCAATTGCTTCTGAAGCACTAAGAGTAATCTCAGAGGGGAACTGCCGGAAGCATTAGCCTCTCACCTGGGCCGTGGCTGCAGTTTTCAGTTTCTGACCAAAGGCTTCCCGAACTGCCCCTTTCATTAAAGATGCATTCCTCAATGACCCAACCTCTCATCTGGAAGTTGGTTTACTGACTATTAAAGCCACAATACTTAGTTAAAGCAGAAACAATGGCCCATTTGAAAACGTAAACGCTTACCTGACAGGCCTAAGGACGCTCCCCCACCCCCTCACATTCAAAACCAGAAGAGGATGATGATGATGATATTAGGATCCTGACCCAGCACTATTTGTTCAGGGATTTAAATCCCTGTACACATACACAAACCTGCCCTATGTTGCCTGCTTAAAGATCTGACTCAAAAACAAAAATCATGGAATCTCTACAGTGTGGAAGCAGGCCATTCAGCCCATTGAGTCCACACCAATTCTCTGAAAAGCATCCACCTGGACTCACCCCTCTACCCTGTCCCTGTAACCTGCATTTCGTATGGTTAATCCATTCAGCTTGCACATCCCTGGACACTATGGGCATTTTAGCATGGCCAATCCACCCAACCTGCACATCTTTGGACTGTGGGAAGAAACTGGAGCACCTGGAGGAAACCTACACAGACAAGGGGAAAATGTGCAAACTCCACACAGTTGCTAGAGAGTGGAATCAAACTGGATGCCTGGCACTGTGAGGCAGTAGTGCTAAGCACTGAGCCAAACTGACTGCTGGAGATACTGGGAATATTTTTACAGAAGCACAAAAGTTTCCAAGAAATTTGTGTTTCTTTTAATGTTGATGATTTAAATAATACCAGAAAATAAATACTATTTCCTCTGACAGAGATGAGACATTGTCTGTTCAAACACAGAATGAAATTAAAAATTTCTCTGCACTCAGATATACAGTCTAAAATGCTTTGCCACAGACAACATTTGAGAAAAAGATCTCAGAACTTTTCATGGGAAGAGTGTAAAATACAGAACTGTGGGGGAGAGCTGGATATTGGGATTAGTTTTAGATTATTCAAACCAAATAGATCAATTTAGGATATCTGGTCCACATGAGCAAGTTGGACCAAAAGGTCATTTTCCGTGCTGTATAACTTTATGACTCAAATATCAACAGACACAATGAAGTAAAGCACATCTTTTTGGTTGAATATTCATCGAATTCTGCTGTATGTGCAAGGTAAACATAGCTACTCTACAGCATTAACAAAACGTAGCTGTTATGTTAAAAATATTTATCAGGGTTCACAAAGTATTGGGGAATAAGAGGTAAGAAATGTACCATTGAATAGAACATTTATTTGAAGAGGGAAGCCATGCAACAACTTGCATTTATATAGCACCTTTATTGTAGTAAACTTCTTATAGCACTTGAAAAGGGAACAAATGGCTGGACTTTCATTCCAGAGTTGTGACCTGGATTTGTGATGTTACTTTGAATAAGGCAACTAATTAGTGGCCCAGTGGCTCTTGAGTCCTTCAATTAGAGACTTGAGGTAAAAACTCTGGAGATGTGATATAGACACTACAGGCAGGATTTAAAGGAAACCCAGCTACAACACAGGAGTACATGCATGCAAAGTGGCAGAAGCAACATGTGATGAACAGAACAGCCCTGACAACATCCCAAATGTAAAATGAAGACTTGCTCTTCAGAACTTGCTTTGTATTTAGCCAAGCTGCTCCAGTGCAGCGACAATACAGACATCTACACAACAATATAGAAAAATTGCCCTGTATATCCTGTCCACAAAAAGAAGGAAACAAATCTAATCCAATCAATTATCACCCATCACTCCACTCTCAAACAGCAACAAAGTGATACTATTCTCAATGGCACCTTCCATCAAACCTCCACATCCTTTTTCTCAAATATTTATCGGGTCTGTACAAATTAAACATTTCCTTCCTGGACTTTGGATTATAACAAGGACTTTGCTCAACTTCTTTGGCATCTCTTTTTTTAACCTGAATCATTTCAAGCCAGTATTCTTTTTTCTGTTCCCTAAAATTTATCCTTGTCTCTCTCCTGAATCTCTTTAATGCTTTCTTTTGAAATTGGGAGGGAAGAAAGGTCAGATTTCTTTCATCTTCATCTCATGCATTTTTCATTTCCATTGTTTTTCCCCTTTTCTAACTCAAGCTGACAGTATCATGCTCAAGCTGCTTTAACTGTAAATTTGACCTTGCTAACTGAAGTAACTCACAGTGTATCTTGTCTCTTCTCTATTTCCATCTATCCCAGATGCTTTGCCATTATCTCAAGTACCTAAGCCTTCTTGGTTCAGGCAGGCAATCCCTAATTTGCCAATTCTATCAGTCTGGCTTTTGTTAATTCCTGTATATCCATCAGGGATACCTCTTCCAAATGCAGGATTGCATCAACTCTTTAGTATGAGAAACCTGGTCCTTTTATCCTTTACCAATAATCCTAACTTCACATGTAATCTTATGTTGTCCTCATTCAAGCATCCATTAGTGAGACCCCAAATATTTCTCACAATTTAACTGGGAAGAGTGCCCCAATAATTGTGTCCTATGGTTCCACAAGCCATCATAAAATGTATAAAGTCATAATAAGACTACCAAGATTGTCTGCTATTCAAGACAAAAGCATTTCACACTAAGTTTTTGTCATCAGCAGAAAACAACTATTTATTCTAACACTCAACCTTAACATATGAAAGACAAAAGGAAGAATAACTAATCTACTATTAAGCAATTTAAACTACAGACCTTTAAAATTCCAAATACAGGCACACACATTCACAATTAAGACAGATGTAAGATAGACCGTTTGATATCTACTGTGGGTGGAATAAAAATAGATACAGAATTAAATTCTGAAGATCACAAAATGAGTTAAATGTTCTCTCACAGCTTCTTTCAATTTGTAACACAATAACATGCTTTTATTTGGAAAGTAATTGTCATTCCACAGTTCAATAGCTGATCTGGTGGATCTAGATCTTTTCTTGTAAAATTCTTTTCATCCAATTTGGTTTTTTTGTCTTTTCACCACATGGAGAGAGAGGGAATGTGTGAGTGAGTGTGTGCGAGAGAGATAGAGAGAGTTTTTCACTTTGCTGGTTCTAGAAGTCTCTGGCTGCCCTGCATCAACACATTTGTCAGAAAATGGAGCTCAACCGATCAACGGATGGTATTAGGCAGTCTTTCCCTCAACTCTTGGTACCACTCTGTCTCAAAGTAACAATTTTACTGCTTTAAAAAGCAATATTACCTTCCGCACTTAAAAAAAGCACCAGTTTTATTTTTTCCAAGTTGTAAGACTCTTTTGCCATTTTAGCTATATAGCAACTCAATGTCCTTTTCAGTTTTCAGCTTAAAGAAAAAATAAGTAACCCATTACAACCCTCTGACTCCCCAAAGCTTGTCCACCATCTATAAGTCACACATCAGGACTATAATGCAATACTCTCCTCTTATCAGGTTCCGCTCTAACTCTCAAGAAACCTGACATCATCCAAGGCAAAGCAACACCATTAAGATGTATCCCATCCATTACATTCAATATTTATTCTCTCCACCTTTTTTTCTATTCCTTGCTGCTCCCCAACAGTACCAATGCACAATAGTTGAGATCCATGGCAAAAATGGCTCACATCCCAGTAGCTGCATGGGAATAACTGTGTGCACCTCTGAATATGCTTTAATGGCCCCTGTCAATGTGCAAATGCCGAGGTCTTCTCTGCTCCTTTCACCATTTATTCGGCAGTATCTATTCCTATGTGACTGAGCTAATTTAGGAATATATTTGGATATTTCACATTCATTGAAATTACAATGCAAGAATTAGAAATGCTCCTTCAAACTGGAAACATATCTAAGCTCTATTTAAAGAAAGATCTACACTGCAACTCTCTGTACAACCTGACCTTCGGTTGTTAAAGCATCAGCTCTGTTCCTAAGAGGAGTTTTGCAGAGAAGGTAAACCTTACAGTTTTGTGGCAGCTTTCACAAGCTGAGGACATGGTCAAACACTTTACTTTCAATGAAGCACCTCTGAAGTATGAAGCAAAAATATAAAGTCCTGGAGAAACTCAGCAGGTCTGGTAGCATCTGTAGAGAGAGAAACAGAGTTAATATTTTCAGTCTAGTGTCTGTTCGTCAGAACTGAAAATAGCTAACTGAAAAGAGTATACAGAGATAGTGCTGAGAGAGAAAGAGAAAATGAGCAAGAGAGAGATAGAGAAAGACAGAGACAGAGACAGGATAGGCAAAGAGATTGCTGATAATAAACTGAGAGGTATTAATACTGGTTGGGTGCTAACAAGAAGTGTAAATTGTTGAAAATGGGTTGGTTGCGCTGGGACTGTGGTATTTTTCAACCAACACTGGGCATAAAATGAGGATGGAGAGCAGGTATTATTCTTTTAGATCTGTGTGCAGGCAAATACCCAGGAACCTACAGTTCATTAATACACACAGACAGCTGAAATAATTTCCATGATTTAACAGGTACATAGTGAAACGTGCATTTCAAAAAAAAGTGACACTTTAAGTACATGATTCTGTAACAAATGCAACTTCCAGAATTATATCAGAAATGCCAAAAACTTATTTAATTATATATAACTTTAAAGTTCCTTTGACAGTTTTTGTCTGAAATAAAGATGAACAATTTTCCTTTGTGGGAAAAATCAGACTTAATTTTCAGACATTTATCTTTTGACAAAAATTGAAGACGTTGCACCTTAATTCCAGGTAAGTGAAAACTGTATAGCTATTTCCTCCATTCCTGTATCTCAAAATTCAGACTAAGAGGATAACAAACTTCTCAGTTCTTCTATAATTAGTACCACGGGATCTTTTATATCACCCAAGGCAGCAGACCTCTCATTTCAAAGACAGCACAGCAACAAATTCTCAGTGAGATTCTGTGCTCAACTATCTGGAGTGGAACTTGACCCTCTGAGGCAGAGCTGAAAGCACCATTACTGAGCAATAATACACCATAATCAACACTTTAAATTATTTTGCTGCAGGTATCGCATTCATAATTCATGTGCTTTAGAAAATCACTTCACTTAGGAAATAAAGTTTTAACTGCGAATAAAAGGGGGCATCTAGTTGAGTTGCTAAATAATTCTGATGCAAAAGCAATTCAAACAAGCTTGAGCTTTATTGCATTTAAACTTGCTTTTATCTTCCAGAGTCTGCATACACTGAATAAATGTCCCATTTCTGTACCTACTGTTAGAACCAGGATACCTAGTGCTTTCTTTTCCCCATAAAATAACTAAAATGTAGCAATTCAGGTGACAGGGTCGTAAAACTTCATTAGAGATAGAAATTATGAAACACAGAGTCAGTTGCGCTAAAAGCAAAATAATTAGTCTATAGTTCTATTTAAACCATTTCAAAGCATGTTACATTGTCAAGGAAACAGGCCATGGAGTGCCAAAAGATTCTTTTATTTAATATAGCTGGGTGCTTCTGACAGGAGTAGCTGTTTTGTTTGGGAGTAAATTGCAGTCCACTAGATTGAGCAAGCCAACAAGCGATTGGTGTTTGTCAAATGGCCAGAGACAACATTAATTCTATCATTCATGACGTGGAATGCAGGTGGGACTCAAACTCAGCTCAAATTTTGACAGAAAAAATAGCTGGGAGATTTGCCTAATATTGGAGCTAGAGGCAGAAATGGTCCTCAGAAAGTCTTGAGGCAAGAAACAGCCAGGAGAATCAGTTTGGTGTCGGCAGAGAGGAAGCCTTCACAAGAATTCAGCTGTGGGACAAGCAACTGTACAAAAGCTGTAGGAACCATTAGAAAGTAGTGCTTTCCTAATGTCTGAACATATAAGCTAAAAAGCAGTGAAGCCCACACTTGAAATGAAGAGTTCACATTCATGAGGTCTCAGAGGAAAATTGGAAGATTGTTTAGTGAAACATTAATGGAAAAATCCCCATGAAATGTCATGCCTCATTGAATAGTTGGAAAGTTGAAGTGGAAGATGACTTGCAGAGTCTGCAGCATGCCTTTGAGTTGGTCTCAGGAAAGTGAATGAAATGTTAAAATTCTTTTAGGATATAAAGGATTCATGAGGGGAGGAGTGGAGAGTACAATATAGAACTGAACTTACTGCTTAAGTCTTTGAATACTGTCTGCTAAGTTAATAATGCTACTTTGTTTAATTTTTCTCATCCACAATAGAAAATTCGTTTTTGTTTAGAAATGTGGAATGTTGTGACATCAGGTGGCTGCTAAATATTACAATTACTATTTTAACATAAAGCAAACAAAGTCTCGAACAGAATCATACAACAACCTGCAAAGGGCAGACTTTAACAGCCAAGGTGGGTCACTTTGGAATTCAGTCTAGTTTTAAATCCCCCAAAAGGTCTGCATTGTCAGAAAGCTGGCAGAGCCTGTCTAATTCCAGATTTTCTTAGCATGCATTTGGAGGTAACAGAAACATCCATGGTGCTGTTGGATCAGTCATTTAAAAATGCAAATGAGCATCTAATTGAGGTTTTAACTAAGAACTCTGGCTTCAAACAGTCAGACCATAGGATCCCAAACTGTGCAGAACATAGTCAAGGGTGTGGCGCTGGAAAAGCACAGCAGGTCAGGCAGCATCCGAACAGTAGGAGAATCGACATTTTGGGCATAAGCCCTTCATCAGGAATTTCCTTTCCTGATGAAGGGCTTATGCCCGAAACATCGATTCTCCTGCTCCTTGGAAGCTGCCTGACCTGCTGTGCTTTTCCAGCACCACACTCTCGACTCTGATCTCCAGCATCTGCAGTATTCACTTTCCCCTGTGCAGAACACAGCACGGGTCAACAACGTGAGGATACAGTTAGGTGTCATTGTCTAATAAAATTAACAGGTTCGAAAGCCTTTAAAACAGTGAAGTAGTACAACTGTTGTCTTCACCTTGTGTTTGATTTCTATACATAGGAACAGCGATAGGCCATTCAGCCCCTCTAGCTTCTTGAATGAGATCATGGCTGATCTGTGGCCCAACTCTATGTACCTGTCTTTGGCTGACATCCCTCAATACTTTCATTTAACAAAAAAACCTCTCTCAGATTTGAAACTAACAACTGCCATTTGTGGAAGAGAGTTCCAAACCTCTACCACCGTTTGTGTGCAGAAGTGCTTCCGAACATTTCTTCTGAATGGTCTGGCCCTAATTCTCAGTAAAGCCCTAGTTCTAGAATCTCAACCAGTGGAAATAGTTTATCTTTACCTACCCTGTCTTTTCATGTTAATACCTTGAAATCTTTGATCCGATCACCCCTGAACCTTCTAACTTCTAGAGAAGACAGGCCTTATTTGTATAATCTTTCCTCGTAATTACACCTTTGAAATCCATGTATCATTCTTGTAAACCTGCTTGGACTCCTTCCAAGGTCAATATAACCTGCCTAAGGTGTAATAGCCAAATCTGCACACAGTACTCCAAGTGAGATCTAACCAGGATTTTGTGTAAATGCAGCATACCTGCTGCATTCTTGTATTCCAGCCCTCTAGATATAAGGGCCAGAATTCCATTAGCTTTCCTAATTATTTTCTGTACCTGTTTATGGCATTTTAAAGATCTATGTACCTGAAGCTCAAGTTCCTTTGGACAGCCACTGTATTTAACATCATAACATCTAGAAAGTACTTGATGTATCCTTTCTCAGTCTAAAATGATAACCTCACACTTTCTTACATTCCTAAGAACTCCATCTGCCACAGTGTCCCTTTGTAATTTTATGCTGTCATCTACACTGTCTATAATGCTATCTAACATTGTCATCATCAAATTTGGAAACATCAGTTTCTGTGCCATTATCCAAGTTGTTAACAAATACTTTGAATAATTGAGGCCCTAATGCAGATCCTTATGGGGCACCACTGATCACATCCTGCCAAATTGACTACCTATCCATTATCCTTAATTTCTGTCTCCTGCCACTCAGCCAATTTCCCAGCCATGTCAGTAATCTTCCCTCAATTCTATAGGTTTCTACCTTAGTTAATAGTCTCCTTTGCAGGATTTTATTAAATGTGTAGTGGAAGTCCATCTGAACAACATCCATTGACTTTTTTTTTTAGATTAGATTACTTACAGTGTGGAAACAGGCCCTTCGGCCCAACAAGTCCACACCGCCCCGCCGAAGCGCAACCCCACCTGACCTGCACATCTTTGGACTGTGGGAGGAAACCGGAGCACCCGGAGGAAACCCACGCAGACACGGGGAGAACGTGCAAACTCCACACAGTCAGTCGCCTGAGGCAGGAATTGAACTCCGGTCTCTGACGCTGCGAGGCAGCAGTGCTAACCACTGTGCCACCGTGCCGCCCACCATTTTCTCGTCCACTACCTTAGTTATCTCTTCCTGAGGTTTGTCAAGCATGACCTACCTGTCTTGAATTAATGCTAACTCTCCCTGATTAACTGAAAATGTTCAAGGTGTTCAGTTCCCCATTCTTGATTATAGACTCCAAAAATTTCCCATCACAGGTGTTAGCTAACTGGTCTGTATTTCCCTGGTGTTCCTCTCTTTCAACCTTCTTAAAAAATGGAGTGTTGTGCAACTTTCCAAAACATACAGATGACTCCCATAACTAGGTAACTCTTAAATATTATAGTAAGAACATTTACAATGTGCTCTCTCACTATCTTTAACACCCTTTGTGGGCAGCATGGTGGCACAGTAGTTAGCACTGTTGCCTCACAGCACCAGAGATCTGGGTTCAATTCCCGCCTTGGGCAACTGTCTATGTGGAGTTTACACATTCTCTGTGTGGGTTTCCTCCCACAGTCCAAAGATGTGCAGGTTAGGTGAATTGGCCATGCTAAATTGCCCAGAGTGTGAGGGGAATGGGTCTGGGTGGGCTGCTCTTTGGAAGGTCGGTGTGGACTTGTTGGGCCGAAGGGCCTGTTTCCACATTGTAAGTAATCTAATCTAATCACCTTTGAACAGAAACCGTCAGGTCCTGGGAATTTCTTTAACAGTCACTCTTTAATTCCATTAATTTCCTCATTACCGATGTTTTACTTGCATTCCTTTTATTCACTCCCTGCTTTTGATTCACTAGTTTCCTTGAGATTTCTGGAAAACTACTCTCCTTTACTACTGTAAGAGGCAAAGTAATTGTTCAACATGTCTCCATTTCCCCACAGTTATTGACAATATCGCCACTTTCAGTCTTCAGTGGGCCAACATTGCTCCCAACCAGCCACTTTCCCTTTTATAACTATAAATTTTCTTCTTATTGATTTTGATGTCCCTGGTAACTTTCCTTTCATAATCCTTTCTAATAGCTCTTATTACTTGCATTACGGCCCTTTGCTGGTCTTTGTATCTTACTCATTCCGCAGGATCAGTTCTGTTTTTGTATTTGTGTAAGCCTTGTTAGTTTTATGCTGTCCCTTATCTCTTTAGTTGTTCATGGCTATATTTTCTGTGAAGTGGGCCTTTTCCCTCTCAGGAGTATAACTGATTTTGCATTGTGTCAAATGTTTCTTTTAACACCCTCTACTGGTCTTCAGTTGTTTTGCCCATTAGTAGATTTTCCCAATTTACAATGGACAGTGTTAGTCTTATCTCATTAAAGCTAGTCTTACCTAAATCTAAAACTCTTGTAGCTGATTCATGCGTTTTTCTTACAAATGCAACATTGAACGCAATCATGTCATGATCACTATTTGATAATTTTCACACACGATTAGGTTACTAATTATACCTGGCTCATTACTCATTACTAAATCCAACACTGCTTGACCCTTGTTGCATTCAGATCATATTGCTGCAGGAAATTATCCCAGACATAATCTTGAAATTCACTACCTATCTGACAGGTGTGTGTCTGCCTTTCCCAATCTATGTTAAACTTAAAATCCCCAATTAATACTACTCTGGCTTTGCTACACACCTCTTTATTTTGCATGTATACAATCTAGCACTTCACAGCTGCTACCACAGAGTCTGTATACAAAACCCTGTTACATTCTTTTGATCTCCACTGAATCCTTTCCCTGCAATATATCCTCTCTCACTACCGAAGTGCCTGATTGCTTTGCAGATAATTTTCAGCTTTTGGGAAGTCATTTTAACTACCATGGACTTCCCTGCTGTCACTACAATATGGATCTCTGATAATGAGCAAGGAACTGCATCAGAAGTCAAACCAACATCAGCAGCAACATGCCATTCCATATGACAGAGGGAGTGGGTGTATGATTCCAATTTGAAGGATGCAATACTGTAGTGCCAGCACATCATATAGTGGATACAAAGGATTAGCTTTGCTGATGAAACAAAGCAACAGTGCCTCAGGCTAATGTGCATGTCATTGTTGAAAATGACACCTCCTGGAACAAGACCTCCTTCTTACAGGTGAGATAGGTACACATTGCCAGCAACCGCCAAGGTCTAGGTTTGAGTCCCACCTGCCACAGTTGGTGTGCCAATAACACAGCCAAACATATTGAGGTTTTGAAAAGAATTCACCAGAAAACATCTTATGATAGCATGAAATTTGTTATAAAAGTTTTTTTTGGGCTGCCTGCCTACGCAATAATTCAGTGCATGTGCAGTTTAAGAGGTCCAGTCCAACTTTTCACCCATCTAAGCAAATCAAAACAAAGTGTTCTTTGAAAACGATTAGAAATTACATAATAAAATTACAATTGCTAAAAATTTGGAAATATCAATAAAGAAATGCTGGCAAGGCAGCAAAGCAATTCAACCGGCCCCTAACAGAATAAAAAAAAACATTTTAAGGTATAACCTCCACCAGGACTCAGTTTTCACAAACGGTCATACTTGACAAAATAACATATATCAAATGTTGATATAAAATGCTGTAAATGCATATGTGCCTATTTTTAGTACAAGTCATCCACTTTCCAGGAAATTGGCATGATAATCTCAAAATCTCTGCTGACTGCAGCAAAATAATTTCACTTAATTGGCATATGAAACACGAAACTAGCTTTCTCCTATCTATGAGAGCTTGCTGATCAAATTCAAATTAATTTTAAAGAAAGCTACAAGAAAAGTCTAAAATTACATGCCTCTCAGTGGAACCCTTTTACTGACAAATAAATCCATTATCAGTATTTCATTGTGGTCATCTATAAAATGATTCCTTTCAGAAAATCCATTCATTTACTTGCCCATCACTGCTAAACCTAGTAGTTATTAACTATCCCGAACAGTGGCCATCAGCTGCCTTCTCTAACACAACTGAGTGGCCTGCTCAGCCAATTCTGAGGACAGGTAAGATCAACAATATTGCCTTGAGTCACACAAAGGAAAGATCAGCCACAGACATTAGTGAATCAGATGGACTTTTATGATAATCTAATAGTTTTACAGTAACTAAGATTGAAATTTGCTTTTATATTCCATACTCTTAATTATTTAACTAACTTTAAATTTTCCTTCTTGTTTCCAAATTACTAATCCAGTAACCATCAACTCTGCAACCATATCCCAGTACAGTAGAACTCCCCCATATCTGCATTTGGTTTCCGCGGTTTCAGTTATCCACAGTTTACCGTGGCCCAAAAATATTACATGGAACATTGCTGAAATAATTCCAGGGGGCTGCGGGGGAGACAAGTTTCCCATTTAAATGATAGGGTTTGCTACTATCTGCGGTTTCAGGCATCCACAGTAGGTCTTGGAACGTACCACCCGTGGATACTGAGGGCCACCTGTATCATGAAATCTTTTCCCCACAGAATACCTCAGTAGACCCTTCACTCAACTTTTATATGCCTGACTATTTTGATTGGTCATTTTAGGAGGTCATCTTGGTGGATGATGCCTGTGTAAACTCCATATATAATGCTCCAATGAAGTTTTAAAGTGTCTAACCAATCAACTGTCATGTGTAGCACAAACTGGTCAAACATGAAGTACTCTGCAAGAGGGTAAGAGGAGGGGGAAACAGAAAGGGAATGGGCACTGTGATGGTGGGGCTATGCACTGGATGGCAGGAGAGAGACAGAATGTACTTAAGAGGTAGCATTGGAAGGAGTGGCTGGCAGATAGCTGATATGAGAGGGAAGAAATTAATAGACCAGAGAAGGATGAAATGGTCTCTCTCATGGATTTATGAATACCAATACAATAGAGAGACCACTTATTGTTTTGTAGGTCTCTCCTGGTTTTATTGAAAATAAGCTCATAGTCAGGGAAGAATGTAATGTGTATTTGGTAGTGTTGTGGGAGTGTAGAAACATTGAAAATGCACAAGCAAAGATGCACACAAGCCGAGAGTAGTTAGCAGTAAGACTAGTGTAAGCAAAAGTAAAAATGGAAACGTCAAGTCAAAATTGTCCAGATGCTACAGCCTGGACCAGATGGTCAATGTAGAATGGTAATGCCATGTACCAGTGTGGATTGGAGGCACTATCCTCATCAGGAATTCAGACCACAAACTTTCAGAGTGGATTTTGGGTCCAGTTGATTTCACAGAATCTCAGAGGCATTACAGTGCAGATGGAGACAATCAGCCCATCATGTCTGTGCTGACTCTCCAAGTGAGCATCATGACTTAGTGCATTCTCTTAGCTTTTTCCTGTAATCCTGCATGGGGTTTCCATTTAAGTAATCATCTAATACTCTCTTGGTTGCTCGAACTAAATCTCATTCCCCATGGTGAGAGATTCAGTAACAAGAGGTCACGCATTCAAGGTGAGAGGTGAAAGGTTTAAGGGGGATACACGAGGAAGGTACTTTACACAAAGGTTCCTGGAATGCGTTGCCAGCAGAGGTAGTAGAGGCAAGCAAGGTAGATTCATTTAAGGTGCATGAGTAGGTTGGGAGCAGAGGGATACAGATGCTTAGGAATTGAGTGATAGGTTTAGACAGTGGATTTGGATCAGCTCAGGATTGGAGTGCTGAAGGGCCTGTTCCTGGGCTGTAAATTTTCTTTGTTCTTCATTCTTTGTTTATTAGATTTCCATTGTAGCACTATTATTGGATCTCCTCATAGTTCTGCTCCTGGGCCTGGCCAAGCTGGCCATTAACATGTCCAGGCAGCAGGCCATGGAGGGAGTCATTGTGGCCGACTGCCTACCCCTCTTCCACGGTTATGTTCGTGACCTTGAGAAGGAGCATGCAATGTCCACCAACATTCTCAAGTCTTTAGGGAGAGCTGGGTACTACTGGGTGTCGAGTGCCTTATTTCCTCCTCTGTTCTGATTTAATCCCTCACCTCCCCTTCACGTTTTTGTTCACATAAGCCTTGCCCAATAGGACTCTGCCTGTTACTGGTTTCCTGACCACTTGGGTGTTTCTTTTCTGGTGGCAGAGTGTTAATAAAGATATCTGCACACGTGGTGTTTTCACTGTGTCTCAGACCAACATGCACTCCTGCCGTAAGGTAGTAGTAAAAAAGAAATAGCACTAACGTTTCATGTTTAATCCCCACATGCACAGGCATACTGTCTCACATTGCCATTTAAAGTTTGAGTCTGAATTTGCTAATTGCATTTTTGAGATGTTTATATTCTCCTCTGCTGATTGATCAATCGCTTTGTTCCCACCTCCAATTCAAATATTGATCTGCATTTCATTTCAAGCACACATTAGCCTCTACTTCAACCATCCCTCTGACACTCCATGCTCCAGTGACCCTCCTTGTGGAAAAAAAAACTCCCCTCACTCTCATGAAGGATTTTAAACATACCAGCCTTGATTACAGACTCACTTCTCAGGGAAAACATGCTGAGTAGAGGAAGATTTGTTAACAATCCTCATAAGTTAAAAACTCAGCGAAAACACAACACATTGAAACACTGTTCCAGTGAAAATAGTTCTGATAGGTCAAACCTCTCTTCATGATCTGGCATTATTCAGGTGAGCCCTTAATGGCATTGAGTGTCTTCCCAATGCATACCAATCCTTTCTTCGAATAGATCCCAAAACTGTAGAGTTCTCCAACTATGATCTAATCACTGCCTTTCAAATTTACCTGTGGGATATACATAATTGGGAAAAGGTTGGAAATTTTTTTGTAATACCCCATATCAACCAAAGAGTCTCCCCACAATGGTATGTAATTTGACTGACAAGAAATATTGATTTGTCTGGTTTGGATAAGCACAGCATGATCAACTGTGCTGAAGGAACAAATGTCAAGAATATCTGTTTATTATCTGGTGAACAGCAACAGAAGATTTCCTGTTTATTGGGTGTGGGCATATAGGACAAGAACAGACCATACAAACTTCTGACTGTGTTCCACTGTCCAGTTAGATCAATTAAACTTCATCTTGGTTCCAATCACTTACTTTGCTTCCGTATGTCACAAAATCCTTGCCTAATAAAAGTCAATCAATCAAGAGAAATTATTGCAGTCACTGAAAATCTGAAATTTAAACAGAACAGAAATACCCAATACTTTGGACAGCGTCTCTGGAGGGATTTGAGGTATACAAAGAGGCTGAATAAGCTGGGGCTGTTTCCCTGGAGCCTTTTTTAGATTCAATATACAATATACATGGTCACAAATACTTCAAAGCTATTATTTCAAGAAGCAGGCTCAATACATAACTTCTCAATGTTAACCTAATGGTCACAGATTTCCAAAGTATAGCACAGTACGCAAATCATTCGGGTGGTACTGATAATGCCAGCTGAATATAATGGTGTACTGTGACATAAATATTTCATTTGACAAGTTGATAACATTCAGAAGAAACCTTCAATTCATGGAGAATATCAACAGCACAGAAACAACTTATGATTATTTTCTGTTCAAGTGACAGAATAAAGACTGCCAATAAAGACTGCTTCCTCAGTCTGAACAAGCCAGTCAGGACCCAGGCTGCCGTTTCATTCTATTTAACAATTCAGCTATTATGAAGGGATACAGCATGTCATTCAAGTTAGCGTGATGTTCAAAGCTTCAGTAAATCCGTTAATAAACCATTCGTTAACTCTCTTTATTGATGCACTAACCAGCTAATTATTTTTTTCTGCTAAAAACAGCTCACTCACCTGTTTGATTATACATTTGTCACAAGTGGCTATTTTCGGTGGGGTGGGTTAAGGGAGTAAACATAGTATATTGTCAGTGACCTTCTAAATCAAGACACCTCATCTTCATTTTAATTCTATGATTCCTATCCAAGCTGCAGCAGCAGGCATGGTGTCAACCCATATTTTATCATCTTGACTACAGTAACTAAAGGCTCACTGAAGACATGTATTTCAGAGGAATTTAGGCAAAGAGAAGGAATGCAGTCTAATGGGCAAAAGGCCACTTCTCATTTCAAAGACACTGCACTGGATACACTTCTGGGGTGTATTGAATCATAGAGTCATACAATTGTAAAACATGAAGACCGACCCTTCGGTCCGATTCATCCATGCCAATCAGATATCCTGAAATAATCTAGGCCCATTTGATTGCATTTGGCCCATATCTCTCTAAATCCTTCAGACTCATAAACCCATCCAGATACTTTTTCAATGCTATAATGGTACCAGCCTCCACCACTTCCTCTGGCAACTCATTCCATCCAAGTACCATCCTCTGCGTGAAAACATTGCCCCTTTAGGTCCCTTTTAAATCTTCCCCTCTCACCTTAAACCAATGGTCTCGCCCGCACTGGGAAAACACCTTGGCTACTCACCGTATCTAAGCCCCTCCTGATTTTATAAACCTCTATAAGGTCACCCCTCAGCCTCCAACGCTCCAAAGAAACAGCCCAGCCTATTCAGCCTCTCCCTACAGCTCAAATCCTCTAATTCTGGCAATATCCTTGTAAATCTTTTCTGAACTCTTTCAAGTTTCATAATATCCTTCCTACAGTAGGGAGACCAGAATTGCACACTGTACTCCAAAAGTGGTCTAACCAATGTCCTGTGCAGCCACAGCTCCCAACTCCTCTACTCAATGCACTGATCAATACAGCAAAGTATACCTAATACTTTCTTCACTATCCTATCTACCTGCAACTCCACTTTCAAGGAACTATGAACCTGTACTCCCAGGCCTCTTTGTTCAACAACACTCCTCAGGACCTTACAAGCAAGTGTATAAGTCCTTCCCTGATTTGCCTTTCCAAAATGTAGCACCTCACATTTACCTAAATTAAACTCCATCTGCCACTCCTCAGCTCATTGACCTATCTGATCAAGACCCCATTGTACTCTGAGATAACCTTCTTTGCTGTCCACTGCACCTCCAATTTTGGTGTCATCCGCAAACTTACTAACCTTAAGTCCTATGTTCACATCCAAACATTTATATAAATGATGAAAAGCAGTGGACCCAGCATTAATCCTTTTGGCACATCACTGGTCACAGGCCTACTGTGTCAGAGAGAACTCTTCCCTACCTTCAGTAAGAAGAATGTAGCAGCTGAAGTGAGGAGGCACAGCAAGAGGTTGCAGAGGACATTCTTCTGCTTCTCCAATTCTACAAATGGTGTCTCAAACTCACAGGACCATAACTTGCATTACAGCTAGGGAAAGGAGGCAAATCCCAAATCAACAGTTGGAGGAGATTTTGTGAGCAGGTAGAATGCAGGTCTTTAAAGTGATGTGTTCATCTATGGATACATTGGCAAGCAACATGGACTATCAAACAATTCGAGCACATGTATCATCCATGCTTTCAACAGCACCATGCAGACTCCTGATGCCAATGGGTATTCCACCCTAAAAACAGACAGATACTTTCCTCTTGATCTTACAGGGTTCTACACCAAAGTGTTCTCTAGCCCAGTGACAGCATTGAAATTCAGCTGGGCAATGAAAGGTCATAGAAGCAGGTTAATCTTTGGCAGAACACATATACCCAAATATCCAGAAGATATTGGCCATTCAAGCAAGGATAGAACATAGAACATAGAAGAATACAGCGCAGTACAGGCCCTTTGGCCCTCGATGTTGCGCCGATCCAAGCCCACCTAACCTACACTAGCCCACTATCCTCCATATGCCTATCCAATGCACGTTTAAATGCCCATAATGAAGGAGAGTCCACCACTGCTACTGGCAGGGCATTCCATGAACTCATGACTCGCTGAGTAAAGAATCTACCCCTAACATCTGTCCTATACCTACCCCCCCTTAATTTAAATCTATGCCCCCTCGTAATAGCTGACTCCATACGTGGAAAAAGATTCTCACTGTCGACCCTATCTAAACCCCTAATCATCTTGTACACCTCTATCAAGTCACCCCTAAACCTTCTTTTCTCCAATGAAAACAGCCCCAAGTGCCTCAGCCTTTCCTCATACGATCTTCCTACCATACCAGGCAACATCCTGGTAAACCTCCTCTGCACCCGTTCCAGTGCCTCCACATCCTTCCTATAGTATGGGGACCAAAACTGCACACAATACTCCAGATGCGGCCGCACCAGAGTCTTATACAACTGCAACATTACCTCAGTACTCCGGAACTCAATTCCTCTACCAATAAAAGCCAGTACGCCATATGCCTTCTTTGTGTTTCAGCACTTGCAGATGATGATGGGAGTCTTTCGGTTGGCTGAAAGAAGGACATGATCTGAGCAGCTTGCCTGTACTTCAGTAATTACACAGGTTACATCACACAGAGGTAGAAGGAAAATGTTGAGCAAAAGTTTGTGATCACACAGGAGTGTGAGAAAAAAGTTGCACTGATCAGTTTCTGCTACATATGCGTTCATATAATTTTTCACCACTATTCTGGCCTGTTAATTATTAGCTGATGAATGGTCTTCTAAATTGTTGGATGACGAAGGTGAAAGTATGACTTGATGGGGACCAATCTGAACCAATGTTAACGGGGTAGTTGGTTGGTTGCAGACATGCTTTGTGTTTCAGCACTTGCAGATGATGATGGGAGTCTTTCGGTTGGCTGAAAGAAGGACATGTTCTGACAGCCAGTGGGAGAATAAGTAGCAAAGGAAGAACTATGACCACTGCATCTTTCTGCAGGATATCCTGGTACAATCTAAATAAACCGGCACAACTGTCAGCAATATCAGCAACTGGAGGGGCACTCCCCATCTAATTGCTTCCATTTCTTTTCCCTTCAAATCCAATTTGTCTGAGCTCTTCATCTCATTCCCCCAGCAGATTCTCGCTGTTGCACAATGTTGGACATAACGCAAAATCTTGACCACTGTTTAGATTAGATTAGATTACTTACAATGTGGAAACAGGCCCTTCGGCCCAACAAGTCCACACTGCCCCGCCAAAGCGCAACCCACCCATACCCCTACATTTACCCCTTACCTAACACTACGGGCAATTTAGCATGGCCAATTCACCTGAGCTGCACATCTTTGTGACTGTGGGAGGAAACCGGAGCACCCGGAGGAAGCCCACGCAGACACGGGGAGAATGTGCAAACTCCACACAGTCAGTCGCCTGAGGCGGGAATTGAACCCAGGTCTCTGGCGCTGTGAGATAGCAGTGCTAACCACTGTGCCACCGTGTTCTGGAGGTGTCAGCAGTGGCACGCAGAAGAGCATCTTCAGAGCCATTTAAATAACTATGTCTTCAGCATGACAATGCCCTGTTTAATCATACATGACAGTGTTGTGGGATTCATTGCAGCATATCAGATCTGCATCTCTGGGAAGCCAGCCAGTACTAGAAAGCCAATGCCAGCTGATGCTGACTAACACCATCAAAGCGAGGTTAGTATAATTGTTTCTCCTGCAAAAAACAACCTGTCAGTCACCCATCTTATATTGGGCATGGCTATCAAGGGGATTCTGCATAGGTCTAGAACAGAGACTTAGAAAGATGCAGAGATAAAAATGTTGTCTGTGATGCTGATTTTCACAGCCACTAGTAACATGTTGTCTACTGATAGCCACAAGTCTTTCTCTTGGAGGTTGTCGATATCTGACAAAATCTGACACAGCATCCTGGTTCTCTAGTGTTCAGACATTAATGACAACAGCTGCTCTGCATGCAGGTCTTGTTTCATGAGGAGTGCCCCCTTTATTTTCTTGGGAAGTTAAGACTGATGCAGAGTTACTTTACTATACATGCTTATTTACCCTGAGTATACTCAATGTTCATACAGGATTCCCAAAATAAAAGACATCATATTGTAGCACAAATGTCTCTCATTTCGGGCACAGATCTTCAAAAGTGGTAAATTGTAATACTATGTCATTACATCAGATAATGAAAGTTAATAAAACTGAACATGTGTGTGGAAAACTGCAAGTCAATAGAGTACAATATTAAAAAGCTGTAAAATATGCACCCAAACCACAACTTCTAAAGTAAGATTAATGTGGTCATATTGCCAAAATTAGCTATGATACTATTATTCGACTAAAGCAGTGTGCTAAAAATACATAAACAATAGAAACAAAACACATACACAGTTGCAGAATGTTTTTCCCTCAGCTGCTGCACATTATTTTAGACAGATGCTGTAGCACAGGTACTGTCCAGTTAGGTGGCAAATGTAAACAAACTATTGTGTTGTTTGGCTCAGTCATATCCCGTCTATCTCAGACAGAAGTTCTGTCTTCAAACCACATTGGATAATCTACCACACTCCAAGTTGATACTTCAGTGCAATACTGAAAAGTAATTCTTTGTTAGAGATGCCATCTTTCAAATGCAACATTAAAGCAAGGCCCCATACACTAAAGAACAAGTCACTCAATCTATCTATTGACCATGTTTATCCCTCAGTCAACATTACAATAACACAATAACCTGGTCATTAATGGAGTTATTGTTTGGGATTCTGGGGTGCACAAATTAGAAAAAATGCCTGATTATATTGTGGCAATCTAAATTTCCTGTTACCATTTTGAATTCAATATTATGATTTATTGTATAATACAGTAAAGAGAGTGAAGTTATACAGCATTATTATACTGTATTATTTTGCTATATTTACTGTAATATACAGAATACTGTAATATTATATAATAACACTATTAATTTTGGAGTAATACAATAAAATGCAGTGAAAAGCTTCAAAAGCCGTCACAATCCAGCCATTCTGAATAGTTTAAGAATAAAAAGAATAAAACCTGAAAGAGAGTCTGTCTTCGTTCCACCGCCCCCACCATGAGTCTTGAGTCGACTCACCAGCGATATGATACCTGCGTCGCCAACTCTCCTCCAACTCCTCACTGCTGCCTGCACCAGATCCACCAACATAGCAGTCACCAGTCTTTAGGTGCCATCACTTCGCTGCTGGGCCCACCTTGCCAATGTCGCCAGGTTCCAGGCTGAACCCACACTTGCCCCACAAACAGAAGTCCCCAGCTCCACTGCTGTCGCCTCACCAATAACCAGGAGTCTCCAGCTCCAGTCCCATTGGAATGAATTGAATTAGGTTTATTGTCACATGCACCCATATGAGTACGATGAAATGTTTATGTCACCACTTACAGCGCCATCCTCGGTACAGAATCTTTGTTCAAAGCAGAAAAATAAAGAAAACAAAAGTTAAAAAGTTAAACATTATAGTCCTTCTTACTAAAAAGTGGAAAATAAACAAAGACAGTTAACAGCTCAGCTTCACAGTTCATATGGTGCTGGTCACGCTGGGCTCTCACTCCTCACAAGGGCTCAACCTTCCCTGCTTCAGCTTTAACTTCACCCCTACCAGCCACCTCGATCTGTGTGTTTCTGCTCTCATCGCCACCTACCTCAGTCTGTGTTTTCCTGGTCCCGTTGCCAGCCACCTCGGGCTGTGTGTTCCTGCTCTCGTCATCATTTTGGGATGACTGCCATCGACGCTGGGGGGACCTCTCTCACCACCACGTTGGGCTCACCCTCCCCACACTGGCTTCATTTCCTTAACATACTGCAACCAGGAGTCTCTGACACTGCTGCCAGGTCAGGCCACCGCAGCAAGAATTCTGCTCCAACCACCCTTCTCTGAGATGTTACCGTGCCCACACAAGCATCTTGAAGAGTCTGCTGTCAGTGCCACTGCTTCCAACCACCAGGCATCTGCAGTCAATCTGTGCATGGCCCATTCTCATTGCCAACCAATGCAATCGACTAACCCGCCAAAGAAAAACATGACAGAAAATGAAAGAAAAAGAGCAGAAGTAAAAATAAATAAAAAAGAATGAAAGCAGATGGAAGCGGATGAGCCATGGGCAGCCCTTCCCCTCTGCCGCCATCTTAGAATTTGTGTGGATATGGTATAGAGATGATTTCCACAGAATTAATTCAGTGGCTGTTAATTACTCCGAAACCTGTCTTGTAATTGAATAGCAGTTCAGACAGCAAAGATACCTGTCTTTGGGTTATTTCCTGTATTTTACTTAAGAAAAAAAAATTCAATCTTAGATTTAAAATTAACAACTGACCCTGCATCCATTGCCATTTGTGGAAGAGAATTGGAAATATCTACCACCCTTGAGCTGTAAAAGAGCTTCCTATCATCTCTCCTCAACAGCCTGGCCCTAATTCACAGACTATACCCCCTGAGTTCTATAATCCCCACCAACAGAAATAGTTTATCTTTATCTACCCTGTCTTTTCCTGTTAATATCTTGAAGAATTTGATCAAACGCACCTCTTAGACTTCTAAATTCGAGAGAAGACAGGCCCAACTTGTATAATCTCTCCTCATAACTTAACCCCTGAAGTCTAGGTATTATTCTTGTAAACCTAGAATACTCCCTCCAAGGCCAATATATCCTTCCTAAGATGTACTTCTCAGACCTGCTCACAGTCCTCCAAGTGGGGTCTAACCATGGTTTTGTACAACTGCAGCATAACTTATGCATTCTCTCTAGATATAAAGGCCAGCATTCCATTGGCTTTCTTAATTATTTTCTGCACCTGTTTGTGACATTTTAAAGCTTCATGCACCTGATTCCCCAAGTGTCTTTGGATATCCACTGATGTAACATCATATCACCTAGAAAGTTACCTGTGGAAAACCTCTCACCTCCTGTGTAAATAAACATTAGGCAATCCATTCTGCCATGTGTCCCCTGACTCCACATTCACCGACCTGTTCCATTCGTTGATTATGAAACTACACATCAAGGGCCTTTTGAAAATGCAAGTAATTCTGAAACATCAATAACATTTAAAGAGAAGGTGGAACACCCAGAGATTAACTCAAAGAGACATACTACATGACAGTGTATGAGTTAGTCAAAGCAAAGTTTATTGCATGTTCAAAAAAAGTGGTACTACAGTATGTCAAGACACAGATATAAATATTAATACCACTCAAGCATTCCCTAATACATTAAGAGATCTTAAGGGTTCATTTATTTCTCTTTCTGGGACTAAACCATGTACATCACATGTCACTGGAATTCACTTTGTGTTCTTCCCAGTGTGCCAGCTTTACTCCAAGATAAAATATTTCATGAGAATCCTTCCACCAGCGTTTGGTTAAGCGACCCTCCAACTTTTTGCAAAGTCTCCTGACTTTGGGTTCCTCGGACTAAGCTTTGAAATCACAAATGCAGTGAGTCCTAAGTCAGGAATACTCCTGGTTCCTAATGGCCTCAATTCTTCTTGAGCTGGCATTGGAAAGACACAGACTCCTTTCTCCCACAGCTTCTAGAAGATTCTCTCTCTGTCTCTCTACTTGCTCCCCAAATTGACTGCTGCCAGGAAGCTCCCATATACAATTTGATAACGACCAGATTATCTTTGAAGACCTGAATTTAATTAGTGAGGCTTGGAACTCAGTCAAACTGTTAGAATGGGATTCTATTGCACAGATGTATCAATGGAATCTCTAGAGCTGAATATATTAAAATCTTTGAAGTTGCTGTCTGAGCTGCTATTCAATTACAAGACTAAAAAAAGGGAACAGTTAAAATCGTCCACATTAAATACCAATACCCTTCACTACAAAATAGGCTCATCGACTATGGATAATGTTCTCTAGCGTATCTAAACAGATTTGAATAAAACCATAGTATTGCTAAACGTATTAAAAACATAATTACTTGTCATATAGTATTCATATAATGCTGTTAACACTTTTTCAGCTCATCTATCTCAAGGTTCTTGACTCTAGACTTAGACTAACCCCATAAGTTCATGTCATCTCTTGTGTTGTTATGAACCATTTCACCTTCGGGAGCTGGTCAGACTTGATGAAAACAGCAGGGGGTCAAAATGCTGACCTTCACAATGCAGCTGCCCAGAAACGGAGTGCTCCTTGTGGGTTCACAAGCCACCTCCTTTGCTGAGTGAGTGAAAAAGGCTGTTGGGGGTGTTGCGGGGGGGGGAATAATATTGCAGCATCAATACAGATGATCCCTTGATTTTCATCCACCTGGCCCTGCATCAGAATGGGATATCCATCCCATAAGTTTCTCAGTCAGGGAAAAGTAAATCAGCACAGCGTACTTAAATTTCAAAGATTGGTTCAACTGAAAATACATGCGAAGTAGCCTTACCCAATATAGAACTTGATCAATTGAGAACTCACTCAGAGGCAATTTTAGTGATTTGTAGATCTCTAGTTGATAACATTATGTCTGAATTATAATACACCCAGAGCTCCTTGGCTTCCCTAAGCAAATGGGTCCAAGAAACTCTCACAAGCTTCCCACATTATCTCCAATGCATGGTGCAACCCATTGCAGCAACAGTATTAGAGGATTGCTTTAATTTTTGAAGTAAAATTTAAGAATGGGTATCCTTTCCTGTACAAATCCTGGTACATGTACTTGCTGCAACAGCCATGCATACTGTTCATCCGTTTTTGGTTGATGTTCCTGTTTCCATAAGGCCATAAGATGTGGAAAGAGAAGTAGGCTATTCAGCCCATCAAGTCCGCTCCATCTTTCAATGGGAACATAAATGATCTGATAATTATCAAGACCATTATGGGGAGGTGATGGCCTAATGGTATTATCACTAGACTATCAACCCAGAAACCTAGCTAATGTCTGGGGACCCAGGTTCGAATCCTATCATGGCAGATTTTGGAATTTGAGTTCAATAAAAATAACAGAAATTAGGAGTCTGATTAATCAATTGTCAGGAAAACACCATCTGATTAACTAATGTCCTTTAGGGAAGGAAACTGCCATCCTTATCCAGTTTAGCCTACATGTGACTCCAGATCCACAGCAATGTGGTTGACTCTTAACTGCCTTCTGGGCAATAAATGCTGTCTAATCTGTGCCACCCTCATCCTTTGAATGAATAAAAAAAAGACATAACCCTTGATTCACTTACTGATTAAAAATCTGTCCATCTCAACCATAATGTCCCAGCCTCAACAGCCTTCTCCAGTAAATAATTTCACAGATTCACCACCATCAGAAAATAAATTCCTCCTCATCTCCATCTTGAATACACGATCCCTTATTCCGAGAATCTGTCCTCTGGTCTTGGACTCTCCCACAATGAGAAACAAACTTTCTGATTCCACACTGTCAAGTATGGGGATGTGACGGCCCAGTTGAAATATTATTAGACTATTAATCCAGAGACTCGGATAATCTTCTGGGCACTGAATTTGAATAGTCCCATGGCAGATGGTTTTTAAATTGAATAACAAATCTGGAATTAAGAGTCTAAAATGAGATTTGTCAACTGCTGAAAAAACCCACTTGATTCACCAGTGTTTTTTCAGGCAATGAATTGTCGTATATACCTGATCTGGCCTAAAAGCAACTCCCAGATGCACTCCAGTTGACTCTTAACAGCCCTGTGGGCAATTCAAGACAGGTATAAAATGCTGGCCAAGCCTGTAACACCCACATCCTGTCAATAAACAAACAGCAAAGACCTTAAGAATCTTGTACTTTTCAGTAAGGTTGCCTCTCATTCTTCTATATTCCAACAAGTACAGGCCTAAACCTCTCCTCACAAGACAGGCCATTCATATCTGTCATCAGGCTAGTTAACCTTCTCTTAACGTCAGCATATCTTTCCTTGGATAACGAGCCCAAAACCATGCATGTTAATTAAGCTATGGCCTGACAGCACCTCCTTTTCTACTCCATTCCCTTTGAAATAAAGACCAAGCACCATTTGCCTTACCTATTACCCACTGAACTTCGATGCTAGTTTTTTGTGATTCATGGCGAAGACTCCCAAATCCCTCTGTTCATTGGCTTTATTTGAAAAAACATTCAGCTTTTTGATTCTCCCTGCCAAAGTGCATGACCTCATAGTTTTCAAAATTAAATTCTATCTACCAAGTTTTTTGCCCATTCGCTTAACCTGTCTATATCCCGTTGCATATTATTTATCTCATTCTCACTCCTTACCTTTCCACCAGTTAGGTCATCCACAAATTTGGTTGTAATACATTCACCATTCCCTGTAGCACATCACTAGTTACAAATTGCTATCCTGAAAATGCCCCCTTACCTTACTCTCTCTGCTCCGCTAGTTAGCCAATCCTCTATCCAGGCTAATATACCACCCCCAACGCAATGTCTAATGCATGGTACCTTATCAAACGCCTTCTGGAAATCCTCTTCTTCCCCTTTACCTCTCTTGCCTGTTACCTCCTCATAGAATTTTAATGTTTTTCAGGCCATGCTAATTCCGTTTGGTCATACTATGCATTTCTAAATGCACTGCTATTTTATCTTTTATAATAGACTCACACTTTCCTCAACTGGCCTATAATTACCTGTTTTTTTGTCACCTTCCTCATTGTTGCATTGGGAGTTTTGCAATCCTCTGGGATTTGTGCAGAATATAAGGATTATTAGGATATAAGGATTTAGGGTGGCACGATAGCTTTGGGGTTAGCACTGCTGCCTCACAGTGTCTGGGACTCAGGTTTGATTTCAGTCTTGGGTGACTGTGTGGGATTTTTATGTTCTCCCCATGTCTGTGTGGATTTCTGCCGGGTGCTCCAGTTTACTCCCATAATCCAAAGATGTGCAGGTTATTGGTTCGGTGGATTGGCCATGCTAAATTATCTGTAGTGGCTCAGGGTGTGTAGGCTAGATGGATTAGCCATGGTAAATGCAGGGTGACAGGGTTAGGATGACGGTGTTGGATCTTGGTGGGATGCTCATCAGAGGGTCAGTGCTCACTCAATGGGCTGAACTGTCTCTTTCCACAATGTAGGGATTCTATTAGAAGATTGGAAGATTACTGCTAGTGCATCCATTCTCTCTGCAACTACTTCATTTAATATCCTGGGATATATCCTGTTAGTGCGGGGGACTTATTAGTCTTTAGCTCAATTAGTTGCCCTCACACTTTTTAATGTAGTGATAGCTACTGTATTTATTTTTTTCCTCCTTTTGCCCTTTGAATATTCAGTAATTTTGAAATGCTATTAGTGTCTTCTACTGTGAAGACTGATGCAAAGTTTTTATTCAAATCCATTTCCTGGGTCCCCATATTATTTCTACATGCTCATTCCCCAAGTGGTCAGGTTCATTTTGGCTTCTCTCTTCATTTTTATATATATAAAGAAGCTCTTGCAAGTAACATCAAGACAGATAGCAAGTTTACTCTCAAAATGTATTTTCTCACTTTTTTTGGCCCTCTTTTGTTGTTCTTTAAAACTCTCCCACGACTCACTACTAACCTTTGTCACATTATATGTTTTTACTTGCAATTTGATACTATCCTTAACTGCCTAGTTAAGCATAGTTCATTCATCCCCTTCCTAGAATCCATTTTCCTCATGGGAATATGCCTTTGCTGTGACCCATGAACTATTTTCTTAAATGCCTGACATCTTCCTCAAGCATCTTTGCTGCTGAACTCCTTTCCCAGTCCACTCCAGTCAGTTCTACACTTATTCCATATTTAATTCCATATTTAAGCTTAGCAGAGTTGTTTCAGACCCAAGTTCTTTCTCTCAAACTGAATTCTTTTACTCTGACATCATTTATTAAACCTCCCTCTTTACGCATCACCAGATCCAAACAGCCTGACCTCTGTTTGGATCCACAATATTTTGTTCTTGAAAACCGTCACAAATACATTATTGGTTCTTCCTCATGGCATCTTGTATCCTGAAGATGAAGATTAAAGTCATCCATGATGAATGTGCTGCATTTGTTGCATTATCTCCTGATCCTGATGGATTCTCTTTTAAGCTATATCTTTCTATTTCTTTCCTTATTCTTAAAACTATTCAAAATAATGACAGATCATGACAATACTGGAAAAGCTTTTCACTTTACTTTATTGCCTTTCTCACTGTAAAATATACGTGACAGAAGGAGACCTACAACTAGCGTTTTCTTTCCTGTAGTACATCTTACCTTGGCCCTTAACTACTGTGCCTTCTGCTTTCCCCTTTCCTGATGTGCATCAATACTTGTAGTTGAGACTCCAACTCCTCAACTCGAAACACCAAAGTTCCTTGATCACATAGCTATCAATTCAAAACTTAAGACTCAAATCTTGGAAAAAAATTCACCTTAATTTTACTTATTGGTAGAAAATTGGAAGACAAATTGTTTGTCTTTATTGCAGATCATTGTAAATGATTTTTCTTTTACTGGAGGATTAAGGACATTTGAGGCGATTCCTGTAGATATAGTGATTGAAGCAAAGCTCTGCTTGGGCCAGGTTTTATGGACAAGCCACTCTTTTTCTGACCATCATTTTTGTTGAACAGGGGAGTGAATGGTATTCTCCAGTAAATGTGGAATTATAAAACAGAGTTCATTTCCTCAAGTGATCATTTCAACAGTCCATGGAAAATATCTGTTTTATTTCAAAACTAGCCAACTAGATGTTGAATACGATACCATATATGGTTAAGAGCAAGAAATATGCTGTATTTTAAATCAAGGGGTTTACATGCCAGAAGGGCAAATAATGATAATAATTTAATCAAGATCTCCAGATGACAAAGATTACTAAAGGTAATATCAAGATGCTTACAAGAACGATGTAAACTGCGAGACCAAATTACAATTTGCACTTCATTTCCTAGCACCTTAATTTATATGTTGGCTTTGGTTTTGATATCAAACCAATGCCAACCATAAATAAAACTAGACCAGAAACAGTGTCGATTAAAAGAACAAACTGCTGTAACATCACTATCACAGAAGAAACATTCAGTCAATTGACAAGGAGATGCAATAGGTGAATTACAGGCAAAACTATCTTCATCAATTAGTTAAAATGGCACCATAAGAAATGAAGAAGGTCAATCATAAGTTGTAATAAAGCTGTATGTTCACTTTGTAACTAAGAAAAAAAATCAGTGTAGGTGCTACATGTACAAGTAAACAGAATTGGAATATTACAATTACATAAACTACAAAAAATCTGTGGTGATGACTGCAGGGCAGAATGCCGTAACTATGCTGTAATTAGCCACTGGGTTGAAGGCATCTGATTATTGTATAATTCTAAAGCAGAGATACAAATGAATTATGAATATTTGATGCTTTTATTTTGCATCTAATTTTTAAACTATGAAGCAAAGTTAAAATTGCAATTACTTTGCATCTGAAATTTTACTGCATACAATTTATTATTTTGAGCGTGACAGCTCTAGTGAAACCATAATATGATGATTTTACACACTAACAAATGAATTTCCTGCTCCCTCCTACCCCCACCCACCACAATTATTCAGGTGCTACTATTTCCTTCCACCTCCAACTCTACTTGCTTCTTCTTCTTCTTTCTTCTCTTGTGCCATAACAAGTTAGTGAAATGACTCACTGATAATTGCAAAGGTGCACACAGTGATGTAAAACATAGCTCTCGGCAGCAAACTTCCTATGCCTTTTCCCTATCACTTGTGCATCCACTACACCTTGGGCAGAAATTAAATACTGCCATACAGTTCCCAACAGTGAAACCAGAAATTGGCTCTATTTTGCTTTTATGTTGGGAACAGACACTCTAACAATTCACATGAAAGTTTAAAAGGGCCAGTGGGAGGTGCATAAAGTACATTATACATGCTCGCATTGGGTTTCCACTGGAGTATCCCACCATTATCTGGCAGTTCAGCACGTCCAGAGAAGCTGAAGAGATCACCAGACAAGTAGATAAGCTCTGCATCAACATCATAGGTTGCACATTAACCAATCTTTGTTTTCCAGTTTAATTGCTTTGTTTTCAGCTCTTCATAATCCTTAGCTGCCTTCAAACATACACTCAACACTCTCTGCATCATTAAAATCCATTGCCCTCAAAACCACTCTCCAATCACACCCAATCACATCAAAACCACTCTCCAATCACATCAAGCTTTTCCCAGTGAACATTTTCCACACTTCCATGTCCTGATCCCAACATACTCCCTCACACTCCCCTTCCATTCCACCACACAAACCTACCACAATCACCCTACCCAGGAATTGCCCTTGTCAGTCCTCAGCTTTCAGGTAAGTTGCCATACTCCTGCCCCACTCCCATATGCTGCAGAGTCAAAAAAAAAGACATCTTAGGTGCAAGTGCAAAAACCCAATCAGTGCATGATACTTCACATTAACATGAATTGGGTGTTACAGGTCTCTTGTACACCACTAATATAGTTTTGAAAATAGGACATAATTTCAAAAACATTTAATGATTATTCATGGCATGCAAGTACAGCACAAAGTAGGAATCTTGTATAGGTTAGCCCATCGCCTTACTATCAGCTTATTTTTCTTAATCTGAACATGTTGTCATGATCTCAATGTTCCACCTACCATAATTCCTGCTCCCAGAGTCTTCATTAAATTCTGCCTCTTAAATTCTGACTCCCAACATGTCCTATCTTTCCCCTTGAACTATCAATTCAATATCTGTTATCCACCTTGTTCTCCTTGCTGTTTTTCAACTAACCAACCTCTGACACACTTTTGAATTCACACCATTCCCAAACTCTTGATGGCAAGAAGCCAAAGATCCTATCCTTAAACAACTCACTCTGTTTCCCTTCCTCACTCTGTCAATGAACATTTATAAACCACAGATAGTATATAACTAGCAAGTCCATCACCTCCTGAAGATGATCAAGCAAGTCCAAAGAAAGCAGAATGTGGGGCAGTTACCCCATCTTCACTTTGTATAGATCAGATTCCCTACAGTGTAGAAACAGGCCCTTCGCCCCAACAAGTCCACACCGACCCTCCACAGAGTAACCCACCCAGACCCATTCCTCTACATTTTCCCCTGATTAATGCACCTAACCTACACATCCCTGAACACTTTGCATGGCCAATTCACCTGACCTGCTCATCTTTGGATTGTGGGAGGAAACTGGAGCACCCGGAGGAAACAGTGTTAGGTGTGTCAGTCAGGGGTAAATATAGGGTAGGGGAATGAGTTTGGGTGGGTTTCTCTTCGGAGGGGTGGTGTGGACTTGTTGGGCTGAAGGGCCTGTTTCCACACTGCAGAGAATCTAGTCTAATCTGAAACCCATGCAGACGGGAGAATGTGCAAATTCCACACAGACAGTCGCCCGAGGTTGTAATTGAACCCAGGTCCCTGGCACTATGAGGCAGCAGTGCTAACCACTGACCGACCATGCCACCCCAATATAGATTATTATAGTATATTGATTATTGTTGCAGCAAGAAACTCAAGCCAACACTGCTTTTAATTATCGGTAGTAATTCCACTTTCATTACATGAAATGTCAAATAAATAAATTCTAACATTTACAGTACTCCTATGCTTATACTCACAGTCTGAATCTCTTAACCTCCCTATCTGAAATACCCCATTCAAATGAACCAGATCTAATCCTTTAATTATTTCAAAAGGGCTCAATTTGAACACCTCAAAAACTTTTTTTTCCCCCTGGAATAAAAAGCCCAAGTTGTTGAGCCTGCTGTGATAAAGAAGAGTTAATAAACTAGATTGCAATCTGGAAACCCAACCCTGAAGCGACACCATTCGGTTGTCTTGAAGGGATATTTGATTTTCCTGGTACTCCATTTTCACCTCCTCAATGGTATTACAGCATTTGTTATATTTCTTCAACAACTTATATACAATGGCACCTAGGTCTTTCTCTTATCAAGTTTTCCCAGTACTTATACACTGTCACTGGACTTAACCTCTACATATACAAAAGTGCATTTATAATTTTAAATGGTACTAAAGAATTGCAAGTCTAATACTCCAATACAGCAAGATCTATTTGCTTATTCCTTTCGCATCCTAGGCACATACATACAGATGAAGAAAGACACCACTTTGACTGGGACAACACACACAGTCCTAGGACAAGTGAAATAAAGGCACACACGAAAATTCCGAGAGGCACGGCAATCTAACCGGAACTGCATTAATAAATACATCAATTGAGACCCATCTACCATCCCTCGATAAAAAGAACCTGAAATAACATCACCCACCTTGGGAAACTAAGACCTCTAAATAGAGATGTGGGACATACCACCAGTGCTTTAGCGGAGACTCTCACTGATGATGTTGCCTAGTCATGGTGACGAAACGACTGAAAACAAACCTTCCAGCTCAGCAAGCTAACTTACAACCTGAGCTACAAATCTTCTCAAAAATCGCTAACATAAATCTTTGTCCATGAGTTACTGATTGTTGATGAGGATGGAGAAAAGCAATAGCCTCAACAGCAGTTCTCGAGGACTCCAATTGCAACTGGTCTCCACACATAACCATAGCCATTAATAGCCTGCTACCTATAAAAATGCAACAAGTTAACACATTTTCTACATGAATTTCTTATTATGTAGCCTAGCCTCATTTAAGGTCTAGATATATGCAATGGCTCTAAGATCAGGTCACAGGCTGCAAATTCAACAGCGACCAACTCCTGACTTGATAAATCAGAAATGTGCTGAAACAATCCCCACCTACCTAAATGCACCTAGTTTCAATAATGCTTAAGGATCTCGACACCATCCAGAACAAAACAGCCCACTTGACTGGGACCCCATCAACCACATTCAAAATTCACTCCCTCCAGCATCAGAACTCAGAGGCTGTAATGGGTACCATCTACAAGGCACACTACATTACTCAGGCTTCTTTAACATCACCTTCCAAACTTAGGACAAGACAACAGATGCAAAGTTCCTTCCAAGGAATAAACAATCATGATTCGGAATTATATTGCTGTTCCTTCACTTCAGCTGAGTCAAATTTCTGCAGCACCCATTGTAACAACATTGCAGATATACCTACACTACTTGAACTGCAGTAGTTCAAGAAGGCAGCTCCCCACCACCTTCTGAAAGGCAACAGGGATAGGCAAAAAAATTGACTAGTAAAATAATTATGTGAAAAACAAGTGCAACACTTTGAATTTCAAAAAGCTACGTACAATGTCAACAGAACACTATAACCACAAACCTAGTTACTTCAAAAATCTCTAACAAGTCAGTGAGGTATCACCCTTCTAAAAAAGCATTGCAGAGTTTCTTATGATCCTTTTACATCAAGGAGGTCAAACACTGTTATCTCTAATAGATAATTCTGAGAACTTATACCTGAAGTCAAGTTATGAAGCCTGCTACTCCTTCTGACTTCAATAAGTCACAACAGCAACCTCGCTCCAACCAACATGAATAACTGGGAGTCCTACGAGCTAATGTATAGCTGAGCAAGGGGCTTGCCACGCTTAGTTCTGATTTCGTTGAGAAGAAATTAGCATAATCCGGGTTTGAAGCTGCTTCTTCAAGCTAGGACTGCATTCATTTTAGATTTACAATGTTGGCAGCGACATTACAACATACAATGGCATTCTGCCATGAAGAAAGTAACAAAGAGGTACTTAAAATTTTAAAGATCCAAGAATATACTTGAGTTGGCCCAAGTAATTCACCAAAGCCCAAACTTTAATGGCTCTCTGATTCTGGGCACTGCCATCAGAAGTATTTATTTTTGCACATTTCTTTCATGTATTTTCAGAATTTTGAAATGCACAGAGAAGATACAATTTTTTTTTCTGAACTCTTTTTTAAGGAGTAGCTGTTGCGAGTCAAAACTAATCCTTCAATTTTGCAATCCTCTCAGTGTAACATAGCAAGCTTTCTCTATGTAAGTGTCACAGTTCAATAAGATAATCACAGTTTTGTGATGCTCGTGTAAATAATAATAGTCTACAGGCTTAATGAATAATAAAATTATTGAGAGAAACATAAATGATACATTTCTAATGCATAATACATTTATATGAATAATAATTTGTGCATATGATTGCATTTTATATTAAAAATAGAAAAAACATTATTCAATGAATTGTAGCACAGGGACACCTAGCAAATCACATCCAATTCCCCACTCTAACAATTCAAAGGAACACAACTCCCTCTAGACATTGTTGAGAAATATTGTACATATGCATTACCCTATCACTACCATCCAGTAACAAATCCATTTCCTCCTCACCACATATTCTCTAAACTATAGCCATTTTCTAATTTCGTCGAGCTGCTTCTATGCAATGTTTATTAACTCATTGCCTAAACAGGCCCAGCTCTTCCTCTCTGCATTACTTCCAGACTCTGTCTAACTGGATGTTGGAATGAGTCACTAATGCAGGGAGAGTTCAAGCCAGCAGTTACGGATATGCAGGTGAGGGGTTTGATGTTGGAGGGTAGGGATGAGGGAGATGGTGAGCTAGGTTGGAGGTGAGAAAAAGGGACTGAGAGAAAGGAGGGGTTAATGAGGGTAAGGGTGTGAGGGGTGGATGGGTGAGGTGTAGGGGGATGGGTTAAGGTTAAGGGGACAGATATTGTGAGATGGTAGACGTGGAGCACATGGGTGCAGGTAGTGGGGGGTTGAGGGTATTACTAACTCAAGCATAAACAAAAACTAATAATTTGATGCCTCAGAGCAACACAAACAGTTGATGTTGGCTAAATGCATTACAGTCATTTTATAATAGACAGAGCTATGCAAACCCACACTCAATGGTTTAAATCAAGCTCTGCATTCTTGCCCAATCAAGTCATAAATGGTGGTAGATAAACATACAACCAACTGGAAGGAGAGACTCCACAAATATCCTGACCCCTAGTGAGAGGTGAGTCCAGCGCAAAATATGAAAGTTGAAACAACTGCAACCATCTCTGGCCGGAAGTGTAGAGTGTACGATCCACGTCAGGGCCTTCCTGAGATTCCCAGTATCTTGGACATTAGTCTTCAGCCAATTTGATTTTTTTCTATGTGATAGGGTTCTTAGTGAGGTAGGGTTCTTAGTGAGGTGGAGGAACAGAGGGATCTTGGGGTTTATGTTCATAGATCTTTGAAAGTTGCCACTCAGGTGGATAGAGCTTGTAAAAAGGCCTATGGTGTATTAGCATTCATTAGCAGAGGGATTGAATTCAAGAGTCGTGAAGTGATGTTGCAACTGTACAGGACTTTGGTTAGGCCACATTTGGAGTACTGTGTGCAGTTCTGGTCACCTCACTTTAGGAAAGATGTGGAAGCTTTGGAGAGGGTGCAGAGAAGATTTACCAGGATGTTGCCTGGAATGGAGAATAGGTCGTACGAGGATAGGTTGAGAGTGCCAGGCCTTTTCTCGTTGGAACGGTGAAGGATGAGGGGTGA
Source organism: Chiloscyllium plagiosum (assembly GCF_037043375.1). Lineage (NCBI taxonomy): Eukaryota > Metazoa > Chordata > Chondrichthyes > Orectolobiformes > Hemiscylliidae > Chiloscyllium > Chiloscyllium plagiosum. The sequence goes on from NW_028270145.1 coordinate 7,163,553, forward strand.
CTTGATAGAGGTTTATAAGATGATCAGAGGAATAGATAGAGTAGACAGTCAGAAACTTTTTCCCCGGGTGCAACAGAGTGTTACAAGGGGACATAAATTTAAGGTGAAGGGTGGAAGGTATAGGGGAGATGTCAGGGGTGGGTTCGTTACCCAGAGAGTGGTGGGGGCATGGAATGCGCTGCCTGTGGGAGCGGTAGAGTCAGAATCTTTGGTGACTTTTAAGCGGCAATTGGATAGGTACATGGATGGGTACTTAAGCTAGGACAAATATTTGGCACAACATCGTGGGCCGAAGGGCCTGTTCTGTGCTGTATTGTTCTATGTTCTATGTTATATCAAGAAATCGCTGCAGGCACTGATTACTGCAGAGGTTATGGGCTCTGACAACATCCAGGCAATAGTACTGAACACATATGCTCCAGAAATAGTTACACATCTAGTCAAGCTGTTCCTGCACAGTTACACATTGGCATCTACCCAACAATGTGGAAAATTGCTCAGGTATGTCCTGTTTAGTAAAACGCTGGACAAATCTAACCAATTACAACCCGTCAGTCTATTCCTAATTATCAGAGAAGTGCCAGAAGGGTCCTCAACAGTGCTACCCTGTGGCACCCACATAGCATTAATCTACTCAATTTGGTTTCCACCAGGGCCAATCTGTTCATGACCTCAACACAACCTTGGTCCAAACAAGGAATAATAATCGAACTTCAGGAGTAAGGCAGGAATGACTGCTCTTGACATCAAGACTGCATTTGATTTAATGTGGCAATAGAAACCCCGGAAAATTTATGTCTATGGAAATGGGTTTGGGTGTGCGGCATGGAGTGGTTGAAGTCATTCCGATGGCAGAAGAAATGGTTGTGGTTGATGGAGGCCAATTATCTCAGGCCCTGGACGTCACAGCTTGAAATTCACAGAGTAGTGTCCAGGCCTAACTATCTTCATCTTCTTCAATGACCTCCTTTCCACCATAAGGTCAAAACCGGGGATATTTGCTGATTGAATGCACAATATTCAGCAACTTTTGCAATTACTCAGACACTGAATCAATCTGTGTCCATACGCAGCAAGAGCTGGACAACATTCAGGCTTGGGCTAATAAGAGGCAATATGTTTGGAATACAACGACCACACAATGACCATCTCCATCAAGAGAGTCTTTAACAAACTCCTCTTAACATTCAAAGGCACAACCATTGCCGAACTCAAACCATCAACAACTGCCATTGACTAGAAACTGAAATGGACCAGCCATATAAATACTGCTACATCAGAGGCTAGGAATTCTATCTCAGTATCACATCTTTTGACTCCTCAAAGTCTCTCCACCATCCACAAGACACAAATCAGGAGTGTGATGGAATGTTCTTCACTTGCCTCAATGGGTGCAGCTCCAACATTCAAGAAACATAACACCACCCAGGACAAAACAGCCTGCTGGACTGGCTGTCATTCACTGAGTTAAACTTTCACTCCAGATGTTACTGACACAACTTTCCAATGCCCGGTCCATAGCCTTGCAGGTTACAGCACTTTAGGTGCAGATCTAGACTCCTTTTCAAAGAGTTCAGGGTTTCTTCCTCAACCATCAAAGTAGGCAGCAAATTCCAGACACTCACCACTCCCTGGGTGGAAATGATTCTCATGTCCCTTTAATCCTTTGCGCAAGCACCTTAAATCTGTGCCCCCTGCTAATTGACCTTCCCTGTCCACTCTACACAAATGTCTCATTATTTTGTACACCACAATGGAGTAACCTCTCAGCTCCCTCTGTCTCTAAAGAAAACAACCTTAGCATATGGAAAAACAAACCCCAAAGAACTGTGAATGTTGGAAATCAGAACAAAAGCAGAAATTGCTGGAAAAGTCAGCAGATTTTGCAGCATTTGTGGAGAGAATGCAGAGTTAATGTTTCAGGTCCAGTGTCCCTTCTGACAGGTTACACCTGACCTGCTGAGGTTTTCTAGCAATTTCTGTTTTTCTTCCTTATCCTGTCCAATCTTTCCTTGTACCTCCAATTTCAAGCCCTGGCAATGTTCTTTGACATCTTGTCAGTACTTTCTCTGGAACAATTATGTCCTTTTTGTTGTCAGGCAACACAAAATTCACACAAATTCCAGCTGTAGCCCAACCAGGAACCTCTATAGTTCCAGCTTTACATTGCTGCTCTGGTATTCAATCCCTCGCTCTATAAATGGAAAGCATCCCTCCTTTATCACATTCCTGCCTGTCCTGCCAACAGGGATCTGTAAGTATGTACTCCAAGGTCACTCATTTTTTATACCCCTCCCAACTCACCCTTTTACAGTGCTTTGCGCTTTGCAAGTGCACAACCTCGCATGTCTCCAGAGTGAATTTGACATTTCACTGATTCACCCACACTATTGATATGTGCCTGCAGTCAACAGCCATCCTCTTCACCATCAACTACCCATCTGATTTTGATGCCGCAAAACGCCAATTATGTTCAAATTTCCCAATCATACCTTCCACAGTTTAATCTACATAATTAATATATAACCATCTCTACCACTTGGAAAGAGGAGGGCAGCAAGAGGCACAGAAAACTCCTATTTCCCCTCCAAGCCTTTCACTATCCTGATCTGGAACCCCATTCCCATGACTTCAGTCACTGGGTCAAAATCATATCACTTCTTTCTGCACCCCTTTCACCCCCACTAAGGTAATCCACAGCCTCCAATATTTGCATATTTCCCACAACCTTTAATCTTGTTCTAACTTCTACCCTCTTCTTCATTTACAATCTACCCCTCTATCTAACCATTATGTGTACTGCCCTCAAATCTTCCCCTGTCAGCTCCTCTAAAATGAATATTAAGTGAATATATAATACCATGGATAATTAAGCAATAGCAAATACATCATCATTTTAAGAGAGAAATTCAACTCAATGTCAAATTAATTTAATAGCACATCCTGACATGCTGGCTACAAGTACAAGAGAATAAATCTTTTTCATTAAGCCAGACAAAAATGACCTAAATATATTTACACCAAAAATGTTGTTACCAATCCACAATAAGGCAAAACCTTTCAACGATGCAACTGATGATAGGCTGAATTTTTAATTATTTTTGACAGAATGCTCAATTCCCATCCCCACAAGCTGTAATGCTTTGTGTGCAGTGATATTTTGGTCGAGCAATAAAAGGGAAGAAATGTTTCAGTTTGATATTTTCCTTACATACCGTCCAGTCAATTTTTCTTTTTGAGGTCGCTGGTCTGAGACCACAACTGATTGAAGTACCCTAAATTAATACTAAAACTAGAAACTATAACTAGACCCAACTTTGAAAATAATTTCATCATACTTGCTCTCCTTACTATCAGATGCTTATGAATGTTCTTAACATTAACATGTTCAGCTCTCGTATGTGCAAGTCAACTGGACAACCAAAAATCATTCATTTTCTTAATACTTTCCAAATATTTACAAACATACAACATATCCTTTCAGACTGGTAGTAGACAACCTTTTGAGGATTTGGAAAATTCTTGAAGAAATATGGGTCCACCTGCATGGTAATTACTAAACATGAAGTCCTGGTGTTGGTGAACAAGAAGCCATCTTGGTTTATCAATCACCATACTGATGAAGAGCTTATGCTCAAAACGTTTATTCTCCTGCTCCTTGGATGCTGCCTGACCAGCTGTGCTTTTCCAGCACCACACTTTTCGACCATATGTCGTTTGTATGGGTGTGCCTTAAACCACTGCGCATCTCCTTAGCAATACCGTTTGAGTCAGTTGCTTGATCCTATGAACTAAGGTGATTGCAATCCTAAACATGAATGTACTGTTTAAAAATGGTGGGTTAATTGAATCTGCCACGTACAGGTCTAAAAGTGATGTGGAGGACAACTACCTGATGAAGGAGCAGCATTCCGAAAGCTAGTGCTTCCAAATAAACCTGTTAGACTATAACCTGGTGTTGTGTGATTTTTAACCAGGTCTAAAAGAGCAGTGTTGCACTGAGAAATGAGAAATCTTATATGCTGAGTCTACCTTAATACCATTTGACTATTTATTTCACCACAACCATTTTAAAGATAGCATAGTACCAATGACCCTCCCTGATTGGAAAGGATCCAAGTGATTGAGTCAAACTATGGCTGTCACACATGACTTGAGCTGGTAATTGTATTATCGCTGTTTTTCAGATCATGACCCAACAAACATAGGATCAGACTCCAATTGGTTTAAAGACCCTTCCTGCTTGTTTGTTTTGGTTTAGAATACCATAGCACAATACTCATTTCCTTAGTTGATAAACTTCAAAAATATCACCCAGCCCAGGCAAGCAAGTAGTAACTTTACCAAATCTCAATTAGCCATACACTGAACAAGTGTTTTAGCCAAATTTCCATTCGATTGCATTCACAAATTAGTATTCTGTTTTTTCAGAATGCCAGTAGTCATTTAGAATAACCACCTCTTAATATATTCAGTGAAAAGTACACAAAAGTACAAGAGATACAATTCACTGATATCAATGCAGAGACTATTTGAAATTTTATTATACTAGTTTTTGAAAATTATATTGTAATGTATAAGGCCTCAAAAATAATTTGATTTACATAAAAAATAAAATATGGGTGGACTCCGCAACTGTGCTTCTCTTTATTATATCACCCCAACTGCATCCTGCACATCAATCTCAATATCCATGTGAAATTTACCAAATAAAATTCAGCATGGCGGAAGGGTAGAAATGGAGATGCGCACAACATCATAACCATGCCAAGCTCATATATACAAGTCTCTGTACAAGCTGCACATGCCGGCAGCAAAATATTACTTAGAATTGCAATAAAACATTTTTTATCATCTCCAAAACAAGTAGGTAAATAGCTATTCAAAATGCATCGTGTAGATGTACTAGAATCTCTAATCTGGCAGTGTTATAGCCCTAACTCAGCAGCAACTTGTTTCAATAAAATAACATATCAGGGTACAGGTGCTGGGGTGTTGGGATGTGGATTTGGCCCTAACTCCTCAGGAAAACCTGATTTAATACATATTGTGCAGAGCTGCAGTGCTCCCTGCAAAGAGAAAGGGAAAATCAGAAGTGTTATTGCAGATCATCTTTTGTACCACAGAACAAAATGAGCAGAGACCTAAGGGGCTAAGGGAGGTACATGTCCATGAACATCAGGAGAGAAAAAAGAGGGTGGGGAGATCAAGAAATCAATTAATAATGGGATTAACCCACTACTCACCTTGCTTTGATTATAAAAACTTATAAACTGCAAGGGACAATTATTTTACAGAAATATGTTTCCTTAAAAACAAATTAAGCTGCGCATGCCCAGTTAATTATCAGCGACAATTCTCACTATTGCCTCTTTCACTCACCCAAGGCAGATCATGCACTGACAACAGGATTTCTCCACTGGCTTAGGAGTAGAGGAAAATGGATCGTTCATGAATGTCAACAGGAAATTACATCAACTTCCACTGCATTTAAAATTGCAACAGAATGGCAATATGCCAATTCATGCCTACTTCCAGTCTGCTAGTTATTCCACTGGGAATGGATTACGGACTTTTTGCTCCAGAATAATCACAAAAAACAATGCAGCAGAGCAATCACATCTTCCCAGACAATCCAAGACTTGGGCAACAAAGACCAATGTTTTCACAAGCAAAATTATATTCTAGCATTAAACTGAAGTTCACTAAAAAGGGAGTTCTCATGACTACAACTTCCTGAAAAAAATATTTTATCTTAAGGAATTGTGATTATTAACAATATTTTTTACTTTTCTCCATTTTAATAAACACATATTTTAACAAGTGCCTAATTAGAAAAAGAATGACTTTTGCCATCAATGTTAATTTAGTTTCATAGAGTCATACAACACGGAAACAGGCCCTTCAGCCCACGCTGTCTATGCTGACCAGGATCCCTAAAAACTTACGTGTTGTCAGAATCACAAGTTTAGATTCAGTATCCTTCACCAATTAGGCTATTGGCAAAATAATTGAGCAGAAAATTGTCAATAATTAAAAGATCAATACAGCAAAGGAAAATAATTATTTTAATTTTCACAATTATTTCACAGAAGGAATTGTGATGATGAAAGTCCACATATGATAAAGTTGATAAATCAACTAAATAGAGGTATTTTTAGACATTCTTCTTTCCAAGACACTGTTTGACACAGCTAAAAGCATTTGGTACTAAACCACACGGCTGCTCTTCCTTCATGTATCTGTATTCATTTGTGTTAGAAAATATTAAATTATTTATCAGTGTTAGTAACTGCAATGCTAAATATTGCATGAATCACACAACCAATGGGAAGTTGGCAGTGCTTCACTAAGGGAATTATGGGTTAAAGCATCCTTTTACTGGAGCAAAGATGGTAGATATCTGGGTTGTTTCATGTAAACAGAGAACTGTTAAACAAAGATAGTTGACTAAATGAATGACTGACCCCACTTCTACTTTTTTTGGTTCTAATGTTATATAATCTGATCATTTAAAAATAATCACACTTTAGACTCAGAACCGGAGCTGAAGGGATGCCATTTCTTGCTGATCTCCAAGCACTTGATAGCCTGATGTCTTTTTACTCAGCACTGGATCACAGGGTAGCAATGAAATGTAACACCGCTGAAAAATGTGTTGCTGGAAAAGCGCAGCAGGTCAGGCAGCATCTAAGGAGCAGGAGAATTGACGTTTCGGGCATAAGCAGACTCCAGTAGAAGGGCTTATGCCCAAAACGTCGATTCTCCTGCTCCTTGGATGCTGCCTGACCTGCTGCGCTTTTCCAGCAATACATTTTTCAGCTCTGATCTCCAGTATCTGCAGTCCTCACTTTCTCTTAGATGAAATGTAACACGCCAGGTACTCAGAAACAGTTGGTTCCTAGCTCTTTACAATCATAACAATACAAAATCCACCTTTTAAAACATCAACATTAATATAACTGTTTCAATCATTAGCTTTCTTCTGAATTAAGATTAACAATTGCATTTTGTGAAGTAACGTTGCTTAGGTTGGAGGACGTTGTGTCTACATCTTGTAGATTTGGCACTCATTGTTGTCAGTGGTAACTTGATCCACTGAACAGGTGATGTTGCAAAAGCTGCTGTTGGTGTACAATGGTTCTTGATGTTGCTATTGTGTAATTTGCTGGTGACATCATTGATGTTGCATCACTTGTTGGTGAAAATAGGGATATTTGCCCACTGGTAATTTTCTACTTTTCTACTGATCTTTTCTACTTTTACAGCTTAGGTGTCAGTTGCATACTCACCCTGTTCCTCCTCATATGCTGGGCAGTTTTGGTCTCCGTGATGTATCCCCTTGAAGTCTCAACTTAACCAATTTTTGCTAGGTTCGAGGTTTTAATCATTGCAACTTGTTTATGGAAAGTTTGTCCTTTTAACGACTGAGGCACAGATTCAATATGGTTGTTAAAGTATCGACTTCCTTTTATCTGTCCATCTGTGAATTGTTGCCTTATTTTCTCCTGGTCAACTGGAGGGGTTACCTTGTCTTACCATTATCTCATACCTTCTTCCATTCATACAGACAGTTTCTTGACAGCCTTAAAAAGATGTAGATTGGAGTGAAAACAAGGTATGCTCTGAATATTCCTTTGTCTCTTACTGGTTGACTTGACCAGTCGGACATACACCAGCATCCCCTTGGGTGAAACTGACTGGTTCAGCGAATCCTTTCAGTTTTCTTGAGGTGAATTGGACCCCATTCTCATTTCAGGAATCCCTTGCACAATGAACATAACTTGTACTTGTGAGGCATTGTTGCAGCTAGGGAATGGTGTGGTCTAGCTGGTTGTTCAGTAGCTCTTATCTCCTCTTTCTACTCTGTAACTGTTCTTCTGGCATATATTGCATGCAGTCACCATTCTTTCAATGTCTTTGTTGATGCCTATCAGCACACAGATGAACAGTGTACAACTGATCTGGTTCTGAGCTTACAAACCTTCATTCCAATGTGACTTTCATGAATCTTCTACTGAAGTTAGTTCTGCATTGTAGTGGGTATGATTACTCTGGATCCAACAAATTTCCTGATAGATTGATGATCACTCTCAACAATGACCCTTCTCCAGTAAAGATCTGAACTCAATTTCTCACATATGTAGACAACTGGCAGAAGTTCTCTTTCGATGTTGCATATCCGGTCTCAGTTAATGTTGGAGCTTTGTATGTGAATGTTATTCATTTGACCTCTTTTCCTAGTCCTTTCGTAGAGGTCCCAAATGCAGAATGACAGGTTTGTTTCTGTAGTAGTAAGACAGACTGGTCTAAATACATATCACTCCTGAGTTTGTTGAAACTCCTCTCTCATCTGACTCTGACCACTCGGACTCAGCTCTCTCAAGTTTGCTGTGTGTTTTGACATGAGATATGGAAGAGCTCACTTATTAGATCACGCCAACTAAAACAAACAAAGACCAAAGAAAAATACAGCCCAGGAACAGGCCCTTTGGCCCTCCAAGCCTGCACTGATGCATTTTGCCCTTCCATACTAAAACTGTCTTCATTTACAAGATCCATATCCTCATCTATTTCCTTCCTGTTCATGCACTCGCCCATGTGTTTCTTGAATGCTGCTATTGTGACTGCTTCCACCACCTCCTCTGACCCCTTTTGTGTGAAAAACTTGCCTCACACATCTCTTTTAAATTCCACCACCCCACCCCAAACCTTGAACTTGTGTCCCCTTGTAATTGACCGCTCCACCCGGTGAAAAAGCCCACAATTTCCACTCGATCCATGCCATTCACAATCTAATAAACTTCTATCAGGTCGCCCCTCAGCCTCCTGCATTCCAATGAAAACAAACCCAGTCTATCCAACTTTTCTTCATAGTTAAAATTCCCTATACCAGGCAACATCCTGGTAAACCTTTTCTGGACCCTCTCCAAAGCATCCACATCCTTCTGGTTGTGTGGTGACCAGAACTGTATGCAATCCATTGTAACTCATTCTCAGAGGGGTCAGAACAATTTTCTCAAGGGCTCACTTTTGATTCTCACTAATTTATTAGGTGATGCAGTCACATAATAATAACACCTTTTGTATTTGTATTGACATATGTGGTGTTTGAACTGGAGATTTCAATCCCCTTAATTATTAAACATAAAGCCACAACATGTAAGGAAAGCATTAATTTCTTAGACACCACAGTATTTAAACTGGCACATGCAGACAATTTAGCAACAAAAGTTATTTTTTCTCCCCAAAATAAATGACCTTCACTTCTACACACAAAAATAGTAACACTCTAAATTCATCTTCCAGAGATTGGTGAGTTTGCAGCTAATACATTTCCATTATATTATGCACAAAGCTAAAAGAGCTCAACTAAACAGTTACTTCTCTTTATCGTGTGTCTCACATCTGAATTTCAGATGTAAATTTAACAAGTGACAGTGTCGATTACACTAGCATCCACTACATTTTTCCCTCCATAATTGTTCCTAAACATTTGTAGCCTCAATACCTCAGTCATTCCAAGTTTTCCTGGCTCTAAGTTAACAAAATTCTCCTTTATTAATGGATTTAAAACTGTTCTCTCGCCTTTGAGCTTCCCAGTCAGTCTCCCCCTTTCAGCTTCCTTCTCCATTTTCCCCCTTTGCAGCCTGTCTCTTCCCTCCCCCAACATGCATCCTTTGTATCTGCCTTTCCATGGCTGTGTGTGTATGGATAGTGTACAGAGCCTGCAATGTTACAAGCTAGCACTTTCCAATGTTATCTTGTTGCACTACAAAAAGTGCAAAGATTCATAAAATGCAGAGCCTCATAAGACCATAAGATGTAGGAGCAGAAGTAGGCCATGAAGCTATTGGGTCTGATTTGTCAGTCAATCAGATCATGACTGACCTGATAATCCTCAACTCCACTTTTCCCCACAATCGTTGATTTTGTTACTGATTAAACATCTACCTCAGCCTTGACTACACTTAATCGATCAGCCTTGACATCCCTCTATAGTAAAGGATTGCAGGAGTTCACCACCCTCAAAGAAAGAAGTCCTCCTCATCTCATTCTTTAATGGTCAGCCTGTTAAACTGAGAATATATGCTCTGGTCCTACACTCGCCCCGAAAGGGAAACAACCTTTTGGAATCTACCCCATCAAGCCCCCTAAGAATCTTGCAGGTTATAATAAGCTCTCCACTTATTCTTCTAACTTCCAGTGAGTACAACTCCAAACTAACCAAACCAGGATCAAACCAGGAAACTTCTCTGCCTCCGCTGGACGCCCCCAACACCAGTATGGCTTTCCTTAGATAAGGGATCCAGTACTGTTCACAGTGTTCCAGCACCTCAGGCAGCATCCAATGATGCTACCGACCTGCTGTGATTTTCCAGCGCCACACTTTTTGACTGATCTCCAGCATCTGCAGTCCTCACCTTCTCACAGTGTTCCAGCTGCCTTGTACAGGCTTTAGAAGGACCTCCATATTTTAAACTCCATTCCCTTCGAAATAGAGGTCAACATTATATTTGCCTTCCCACTGAACTCGGATGCTAGCTTTTTGTGATTCATTCACAAGGATCCCCAAATCCTGTTGTTGTAGCTTTCTGCAGTCTCTTTCCATTTAAATCCAATTCCTGCAAAGCTCCCAGACATCTGGGAGACCGAGTGGACAAGCTTTCTGATTTCATTGATTACCACAGAAAATAAAAAAATGTAAGCATAAACTGAAAAGGATCCAGTGGAGCCATTCATGGATTTTTACCTTTGTTTAAAAGTTTCAACCACTCTGGCCCTTCCTAAAGCAAAATTCAATATATATAGGAGTTACCAAAGTGACCAATTTCCCTCATTGTATTCCATCTGCCATGTTTTTGCCCACTCACTGAACTCACTCTTGTGTCATCTTCAAACTTGGTGATAAAACCTTCACTACAATCATCCAAGATATTAATATGTATTGTAATTATTTGTGGTCCCAGCATAGCACCAAACAAACTGAAGTTTTGTTTCATCTGCATTTTCCAGTATTGTAAGGAAACCATCAAAATGTTCATCTGACTCCTCCTCATAATTTAAAAGTTATGTTGACAGGCCTGATGATTTGACTTGGGCAAGAGATGGCAATTTTTCTTCAAAACTGTTGTCTGGCTTGCTCTTGTTGTTTTCACTCAATTCTAAGAGATTAAATTTAATGTATTCTCTCCTTTCCTCAAAACAAGTGTAACTAACCCTTTCCTTCTCAATGGTGCCTTTAAGAAAGTTACCATATGTCAGCCAGCATATATATTTAAACTTCTGAAGTCCTTATTTCTGAACTTTTAATTCCTTATAAGTTGCAGCTGTTTTGTTATTCCTGCAGCAGCGACTTCATTTTTGTACAAGGTACTCCACTTTTTTTTCCTTCTCTTTGTGTCATTAATTGAGTTTGATTTTTCAATCTATGTGTGTGTGTGTGTGTGTGCGCGCGCGCGCACGCCCTCCCTCCAGTACTTACCTGTAACCATTGTCTACTGTTGTGCAAAAGTTACATTTTATTAAATGGAAATATGCATCTTTAAAAAAAAAGCTCCATGAATACTCCACAAATAGCTTCCAATGTTACTGCAAAGTTACTTCTGTGGAAAACAATTAGTCATGTGTGCAGTAACGCAACAATTAAAATAAAAGATGGGAACCTTTAGAGAAAAGGTGAGAGAAAACAAAAAAAAATTATCACTTCGACTTGCATCTCAATATTACAGTAAATTTTTTATGGTTAAATGGAGAGGTCACTTTCTAAGAAACTCGACATCCTCGATGTAACTATCACCCCAATGCTGAGGAAGTGGGTAAAAGGGAAAGAAGGAAATAAGAGCAGGATTATTTAATAGCACACATGCCGTTGCTATGAGCAGAGAACATTAGGCAGGATCAGAAGGGAAGAAATATACACTGCAAAAAAAATGACATTGAGACACAGGGACCTTGGAAATAAATGTACTGTGCTATTAAAGTGGCAGGTGCTCCTGTATTCCCACACCACCAACCTCTGAAAACTCAGTTGCTTCATTAATGGGAGGCACCAAGTAGAAGAGGCCAAGCTTTCTGATTTTGTTGGTTACCACAGAAAATAAAAAATGTAAGCATGAATTGAAAAGGATCCAGTGGAACCAGGAGCCATTAATGGATTTTCACTTTTGTTTAAACATTTCAACCACTCTGGCCCTTCCTAAAACAAAATTCAATATGTATAAGTTACCAAAGTGACCCTGGAAAAATGGTGGCACCAAAGTGACCCTGTAAAAACGATGGCACTAAGTTAGAATCATAGAATCCCCATAATGGTGCGGGGGAACAGGCCTTTCACCCCACTGAATCACACCAACCCTTTGAAGAGTGTCCCATCCAGACCTAGCCCTGAACCCTATCCCAGCTTTTACAATGGCTGATCTAACTAGCCTACACATCCCTGGATACTACAGGGCAATTAAGCATGACCAATGCAACCTGCATAGATTTGGGCTGTGGTAGGAAACTGGAGCACTTGGCAGAAATCCATGCAGACACAGGGAAAATGTGCAAACCCCACACAAACAATCGCCCCAAGGCTGGAATCGAATCCAGGTCCCTGGCATTGTGAGGCAGCAGTGTTGACATGGGCAACAACAAGTAAGTTAGGAGAGTATGGTGAGAATTTAAAAAATGAGATTTTCAACTTTGAGAAAAAAACAGGTCCAATTTTCCCTTGAGGTTTCAATGGCTAAATGAGAATTTCACGAGTAAGCAGTGAGGGCCCTATTTTCACGCATTTACATCTCATTACCCCTAATTTCACCTCATTTACAGTTTGCGATTTTCCCAGGTATTGGTGAGAATCTAAGCAGCATCAATTCCTCACTTGAAAGTGAAAGTCACCAACAAATAGCTGCAGCTTGCCAGCACCTTCTCTGAGCCTCCAGAGAACAATATTCCCCATCATCTCAGAGCATACTCTGTGGTGCAGCCACTGCAGAGCCCATCAGAAGTAAAGCAGTAACCTCACCGTATCATCATGATACATCTCAGACTAACTTAGAGTATAATTCAACACATTATTACTGCACTTTGGAGCTCACTGACACCTTGCCTTTCAATACTGATGTAAGGCTACTTTGGACACTTACATCTCATGCATCAGAGCACAGCGCATTTCAGGGTTATTAGTTTGTTTTCTTAGTATTTGCTCACTTTATACTTAATTGCCTTGCTCAGAGTCCTGACTGTAAACCCTCAACACAGACTTTAATGTTTGATGTCACCTTTCCAGTGCTCCCTGTGACTCCAGATGGTTCACAATAGATTTGAATTGTTTTATTCCTAAGCTATCCATAACTTCCCAGAATAATTTTGAACTTTGACCCTTGATCTGATTGTATCTCTGTGGCTAGTCTGTATCCAATGGAAAGTTTGAGTAATTCCTCTACAATCCTTTTAACTGTGATATTGCATATTGGGATGACCTCTGGAAATCTAGTGGAGACACTCATTATTGTTAACAAATACTGATTCCCACTTTTTATTTGAGGTAAGGGTCCTATGCAATCAATTAGGGCTCTTTTAAAAAGGTTCCTCAAAAGCAGGAATAGGTATTAAAGGTGTGGGTTTTATGACTGCCTGTGGTTTTCCAATTACCTGACATGTGTGACATGTCTGGCAAATTCAACTACATCTTTGTGCAGTCCAGGTCAGTAAAAATGTTTTTTATTTCAGCTTGCATTTTTCTCACTCCTAAATGGCCCCCGAACAGTAGCCACTCACAACATCTCTGTTCTATATCCTACTGGCAATACGATTTGATGAACTTCTGCCCATTTCTCATCTACCTGATTCTATGATGGCCTCCATTTCCTCATTAAGACATTATTTTTAAGATAATAAAGTTCAGGGATACATTTGGATTCTATTTCTGTCTATGCCTTTTGATACAATTGCTTTAAATTTTCATCCTTCTGCTGTAACTAAGTTAATTTATCGGAGCTAAAGATGTCTGCTGTGTCATCTATCTGCTCCTGGCTTGTCTCAACCATTTCATCACACCGTGGGCAGCACGGTGGCACAGTGGTTAGCACTGCTGCCTCACAACGCCAGAGATCCGGGTTCAATTCCCGCCTCAGGCCGGAATTGAATTCCCGCCTCAGACCCGTTCTCCCCGTGTCTGCGTGGGTTTCCTCCGTGTGCTCCGGTTTCCTCCCACAGTCCAAAAGATGTGCAGGTCAGGTGAATTGGCCATGCTAAATTGCCTGTAGTGTTAGGTAAGGGGTAAATGTAGGGGTATTGGTGGGTTGCGTTTCAGCGGGTCGGTGTGGACTTGTTGGGCCGAAGGGCCTGTTTCCACACTGTAATGTAATCTAATCTAACCAGGTGTCTACTAATTCCACTTCAACTTTCTTATCTTTACTCTTTGATCTCTTTTGTTTCAACTGATGATTTTGTGACCTCATTACCACACAGTCAGGAAAATTCCCAGGATATATGTCCTGAAATAGTTCCGTTGCCTGAGTTTTTACTAGCTTTTCAATCACAGTGGGCAGAATTCCTACCTGTGAACTAGCTTTATCATTAGCAAGGACAAATTGTATTCCTGGAGCTGAGAGTTTGTCCAATATTCCTACCACAACTTCTCCACTTTTCACTGGACACTCTAACCTCAGTTTACATAATTGAGCGCTTCTTAGCACAAATTCCCATTACGAGTAACTTTTCTGGCAATAGCTCTTCAAAGGTACATATCGCCTCATCTTTCAAAATCATAGATTAAGAGGATCCTGTGTCTCTTAATATTGTAACCTCTTTACCTGCTGTTCCTGGCCTATGAGAGTAAACTTTACCTTCGCAGGTATACAGTTTAAGAAGATCTGGCACTTCCTCCTTAACCAACCTCTGACCAGCTTGTATGTTCTGGTGCAGCTTTCTAGCTTCCACTGTACTTTCCCTTACAACTCCAACAAAATTCACTGGCTTCTCCTGTTTTCCGACACTTGGCTTCCCAGTGCTTTTCCTAACCCACCATGAGACCTACTTTATTGCAGTGAAAACATCAGAGCTTTTTAACTTCTCTTTCCCCTTCAAGGGTTTACTTTTTAATCCTGTGGTAAGTTATCCTTATCATCTTCACCGAGATCTATCTTTCCCTTTTCACATGAGGACTTTTCTTTTCATGGATTGAAATTGATTTTGGAAGCCAAACATTGATTTATAGACCGATTCTTAATCATCAGCCATTTCAGCTGCTAATGTTGTCGTTTTAACTCTCTCCTCCTCTAGGACTTCTCACTACTTCAGAAAATGAATTTTAGAACTCCTTCTAAACTCATTGTCCTCTCTAAGAGCTGTATTTGCAATGCCCTTATCCACCTATCAAAATTACTTTTGTTTGAACCTTCAAACTCAATGTAGGTTTTTTTAAAAAAAAATTTTATTAAAAAAAGATTTTTTT
This sequence comes from Chiloscyllium plagiosum, assembly GCF_037043375.1. Classification (NCBI taxonomy): domain Eukaryota; kingdom Metazoa; phylum Chordata; class Chondrichthyes; order Orectolobiformes; family Hemiscylliidae; genus Chiloscyllium; species Chiloscyllium plagiosum. The sequence continues at coordinate 7,178,998 of NW_028270145.1, forward strand.
TCCTTTGACTATTACAAAAAATACAAAACCAAACAATTCAAATCAATGTTTAAAAAACAATCCCGTTAATTATATAAACTAAAGAAGGAAAATCTTAACAATAATAACCATGACACAGCTCAGCAAAACAAAGCAATATCCCTCGATCACTGAGTACATAAGTTTATACATATTCATATGTTTGTAGTTCCTCCCCTCTAGATACCAGATTCATTACATAAAATTGCCATGATTATATAAAGTCTCTTATTAGTATGGTGGACAAATCTGTACCCAGTTAGTCCAAAAATGGCCGCCATGTCTTAGAGAAATTCTCGGTTTTATTGGGCACCATACTCATCAGAAAGTCCAAGGGGATGTACTCCATGACTAGCTTATGCCAGCCTGCCAGCCCCAGGGGGGGGTTTTCTAACACCCACCCTAATAGAATGTTCTTTCTGGCACAAAAAGTGAGGATACTCAAAAGTTTTTTTTTGTGTGCATCTAATGAAAGTAAATTAACAAAGCCAAGAAATAGAGATACCTGATCCATTTCCACCTCCGTCCTCAAGGCCTTCACTATTTCGCCTACCACAGCACTCCAGTATGCCCACAGTCTGTGGCAGGACCAAAGACAATGAGTAGGCGTGCCCATGCTCACTTTACATTTAGAACACTTTGGAGATGCTCCTGCTTTAAATTTAGCAAGGTGGTCTGGGACCCTGTGAAGAATCTTAAATTGCAAGGCGTGGGTCCTGTTGCAAATTGAGATCCTTCTTCCATTTTCCTGGATAAACTCCCATATTTCAGAAGAGATCTCAACATCCAATTCCCTCTCCCATATCTTACAGAGCAGTTCGGTCTCATGTGAGGGACCCTCTCCCAACAGATGATAAGCATTGCTAACAGATAATGTATCCTCAGCACTCAACATCCTCAACTCCATGTCGGACCTATAAGGATGAGTTAGAAGTGTGGTCTCTTTTGCATGAAGTTTCGAATGTGAAAGAAACGAAAGAGGTCCCTACTGGGCAATTCATATTTCCAAGCCAACTGGTCAAAAGACATCAATATGTCCCCTTTGAATAAATCACTCAGGCAAGACACGCCCCGAGCTGCCCATAGTTTAAACCCAGAGTCCATCATCCCTGGCTAAAAGTCCAGCATATCGACTATGGGTATTAAAAATGATCCTTTGGCAATATTGCCCTCACCCTGATGCATTGCCCTCCACGCCTTGACAGTATTGGGCTGTGAAAATATTCCTTAACTGTTCGCATTTTGTCTAAGAACAGCAGGCTAATAAGGGGGCATCCTGCCTGAGATGCTTCAATGTCCAACCAAAGTGAGTGAGTGTCCCCCCGGGCCCAATCATTCACATAAGATAGCAACAGGTTTAACTGATAGTTTTTGACATCTAGGAGGCCCACTCCTCCCAGTCTGTAAGGTAACTGCAATTTAGTCAATTTAGGGGCCGCTTGCAATACCTGAAAAAAGAACTAAACCAGCTTTCAGTCTTCTAAATATTTGCTTGGTAAAAATTAGAGCTAGCATTCACACAGGATACAGCAGGTGGGGCAGAATGTTCATTTTAATGAGGGCTATCCGACCTAACCAAGAGATCGGAAGTGCCTCCCATCTACAAAGGTTCTGTTTGATTCTGTCGAATAAATGGGTAAAATTGGCTTTAAATAGCCGATCCAAAATGGGAATAATAAATATACCTCAGTAGAGAAAGCTCTCCTGCGACCATCTAAAAGGGAATCGAGATCCTCCCGCAGGATCAGACACTCTGGGGAGACCACCTATGGGTATGGTCTCTGACTTCACAAAATTGATCTTATAACCCGAGAAGCCACCAAATAAATTGGTGCATTATATCAGATGTGGCACTGAGACTGTTGGGTTTGATAAGATGACAAGAACATCATCTGCATACAGTCTGATCTTATGTGACTTAGTCTCTACTTCTGCAGCAGTTTTACTGAGATCCCTGCGTATTGCCTCCACCAGCAGTTTGATCACCAATGTGAAAAGGAATGGTGACAAGGGACAGCCCTGACAATTGCCCCTACAAGTATTAAAATTGCTTGATTGTATACCATTGGTGAGGACCACAGCAAGAAGATCACTACACAAAACCTCCACCCACCTGATGAAGGTCTCTCCCAGGCCAAACTGCTTCAATGTATGAAAAGAATATGGTTACTCAGCCTTGTCAAATGCCTTTTCCGGATCTAAGGAGATCACCAATCCCTGTATCTATCACTGTCGACATACTTGGATCATGTTAAGTAATTTCCTGACATTATCCATTGATCTTTTATGAACCACGTCTGGTCCTCCTTAATGATGGAGGACAGTACAGATTCTAACCTTAATGCCAGAGTCTTGGATAGGATTTTGAAGTCGACATTCAGGAGTGTAATGGGTCTATAGGAAGCACAGTCCTCCGGGGCCTTCCCTTTTTTAAGAATGAGAGAGATATTCGCCTCTCTTAGAGATGGTGGGAGAAGGCCATGTTTATGTGAGTCATTAAACATACTAAACATCGGCCATGACAACATACTTTTAAGTTCCTTATAGAACTTACTAGGGAGCCCATCAGGACGTGGCGCCTTTCCATTCTTGAGCAGCCTCACAGCCTTTTGTACTTCTTGCTCTGACAATGGGGCATTGAGGAGACTCTTGTTCAGGGGTCACTCCCGGAAGGTCCAATTTCTTAAAACAAGATTCCATCCTAAACTGCACACTCTCACAGCTTTCAGATTGGTATAATTCAGAATAAAATTTCCAGAATGCTGCATTAATCCTTTTAGAATCGTAGGTCAAATTTCCAGTGTCGTCTCTGTTCATGGTGATGGTATGGGGGGCACTCTTTTTCCTAGCAAGATATGCTAGGTACTTGCCCGGCTTATCCCCACGCTCAAACAGCTTTTGTGTTGTAAATGTAAGCTCTTTCTTGGCTGTCCGCGTGAGCATGGAGTTCAGTGTAGACCGAAGCGCTGTGATCCTCTGCAGTTTAACCAGTGAGAGGGTCTGTCAATGTATGCCTTTTCAGCAACTTTCAGACATGTCTCGAGCAAGCGTTGCTACTCACCCGTCCGTCGCTTCTTACTGGCTGAATAGGAAATAAGCAACCCCTAGCATAGGCTTTAGCTGTTTCCCAAAGAATGGATGGGTTAGTGACTGAGCCTGAATGAATATCTAAAAATCCCTGAACTCAGTATAAAATAATTCAATAAACTTGCTATCCTTGAGGATGAAGGGGTCCAGTCGCCAGTGCCTCGAGCCTACCACAGTATCCTTACTCTTGACCATTAAATATACTGGGGCGTGATCGGAAATAGTGACTTGCCAGTTGTACATGATGCCACCGAGCCCAGATGTGCTGCAGGGATCAGAGAAAGATCAATCCTGGTATGGCATTTATGTGGGTTCAAAAAAAACATGAAGTCCCTGCCAGTCGGGTGAAGTTGCCTCCAAACATCTACCAACCCCAATTCAACACAAAGATCCCTTAATTGTTTAGATCACAAAGAATTTATCAACAGGCCTTTGGGTAATCTGTCTACTGTAGCGTATATTAGACAATTGAAATCTCCTCCGATGATAATATGCTGAGATGCACGGTTAGTGTTGAAACTTTATTGCTGGAACAGCACAGCAATCAGGCAGCATCCAGGGAACAGGAGATTCGACGTTTCGGGCACAGGCCCTTCTTCAGGAGGGCCTGTGCCCGAAACGTCGAATCTCCTGTTCCCTGGATGCTGCCTGACCTGCTGTGCTGTTCCAGCAATAAAGTTTCAACTTTGATCTCCAGCATCTGCAGACCTCACTTTCTCCTCGGAGATGCACGGTTAACCAGTCTAGAAAGTGCGTCTGTCAGGGATTTAAGGGGGTGGGCAAGGGACAGTAAACATTTAAGATCCTGTATTCTTCCCCATGTATCAAAGCTTTAAGGATTACAAATCTCCCATGTGTGTCTTTAATGCATTCTAATAACTTAAATGGGAGATTCTTTCTAACTAAAATGGCTGCCCCTCTACTCCTCATATTGAAAGATGTAAAATAAACTCGATCATACCCCTTCTGTTGCAGCTTCAAATGCTCTGCATCATCCAAATGTTTTTGTAATAAGGCAACATCTACCCTCTCCCTTTTAAGGCTGGAAAGTATCTTCTTCCTCTTGACATGCGAATGACTTCCCTTAATGTTCCAGGCGCACCACTTAAACACATCCTTAGCCATAACCTTCCACAGCACCATTTCGACTCCAGACAGGAAGAATCCAAATTATAGATCGCTGAGCTTTAATACAAAAGAATCCACAAAACCCAAAAACTACACAGACTAAAATAACTACAGTCAACAAATCTACAAAAAAAAAATCGCCAAAGACACTGATTGGAGGAATTTACCCCCATTCAAGGGGGGTACCTACACATCCTACAACTACTAACCATCCCAACCACACTCTCAACACCTACCAGCTAGGGTCACGCCACCTACACCGACCACCCGGTAGAGAAGAAAAGGAAACACCCAAGAGCAAGGTTAGCACTATAGATAAGTAAACAAAAATAAATATGCCACCTAACCCTTAACATAACTTAGAAATTAAAGAGAAATACTCTATCCATCCCAGACATCAGTTCACACAATTTATTACCAGAAACAGACTCCACTAAGTCCTTTTTAAAGAAAAGCAACCCGAACAGCTCTGTCCTCTCTGCCTATTCACCCATTCGACTTAAATAAATGTGTCCACAAAGTTCTTCGCTTTCTCTCATGAGTTGACAAATGTATGGATCCATTATGATTGATCTGAAGCACTGCAGGATATCTTAAAGAATACTGGATCCCAAGCTCTCTCAATCTCCTCTTGACACCATCATAGGACTTCTTTTCCGGACCACTGCCACCTAGAAGTCTTGAAAAAACATGACCCTGGAGTTGCCATATACCAATGCCCTCGGGCCCATCCCCTGGGATCTAGAGGCTTTCATGACCCTCTGCTTGTCTTAATAATAATGCAACCTTACCAGAACTGGGCATAGGCACTGATCTGCACCTGGTTTTGGTGCTGCGATCCAGTGGGCTCTTTCAATTGTTATCCTTCCCTTCTCAGCCTCCAAACCAAGGAACTCCGGCAACCATTTCTCGAAAGACTCCACTGGCTGATCACCATCCGCCCCCTCCAGTATGCCAACAAAGCGCAGGTTCTTTCTTCTGACCCTGTTTTCAGGATCATCTACCAGATCCAACAGACCACGGACCTGTGTTTCCCCTGCCTCAATGTGGCTCTTGGAGGAGTCAGTCTCTGCCTCTACCCCTACAGTCCGGCGCTTGAGTTCATCTGTCCTTTTTCCCCAAGTCTTGCAGCATGGTAGATACAGAAGCCAGCTTCTCTTTGATTTTTTTTCCTGGATCTGCTTCCCCAGGATCTTGCAAAATTTGGCCAGCTCCTCACCCAGGGTCTAGTGAGTAAACAAGCCCACTGCTTCAGTGGGCTGGGCCATGATCCCGGCCCTGGGCGAGCTTCCTCTTTTTTTGGGCTGTAAGAACAAAGGCAAGTAGATTTTTTCAGGTTTCTGGCTCCTTTACTGTGTTTTTACTCACAGTAAAGTGTTCAGGATGGGTTCTGGCTCTGTCAAATCGGTGCTGTAGCGCAGAGCCCAGCAAACACAATCCCAACAGGACACACCATCTTGGATTCCTCTCAATGTAGATTTGATCAGGGTCCCTTCTTAGATTCCTGAAACATTGTTTGTCGGCTTCTGGCACAAGCTCATATGCGTTTAAGCTGGCTTTCTTCATCTCCTTATATGCCCTAGATAACTCCTCTGATAAGGATGCGCATACCTCACTCACTCTGCCTGCAAGTTTTGTTTGGATCAACAAAACCAACATGGCCACTCACCACTGCATTTGTTTAGCCACCTTTTCAAATGAGGTGAAAAAGGCTTCCACATCCTACTCATCAAATTTCGGCAATGCTTGAATATATTTAAACGGTTTCTCACCAGGCCTTTGGCTACCATGGGTTTGCTCATCCTCACTCTCTTGCTCACTAAGTTTACCTTCATTCTTCATCTCCATCCTTTTAAGCTGACTTTCCTGTCTAAGTGCCAATTTCTGAAGGTCAAGCTCTCTCTCTTTCTTCCTTTCCTCTCTCTCCTTTTCTCTTTTCTCTCTCTCCTGCTTTTAATCATAATTCCTTGTTTTTTGCTTCTAACTCAAGCTGCTTCATTTTCAATTGAATTTTAGCCACCTATAAAGATTCTGATGGTGTTTCCAGCAAATTTAAATGCTAAGCTATTGCTGCAATTCTGTCTCCTTTCCTCACAGAAGGAGGCAGCTCCAACCCCAGCTTGTCTGCCTATTCCAGCAGGTAGGCCTGAATCACCTTTTGTAAAACTCCAAGGTCACTTCTTCCACGCCCAGAAAACTCTTGGTGACTGAAAATTGCTATCTCAAGCACTGTTTAAACCAACTGAATTCAACACCCAGAACAAAAGACACTAATACCTACCACTCGCTGCCTTCAAGTCCAACAACCCTAATCCCAAATCGGAACTACAGAACAAATCCCGCAAAGAGCCACCAATCTGTTATGGACCAGGCCAGACCCCCTCAAAATATTTCAAAGAAAGTAGCCCAGACCCTAACTTTGCCCATTGTTTTAAGCAGATGTAACACAGATTTTCCAGGAGGGATGCAGTTGGTCAAACCACGTAGTTTTAAACAAAACAGAAATTTATTTAGAAGATTACTGAATGAAACGCAAACAAAACAGAATACTGAATAACTTAACCTGTCTGGAAACCCAACAGATTATTCTGACTGAATGATGGTGTTCTAATACTTGCAACAATCCCCATAAACACCCCTTGGCAGCAAAGGTAAAATTAAACACAGGGTCTTACAGGAGAGAAGTCCGAGACAGAGGTGGATCAACCTGGACCTGCTTCTTTGGGTCAGGCAACTTTTACAACTGCCCTGACTGCTTTCAGTGAATAGCCAGACCTGAGCAAAGAAAAGATGAGCTGGGAGAACTGGCCACTCCCCTTACATTGTACAAGTGTTTTTTAAATACATGAAAGCCTTTTGCCTGAGACAGTAACTTTTAGATATGATCAAACTGGCCCTAAGACCCATCCAAACCCAGACTTTTCAGAGTCTGTCTTTTACAAACTCTCTGAAAATAAAACCAAGGACAGCATAACCTTGTTCAAGGAGCAGCGCTGTCACATATGCCATGCCAGGCCTTTTAGTACAAACGGATAGCCAGGCAGTTTGTCAGCACTGAACTATCTAGGGGGTGGATATGCTGCTACATCATGTTAACACATCCAACATCTGCCGGTAGTTTACACACTAAAGATTTCCTAACCGATACAAATTCTTAGTGAAGATGATGATCAAGATACTCCTGGTGTACTGCTCGACCCAAAATCTAAAGCACAAGTAAGGAAAATGCAAACAAAACAAACTTCTGTATTTTTTGCTGGTACATTTTATTTCTTGTAACTCCAGATACTTTTTAATTTATAAATCATAATTTACCCTCATGTCTAAACATCTTGCTACATTCAGACCACAAAGTGACTTAAATAGGCAGCAAACCTTCAGTGATTAGAACTGGCTTCAAAATTGAACAACTTGTGCTTAGTGAACCACCAGCCAACTTTCCACCATGTCCAATCCTCTTTCTTGAAGTTACAGGACACTAGTTTAAACTCTTGGTGACACCTTCTTTCCTTGTTTGCTACTTTTAGTCGGTTAAAAACTTTAGTACTATTTAAGTCAATGGAAAATATAAATTGACTGGGTCAAAAATAGGATGTCTATTTACTATGAGGCTGCTTCACATACACCAATTTCAACCCATGTACTTTGGGAAAAAACACAATGCTTCTTCATAATCTGGTAATCACACAACAGCCAAAGGATGCAAGCTTCCAGGCACTAAAATACAACAATAATGTTTTAATAACATAAGGTGGCAATTCATTATATCTCATAGTTTCATTATGCTCAGTTTATACATGAGAAGCTAAAAGTAAAGTAAACTGATCAATTTAATAAAGTGTTATTTCATTCCTTTTCTAAATGTGTTATATGAATCACACTGGATTTTCTTAAAATCACAACCAAATAAAATAAACAAACCAGCAAATGGTACCTTGGACAGTAACTGCTGGGCATTAATTGGTGAATCGCCTGTACTCATATACAGATACACTTTTTTTAAAAATATGGCACAGTAATAGTGTCCCTACCTCAGAGGCAGGAAATTCAAATCCCATATAACTCAGATGGATATCATAACATTCCAAGCAAACAATTAACATTGGTTTTAAAAAGAATCTAGTGGTACAGTGGTATTGAAAAACATAAGACAGTGTGTTAGGATTATTCAGAAAAGAAGCAACATATAGTTTTGATGGTTCTGACCTGGAATGCACCACCTGACAGTCTGGTGGAACCAGATCCAGTGGCTCCATCAATGGAGGCTTCCAAAAAAGAATTAGGTACATTTCTGAAGATAAAAAGAAACCGCAGGGCAGAGGAGAAAAGCACAGAATATGAATGGCACATCCATGCTGTATGTCTCTGTGAATATCTTTCTTGCATGCAGCCTGTACCGACACGATGGGCCAAAAGGCCTCCTTCTGTGCTGCAAGCAATCTATGGTTCTCGGTATTGAATAAAATGGTTTGGGAGGGGTCCTGAACAGGACCAAATTAAGAAAGTTCTATTCCTGTCAGAAAGTGGGAGGAAAGGTTGGGACCCATCCAGACATCCACAGCAATGCCTTTAATTTGATGAAAGTAAGTAGAGTTAAGAGTTGTTCAATAAGAGAACAAGCTCAGCTAGGTCAAGGAGGGTGACGGTGGTTAGGGGAAAGTGGGGACTGCAGATGCTGGAGATCAGAGTCAAAATGTGTGGCGCTGGAAAAGCACAGCCAGTAAGGCAGAATCCGAGGAGCAGGAGAGTCAATGTTTTGAACAAAAGCTCTTCATCAGGAATTATCAGGGGTCTAATTCTGGAAATTATTTCTATTTCAGGTCAAGTATTTCTAGCTTGGAAATCTCTTTGCAAAGACAAATTAAAAAGCCCTCATTTCCATTCTGTTGAGGGATTGGACATCCATGAAGAGAAGATGATTAGAGTCAGGGAACTGAAAACTGTGAAAGTGACAGAGGACAACAGATCAGTAATGGATTTAGAGGAAAGAGATGAGGAGAGAAACAAATATTGTTAATAAAAGGAAGAAATAAGCTCTTTTGATAGCAGGAACAGCCCGAAACAACCAGAGCCATCCAGATGGTGAATTTTGAGAAGGAGATAACAAGATGCTGCTCAGGTATGGGGATTATGAAGTTGGAAGACATGGAGGAAAATCTCCACAGGAGGTGAGGTTAGTGATTGCTGGAAATTATGATTTGTTATGCAAGTATTAATGGTTTCTCTACCTCAGATTACTGATTATAATTCAAAAGTATTCTTTGACTATGGCACACTTTGGTCAATGGCGAAATTGTGAAGGATACTAGAAAAATGCAATTATTTATTATTTTGAAATGTCTGGCATCTCTCTTGCTGGCAATTATTTATTTTGCAATGACTGTTTGCATTTAATTCTGCACTCTTATGTTGGCACATGCGACTGTGAGGTATTTTTGCAGCTCTCCCCTAATTAACTCACATTTTAGAACTGCATCTGAGGCTGCATCTATATTTTATCCTAACCCGCAACTTGGCCTTCCAGGCCCAAGCTGCCAGCTTGACATGTGTAAAGCTGTGATCTGCAGCAAAGTTTCAAGAATTGCAGATCCATTATAAGGATCCATAATATGTTCAATCTTTTCTTCTTATTGTTATTTAAATTAGATATTAAATAATTATCTTGTGACACAAAATAAATTATTATAAGGGAAAATCTGCGAAATCTGTAGCTGTCAGAGAATCATAGAATCCCTCCAGGGCAGATAGAGGTTGTTCAGCCCATCGGGTCTGCACAGACCCTCCAAAGAGCATCCTACCAGACCCAATCCCCATCCCCATAACCCCATATTTCCCATGGCTAATCCACCTAACCCATACATTCATGGATACTATGGACAATTTAGAATGGCCAATCAACTTAACCTGCATATCTTTGGACTGTGGGAGGAAACTGGAGCACCTGGAGGTAACTCATGCAGATGCAGCGAAACCATGCACACAACACAATTCAAATCATCAAGTAATACAGTGTGGAAACAAGCCCTTTGGCCCAAACTGGCCCATGCTGACCATGATGCCCACTCAGCTAGTTCCTAATGGCCCGCATTTGGTCTATATCCCTCTAAATCCTTCTCATCCATGTACCTACCCAAATGTTTTTTAAATGTTGCTATTGCACCTGCCTCAACCACTTTCTCAGTCCAAAACATTGACTTCTCCACCTCCTGATGCTGCTTGGCCTGCTGTGTTCTTCCAGACTCCTGCCTGTCTATTTTGGATTCCAGCATCTGAAGTTTTTTTGTCTCAAACACTTTCTCTGGCAGCCCATTCCATATATGCACCACTCTCTGCGTGAAGAAGTTGTCCTTCAGGTTCTTCTTAAATCTTTCCCCTTGCACCTCAAGCCTATGCACTCTAGTTTTCAATTCCACATCTCTGGGAAAAAGAATATATGCGTTCATCTTATTTTTGCCCCTCATGATTATATACACTTCAGTGAGGTCACCCTTCACTCCCCTATGTTCCAAGAAATAAAGTCCTATCCTGACCTATCTCTCCCTACAACTCAGGGCCTACTGCCGTGGCAACATCCTCATAAGTCTTCTTTGCACTCTTTCCAGTCAATCCATCTCAACAGAGCAGCTCTCTATTTCCCCAGTATTGGTGCCAGTGTCCCAGGAATTGAAACCCATTTCTCCCATCGGAAAACAAAAGTTGAATGCTGCAGATGTTGGAAATCTATATTTTAAAAAGAAAACAGAAAATGCTGGAAGTATGCAGCTGGTCAGGTAGCATCTGTTGAGAGAGACAAGATTAGCATTTCACCTTCATTAAGGACAATCATCTATCTGGGCCAAAACTTCACAGGTTTCTGACATCCACTACAAAATGTGACTGTTGTGAATCACAGTGATGTCCACTAGCTTTCAAATGCTACTACTACAATACATCACCTATGCTGTCAGTTCTTATAATATTTTACTAAACTACTTAGAAATGTCACAAAAAATTGTCTAATTGTAGTTTTTAATCATGGTAATTTCTTAAATTTAGAAGAATCATCAGGCATTTATAGTAACTTGATTCACAGTTGCGCATTACAATAGTGACAGGACTTCATGGGCTTCAAATGTCTTGGGGATAACATCAGATTGTGAAAGGATAAGTGTAAAATCATTCTTTTCTCTGATGTGTCATCAGGCTTCAGTGTTTCTTTCCAATTTAATTCCATAATTTTATTACCTGTGGAAGGACAAATAGACTCAGAAAGGGCACCACAGTTCTCAATCTCTGCTGCTTAACAACAGCTGCTCTGAGTGACTGCTTCTGTCTTCAGAAACAGATGACATTTAAACGTCCAATCCTTTGAAACCTTGAATTGATTTGCTTAATTCATTGTCACATGCATCTTGTTACAAAATACAGTGAAAAATGCTGTATAGTGCTGCCAGCGCTGTGTTAAAACACAGAAAACTAAACCAAACCCTACAATAGAAAAGACAGGAAAATGAAGAAGTAAAGAAGTGTTTTATTTTGCACTTGTTAAGTGCTTCTGCCATGGGCGATGAGGCCTGTGGCTAGGCATAAGTCCCCTTCTTTGTTTTGTTGCCACTGGAACAAAAGTCACAACTCTTCGGTGCCAGCTCACCTCCACCAATGCCGTCACCACTATAAGTTCTCGTTGGACCTTGCCAATACCACAGTTCCAAACATGACTCCTCTGTCGCCATGAGTCTGCTTCGGGACCACCTTGCTGATGCAGCCAGGTCTCATATTGGGCGCAAACTCGCCTCCGCCAATGCTTGCATGAATCGGCACTGGGCGCAGATGTGACAGGACCCCAAACTTACCAAACTCTAACAGGAAAATTACCTGTCTGGCCGTAACCTTTGGAAATACTGCCTTTGCTTGTAGCTGCTCCTCCCATGCTATGCCAGCCTCATCTGTCTTGCGCCACCCTCACACATCAGCTGTAACTTGTCTGCTTTGTGACACCTGACATCCAACTACACCTTGGTTGACCACTCTTTCTGCTGCCCTCCATTTCCCTTCCTAGGAGGAAGGCAGCAGGCCCTCTGTCGTCATTTGATCAAATGTCAAAATACTGATTTTTTTTTCTGGATGTCATTTGCTCTAGCAATTCCTAGTACCTCTGTCTTAAAGTCTATATATGGAAATTTTAGCCTCTATCTTAGCACTGACATCTCAAAGTCCTCTATTTTCTTCTACATCTTTAGTTATTCTCCAGGGTTTATAAGGCATACAGGAAAGTTGATAGAATGTAGCATCTTGTGATTCCATTGTTACATGCCTGCGTTTTCTAGTTGTTAACACATTCTTCACCTTCACAAAATCAGGCCATCTTTAGAACATAGAACATATAACGTTACAGGCCCTTTGGCCCTCAATGTTGTGCCGACCTGTGAAATTAATCTGATACCCATCTAACCTAAACTGTTCCATTATTATCTATATGCATGTCCAATGCCCATTTAAATGCCCTTAATGTTGACGAGTCTACTACTTTTGCAGGCAGGCCATTCCATGCCCCTACTACTCACTGAGGAAAGAAACTACCCCTGATATCTGTCCTAAATCTATCACCCCTCAATAGATCCCCTCGTGTTAGCCTTCCTCATCCAAGGAAAAAAGCTCCCACTGTCCACCCTATCTTACCCTCTGATTATATTATATGCCTCGATTAAGTAACCTCTCAACCTTCTTCTCTCCAATGAAAACAGCCTCAGTTCCCTCAGCCTTTCCTCATAAGATCTTCCTTCCATACCAGACGATGTCCTAGTAAATCTCCTCTGAACCCTTTCCAAAGATTCCACACCCTTCCTATAATGCAGTGACCAGAACTGTACACAATATTCCAGGTGCAGTCTTACCAGTGTAGTTTACACTTGAAGCATGACCTCGTGGCTCTGAAACTCAATCCCCCTACCAATAAACACCAACACACCATATGCCACTTTATCCATCTTCTAACTTCTGCACTAGATCTGACAACTTCTGCTACCACTTGCCCTTAATAGACAATAATTAATTTGTTCCAGTGTGACACCATTCACTTCATTCCTCATTCCAGTTTCTTTCAATTTACTCCTTCTAACTATTATTGTTAAAAATCCTGAGCAGGTGGCAACGTAGTAGTAATGCCACTAGATTCAGAATCTAGAACTCCCAGGTTAATGATCTGGGGACATAAGACCATAAGATGTAGGTGCAAGATGGAGCCATTTGACCTATTGAGTCTGCTCTGCCATTAGACCATGGCTGATGTGTTTCTCAATCCCATTCTCCTACCATCTCTCAGTAACCCTTGAACCCCTAACCAATTAAGAACATATCTATCTCTGTCTTAAATACACTCAATGGCCTGGCCTCCACAGCCCTCTGTGGCAATGAGTTACAGATTCACCACCCTATGGTTGAAAATATTTCTCCTCATCTCACTTCTAAGGGGTCATCTCTTCACTCTGAGCTTGTTTTCTAATCTCTCCGACGAGTGGAAGCATCTTCTCCATGTCCACTCTATCCAAGCTTCTCAGTATTCTGTAAGGTTCAACCAGATCCCACCTCATCCTTCTCAACTCTATCAAGTACAGATCCAGAGTCCTCAACTGCTTCTCATATGACAAACCCTTGATCCCTGGGATCATTTTTGTGAACTTCCTCTGGACGTTTTCCAATGCTAGCATATCCTTCCTTAAACACGGCAACCAAAACTGCACACAATGTCCCAAATGCAGTCTGACCAGAGCTTTATACAGCCTCAAGTCCCTTTGTGCCCTTCAGATTTCTGAAACTTCCCCCATTTAGAAAATAATCTGCACCTATAATCTTCCTACCAAAGTGTATAACGTCACATTTTCCCATGTTATATTCCATCTGCCACCTCTTTGCACAATTTGCTACCCTATCTAAGTCCTAATGCAGCCTCCCCGTTTCCTCAACACAATCATTGCACCCCCCCTCTATTTTTGTGTCAGCTGCAATTTAGCAACAATACCCTCAGTTTCTTCATCCAGATCATTAATGTAGAACATTAATAATTGTGGTCTCTGTCATGATTGTTTCAAGGTCAGCTGGTTGGACCTCATAGAATATGAGTTCCCTGGTTGGGGCTATTACCATGGTCCAATCAGGGAACTCTGGCTGACAGATATAAACATGTGTTTTGGGGAATCTGCTCACTCTGAGAGCTGGTTTGGAAGGAACTGGATTAGTGTATGAAGGACTCTTCACTTTTCTGTAAGAAAAACAATAAATAGGAGTGTCAGAGGTTCTGTTCATTATGACAGTTGGCTGTGAGAGTGCTGGAGCAGTGTCAAGGACTCTCCACGTTAACAAAAAGGAAAAAAAAATGGACTGTTAAGAAGAAAAAAAATAAACAGGAGTGTCAGGGGTTCTGCAAAAAATAATAAACAGGAATGTCAGGGGGTCTGCTTACTCTGAGAGCTGGCTTGGAGGGAGCTGGATCAGTGTCAAGGATTTTCCACATGTAAATAAACAGTGACTTGATGGAGATAGTGGCCTCTGTGGAGTTATTTCAATCCTAACACAGGCACCTGTGGAACTTCACTAGTCACTGGCCCCTTTATCCTCACTCTTTGTCTTCTGCCAGTCAGCCAATCCTATATCCATGCACTAGCGTGGACTCTAACACCATGAGCTCTTATCTTATTTCGTAGCCTCCTGAATGGACTTTGTCAAAGGCCTTCTTGAAATCCAAACAGATGTCTACTGACTGTCCTTTGTCTAACTTGCCTAGCCCTCCCCACTTTACTTTTTCCATAATTTTCTACGTAACTCCTTCTCCAGACTTGGTCCCTTAAATTTGAACCTGTTTCTCCCATACCAATCTTTCAGCCATTCATTTACTTTTTTAATCATGTTGACCTGTGCTTATTTGTTCATAGCTCAAGACATAATCCAGAGATCACTACGTTTTTTTGGTTCTGCCTTTTTCCAGCCCCTAGCTGGTCATATTCCCTCAGCAGAGCCTCTTTCCTCTTTCTATATATGTCATGAGTACATTCATAAACCACAACAACTGGATCTTTCCCCTCCCCACCCCAAGTTCCTCCACAGCCAGCTGAGATATCCTGAATCCAGGCAGGCAACACAGCCTTTGAGATTCTTGATCTTGACTGCAGAGAACAGTGTATTCCCCTGACTATATCATCCACAACTACAATTGTATTTCTCTTTTCTTCCCTCATGAATGGCTCTCTCTACCACTGTGCTACCATCTGTTTAGTCATTCTCCCTAAAGCTCCTACTGTCATCCACACATCCACACACCATGATAGATGATGAAATTGGAATTCAATAAAACATCTGGATCTAAAAGGCAGCCAAAGGCAGTGGCCATTCAACCACTGTCAAATGTAAAAATCCATCTGATTCACTAATGTCTTTTGGGGGAGAAGAACAGGCAATAGAACCCACCCTAGTCAAACACCCTGTGCTCAATGTAGCTCCCACATGGCCTTCCCCTAATTGTAACCCTCAGTCTAAAATGTTACCATTGCCTGAGGTCAGGGTAACTAACCTATGATTTTCTGCCTTTCTGCCTCCTTCCCTTCTTAAACAGATGTTTTACATTAGCCATTCCTCTGGGACCCCCTCACTAACTCCAGTGATTCCTGAAAGACCACCATCAATGTCTCCAGAATCTCTTCAGCCATCCCTGTCAGAACTCTGAGGTATAGTCTATCTGGTCCCAGTGATTTATCCACCTTCAGCTTCCTCTGCAAATACTCCTTAATGATGGCCACTACACTCACCTCTGCCCCTGACTCTCGAAGTTCTGATATACTGCTGGTGTCTTTCATTGTGGAAACTGATGCAAAGTACTTATTCGGTTCCTCTGCCATTTCTTTGCTCTCCGTTACTACTTCTCCAGCCTCATTTTCCAGTGGTCCAACATCCACTCTTGCCTACATCTTGACTGCTGCTAGGAGACCTATATATATAACTCTCATCAGGCTGTTTATTTCTTTTGTGATTCCTCAACTCTACCCACACAGATTTTACATCTTCTGAATCTATAATACTTCCTGCTATAGATTTCATTTCTCAATAACAAGGCAACCCCACCCCATCTGCCTGTCCTTTACAGATAGTGTATCTTTGTATATTTAGTATCCAGCCCTGGTCCTCTTGCAACCATGTCTCTGATACCCACAACATTGTAATTTTAATCCATGCTACAATTCATTTGATTTGTTTCATATACTGCATGTATTTAAGTACAACACTCACAGTCCTGCATTGACTGCCCCCCCGCTTCTTATAATTGTCCCCTGCTGTGTCTGAAGTCATATTTCTGACCATTCTCACAATCTCTGTCCTATTACATGTTCTGGAAACTTTAAAAACCTCAGCTGAGCCCTCCCCACTTTACTTTTTCCATAATTTTCTATGCAACTCCTTCTCCAGGACTGGTCTCATAAATTTGAATCCGTTTCTCCCGTACCAATCTTTCAGCCATGCATTTACCTCTTTAATCACATTGGCGTGTGCTTATTTGTTCATGGCTCAAGACATAATCAGGAGATCATTACCTTTTTTTGGTTCTGCTTTTTAAACTTAGCCCCTAGCTATCCATTCCCTCAGCAGAATCTCTTTCCTCTTTCTGTCTATGTCATGAGTACATACATAAACCACAACAACTGGATCTTTTCCCTCCCACCCCCCAGTTCCTCTGCAGACCAGCCGAGATATTCTGAATCCAGGCAGGCAACACAGCCTTTGAGATTCTTCATCTTGACCACAAAGAACAGTGTATTCCCCTGATTATATTATCTGCAACTACAATTACATTTCTCTTTTCTTCCCTCCTCATGAATGGCTCCCTCTACCACTGTGCTATGGTCTGTTTGCTCGTTCTCCATAAAGCTCCTACTGTCATCCACACATCCACATGGGTTTGAATCCCACCTCAATAGATGATGAAATTGGAATTCAATAAAATGTCTGGAACTAAGAGCCAGCCTAAGGCAGCAGCTATGCAACCACTATCAAATGTAAAAATCCATCTGATTCACTAATATCTTTTGGGGGAGAAGAACAGGCAAGAGAACCCACCCTAGTCAAACACCCTACGCTCAATAGAGCTCCCAGTGGCCTTCCCCTAACTGTAACCCTCACCATTCTCATTGGGCCAGACAGACTGGACCTGTAGAAACCTCCACAGGCCAGCTTGTTATCCAGCTCCAGTGATACCCTACATTGGAACCTAGCTCCAGTCCTAACAGTGGCCTCCACTCCCAGAGGCACTGCTGGGACCTGACAGCAGCTAACACAGGTGGGACTTCCTCCCAGAAGGCAGCAAAAGTCTCAACCTGAGTTCATGAATGGCCTGATCAGAAACTTGCACATCACACTGCGGTAGCCCCACTCCCCATCCCTCCCCCCCTTCCAACCCTCACCAAAGAACAGGAGCAACACTTTAGTGTGAAATTCCTGTCTGAATATTTATCCAGCATGTTGGACATGAAGAAAATGTAAATACGTCACACCATTTCTTTCAAAATGTCTTCGCTATAAACTCTTTGCAGTTTTTCAATTCTTTCTGGTATTGGCAAAATTATTTATGTATGTTGTATTCAGGAATTGTTAAAAACAAAATAATAAACAAAATTTTACTTTTTGTTTGCATATGCTTATTCTGCAAAGTGGCTATCAAGGAGACTAATGCACATATTTTGCCTTTTATGACTGGCTAAAACGCAACTGTAGCACAGTGAAGTGAAAACATGAAAGCTCTAGCTAAAGTATAATCAGTAACAATTTACAGAATGCTGTAATAACTCAGCAGCCTCCATTTAAAATGATACTGTGCCATGGTCTATGGCCCACTGGGAGCTTAGGACATCAAACCAATTCATGAGAATTGTCCTTTGTGATAGCATAACGTGTCACTCAATGCAAAGGGAGAAAGAGTAAGAGAGACGACCAGAGCATAAGAAACAGTCCAAACACAGAACAGCATTTAAGAGAACTCGTGAAAGTGACAGAGAGAGCACTCGTGAAAGTGACAAAGAACTCACAAGAGCAAATGCAAAACAGTATAGAAAGGGAAGTAACACATTGTTGAAAAAAAAAGAGAAAAATACAATCTGCACTGACTTAATAGTGTGAAGTGCACAAAAGCTCTGCATGCAGCTCCAGATCACCTTAATCACTATAATCAGCTAGATCTGGCATACCAATAGCATTGTATTGCTTCAAATATCAGTATCTTTTTTTGTAAAACCCTTGAAACTCTTGAATATGTGCCATTAATAGAATTGCAGGAGTAAGGGGTGTTAGCTGTGGCAGTCTCCTGTACTTGAGCCAGAAGGTTGTGGGTTCAAGCCGCACTCTAATGAGCAATGCAGTTGGGCTGACACTTCAACGTAGTACTGAGCAGCTGTCAATCTCCATAGGTGGCTGTAAAATGCTCTGGAATTCTTTCTAGGAAAAGCAGTGGAGTTCTTTTCAGTGTCCTGACACTATGTCAAGTATTCCTCAACTCTGATCACTAAAACATAGTACTTGATTTCAATCACATTACTGTTTTCACAGTACAACTGTAACTTCATTCAAGATTGTGTTAGCCTTTGTTTTTATGAACTTTGCCTTGAACTGAAAAATGATCGAGCAGTCTGCACTCCGGTTCCACTGTATCTCTATCCAACCAGTCCCCTAACAGAACAAACCTCCTGCAGTGAGAGGAAGTGACTTGATGTCACTGAGACCATGTCCTTCACTGGTCCACAGAGAGAAAGACAAAAAAATCAACCCAATCCAATTCACTCTGAACAGAGGTTGCCATTGTGTATCACTGTCCAGTTGTGCATTCCTACCATACATTCAACTCTGACCTGAAACAACTTAAATTACTTCACAATTAAGCTCTAAATATAAATGCTGTGTTTAACAAATAATGATGCATGGTATCGGTGTTTAATGTTCTTAACTTTCTAATTCAATTATTTCAATCCTTTTTAAAAATATTTTCCAATTTTCCTGTTTTTAGTTGTAATTTGTCTGAAGCTTTTAGTTTCTTGAAATTTGCATTAGGTACAGGAATAGGGGGTGTAGGTTTTCAAAGTTAGCAAGTGCCAATTTAACTCATTTCACTTACTTTTAAATTCATTGTTTCTAAGACCATGAGCTTATTTTACATTATAACAATTGAAGACCAGCTGTCAAAATATGTCCCAAATCTGGATATAAGGTGTATCAAATTATTCAGTGCAAATTGAGGCAATGTCTTCTGAATCAAAAACAGAAGTTGGGGTAAGGACATAGGAGAAGGTGCTCAGACCTTAAAATTATTTAATTCAATACTTAGTCCTGAAGGCCACAAGGTCCCCAAGGACTCTTGAACAGAATTTCATTTTTCCCTTCATGTCTTTATTACAATCCCTACAAACCAGACCCTGTCATCATATGGCCTGAGTCTTCCCAGCAATTTCTGTTTTTGTTTCTGATTTCCAGCATCCGCAGTTCTTTTTTCATATAATGTCTTCTGGTTCACAATCATAACTTGTGAAACAAGTTCTAATATTCTTTCGAAAATGATCTGGCCAGTGACTGCATTGAGAAATATATTATGTCAGATAATACAAACAATTGAACTCTTCATAACATTTCAGGGCTAGAAATGTTTCTGCGATGAGAGCTTGGTAGTTGTATCACAAAGTACAGTTTCAGCTTTCTCATGTATGACTTGGTCACTAGACCATCTCATATAGTCATAGAGCATGGAAACAGGCCCTTCGGTCCAACTCATCCATGCCGACAAAGTTTTCCAAACTAAACTAGTCTCACTTCCTGCATTTGGTCCATATCCCTCTAAACCTTTTCTATTTGTGTAACCATCCAAATGTTTGAATGTAATAACTGTATCAGCAACTATCACTTCCACTGGCAGTTCATTCCAAATACAAACCAGCCTGTGTGTGAAAAAGTTGCTCCTCAGATCTTTCTCCTCTCACCTTAAAAACTCACCCACCTTAGAAAGATCTTTGCTATTCACCTTATTCATGCCCCTCATGATTTTTACAAATCTCTATAAAGTCACCCCTCAACTTCTTATGCTGCAATGAAATGAGTCCCAGCCTGTCCAGTCTCTCCTTATAACTCAAACTGCAGTCCTGGCATCATCCTGATAAATCTTTTCTGATCCCTCTCCAATTTAATCATATCCTTCCTATAGCAGAGTGACCAGAACTGTACATAGTACTCCAAAAGTGGCCTCACCAACATCCTGCACAACCTGATCACGATGTCTTAATTCCTATACACAATGGTCTAAGCATTGAAGGCAAGCAAGCTAAACACCTTCTTACCCATCCTGTCCACCTGTGACACAACTCTCAAAAAACTATGTACCTGAATCCTTCGGTCTCTCTGTTCAACAACACTACCCAGGGCCTTACCATCAACTGACTAAGTCCTGCCCTTGTTAATTTTATCAAGATGCATTTACCTCGCATTTATCCAAATTAAACTCCATCTGCCACTCCTCAGCCCATTGCCCAATTGATCAAGATTCCTTTATAATCTTAGATAACCTTCTTCACTGTCAACTATACCACCAAGTTTGGTGTAATCTGCAAACTTACAAACCTCAGATCAATTTGACTTAGAATCTTTAAACTCCATGTGTACAAAGGTCAGTAATTATTGTCAATCAAAGCTACCAGAACAGAATAAATGGGTAGTTCTCTGCTTTCAGGTTATGATATCCTGCTGGGACATTTGTGCATGTATATGTGTTTTACTCTTGTCTTTAAGAAATCATACTTTTTTAGCATTATTGAGATAAACAAATCTTAAAGAAACAAAGACTTGCACTTACACAGCATTTTTCACAAACATAAACATTTCAAAGTACCTTGCTGCCAAGGAGAGACTGTGACCCGTAATCTAGGAAACATAACAGTCAATTTGTATCCAGCAAACTCCAAACAAGCAGTATGTAACACTGACCAGTTAATCTGTTTATGATGTTGAAAAATATTGGACAAGCTACCAGGGATAACTCCTCTGCTCTTCCTCGATATTGTGCTATGGGATATTTTAGACTGTCACCATTGATCTTTCTACTCAAACCCTGAATTTGGACATAAATCTAAATTCTGGTAATTCAGCGTCAAAATGCTTCACAATAGAATGACAGTTGATGTATTTAAGTCTACTTATGAAAATTAATGTGCTAAATGTAATGGAGAATATATATTTTTCATCCCAATGCTTCTGCAGAAAAAAAATCATAATGTTAAAATCCGAAGTTTCAACAGTTGTAAGGCCTGTAGTTAAAAATATGGTCAACCCTTTGAGAAGAATACAGCACTCAAAGATGAGAATGCTACTTTGTAATGTTCAGTTTTGATCAGCAATTTGAAGAACATGCTGCATTTGCTCAGTTATATTAAGTGTACTTTAAATCAATAACAAATGGAATGCTAGCCAACTTCTAGATCTGTACAGAACAGGCAAATGCCAAGCAAGTTGACGGTCAACCAATGCATCATGTAAGGTCAGTAATATTAAAACAGAATGTTGATGTCTAATCCATTATTGTCAGACAAAACAATTAATTTGAATTGTACCACTGAATAATATTGTCTAACAGGTAACTAACCTGTTGAGCAATGGCATTTTGCATACGTTAAAAGTCCAGACAATTAATTTTCTTGGCATCTGAAGTATTTTGTTTCGTAAATTTCAACATTATGAACTTTAACAGATGCTTAAAACAGAGCATTTTTCATCTAAAGTACTGCCTTTACTGAATGCTTTATTTAACAATATTTATGTTTTGTTTTGTGCAGTATTCTCACTTAACTGATTACACAATTTTCTTCTTCATTCGTGTCATGCAAAAACTCATTTTTGCTGTAGTACAATAATTAAGTAAAATTGACGACAACAAGAGATAGGATCAACTGTAAGCTACACCACAGTAAGCACAATCCCATCCTTAAGGATAAGGAGGGGTTTTGGCCAGCAAAGGTTGGAAAGTATAGATGTGTCTTTCTCAAAATGTCACTGAAAAGTAACATGCAGGGGCATCAAGCTGTTAAGAGCCCAAATGGCATATGAGCCTTTATCTCAAGAGAATTTAAGTCCAGGAGTAGTTAAGACTTGCTTCAATTGTATGGAAGCTTGTTTAGACCACACCTGGACTGCCGTGTCCAGCTTTAGTCTCCTTATTTCTGTGCTATGATTGGAGTGCAACAAAGGTTCGCTAGACCTGTTCCCAGTATGACAGGTCTGTCCTGTGGAGAGATATTTGGCAAACTGGACTGGCTTTCTCTAGAGTTTCGAAGAATAAGAGATCTTACTGAAATCCTACAAAATATTTAAAGGGATTGAAGGGTAGATGCAAGTAAAATGTGACCTTTGGTTGGGGAGTCTTGAACCAGGGTGCACAAATTAAAAATAAGAGTGATGCCATTTAGGGCCAAGATAGGGAGAATTTTCCATTGCTCAGGGTGACAAATCTGCCCCAGAGGGCAGTGGAAGCTCAGATTTCAAGTATCATTCAAGGCGAAGTTGTTCAATTTTTGATTCTGAATGGCACAAACAGCTATGGCGATAACATGAGTAAAAGGCACTGAAGTGTTCGGTCAGTCATATTAAAAGGCAGTGCAGACTCCATGAGCTGAATGACCTACTCCTGTTCTTGTGTTTCCTGTACAAAAGCTTTGAAATTCCATGGGGAAAGTGTTGCAAGTATAACTCTGGTATAGGATTTTCCATCGTGTTAAAATGGAAATAAAAGACGGTTTGTCTGCGGTTCAGAGAATTAGTTGCCACGTAATATTTGGTCAATGTTTACCCTAGTTTGTTTGTTCCAGTAAAAGTCTTGAAACATTAAATCTTGTTGTAAGATCCCTTTCAGCTGGTCACTGGGAATCTAAATCTTTCTTTTAAACTTAACAGGGTCACATCACTGTCCACAGAAGCTGCTTGACCAGCTAAGTATTTACAGCACATTCTGTTTTTCTTTCACTTTACAGCCGCCCATTTAAGTGAACTGCTAATATAAAAAAAGGTGGTCCAATCAAACCAAACAGCTACTGTACAACAAATTGTATTTATGTAGCACCTCTAAATTAATAAAATACCCTAAAATTCTTCACTAAAGCAAAAATTTCATAGAATCCCTACAGTGCTGATAAAGGCCATTTGGTCTATCAAGTCTGCACCGACCCTTTGAAGAGCATCCCACTGCATGCAGTCTATTCCCATCATTGCTAATCCACCTGACCTGCACATCCCTGGTCATTATGCAGCAATTTAGCATGGCCAATCCACCTAACCTGCACATCTTTGGACTCTGGGAAGAAGCTCAACCCACACAGACATGGGGAGAACATGCAAACTCATATAGTCGCCCAAGGCTGGAATTGAATGTAGGTCCCTGGGACTGTGAGGCAGCAGTGCTAACCACTGAGCCAATAGTGACTGAGATTTTAGGAGTGATGACCAAAGAGGTAAATTCTAAGGTGTGTCAGAGGGATTTAAACATGGAATTCCAGAGTTTATGTTTGAAACATGGTATGGTCCCCAACTATGAAACAATTAAAATTGAGGATACTCAAAAAGGCCAGCTATCCCAAAGGACGGTACAATGGGAAGAAATTAGACAGTGAAAGTCAAATTCATGGAGAGATTTGAAAACAGGGTTAAGTAGAATTCTAAAATACTAGGTGCTGCTTAACCAGAAGGAGGAATCACAGGAATGATGAGTGAAAGAAATTTGATAGGACATAGACAGCAGAGATTTGAATGACTTTGAGTTTACAGAGGGTAGAATGTGGGAGGCTTGCCAAGAATTAGTAAAGTGTAGAGATAAGAAAGGCATGGATGAGGGAATCAGCATTAGCTGAGCTGAGGCATACCATAGTCTGGTGATAAAATGTTTAGCAATAGATTAGCCAAGGCAGAGATGGAGCTGGCCATTGTTAGGAATGACACAGGTAAGTGGATTGAAAGCTTGTGCCAAAATCAAGTATATGTGATCAGTCTGCTTCAGCCTTGAGTAGTTGTCAGGCTAAAAGTTGAAGTTGGTAGCTAGGAAACAGAGTTCCAGGCAAGAAGTGGCTTCACAGTTAATTGAGGGAAATTTCTGCCCATCTAGTTCCAAACGTTGAACAGGCAATCTAGTATTTGAGAAACCTGATAGAGCTGCGTGTTGCCAGCATAGAAGCAAAAACTGTAGTGTCTCCAAGGAATTGGATGGAATAGGATGGCGTACAAATAGGAGGAGATAAAGGATAAATCCTTGGGGGGCACCAGAGGTAATGTTGCAGTGTGAGGAAACAGGAATTGCAGGTGATTTTACTCACTCGGTTGAAGGATGGCAGCGGACCAGTGCTGCTGCAAGGAAAGCCGTCACAGGATGGTGTGCTCAATCATGTCAAAGTTTGTCGAGACGGGACGGTTTACTATGACACTTGCAATAAGGCGACACAACCCAAGGGGAACTTCCACCACTGAATCAGGAAGATGCTTTGCTTGTGTTTAGACACTGGCTTTCCCGGGGTGAGGACGATTGGAGAGAGAGTTTGCCAGATGAGCCAATGGATTATTTACCGATTCCACGAGAGAGCGTTTACCTCCCCAGCCCACCGTGACAACGCTCATCCTTTCCGGCAGTGTCCCCAAAATCGCAGCAGCGGCGCGGTGATGTGGCTGTGGAAACACCAGGGGTGATGTGACGGAGCAGCCGCCGGGGGGGGGGGGGGTTGGGGGAATCACTCCACACCAATGTCGCATCGTCTGGACTCAAGCAAGCTCCCCCCCCCCTCCTCCTCCTCCTCCTCCTCCTCCTCCTCGCATCATCAGCAACCCGCTCCGGGGATGAGGCGGAGCCACAAGGTGGGCTGACACAGGCGAGTATTAAACACATCATCTTTTCGGAAAAACAGGTGAACCCCACCCAGAGGGAGCAGGGAGGGAGGGAGGGAGGAGGAGAGGGAGGGGAGGGAGGGGGAGCAGGGGAGCTTGATACAGATGGAGCCAGAGAAATACCGAGCGTGACAGCAACCCTGTCACACCAGAACAGATTCACAACATACACGTGATTTATATATAATATCTATAAACCATATCGATAATATGCAGAATGCCGGCCGTGATCTGTTGCGTTTCTCTCCAACCCCAGGCCCCTGGCCCCATCCCGGAGAGATTCATGCCCCTCAGGACCAGGAGATGAGAAAACTCCGGCCTCAGGTCCTGCATCGGATTCACCGGAGGGGGGGTGGGGAGCTGGGAGTTGGAGCGATTACTCACCTCAGGGAGAAAGATGTGTTCAGTCCAGTCATCCCGAGGTGCCCAACAGTGTCAGGAAAGGAGCCAAGTCCTTCCCTCTCCAGCAGCGCTCTCAATGCGGCTGCCGACTCTCTCAGTGCCCTCTCTCCCCGCAGCCTTTAAACCGGCTCTCTAATTCTAATGCTCGGTCTTGGGTCTTGGACACCCCGCCTCCTTTTTTTTCCAAAATAGAGAGAGAGAGAGAAATATATCCCAGGGCTCGGCGTTATTGCAAGCGATGCAGATCTTCCCGGGGAGCCGCTCGGAAATCTCGCCCCCCAGCGCTGCCGCCGCCTGTTTTCCGCAGCAGCATGTTCGCCGGGTCACAGCCGGCTCCCCCACCCTCCCCGGGAGGACAGCTCGGTCTCAGCCACCGCGGTCTCCCTCCTCTCGGCCCTCTCTCTTCTCGGCCCGCACTCTCTCTCTCTCTCTCCCTCCTCTCGGCCCACACACTCTGTCTCTCTCTCTCTCCTTCCTCTCGGCCCCACACACTCCCCCCCTCTCTCTCTCTCCCTCCTCTCGGCACACACACTCCCCCTCTCACTCTCCTTCCTCTCGGCCCCACACACTCACACACTCACTCTCTCTCTCTCTCCCTCCTCTCGGCCCCACACACTCCCCCTCTCTCTCTCCCTCTCCTTCCTCTCGGCCCACACACTCCCCCTCTCTCTCTCTCTCTCCCTCCTCTCAGCCCACACACTCCGTCTCTCTCTCTCTCCTTCCTCTCGGCCCACACACTCCCCCTCTCTCTCTCTCTCTCTCCTCTCGGCCCCACACACTCCCCCTCTCTCTCTCTCCCTCCTCTCGGCACACTCACTCACTCTCTCTCTCTCCCTCCCTCCCTCCTCCCCACATCCAAGCAGCCAGGCGCCAGGTTTGGGCGGGATTGCCGTGTGTCACTCACACACAGGGGACCAGGCGGACGGTCTCCTCCCACCATCCAGCCCCTGCCCCCGGGTGGAAGTGCCCGCGGTCAGGGATTTCTGTGGCTGCCGATGCAGCGGCGGGGCTCTTCCCATCTTTGTGGGGGTTGGGGAAGGGAAATGAAAGAGAAAAAAAAACCTGATGCGGTGGCCGGAGATTTGTAATGGGATCCCGCACCTCGTTTTCTTGCAGGTTTCTAGAAAAGACGCGCGGCCCATCAGATCAGAGGAGGGTGAGCAGCACAGACACCTGGGTTTACTGCGGGATGAAGATTGCAAGGATAGTGCCCACAAGGGATGGGCACCAAAGTACTGGGTTGGCCTTGATCAGCTCTCAGTCCCTTCTGTAGAGTCCATTTCCCTCACTGTGAAATGTCCAGTTGTGAAGTTAGCCCAGCCGCGGGCCAACATAAATTGCAATAGCCGTTTAACAGAAGGTTGGACAGGTGCCCTGTGATGATAGACTACACTAAACTATAAAGGGAAGACGGGTGTAAAAAAGAATAAAGCAGCCAACACACGCAACCCTGGCGCAGCAGAGAGTATCTCTACCCCTTTATTACATTCTCATTCTAGGGTATCACATGGAAGCCGAATACCTTGACACAAGAAGAAATAGGAAAATTGGAGGGTGCCAGCAAGGCCCACAGACAATATGTACAGTATGTACAATCATCCCTAAATATAGTTGAATACTGGAGTCCTAATTCAGTGGGGAGACAGATAAATTACTAGGTAGACAGTCCTGTTTATCTCCATGGATTATATGTTATAAACTTGAAGCTTACAAAGTGCTGTGTCATTTGAAAGAAAGACTTGTATCAGCTTGCGCTTCCTTAATAATTGTTCTGCTCCCTCTCTCTCGCCTCCAGCACTGAGGTGATGGCGCACTGGTTGGTAGATCTAACCTGCCGCTGAAACTGAAACACAGTCCAGACACCATGACAGTATTTGAATAAGATAAATGAAGAATTCGGCCGGTTCTGAAGAAGAATCATACTGGACTCGATAAGTCAACTCTCTCAACAGGCCTGCTGAGTGTCTCCTGTATTCACAGTGTGTAAATCCAGTAGTTCTTTGACCAACTTTTCTTCATCATTCACTCATTGAACAAATGGGTCATTATGGCATGCATACCAAATGATTGTAGCATTTACCGATCCAACAAAGTAAGTGTGTTTTGAAAAAATAATGTTAAAATTGTCACGGAGCGAGATCAGTTAATGTTCCGCTGTCTTGCTTGAGGATATCTGGGCTTCAAATAGTTGTACTTTTAGATTATAAACATAAACCAGAAACATGATCCAGAGAGCAGCAGTCTAAATTATACACACAGATCCTGATGTGCAGTTTAAATTCATAACTCTTACTTTGAGATAAGATAAAATTAGCAACGACAGTATAGGATAGAGCATACGGGGAGGAAATGTCAGACTTGTGAGAAAGACGTAGCAGTAAATCATTCAAATGAAAGCAAAATACCTGCGTTGCTGGAAATCCGAAACAAACATAGAGAATGCTGGAGAAACTCAGCAGGTCTGGTAGCATCTTTGAAGTGAGAAACAAAGATTGCGTTTCCGTACCGTATGATTTCGTCAGAACTGAAAGGTGTTGGAAAATGTTTCTAGATATAATTGTGAAAGAGGAGGTGGCTCAGTGCAAAAGACAAAGGGTTTGTTAACGGTGGAGAAAAATAAAAAGGTATAAATTAAGGTGTGATGAAAGAGTTGATCTTCTCTATTAACCGCAAATAAACAAAGTACAGACAAGGCCTGTGGTGGTGAAAGGGAAGAGAATGTAAGTAAAATGGAAAAAAGACATCGTGGTGATCAGTTATTAATCCAATATTGAGACCTGCAAAGTACCTCAGCGTGAAAATGGTGTTGTTCCTCAAGCTGGTGTTATGCTTAGTTGGAACATTACAGCAGGCCCAGGACATAAATGTTAGCATGAGAACAAGGTGGTTTATTGTAATTGCCGCCAACTGGGAGGTCAGGGTCATCCCTATGAACAGAATGGAGGTGTTCTGCAAAACAGTCATCCAGGCTGCATTTGGTCTCACCAACATTAAGGAGATCCCATTGTGAATAATGAACAGAGTAGACTAGATTGAAAGTTGGACACAAGTAAAATGCTGCTTCACCTGGAACATGCGTTTGGGGCTTTGGACAGGAAGAAGGTGAATGGGTAAGTATTAAACCTTCTGTAATTGCATGGCAAGGTGCCATGGCGGGGGAGAGGAAGTGTTAGAAGTCATAGAGATGTACAGCACGGAAACAGACCCTTTGGCCCAACTCACCCATGCCGTACAGATATCCCAACCCAAACTAGTCCCACCAGCCAGCACCCGGCCTATATCTCTCCAAACCCTTTCTATTCACATAGCCATCCAGACGCCTTTTAAATGTTGCAACTGTACCAGCCTCCACCAGTTCCTCTTGCAGCTCATTCCATACACATACCACCCTCTGCATGAAAAAGTTGCCCCTTAGGTCCCTTTTATATTTTTCCCAGCTCACCCTAAACTTATTCCCTCTTTTTCTGGACTTTCCACCCCAAGGAAAATACCTTGTCTATTTACCCTATCCATGCCCTTCATGATTCTATAAACCTCGATAAGGTCATCCTTTGGCCTCCAACACTCCAGGGAAAACAACTCCAGTCTGTTCAGCCTCTCCCTATTGCTCAAATCCTCCAACCTGGCAACATCCTTCTAAACTCTTCCAAGTTTCACAACATCCTCCTGATAGGAAGGAGACCAGAATTGCATGCAATATTCCAACAGTGGTCTAACCAATGTCCTGCACAGCCGCAACATGACCTTCCAACTCCTGTACTCAATACTCTGACTAATAAAGGAAAGCATACCAAATGCCACCTTAACTATCCCATCTACCTGTGACTCTACTTTCAAGGAGCTATGAACCTGCACCCCAAGGTCTCTTTGTTCAGCAACACTCCCTAGGATCTTACCAATAAGTGCACAAGTCCTGCTCTGATTTGCTTTCCCAAATGAAAAAACCTCGCATTTATTTATATTAAAATCCATCTGCCACATCTCAGCCCATTGGCCCATCTGGTCAAGATCCCATTCTAATCTGAGTTACCCTTATTCGTGTCCACTACACCTCCAATTTTGGTCTCATCTGCAAACTTACTAACTATACCTCCTATGTTCACATCCAAATCATTTATGTAAATGACAAAAAGGAGTGGACCCAGCACCGATCCTTGTGACACTCCACTGGTCACAGGCCTCCAATCTGAAAAACACCCTCCACCACCACCCTCTGTCTTCTACCTTCCAGCCAGTTCTACATCCAAATGGCTAGTTCTCCCTGTATTCCATGAAATCTAACCTTGCTAACCAGTCTCCCATGGGGAACCTTGTCGAATGCCTTACTGAAGTCCATATAGATCACATCTACCGCTCTGCCCTCATCAATCCTCTTTGTTACTTCTTCAAAAAACTCAATCAAGTTTGTGAGACATGATTTCCCTCGCACAAAGTCATGTTAACTATCCCTAATCAGTACCTGCCTTTCCAAATACATGTACATCCTGTCCCTCAGGATTCCCTCCAACAACTTGCCCACCACCAACATTATGCTCACTGGTCTATAGTTCCCTGGCTTGACCTTACCATCTTTCTTAAACAGTGGCACCATGTTAACCAACCTTCAGTCTTCCGGCACCTCACCTGTGACTATCGGTGATACAAATATCTCAGCAAAAGGCCCAGCAGTCACTTCCCAAGCTTCTCACACAGTTCTAGGGTACACCTGATCAGGTCCTGGGGATTTATCCACCTTTATGCATTTCAAGACATCCAGCACTTCCTCCTCTGTAATATGGACATTTTTCAAGATGTCATCATCTATTTCCCTATATTCTGTATCTTCGATGTCCTTCTCCACAGTAAACACTGATGCAAAATACTCGTTTTAATGTCACCCATTTCCTATGGCTCCACACAAAGGCTACCTTGGTGACCTTTGAGGGGCCCTATTTTCTCCCTAGTTACCCTTTGTCCTTAATGTATTTGTAAAAACCCTTTGGATTCTCCTTAACTCTGTTTGTCAAAGCTATCTCATGTCCCCTTTTTGCCCTCCTGATTTCTCTCTTAAGTATATTCCTACTTCCTTTATACACTTCTCAGGATTCACTCGATCTATCCTGTCTATACCTGACATATGCTTCCTTCTTTTTCTTCACCAAACCCTCAATTTCTCTAGTCATCTAGCATTCCCTATACCTACCAGCTTTCCTTGCACCCTAACAGGAATATACTGTCTCTGGACTCGTGTTATCTCATTTCTGAAGGCTTCCCATTTTCCAACCGTCCCTTTACCTGTGAACATCTGCCCCCAATCAGCTTTTGGAATGTCTTGCCTTCCTCCAGTTTAGAACTTCAACATTTCGATCTGGTCTATCCTTTTCCATCACTATTTTAAAACTAATAGAATCATGGTCATTGGCCCCAAAGTGCTCCCCACTGATACCTCAGTCACCTTCCCTGCCTTATTTCCCAAGAGTAGGTCAAGTTTTGCACCTCCTCTAGTAGATACATCCACATACTGAATCAGAACATTTTCTTGTACACGCTTAACAAATTCCTCTCCATCTAAACCCTTAACATTATGGCAGTTCCAGTCTATGTCCCCTACCATAATCATCCTATTATTCTTACAGATAACTGAGATTGCCTTACAACTTTGCTTCTCAATTTCCCTCTGACTATTATGAGGTCTATAATACAATCCCAATAAAATGATCATCCCTTTCGTATTTCTCAGTTCTACCCAAATAACTTCCCTGGATGTATTTCCAGGAATATCCTCCCTAAGTACAGCTGTAATGCTATCCCTTATCAAAAATGCCATACCTCCTGCTCTCTTGCCTGCCTTTCTCTCATTCCTGTAGCATTTGTATCCTGGAACATTAAGCTGCAAGTCCTGTCCATCCCTGAGCCATGTTTCTGTAATTGCTATGATATCCCAGTCCCATGTTCCCAACCATACCCTGAGTTCATCTGCCTTCCATGTTAGGCCCCTTGCATCAAAATAAATGCAGTTTAATTTATCAGTCCTACCTTGTTCACTGCTTTATCCTTGCCTGCCCTGATTGTTTGACTCTCTTTTCTCAACGGTACCAGTTTCAGAATGATCTCGTTCCTCACCATCTCCCTGGGTCCCCCACCCACCACCCACCTTACTAGTTTAAATCCTTCTGAGCAGCTCAAGCAAATCTTCCTGCCAGTATATTAGTCCCCTTCCAATTCAGGTGCAATCCGTCCTTCTTGTACAGGTCACTTCTAACACAGAAAAGATTCTAATGATCCAAAAATGGTGATTTCAAGTCATTTCCTGTGGTGATGTCATTTCCTGTTCTTTTTCTCAGGGATGGTAAATGAGGTCTGAGATGTCTCGGAAATGACTGCCAGCCCACAAGCTCACCAACACACTAAAACAGCAGCTAATGAACTTGAAAGACCCTATACAGATAACAAGCAAAACTAATGTCATTTACAAAGTACCTTGCAAGAACTGTAACAAACACTACATTGGACAAACAGGATACATGAACATCGACTTGCCATAAAAAGACATGACCCTCTCTCGCTAGTATCCTTGCATACAGATGAGGAAGGACATCATTTTGACTGGGACATCACATCCCTCCTAGACAAGCCAAACAGAGACACATACGAGAATTCCTATAAGCATGGCATTCCAACCAAAACTCTATCAATAAACACATTGACTTGGATCCCATTTACCACCCCCTGAGAAAAAGAACAGGAAATGACATCACCACAGGAAATGGTGCCACCACCGGAAATGACATCACCCACCCAAGGAAATCTAAACACATAAATAGGAAGTGGGCCATGTTTAATCTGGAGGCTCACTGATGATGTTACCGGGTATGGTGACAGAATGTCTGAAAACAAACCTTCCAGCTCAGCGAGCAAACCTACATACAGAACCTCAACCTGCACTACAAACCTTCTCAAAACTCACTAAAGCTAAGAGTATCTACAGGTATTTAAAATAAAAAAGCATAATTAAAATGAGTATTGATCCATTAGCAAGTGATTTGACAAATTAATAATGGGAAATTAGGAAATGGCAGATACATTAACAGATATTGTGTGTCCATCTCTGTAGAAGACATAAATAATATCCCAGAATAACTTATAAATCAAGAGGTGAAAAGGAGGGAGGAACCTAAAACAATGACAATCACCAGGGAAAAGGATAGGACAAAATTGTTCAAACTAAAGCTGACCACTCCCTGGACCTGATTGATTTCATTCTAAGCCCTTAAAAGAAGTAGCTGCTATTATAATAGATAAATGTTTTTTTCCCAAATATCTCTGAATGCCATAAAGGTCCATCACTTTGGTTAATAGCAAATATAACTGCTCTTCGTGAAAGCTGTAAATCAGGTAACAGGAAACTACATACTGCGTGGGCGGCACGGTGGCACAGTGGTTAGCACTGCTGCCTCACAGTGCCAGAGACCCGGGTTCAATTCCCGCCTCAGGCGACTGACTCAGATGAAGAAGCCAAATGTATGGTCACTAGTTTGTTGTTGGCACAAAGATAGGTGGGAAAGTGAGTTGTGAAGAGGAGGGCATAAGTTTGCAAATGCATATTTACAGGTTAAGTGACTGGTCAAAAATTAACAGATAGATTATAATATGGGAAAATGAGAACATGTCCACTTTTGCGGGACATGTAGAAAGCTGTATGTTCTTTAAATGGAGAAAGACTGCAAAACTCTGCAATCTGGGTGTTCTGGTACACAAATCATAAAATTGCTAGCATGCAGGCTACTAGAGAGCCAGGAGACTGTAATCTATTTGGATTTCCAGAAGGCCTGTGACAAGGTGCTGCTAAGGAGGCTGCTAAATAAGATGAGACAAAAAAACTGCAGAAGCTGGAATCCAAAGCAGACAGACAGGAGGCTGGAAGAAGACAGCAAGCCAGGCAGCATCAGGAGGTGAAGTAGTAGAAGACAGGCACTTCCTGATGTTATCTGGCTTGCTGTGTTCTTCCAGCCTCCTGCCTGTCTACACTAAACAAGATAACAGCCAATGGTGTTCGGGACAAGATACCAGTATGGATAGAGGACTGGCTGATTGACAAAGACAGGGATTGGGGATAAAGAGGTCCTTTTCTGGATGACAGTTGGTGACTAGTGAGGTTCCATAGGAGTCAGTGTTGGGACCACAATTCTTCACATTATGCATGAAGGATCTTGGTAAAGGAACTGAGGGCACTATTGCAAAGTTTACAGATGGCATAAAGATAAGTTTACAAGAGGAGGTTTACAAGAATGAGCCCAGGGACAAAGGGGTTAACCCTGAGGAATGGTTGAAGACTCTGGATCTGTACTCAATAGAGTCTAGAAGGATTGGGGGGTGGATTTCTTTGAAACTTATAGAATACTGAGGTGCCTGGATAGAGTGAATATGGAGAAGATGTTCCAATAGTAGGAGAGACTAAAACCCCTTTCAAAGTGAGAGGGACAACCATTTAGAACTGAGATGAGGAGGAATTTCTTCAGACAGGTAGTGTTGTGGAGGTGGGAAGATTGCAGTAGGGCTGGGACAAGCTAGGAGAGTGGGCAAAGAAGTAGCAGATGCAATGCAATATAACAAAGTGTGATGTTATGCACTTTGGCAGGAAGTTTAGAGACATGCTTTCTAAATGGGGAAAGACTTTGGAAATCTGAAGCATGAAGGGACTTGGGAGTCTTAGTTCATGATTTTCTTCAGATTAACATGCAAGTTCAGTTGGCTATTAGCAAGGCAAATACAACATTAGCATTAATTTTGAGAGGGTTAGAATACGAGAGCAGGAGTATGCTGCTGAGGCTGATTCTGATCAAACCATATTTGGAATATTGTGAGCAGTTTTGGGTGTCGTATCTATGGAAGGATATGCTGGCACTAAAAGGAACCAGAGGAGGTTTACAAGAATGAGCCCAGGGACAAATGGGTTAACCCTGAGGAATGGTTGAAGACTCTGGATCTGTACTCAATAGAGTTTAGAAGGATTGGGGGGTGGATTTCTTTGAAACTTATAGAATACTGAGGTGCCTGGATAGAGTGAATATGGAGAAGA
Source organism: Chiloscyllium plagiosum (assembly GCF_037043375.1). NCBI lineage: Eukaryota > Metazoa > Chordata > Chondrichthyes > Orectolobiformes > Hemiscylliidae > Chiloscyllium > Chiloscyllium plagiosum. The sequence goes on from NW_028270145.1 coordinate 7,213,598, forward strand.
TGTTCCAATAGTAGGAGAGACTAAAACCCCTTTCAAAGTGAGAGGGACAACCATTTAGAACTGAGATGAGGAGGAATTTCTTCAGATAGAGGGTGGTGAATGTGTGGAACTGATTGCCACAGAAGTCTGTGAAGATCAAGTCATCAACAATATTTAAGACAAGGAGAGATAGATTCTTAATTAGTAAAGCAATCAAAGGTCACAGGGACAAGGCAGGAGAATGGGATTGAGAAACATATCAGGCATGATCAAATGTCGGAGCATAATTCTGCTCCTATATATATTATGGTCCTAAGGAAATGTTAGATTGGGTTCTGTATCCATTGGAGTACAGAAGAATAACAGGTTATTTTATTGAATTGGTTAAGATCCTGAGGGAACTTGACAGGGTGGATGCTAGTAAGATGTTTCCCCTTATGGGAGGTACCAGAATGAGGGAAAACAGTTTATAATAAAGATTCTTCTATTCAAGGACAGAGATGAGAATTGTTTTTCTCAGAGGGTTATTTTCTCTTCCCCAAAATGCAGTGAAGTAAGGTCATTGAATATTAATAGTTTAATTCTTTAAGTCAAAATTTTTGTTTATTTATGTGACTACAAAAGTTGATTCACTACAAGGATGTCTGTTTCTGAATGTTGAGAAGGAAATATCTACTAGTTGCTTTCACTGTACACCTTTTTAAAATCTGGAAAGTAAAAGTATTGCCAAATGAAAAGAAAAAGTAATTAAGTAATACTTTAATGTTTCAAGAGGATCCACATTTACAAAGAAACAGGAAAATAATATTTAATTAACACCTGCATGCACTAACCTGAGAAAGAATGCTTAACAACTGTACTTAGAGTTTGGTTTCCAAGTAAGATTGGTAACTGCTGACTAAAGTGTTTGTCAACTTTAATATAATTTCAACTGTAGCAACCTCTTTATTTAACATGAACAGGAAAGAAATTAACAAGAATTCTATTTCACATTCGGACAAGAATTTCTTTGAGTTTGGACCAGATAAAAGTCCCGTTCTTTTCTCAGCTATCTGGAGACATAGCCAAATTCACAGAGTCCGTTTCCATATGTTTGCTAATGACTCCTAGTATTACATCATAATCACTTATCTGGCCCCTCCAATGACTCTAAATTATCAAACCATTTGTCCAATTACTAATAGAATCAATTGAATTAGCTTTATTGTCACACATATTCAAATGAGTACAGTGAAAGATTTACAGTCACCAGATTACAGCACCATCTTAGGTACAAAGGCACCGAGGTGCAGGTACTTAAGATCAAATTCTTAGGAAACAAAATAAAATGAGAAAAGAAATAAAAATTTTAGAATATCTGTCTTTCCATCCAGTCAGTGCTGGTCCCTAGATTCAAGGGAGACCTCCACTGCCTGCGCTGAACCCACGACGTGGGATTTGCCCCACTTTAGGTGCCATCTCTTCGCTGATGCCACTGAACGCACACTCATCTCGCAACCAAGAACCCCTGATTCTGCTGCTAGGCCAGGCTACCATCAGGCCACAAGTCTCGCTTCTGCTCCAGATGTTGCCTTGCTAGTGCCACCATCTTGGAGAGTGCACAGCCACCCCAAACACCGGAGGAGCTTTGCTGTTGCTACCATCCCCGTCGCTGAGAGAATGACCTCACTGCCGGTCTGCACAAGACCTGCTTTTGCTACCAATCTATCCGCCACAGAAAAGAAGAAAAAAACACAAAGAGAAAGGAAAATAAAGCGAAAGCAATATAAAGCAGGAGTAAAAGTAAAACAAAGAAGGAAACCAAATGGGAACGGATGAGCCTCAGGAAAGATTCCACACACAACCCTGTTACTCCATTGCCATTCTGTACTGGAAGGATGATAATAGTGTAAGTGGAAATTTCCTTCATTAGTAGAAAGGATAGTGCCATTAATTTCAGTACTTGCCACAATCCAGCTTCCTGGCCATTGACTCCAGCCCTTTACCTGGCAACCATCTGAAGTTGAAACAGGCTGCTTGTAACCTTGACACGATATTTGAACCTGAGATATGGTTACAACCACATATCCATATTGTTGCTAAGCCCACAGACTTTCAGCTCCGCAACATCGCCTGACTCTGTCTATGGTTCAGCTCACCTGCTGCTCAGTTCTCACCCATGTCTTTGTGACTTCGAGACTGGATCATTCCAGCACATTCCTAATTGGCCTCCCATATTCTACTGTCTGTAAACTTGAACTCATACACAGCTCTGCTGTCCATATCTTAGCTCAAAACTATTCCTCTTCACCCATCATCTCTGAACTCTCTGAATCACACTGGCTCCCAGTTAAGCAATGCCTTAATTTTAAAATTCTCATCCTTGTTCTCAAATCCATCCATGATCTCACCTCTCCATAAACAGGAATCTCCCCCAGCCCTAAAATCTGCGTTCTTCCAATTCTAGTCTTTTGATCATTCCTGAATGTAATCACTTCACAATTTGCAGCCATACCAAAGCCCTAATCCCTGGAATTCCCTTCTCAAACCTTACTGTCTCTAGCTGTCTTTCTTTCTTTAAGACAATTCTTTAAAATGTTAGTCATTGTCCCAACATTACCATTTGTGGCTCGATGTCAATTTTGTTGTTTGGTAGTGCTCCGATGAAATATCTTGGAACATTTTCGGTGCTGTATAATTACAATTAGTTGCTATCAGTGTTAAGATGCATCTTCAAAACAAACACAGTACAACAGCAGTGCAGAGTTGTACTCCGAAGTAAGGCAGTTGGGTCTGTATTCCAGCATTAGCAGTCACAGCAGCTCAGCTCATTTTATGAAACTACTCATTAATTCTTAACTATAATAACACTTAACAGAGCACCTCATGGCAATGGAATGCTATTTGTTATTGATGGAGGAGAGAAAACCTCAAGCTAATAACACCTTCCAATCACAAAATAAATATGAAGAATAAAGATCATTCGGCTAATCTTGGCTCATCCACACAAAAAGATTCTACGGGACCCCCTATTACAAATTGTATCTCACATAATGTCAAGACGTTTATCTTCAAAGCCGATATTTGGAATATTCCATATAGCTCCCCCATGCATTGAAGGGGTAATTGAATCTGGGCACTCTGGTCTGATAATTTCTATCTTTTCCTTTGCAAATCCTTCATAAATTTCTATGGAAACTGCCTATGTACATTTTCACACTAATTACATTCTCCTAACAGTGATGACATTACAGTGGCTCCAAGATGGTGTGTATAATTGCAGTATGACAACTTTACCCAGAAAGTTTCCATTATAATTGTAGGCTTAGGTATGTGTGTATCATGGAAAATGTCAACACATTATATAAAAATAGAGATGGAGGGTAGCTTAAATAGGAATTACAATTTCATATACTACATCCAATTTTTCATGCATTCTCTTGTCTCTCCACATAAAAGCTACCTCGGTCTCTGGAGGTTGATTTTCTCCCAGGGCATCTGGTTGGAAGAAAGTCCCAGTCAACTGCCTAAAGATCTAACAGAGAGGTCCAGTCTGTTTTGATTGTACCAGCAAATTGTGACCAAGTATCAAATGCCATGCAGCCCAGAAAACCCCAATGCTAGAGGAAGTTAAGGTTTAGGAAAGATGCCATATCTGAAGGAAGGCTGGGGAGTCAACAGCAGCAACCTGAGAACAACCTGTTGATATTGACTGGGGTACGCACGTACATGTGTGGTGGTGATAGTGACATGCCGAATCCCGAATTCTGTTACTAAATCGTGTTTACCCCAAAAAATGACACTATGGTCCTAACAACATCATTGAATCTCAATTTTAAATATGGCAATTAGCTAGTAATCTTCAGAAGCCACCTTCTTGGACGGACTAGAAGAAAAAAGACTGTAACAGTGTTGGCAGGCTAGTAAATTGTTGTGCTCCATTTTAAAATCACAGCCACTTCATTTCTGCCAAACGAGAGGGCTCAATAGTTTCTCAATATGAGAAACATGCATGGTAAATAACTCTTCTTCAACTATATCAGTAATGTAATACAAAGAACTGCTGATGCTGGAATCAGAAATCTGAAAAACAGAAAAGTCTGAAGAAACTCAGCACGTTTGGTAGCGTCTCTGGAGAGAAAATCAAAGTTAAAGTTTTGAGTCCAATGACCCTTTGCCATAGCCATCTTCAAATACATCAGAATTGCTTACTATAATAATAGTTATGCTGTAGAAAAATAATTACCTGTACAATTTTCTTGGCAGAATAGCCATCAGTGCTATTCTGATTTTAGGTCATTTGCATGAAACATTTTCTCTTTATTTCTCTCCTCTGTTCTTACTGAATACTTTCAACTTTTTCTATTATAATTTCAAATTATAAGCATCTGTAGTATTTTACTTTTCACATATACCTTACAAAATTGCAGTTGATTTGCTATGAATTTAATTAAATATATTTGATTTGATTTGATTTATGTACCGAGGTACAGTGAAAAGTTTTGTTTTATGTGCAGTACAGGCAGATCATACCATACAAAGATCATAGGGCGATAGAACAGACTGAGGAATAGAAAGCTATGGCTGGAAAGAAGGTGCACAAAAAGCAAGATCAACATTAGATGTGAAATTTGAGAGATATTGTTAGTAATTTTAACACTTAGAATTGAGCTTTAAAAGTGCAGAACATTGTAAGAATTGAAAGAATAAGATCTGCTTAGAGAGCTCACAAAGAGTTAATTTGAGTCAGCACCATCTTGAATCCAGATCCAAATATATTTTGATCATAAGTTCTTTAGAACAGCATTTCACCGAACTAACTCAGCAAATTGTGCAGAAAGCAATGTGCTCTTAGAGATCAAATTGCCTACAAGTTACAGGAAACATCAGAAGAAGTTAAAGTTCTTGTGAAATTGTTAATTGTTTGTGGGTGAAGAAATGATCAAAGTTACTATTTAAAAACCTAGGACACATATTCAAACTTTAAAATAAAGTAACTTTTCATCCCTGATGATATTACTATCTTAATGCTGTTCCTCCTAAAGCTTAGTTTAGCAGTCGGGTTGGTGAACAATGTGTTGTGTCAGACATTCTGCATATATTGAATATTAATTTCAGTTAAGAACCGTCACATCGATGTGAAACTAGACTACACTGAAATGGGACAAGCATCAGAGAGAGTGAACAAAATTCAGATTACATCACTTTTACACATTACAAATAGTTGAGGAAAGGTACAAGTCTATGCAAGTTCTTCTGATGTTCAGGAAAATAGTCATAGGAGAAAATATAAAAGGATCAGAATGGAAAATAAAATGTATTTTGAAGAATTAACTCATAAGAATAAGATGCATGAGATTTTTAATGAATTTTTAATGAATATAATGAATTTAATGAGGATGTCCATTGAAATAGAAGTCAGCAGTATTGGCAGATAATTATCCATGGAAGGAAATATAGCATTCAGACTTGCTGCATTCATTAAATCACACAAATAAAGACAGACAATGGTTAACAGCAAGACTCATTGAACTCATTTTTGGACTTCACATTAATTCTTGTTCACTTGATACTTAATATCTCATGTAAAGCTTTAGAACAAAGTGGGAGATTTTAATGTGATTTTAATTTTAAAAGCTACGTGCAAAATATTGAATGACATTATTGGCACTCAGTTGGTAAACACAGGATTTAGTTGGCCTATGCACAAACTCTTGGTTTTGATTCTAAAACTGTGTTCAACTTGTGACCTCTGCCAAAGAAGGAAGAAAACTGAGCATGGGTAAGTTTCAAGAGGCATGCAAGAGATAGATTTTTGCCAGGTTTTGATTGGACCAATAAAGGTGGCACTAGGGACTGATCAGAAAAAGAGCTGCTCGTTCAATGGAGGGTAAAGAAAACTGCAAAAACAGTACTGAGAAAACAACTTTTATATGCTTTCTCTCTTCATGTAATGCTTTTGGTGGTCAAAGGTTTACTAATCATAGCCATGATATCATGATGGAGTAAAATAAAAGAGGTATGCTCCTAGAACTGCCTTGCTGAGGCAACGATTGAACTGACACCAGCTATTAAGCACACACTGTACCCAACTGTACTATGTTTTTAAACATTAAATGGGACAAAAATGTTTGTCTCAACACAAATTTTGCAGTGAACTAACATGATGCAGTACATATGTATGCACATCAAACCTGGGACACTTCATGTCATGTGACTTGGCCATGATTTTGTTTTACTTATTCAGAGGATGCTGGCACTGCCAGCAAGATTACTCTCTAATGCCCTTAAGATGATACTGGGTATTGCGGAGTTGCTTTCCTAAAACATTGCACATAGGTGCATACATAATGCTGCAAGGTAAGGAGTTCCAGGATTTTGGCCCAGCAGGAGTGAAGGAAAGTCAGGATCGCGAATGACCTAGCAGAAAACTTGCAGGTGGTGATATTCTCACATGCTAGTAACTACACTGCAAATATACAAAATAAAAACAAGTTGCCCAATTTTCTACTGCCTGGAGTAAATAGGACCAGATATGCCAGATGAAACAAGAGCAGTTACTTCTGAATCTTAATTTATCCATTTGTTGCATTTGTGAATGCAGACTCCAGGAACGTTACTTTTGTAGGAGAATGATATATAGAGTCATAGAGGCACACTGCACAGAAACAAGATCCTTCAGTCCAACCAGTCCATACCAAACATAACTCCAAACTAGTCCCACCTACCTGCTCCTGGCCCACATCCCTCCAAACCTTTCCAATTCATGTATCTATCCACATGTCTTTTGAATGTTGTAATTGTACCTGCATCTATCACTTCGCATGGAAGTTCATCCCTCACGTGAACCACACTCTTGGTTAAAAAAAAATGCCTCTCATGTCTTTTTAAAATATCTCTCCTCTCACCTAAAAATGTGCCCCCTAGTCTTGAAATTCCCCATCCCAGAGAAAAGCAAATAATCCCAGAGGACAGCAAATGTGGTTCCCTTGATCAAGAAGGGGAGTAGGGATAACCCTAGTAACTTTAGGCCGGTGAGTCTCATGTCTGTTGTGGGCAAAGTCTTAAAGAGAATTGTAAGGGATAGGATTTATGAACATCTGGATAGGAATAATGTGATCAAGGATAGTCAGCATGGTTTTGTGAAGGGCAGGTCGTGCCTCACAAACCTTATTGAATTATTTGAGAAGGTGACGAAGGAGGTAGACGAGGGTAAAGCAGTAGATGTGGTGTATATGGATTTTAGTAAGGTATTTGATAAGGTTCCCCATGGTAGGCTATTGCAAAAAATACGGAGGTATGGCACTGAGGGTGAGTTGGAGGTTTGGATTAGGAATTGGCTAGCTGGAAGAAGACAGAGGGTAGTAGTTGATGGTAAAGGTTCATCTTGGAGTGCAGTTACTAGCGGTGTTCCGCAAGGATCTGTTTTGGGACCATTGCTGTTTGTCATTTTTATAAATGACCTGGAGGAGGGGCTAGAAGGTTGGGTGAGCAAGTTTGCAGATGATACAAAAGTCGGTGGAGTTGTTGACAGTGAGGAAGGATGTGTCAGGTTACAGCGGGATATAGATAAGCTGCAGAGCTGGGCAGAAAGGTGGCAAATGGAGTTCAATGTAGGTAAGTGTGAGGTGATTCACTTTGGTAAGAGTAACAAAAAGATGGGGTACTGGGCTAATGGTCGGATACTTGGTAGTGTGGAGGAGCAGAGGGATCTTGGTGTCCATGTACACAGATCTCTGAAAGTTGCCACCCAGGTAAATAGTGCGGTGAAGAAGGCATATAGCGTACTGGCTTTTATTGGTAGAGGAATTGAGTTCCAGAGTCCTGAGGTCATGTTGCAGTTGTATAAGACTCTGGTGTGGCCGCATCTGGAGTATTGTGTGCAGTTTTGGTCGCCATACTATAGGAAGGATGTGGAGGCACTGGAACGGGTGCAGAGGAGGTTTACCAGGATGTTGCCTGATATGGTAGGAAAATCGTATGAGGAAAGGCTGAGGCACTTGGGGCTGTTTTCATTGCAGAAAAGAAGATTTAGGGGTGACTTGATAGAGGTGTACAAGATGATTAGGGGTTTAGATAGGGTTGACCATGAGAACCTTTTCCACGTATGTAGTCAGCTATTACGAGGGGGCATAGCTTTAAATTAAGGGGTGGTAGGTATAGGACAGATGTTAGGGGTAGATTCTTTACTCAGCGAATCGTGAGTTCATGGAATGCCCTGCCAGTACCAGTGGTGGACTCTCCCTCTTTATGGGTATTTAAATGGGCATTGGATAGGCATATGGAGGATAGTGGGTTAGTGTAGGTTAGGTGGGCTTGGATTGACGCAACATCAAGGGCCAAAGGGCCTGTACTGCGCTGTATTTTTCTATGTTTCTAAAAGACAGCATCCATCATCTCTATCTATACTCTCATTTTATAAACTTCTATGATGTAGAAACCTTCGATTGCAAGTTCATAGTTCATTGAAAGGGATAATGAAGGAGGCATTTGGTATGCTTGTCTTTATTCATCAATGCATTGAGTATAGGAGTTGGGAGATCATGTTGTGGCTGTACAGGACATTGGTTCAGCCACCTTTGGAGTATTGCGTGAAGTTCTAGTCTCCGTCCAATCAGAAGGTATTGTGAAGGGTTCAGAAAAGATTTACAAGGATGTTGCTAGGGTTGGAGGGTTTGAGCTATGGGGAGGCTGAATAGACTGAGGTTATTTTCCTTGGAGCGTCAGAGACTGATGGGTGACCACATTAGAGGTTTATAAAATCATGGGGGGCAGAGATAGGGAAAATAGGCGAGGTCTCTTCCCCAGGGTCAGGAAGCCCAGAAGTAGAGGGCATAGGTTTAAGGTAAGTGAAAGAAAGACATAAAAGGGACCTAAGGGGCAACCTTTTCACTGAGGATGGTGCATATATGGAATGAGCTGCCAGAGGAAGTGGTGGAGGCTAGTACCATTACAATGCTTAAAAGGCATCTGGATGGGTTTCTGAATTGGAAGTGTTTAGAGGGATATGGCCCAAATGCTGGCAAATGGAACTCTATTTATATAGGATATCTGATCGACATGGATGAGTTGGACCAAAGGGTCTGTTTCTGTGCTGTATATTTCTATGACGAGATGATTAAATCAATAAGTGGGATTCCAGGTACTATTTAATCAGGTAGTCACAGAGGTATAAATGTTGTTTATTTACAGGGTAGTGATGGCCTAGTTGTATTTTAACTAGACTGTTAACGTCGACATCCAGGTAATGTTCTGAGAGCCCAGGTTTGAATCCTGCCAAGACAGAAAGTATAGTTTGAAATTTATAACAAATCCAAATTATTAGTGATGACCATTGTTGGTTGTTGGAAAAATCCATTTGATTCACTAATGTCCTTTAGGAAAGGAAACTGCTGTCCTTGTCTGGTCTGGCCTACACGTGACTCCACAGCCACAGCAATGTGGTTGATTGCCTCTGGGCAATTAGGAATGGGCAGTAAATTCTGGCCTAGCCTATGATGTCCATGTCCCATAAATGAATGTTTAAAATTAATGAATGGTGTGTGGTACTAAGTTACATTATTACATTTTTGGTTCTGTTTGTGCTCAAACATAAATCATCATTCCCAGTTCACAGGTAAACTTTTCACAGAAGTGTATGAGTATGCTTCATTTTTTGTTTTCCCATTTTTATCAAAATGTTTATTTGCAGCAAAAATGCCTAATTTAAAAACTCATTTAAAATTTACTTCACAGAAAATTCAGGCACATCAACTTCAACATTTCTGAAAATATTTTAATGGTTTTAAATAAAAAAAACAACAGCGGAGATCTTTATTTACATAAAATGATGCAAGTTCACTTCTAGATAATAAAGAAACGAGCAAGTTAATTTTTATTCTTTAAACATTTCCTCAATTTGCTGTGAACAATTCAACATGGAGTTTCAGTCGTTATACAACACAATGTGTATATATAAGTTTTCGTGCCATATCAAGGTTTCCACTGTTCTGATAAATTAATGAGAGATTATAAGCAATGTCTCGTCTTAGATCAACTTGATCATCGTCTATTCCCTGAAACAAAAAATATACTTATTTAAATGAAGTCACTTTAAAATTACTTTATTTTTACAACAAAAGATACATATTAACTTTTGTTGGACTTAGACAAAGCAATTATCAAAAATATTTCACATTTTTCACAAATGTTGAGGTGTAGTTGGAAAGTAGAGTGTCTTTAGCGTGCTATGACATGGAAAAGAACAAAATCTATGCTGATGATTTTCCCAGGACATGCACTTTGTCATACCTTCTAAAGGCAGTAAGCACATTAAGTGTAAAATGTCTATGATCTGTTGTAGCCTAAAATACAGTCCATTATATGATAATTTTACTATTTTGAATCTTATTGCATGGTGGTTAATCTTAATCAATTTTCTTCACAAAACCATGATTGGCAGGGCCACCGGATATCTGAACATTTCGTGAATCAATGTACAACACAAGGATTGAAACAATTAAGCAAAAAGTGCAAAATCAACAAAGGTTTCAATGCAATTTTGATCAATGGAATATAATTCAATCTTTCAAATAACTTAGGTCAATGACACTATTATTTTCTAATACCAACTAAACTAGTGCTTTGTGTGATGACTACACAGGATCATGGCTTTTAAGATTCTAATGATCAGTACTGCTGATAACCTATTTATAATAACTTGGATAGAAGTCAAATTTTAGTCTGCTACAGTTACCTTCTTGGGTTTAGTAACACCAGACAGTTTGGCAAGTGTATAGCATACCATTTACTTTCCAGACATGACTCCCTTTATTATAAGAAAATTAGATGGTGCAACTCAGGGAATATAACAATGCATCACACCTTGATAAGTGAACTGGATATTGTGTGTCTTTCCAAGGTGCCCTCATATATTCTAGTTCAATGTTTTAGAAGGTAAAACAAGACGAGATGTACATTGTTCATCTGCCTACTGCATTTACTCACATATTTGTGTGTTTCCATTTTATTTTAACCTTTTGTTCAGAACATGGGCAGAGTCTATACTAGTCCATTGCAGTTGAGCGCACACAGAACCAGCAGCCCACGAATATATTGCAAATGATGTATTTGATTACCAAGGCAGCCATACGGTTGCAACATTTAAAAGGCATCTGGATGGGTATATGAATTGGAAGGGTTTGGAGGGATATGGGCCGGGTGGGACTAGATTGGGTTGGGATATCTGGTTGGCATGGACGAGTTGGACCGAAGGATCTGTTTCTGTGCTGTACATGTCTATGACTCTCTGACTCTATGTGAATCACTCATGGTCTTTGGCAAAACTACAACAAAACTCAGCTTATTAACATTTCAACCATCTTTCAGATAGTGCCCTTTAGAATACCACACTTCCTAAGGCACTTTACTCCCAAAGACCTTGTGTGATGCACAAAAATGCAAAGAAAATTCAGAATAATAGTACAACTATTAGAACGAAAAAAACTCTCCATGTGACACCAACTGTTGCTTGTGTAATGGTTCCACAGGTAACAATTCGAACTATTTTCCCAAGAAACCAGCCTTCAGCTGAATGTTTACTTGCTGTTTGTACAAAGTAGCAAATTCTATCCTCAGCAAACTTCTAAACACATAACTTGCAGCAGGAGTTATAACACTGGCTGGTACATTGGGTTATTATCTGTACAATGGGTGGCACCAAAGCTTAGTGGGTTGAAACACGTGTCTAGTAAACAGGAGATCCTGAATTCAAATTTCCAACCGTGCCTTATTTCCATCTCAATACTTTAATGAAGCTGATGTAGCCTTGTTCACCTTATAGTAAAATCTTATGGTTAGAAAACAACAAAACTTCCATTGAGTAATGGCAAGGGCTTTTCAGGTGGCATGATGACTCAGTGGTTAGCACTGCTACCTCACAGCGCCAGAGACCTGGATTTGATTCCAGGCTCGGGTGACTTTCTATGTGGAGTTTGCACATTCTACCAGTGTCTGCGTGGGTTTCCTCCGGGTGCTCCAGTTTCCTCCCACAGTACAAAGATGTGCAGGTTCAGTGGATTAGTCATGCTAAAATGCCCCATACTGTGCAGGGATGTGTAGGTTAGGTGGAACAGCCATGGAAAATGTGGTATAATAGAGATAGGGGGGAATGGTCTGGAAGTTCCATTCAGACTGGTTCAGCCAAAAGGCCTCTTTCCACACTGTCAGAATTCTATGATTCTATATCATATATAGCAAACATTTGCTGCATCTTCCTATCTATAGGCATGGATTATGAAAATGTGTTGCTGGAAAAGCGCAGGTCAGGCAGCATCCAAGGAGCAGGAGAATCGACGTTTTGGGCCTGAGCCCTTCTTCAGGAATGGGGAAAGTGTGCCAACCAGGCTAAGATAAAAGGTAGGGAGGAGGGACTTGGGGGAGGGGCGTTGGAAATGCGATAGGTTGAAGGAAGTTAAAGTGAGCGTGATAAGGTGAGGGTGATAGGCCGGAGTGGGGGTGGGGGCGGAGAGGTCAGGAAGAAGATTGGATTATGAAGCCTACATTGCTGCCCAATTGAGTTTAGCTAACCACGCAAAGATCAGGTGGGAAATCAAACAAGGCAGAAGTGGATACTGCAGATGCCGGAGATTACAGTCAAGATTAGAGTGGTGCTGGAAAAGTACAGCAGGTCAGGCAGCATCCGAGGAGCAGGAAAATCGACATTTCGGGCAAAAGCCCTTCATCAGGAGGAAATCACACCAGTTAGATATTAAGTTTACCAACAGAACTTTTCAAGGTACCAAATTACTGCCAAAACTAAAAAGTTACAATTATTGAATCAATTAGGAACATAGGAACAAGGAGGAAAAAAAGTCAATTCATTTAGCACTAAATCTAGCACAAACCATCACTGCACGAGGCAGCACACGATCTGATAATTTAATGATTTGTTAAGTATGTAGAAGCTAAATTGCTTGTAGTGTTAGGTGAAGAGGTAAATGTAGGGGAATGGGTCTGGGTGGGTTACGCTTCGGCGGGTCGGTGTGGACTTGTTGGGCCGAAGGGCCTGTTTCCACACTGTAAGTAATCTAAAAGATCTAAAAAAAAGTTATTCCTGAAGTTCAGATGGTGTCAGCAAACTAGTGAATTCCTGTTTGTCCACTGTATCTTCTACCCTGCATATCAATGTTGAGTATGACAAAAAAAGTTTTATCTTTTTAGATTTCTAACATGCTTCATACCTCTAATTGAAGAGGTGGGAGTTCCAATGCCTTCTCATAATAATGAATTGCAAAATGCATAAGACCCAGTTGATGTAATGCACGTCCTATGTTATAATATACTTCTTGACAGGGCCCTCGAAGTTCCATATATCGTGTTAGAAAGGAGAATCCCTAGAATAAAATAAAGAATACAGATCTAATGAAAACAGCAGGGTAACTACAGGGCTAGTTTAATTGTTTTCCTATCTTGCTCACAAATTTCTTCCAAAACAACAAATTCAAAGTCTTCCCAACTCATTCTCCAAACCTCTCCAGCCTTGTGTCTCTCCCATATTCTGTTACTTTGATTCCATCGCCTTTGTCAATCCACAAAAGGCAGAACTTTTCAACTGCCTCAATTCTGCTTAATGAAACTTTCTCACCACATTCTACAGTTTTTCAACATCTTAACCCACCTTTAAGATCTTTGTAAGTTTTAGTTACTATATTAACTATTAATTTTAAATACAACTCCAAACCCGCATCCCAACACTAACAGGACCAGCATGTCTGATGCAACATTACTCAAGGTGCAGAACACTTGTTTCTAATGCATTCTTTTTTTCATGTTGAAGTAATTTGTTTGATGAAACATTTCAAGCAAGAAACTAAACTATTCCTAGTCTTAAATTTTACCACATTCCCTTAATGCTCTCCTTCATTAAATATTACTGCTTCTTCCCTACTCTCATGCAAAGTGAACTTTCTTTAATGGATTTTTCATTTGAAAGTACACTTTTCATGTCCAAATATGAAATACTCACAACCAAAACAAATATAATGTGGTAAATCTTAAAATACAAAAATAAAAAATAAAATTCACATTTTCACTACATTTTTATATCTCATATATATTGCTAAACAACATATTGAGATTATGAAGAATAAAATCAACAATTCACCACACTTAGAACTTGGAAAATTTAAAGTTTTGACAAAAGGAATAACTTTACATTAGATGAAAGCAAATCCTAACTATAAAATAGCAAATCGAAATAGTTCAACAGATAGATTTTCACTGAGAAAACAACTTTAACTCTGGATTCAAGGTCTTTGACAAACCTGTACCAGAAGAGGGTGCCGTTTTAAAACAAACTTCTGAGATGCCATATGAATAAAGGTTAGGCCCACACAAAGACTGTACAGGGGTTCATTAGGCTGAATCCTGAAAGCCTGAACGTACTGACCTGAAATTTAAAATCAAAAGAAATACAATGTGATTATATAATTGTTTTTAGGAACCATTACTACTACCACCTTAAAAATATTAACTATATCAATTATCACCATGATTTAATGCAGTCAATGTGATTTATATCGCTCAAGAACTGTGATACAAAAATTCAGGAATATGGTTTGAGAAGGAAGCATTGACAACTGATTGCCAAGCAAGAAACAAAACAATAGAATTAATGGGTGTGCTCAAATTATTGAAGGGTAGGAAATGGAGTTTAAAGGTACTTCCACATTTACAAAGATGTACACTCAAAATGATTTGGAAAGGCGTAGAGATAGATTTTGTTTCTCTAAAGGATGAAAATTTCACTTGACATCCAAATAGGTTACTAGATTTGAATAATAACTTTGTAGAAGGTAGCAATGGAATTAAATTTTCCGGCATTAAAATCTTCTCGTACGAGCCAGGAGCAAGGAGTACCAAGCAGAGAAATAAACAGAAGGTGAGGACAACCAAATTACTACAATACAGAAGCAGCTGTTAGATTGAAAGAGTAGTAAGGAGCCAACAGCAGAACCTGAAGCCAATACATGAAATAATAAAAAAAAGAGAGGGGAGCGTGACAGTGGGGTAGGACGTGTGAAAATGAAGACACCTTAGGGAATGGAGGTGATGGGAAATATGAGCCAGATAAAATATGAAAAAACGTTATACACTGCTGCCAAGTGTAAATAAGAACTATTGATTCAGATCTTGCAGCCAGCAGCAAAACAAAGGCACAGTCTGCTGACTGTGCAAAACTATGTCCTTACCTTTCTCTTTGCTGCAGTGGGAACTCACTCTTCAGGTGCAATGGGGCCATGGATATTCAGGCAAGGTCAGGGATATTTCAAAGTGCAAGGGGAAAGAGGAACCAGGAGTGCCAAAAGAATGGGAACACGCCTATCAATTAAAAGTGGTACTACGCAAGTCTAGGCAATCAGTCCAAGGCTTTGCACTGACCTGTTCCAGCATGAATTCCTACAAACCCCATCCAGACACATTGTAACTTGCAGATGTGTAAAAGTGGGTACCCTGGAAGTTGCAGAATTATTGGGACACGCAATAGACATGAATCTCCCAATATGGCTGATATTAGGGCAAAAGAACCCATGCCATTCTGTACTTGTAACCTCACCTCCAGTCTGGCAGACTGGCTGAAATGTTGTGACAGCTGTTGGGGGTGAAGTATTCAAAAGTCACAAGCTTTACAGTTCAATGTTGCAGTACCAAATCTGATGGAGACAGTGAGGTCTGCAGATGCTGGAGATCAGAGTTGAGAGCATGTGTGGAAAAGCACAGCAGGTCAGGCAGCATCCAAGGAGCAGAAAAATCAACGTTTCAGGCCAGAGCCCTTCTTCAGGAAGACTCTGGCTCGAAACGTCAATTTTCCCACTCCTTGGATGCTGCCTGACCTGCTGTGCTTTTCCAGCACACACTCTCAACCCGTACCAAATCTGATCATATATTGTTGTCATATGGCACTGCTTAATTTACCATGAGAATTTCTATTGAAGCAGTACCAATAGTCATGACGTATTGTGACAGCCAATTATTGACATTTTATCAAAAACTCCAAAGGAAATGTTTCTCTAATATCTCCTGTTTTTAGATTAGATTTTCAGGATCAACCGTGTTTTCCTTTTGTTCTCATGTAATTTAAGTTTGACCAGTCCACATAAACAGGTTCCATTGTAAATATGGACAGGGAACACAAAATTAAAAGCTATGAAGAATCACAGAAAATTATAGATCAAAGCAAGGACAAAACATGTGAGTTTGAAAGGGGGACTGAATATATAGATTTTATAATTTCCTATATCTGCACCCTGTGCCCATTAACTGTACTGCACTTAAAGACTATACTTGATTTTTACACCTCGTGAAATGCTACAGGATACTGAGTAATATTGATGTACATATTAAACAAAAAGACACCAAGATAAATAGAGAGAAACTAAATATAGAAGTACAGCAACTTAAAATAATGCTACAATAAGAGTCATGTATGCTATTCTTACTTTATCCACAAGTTAGGATTGTAGTATATCAAAGAATTGTAAGGCTGCTGCTGTTCTTACTTCATCCACTGATTTAGTCAAATGACAAAATAGACAAAATGATGCGAATGAGGTTTTGGAAATGAAAAGATGGTGAGCAACAGTTTTTGAACCATTATGAACTAAAGTTAGATGCAAAGCCTCAGCTGTTCATTAAAATCATCTGAAACCCAAGAAAGACACACACCAGTATTATCAAAATCACGCTCATGGCTGTATCCCAATCTTGTGTAATCAGTAATGAAACTCAGCATCACTTCTGCACGGTGATGTCCATATAGGAAGTTGAATAATTGTAATGCATTTGCTAAATGCATTCAGATTGATGTCTTTTTACCAACAAATATATGGAATTACAATATTACAAAATGATCATTGTCTACTACCTAAAGCATGCTTGAAGCTTCCAGCCACAAAAGCATTGTGTCCATTAAGTACACAGAGTGCATGGTTATCTGGGTGTTTTAGCATTAGTCGCAGGCAAAAGCGATGGTGCCTCAAATCTTGAGAGTGCATAGTAACTTGGTTAAAGATATTCCACAGTTGAGGTCTGTTCACATTTTCCATCACCATGACCCTTGAGAGAATAGCAAAAAATAAAGTCAATTCTTCAGGAGACACATGGAATGTTGATTCTATCAAGCAAAATATTTAGTGAAAATTGTTATCAAAGCACATTTCAACTCAACTGATCAATTTTATGGCAGAGTGAGGATTAAGACTTAAAAGATTTAAGACCAGTATCAACTCAAAACAGCATAACGATAGTGTAGCTGTTTATTACATCATTCAATAGCAATTTGGGAAATTTGATAGTTTCCAATTTGTCTCCTTTTGTGAAACATGCTCAGGACAGTTAATGTTCCTTACACTATCTCTGTGTGTCCTGTTAAATCACAATGCGCTAAAGGAACCAAACAAAATTTGGTCGTTGATAGGTGTCCATGTTTGAGTTTGTTCAACATTCGAAACAGTAGTTTCTAATCAGTGTATATACCCAGCACTACACTAGACTCAGTAACTTAATTAGTGAGGCAATAGCAGTAATCATTACTTTACATTTGGATGTGTATAGAAATAGGAAGGGTTTGGAGGGATATGGGCCGGGTCCTGGCAGGTGGAACTAGATTGGGTTGGGATACCTGGTCAGCAAGGATGGGTTGGACCAAAGGGTCTGTTTCCATGCTGTACATCTCTATGACTCTATGACTATATTAGAAACAAGATAGCCGATAATCCTCAAATTTTAATGTGTAAAAGGAACCAGTATTATAAGTTGCACTTTCCAGGAATAGAAATCCATTAACAGTGGATGGATATGAGCTTACTGATTTGCTTGTTATTTTGTTACAAATGGCAAAGATATTCAGGTGAATTGAAGATAGCTTGGCTTACTTAAGTTTTAAAACTTAAAGGAAAATTTTAATAGTGCTCCAAATAGTCTGCCTTTTTATTCAAAGCAGTTAAGTTGATAATTTAAAGATATTTATCTGCTACAAGTAAAATGTCAGATTCCTTGGTTTAAAGCAAAAAAAAAACCCATTGTCACATTAACAAAGATCTTTGAATTGCATTTTTTAAATTATTTAATCATAATGATTTTAGATGCTCCAAAATATCAGGCTCAGGCCATTAACAAATTGTATTGAAAGGAAACATTTACTGCAAAATGAAGAGCAGAGATATTCAACAGTACTTTGCAATATTATCTAAGCACCATAGATATTCCCAACTTCAATGATGGGGGAGCCCAGCACATCAATGCAAAAGACGAAGCTGAAGTAATTGACAAGCGATCACCAAGTGGGTGATCCATGACAGTCTCTTCAGCATCACAGATGCCAGTCTTCAACCAATATGATATCAAGAAACAGTTGGAAGCACTGAAAACTGCAAAGACTATGGGCCCTGACAACATTCCAGCAAATGCACTTCTACTCCAGCATTTGCTGCTAAGCAAGCCAAGCTGTTCCATTACACCTACAATACTGGCATTGACCTGACAATATGGAAACTTGACCAGGTTTATGGCCTGTGCAGGATAAAAAGCAGGACATTTTGCACCCGGCCAATTACCGCTGTCAGATTACGCACGAGCCGCCAATCTCCAGAAACTAATAGAAGGGATCATCAGCAGTGTAATGCAAAGGAATAACCTGTTCACTGACACTCACTTCAGATTTTGCCAGGGCCATTCTTTATAGCCTCAAGTTCCTTGACCTCATTACAACCATTCTGAGGAAGGGTCACTTAATTGAAAACATTTCTCTCCACAGATGCTGCCAAACCTGCTGAGCTTTTCCAGCAATTTCTATTTTTGCCTCTGATTTACAGCATTTGCAGATATTCTGGTTCTTATTTAAGATGCTTGGGATTGTTAGAGATCAACAGTCTCAGCTCCTGGAGTTCCTCAGGGTAGTGTCCTCGGACCAACCATCTTCACCTGCTTGATCAATTATTTTCCCTCCATCATAAGGTCAAAGGTGGTGATGTTTGCTGATGATGATGACACAGTGTTCAGCAACATTTGTAACACCTCAGGTAATGAAGTATTCAATATCCATATGCTGCAAGATCTCTCAAACAGCAAGTCCGGACCTTGGAGAATCACACTGACGACCTCAAGAATCGAGATCGTCGAAAAAATATTCGTTTGCTGGGCCTTCCCGAAAAAGTGTTCCTTGAACAGTGGCTTCCACAGCTTTTAAATCTGGAGGCTGGATCAGGCCAGGTAAGAGTGGAATGGGTCTACCGAGTTGCAATACGCGGGCCTGGCTCGAACCAGCGCCCCCGCCCGGTCCTGTTCCGGCTGCAGAGCTACAAGGAGAGGCAGATACTCTTAGAACCCTCCAGAAATCTTGGAAAAGATCCCCAAGCCGTGATCTATAAAGGATCCAAGATTATGTTATTCCAGGACTTTTCCCCAGCTCTGGTCCGAAAGAGGAAGGCATTTGATGAGGCGAAGAAGTGTTTAAGGGACTTAAATATTCAGTACTCCTTGTGCTACCCAGCGACGCTACGCTTTAACCATGAAGGGTCTGTGTATAACTTCAGATCACCGGAAAAGGCCAAGGAATTTTTGGACTCTCTTAGATAAATTATAAGAGTTAATTGATATTGGTTTGCTTTGCCCCCACTCCGGATCACATCCCCCCCTTTTTGTATATATTAATCCCCTTTTTTTTCCCTTACTGTTTATTATTATCTTGGGGGGTGGGGAGAGGGATTTATTTATTTGTTCTCTACTTAACAATTTTCTCTCTCCCTTTTTTTTATTCCATATACATATATAGGCCGGGGGGTCTAGTTAATGTTTGTGGGGGAGGTGGTTACCTTATCCTATTTTATCTCTATCTCCAGGAGCGGGGTTGTTTTTCCCTTGTTATTTTGTATTATTATATTTAATTATAACTTGTTGAGGCTGTAATTTTATAGTTATATATGTTTACACATGGTATTAACATTACCAAATATATCCAGGTGTTGGTGTGGGTGGGGGGGGGTAGGGTGCTCACTGTTAACTCTAGCTCTGTAGTACATTTGAATTTTCTTCATCCTATTAAGGAGCGCCTGGGTCAAGGTGGGGCACTGGTTGGGAGAGGATACGATGGACTTTTGGAAAGGAAGTGATACCCCCTGGGATAAAGGGGGAAAATCTCCACTTAAATACGTTTTTTTTAAATTTAGAAATAGTTTTTTATTATACTGTTGTGAGTGTATTAGAGAGCCTTTACTTTTGTGAATTTTATATGCTCTATGCTCGGGATGTTCTGGATAGGGTTTCCCCTCCCAGGGGGTCTCGGATCTGCCCAGACGATTATGGTTGATCAGTCGGTTAAGTGGTGCACCTGGAATGTCAAGGGGAGTAATTCACCAGTCAAAAGGAAGAAAATATTATAAACCTCAAGAAAGAAAGGGTTGATATAGCTCTCCTGCAGGAGACACACTTATTAGATAAAGAACACTTGAAATTACGACAGGGTGGATTTCATCAGGCCTTTTTTTCTTCTTTTAGCTCAAAAAGCAGGGGAGTTGTTATTCTTATTCGGAAGAATTTCCCTTTCAAAATCCTAAATCAGATAAAAGACGAATCTGAACGATATATTCTGATTAAAGCCCTTATAAATGGAGAGGAGTATGGGATTTTAAATTTGTATTAACCCCCCAGCACATCCTTTTAAACTTATAACGGAAGCCTTCTCAAAATTGATGGCTCTCGGTGTCCCAAATGTAAAATAGAGGTGGGTACTCGTGCATTGCTTATGGACCCGTCATAAGATCCGTAGATATTGGACTAAAGTTGCAAGTGCTCTGACAGAAATCTTAGGAACGGAAATTAGAGTGAACCCTGTATCTCTCCTTTTGGACTTTTCGAACTTTCCCTCCCTGGATATGCACAGAAAGAGATTATTTTCTATCCTCTCTTTCTGTGCAAGGAAAAATATTTTGGTAAACTGGGTGGCTGAGGGCCCCCCTGGAATTTCAAATTGGCACAGATTAATTATGGAATGTATTCCCCTTGACTTCCTTACAAATATGGTGCACCAAAAGACCGCATTATTCCATAAAATATGGCAGCCCTTCTTGAATTACACAAATACAGATATTTCGGCCATCCTAACAAGGGCTTTTATTTAATTGAGATGGCGAACCTGGCTGGTCCGGGGCTCCTTGGGAGAGGAATCACGCACAAATACGGGTTTTGTTACATTTGATGTTAATACATTCCGAGCATGTATCTCACTACCCAATTTCTGTGTTATCCATCGATTTTTTTTAAATCTTATTTGAATAATGTAAGAGACTTAATTATACACTCTGGTTAGTTGTAGATTAGATTAGTAGTTAATTAAGTTTTGGGTTTTTTTCTCTCTGTATTTTTCTTTTGTTAAAATTTGGTTATTATTTATTAATTGTATATCAATGTTGATACTTGGGTTTTTTATTTTGTAAACTTGTAAAAATGTTAAATTATCAATAAAAATATCTATATAAAAAAAAGGAAGAATTTGCAACATTTAAGGTACTGTACAAAAGAAATCATAACACCACAAACTATGTAGATAAACAGTATATTGTGCGGACTTCAACAAGCCTCAAAAAAATCCTATCAAAGTTGTGCAAGTCAGCCCTCTACTGGATATAGTGATTTAGAATCAGAGTTGTACAGTACAGATACAGACCTTTTGGTCCATCTTGTCCATATCGACTAGATATCCTAAATTAATAGTCCCATTTGCCAGCATTTGGCTCATATCCCTCCAAACCCTTCCTATTCATGGACCAGTCCAGACACCTTTTAAATGTTGTAATTGTACCAGCCTCCACCAATTCCTCTGGCAGCTCATTCCATACATGAAAAAGTTGCCCCTTTGGTCCCTTTTATACCTTTCTCTCTTACCTTTTTCCAAAGGTTGCCTAACCACAACATGACCTCCCAACTCCTATACTCAATGCCCTAACCAATAAGGGCTTCTTCACCACCCTGTCTACCTGTGACTCTTTAGGCTCTATTATTTCAAAAGCATTTATTTCACTCGTTAGTAAAAACAGAAACTACATGGAACATGAACAGCAAGGGAGAAGACAAAGCAAACAAAAAAATAATAGTAGCCAGAAAGGTCACAGGCTGAAAGAGGCTATTTGGCACCTCATTTCTGTGCCAACTGAAAAACAAATATCCAGCCTAATCACTTCAAGTGCCAATCCAAGTATTTTATTTGAATGTGATGAATATTTCTGCCCATCCCTCCTTCACAGGGAGTGAATTCCAGATCTCCACCACTTTCTGGGAGAAACATTTCTCAGTTTCCTCTGATCCTCGTTCACTTACTTTAAAGCTCCCTGGCTATTAACGTCTCTGCTTAGGGAAGGAATTTTATTCAAATCAACATCTATAATTTTCCAACAATCTCCTCGGTTCCCAAGATAACAATTCCAGCTTATCCAATATTTTCTCAAAGATAACATCTTCCTGTCCTGTCAACATTTTATAAATGTACACCCTCTAGTACAGTAATTTATTTTCCATATTGCAGAACTCTATGTAGTACTCCAGCTTGGCTTAATTAATTTTTTTTTCACAGCTCTAGCCTAAGTTAAATTCTCTTGTATTCTATGCCTTGGCTAGTAAGGTAAAGTATCCTTCCATCCTTGCTGGCTGGAGTCACATCTAGCACAACAGGTAACACATGGTTGTTGGAAGTCAAGTAACTCAGATCCAAGACATCACTCTTGTTTCATAGGCTAAACAAACAAAAAAGTTGTTCAGAAGTCAGTAATAAAGAATGGAACATGAATACTCAGTGGAAATGCTTCTTGTCCTGGATAGCAAAATGTAATTTGTTACATTACAGTAATAATTCAGGTAGCTAAGACATGTGTGTCTCCATCAGGAGATCATACCCAAATCCAACTAACTCCTAACTGCCCAAGTCTCTTCCTAGGGGAGGTGTTAATATCAGACTGTGGAGGGCTTCAGTATAGCCCATACATTAACTCTTTCATGACTACTAACTTGTACAACAGTTCCAGATAAGACAGATTGAATAGTCTTCTTCTAGACTGTTAAAATAGTTTCACAGAATTGCAGAATAGTATGATCACAACCATCAAAGTGCTCATCCTCACTGATATTCTGTCTACCTTCAGAACTTTATTCCCTAAAACGACATGCAGAGCTGCCTTTATCTTATTGGGCCTACACATACGAGATTGAAAGCCCTCCTATCTGTACTTTATGCCTTCTTTACCTTTTACGTCAGTTAATATTCGACTTGTTGAAACATTCCAGCATTATTGCTCATACTGTTTCTCTACTTCTCAACAAAGTACCTACACATATATCTTGCTCTGACGGTTTAGAGGTCTGCAGTGTATTTCCAGCAGTGACTTCCCTTTTTTGTTCTTCAGTTCAAACCAAATGGCCTGATTCGATAATCAATCTAAAAAATTGTCCCACTTTACAACTTTTCTAGCTTTTTAAATTAATATGCAACAGCCTATTACCATTAATAAAAACTGAAAGAACTGTGGACTTTGGAAATTGGAAACAAAAACAGAAATTGCTGGAAAACGTTAGCAGGTACGGCAGCATGTGTGGAGAGAAATCAGAGTTAATGTTTGGGTCCAGTACAGCAACTTTTGTTTTGACCCTATTACCATTTCTTAAAAAAAAAGTCACCTCCCTTTCCTATCTGTAACCAGGAATTATTTTTGATATGCAGTCAGTTCTGCAATATAGGAAGTGGAGGCAGTCAATATGTACATAACAAGCTCCCATGAACAGTAATGGGATAATGATCAGAGAATCTATTTATGAGATGTTGATTGGCCAGGACGCCAGGGATAACTCACCTGCTCTGCTTCAAAGTAATGCTGTGGAATCTTTTATATCCACCTGAGGCGGCAGATAGGGTTTCTGTTTTTACCTTCCTATCAACTTCCATCAATGCAGTACCCCCTCAGTTATAATGTAGTGTCAGCATTGATTTCAGTGCTCAAGTCCTGGAGAACAACTTGAATCCAGAACCTTCTAAATCAGAGGTATAAATGATGTCAATTCAGTGACACCTGACACATACACAGCCATGGCTAATTTGTATTTAATGGAAATAAAGCCCTTTTTGCCTAATTTAAATTCACCAAATTCTAACATTAGGAATGGATTGATCTGAAGTACCTGATATAATTATATGCTTTTCTGAAGTTGTTATCAAGAACAGCAGCAGAGAGGCCAAAGTATTCCAACTCTTTCCGCTTCTGCCGATCATCATAAAATGAGTAGTATTCCAAGGAAGAATCAACCAAGAGTTCAGCTTCTTTGAAACGTTTGAGGTCACATAATGTGTAAATAGCTTTTAGCAATAAATTCCACCAGTCATCCTTATTCAGTACACTAGTTTTCCCTGGGTAAAAAATGATATGCATGTGTTTAAATTACCTGTTCAAATATGAGACCAGAAAAAAAGATTGTTTATTATTTGCAGAACTAAAATAAATCAAAATGATGCATCAATGTAAGCAAATTGTACATCCCCTATTAAAAAAGATAGCATTTAATATGATAAAAAGTGTACATAAGTATTGTTGTATAAAGCAGTCCCTTTTTTATACAACAAAATATGTTCTTATAAAGAGGTCTGACATTTTAAAATATTCAGATTTCATATGATCTGGTGTTTGTTTAGGGTGGGGGTGGCAGGAAGATGACTGCATCAC
Source organism: Chiloscyllium plagiosum (assembly GCF_037043375.1). NCBI lineage: Eukaryota > Metazoa > Chordata > Chondrichthyes > Orectolobiformes > Hemiscylliidae > Chiloscyllium > Chiloscyllium plagiosum. The sequence continues at coordinate 7,238,293 of NW_028270145.1, forward strand.
TAAGCTGAGGTTATTGTACAGCTGTCTAAGCCAAAAACTACACCAGAGCCTGCAGATTTCTGCCAATTTTTGCTCTACATCACTAACTAAAGCATTGACTTGCAAGGTATCTGGGTCAAATGGCAAGTAATCAAACTGCTAATGATAGAGCTAACTTTCAATATACTATTTATCAGGCAGGTTGGTTGATTGATTAGATGCAAAAATCCATATCTATTGGCTTAGATACTGAATTAGCCACAAGGATCATTAGGGTTTTAATGTATTATCTCTAGACATACCATATTGGAGTCACGGCTACCCCAAATTAATCTACTGGAATTCATTTTTTTAGTGAACTGCAACAAATAAAATTATAAATGGCTGGTAGATCTAAAAGAAATACAAGGTCAAAAATCACAAGACACTCAGTTATAGTCACTCCAAAAGCTAGTGTTTTGAAATAAACCTGTTGGACTATAACCTGTTGCATGTGATGTTTGACCTTGTCCAACCCAGTCCAACACCGGCACCTCCACATCATAAAAAAAACAGATAAAGCCTTTACTTTTGCTAACATTTAAAGCATTTCTACAGTACAATTGTAAACTAATAATGATCAGATTCATGTTTGTTGTATTTTATATGCAATTTGAATCATTTTCTTTAGGTTTTACCATTTAATCACCAATTTCATTACTCCAAGAATTTAGAAATATATTTGAAATTAAGATATAAATCTTACCTGACTCCCACAAAGAATTTTACACACTAACTCACGGTTCTGACACCCCCTCTTACAATGATAGGTAATCTTGGTGTCCTCTTGTTCAACCTAAATTGAAATTCACAGCCCATATTCTACTATCACCAACATTGCTGTCATATTTCCCATCATTGCACTTGCATTACATACAGTGCTGAAAAGCATCTTCACATCTTTGTCAATTTCACCATAATATTCCAAGGTCTCCACACCAACTCCCCAATTTCCATTCTTCTCTGTTGGCTACATTCTGCTCCTTGATCAACCATATCCTTGTCTAACTCAATTACTGTCCTATTCTCCAACAAATCTTATTTATAAGTCTATCATAACATTTTAACTCCCACGTCTGCAACTTCCTTCTGTCCTGTGCTAATATCTGCCCACTGGCATCTACATTTTCAGTCCATCTTAAGTTAGCAACGTTTTCAGCTGTGTTACCCTAACACATAACCTCCCTAACCTCTATGTTGTTATTTCTCTTCTTCAAAAGCGTCCAAAAAGCTTTTTTACTGTAGCTTCCTTAACTGTACCTTCAGTGGTTTTTGTTTGTTTATAAGAGGAAAATATCATTTCTCCCTTTAATGATGCAGTTAGAAGATTGATCACTGAAGAAATAGATGACAAGAAACAGAATTTGAGGGGCTTGTTTTATTACGTGAATACAATGCAAAATATGCACTCACCATGGGATTTTGTAATTTTCAGGTTTTTCAAAAAGTATCAAAAAAACTCTTGGCAAATTATGTCATAATGGTGAGCAGCTGCCTGATTCCTCAAGGAAGATTACACCCAACATCGTCAAGTGATATCCAGGTAGGAGTTTGCAAAGAGGATTGTGGCAGATATAGGCAGTGTGAATTCTGAATTACTACCCATCAATTTAAGTGGCATAATTCAGATAACGTTCTTAAGGTTGAAGAGACAAAAATGGAAATGTCATATCAAGGTTTATAGAGGACAGAGTACTGTTATAGTCAAACACATACAGTTGTAGACTTTCTCAATCCGTATGACACACCGACATACAGATGATTATATCAGGTAGGTAAAAACAATGACTGCAGATGCTGAAAACCAGACTTTGGACCAGTGGTGCTGGAAGAGCACAGCAGTTCAGGCAGCATCCGAGGAGCAGCAAAATCGACGTTTCGGGCAAAAGCCCTTTTCATGAATCAGTTTAGTCTCGGATCTTTATAGAATGGCACCAGATCAGTCTGAGTTTTTAAGTCATAACACTTACAAGTTTCATTCCTTACCTTTAACATCCAAATATGCAGCTTCCTGATCATCAATATCACTAACTTTATCTCTTAACTCCTTTACAAGATATAGGTGCTTCTCCCCACTTTTGGAACTTGAAACCAATGAAACCTGAGCTCTGCTCATTGCCACCTACAAGAAAAATTAGTTTCATTTGCTCTTTGCTGAGGCACAATTTTCTTTTTGTAAATCAGTTTTAAACAATAATTGCTAATTGCCCAAGGTGATGTAGCTTCTACTCCAAATGTTCTCCTTAAACATAGAATGGCAACATGCATAATTTAAACAATAAAATACAGATTATTGGCTTTTCTGAGTGACAGTTTTGGAAGTTTACTTAATTCTAAAACAGTGAGTGATAATGACAAAAAGCAACAAGTTTCAAAGGCATCATTGTATTCAGCAGTGTGTGTGTGGTTTTTAAAACTTCATTCATAGGCTGTGGGTATTGCTGACAAAGAGCAGTTAAGAGTCAACCACATGTAGGGTCTAGAGTCACATGTAGGCCCGAGCAGGTGAAGACAACACTCTCTTCCCTAAAGGAAATTAGTGAACCGGATGGGTTATTCTCAATATTTGACAATGCTTTCATTGTCATTGTTAGCTTTCTAATTCCAGATTTTTAGTGAATTCAAACTTCACTATTTAACTTGGTGGAATTCGAACCCAAGTCTCTGGATAAACAGTCGAGTGTTAACATCACTAGGCCATTCACCTGATACAAACCTTTGCTAGTTTTCATATCTTTCTAAAAATCAAGCCTTTTCAACATATCCACAATTTTCACAGACTTGAACAGCTGCAATATTGAGAGGAACATGAGCATACATGGAAGAAGAAGCTACTTCACTCTGATATTACAAGTTGAATATCAATTTTCTTTTTGGTTGTAAAGATTCCAACTCACCTTTAAAAGCATTGCTAGCATTGCAAGTAAAGCATCCACGTAATCTGGCAACTTCTTCTGGGAATACAATAAGGTAGAGCGATGCAGTAACAGCTTCAGTTCCTGAATGATACACAAGAATAACCTGAGATTTAAATAACCTGACAATTGGACAAGAGATAAAAATAAAACAACAGTACAATTTTCTTGCAGAATAGGGTCTACAAATGACAATTTTTTATTCCAGAGTTTATACCAAGCATTAGTTGGTCTACAGAGTAAGTGACAGTTGTTAAAAGTACGTTATTTGCACTGTTCTCCACCAAAACATTGTGTAGATGTTTTAACATTTTCCTCATGAATATTCTGACTGTAACCTGTTAAAAGCTTATCAATTTCTAAGGGTAATGTCACTCTCTCCTTCCTTGTTTTCTTTAGATTGGATACCTCAATTGCAGATTATGCTTAATTTAGCAGCCCTACAAAACTGCAAATCTCACCAACTAACAAACAGCCAAGTTGCCAGGCAGACATGTCACAACAACCTTTTGGGTATGAGTCATTTATTCAACAGTGTGATTAATCGTCATTTTAATTAAGCCATTATTCATCAATAGCCTCTGCATTTCTAGAGGAGGCGTAAGTCAGCAGCAGTGAATTTGATTAAAACCTTAGAAACCAAGAGGCACTTGCAATAGGGTGAATGATCAAATCCCAACTGAGTGTCATGAGCCCCATTTAGTATAGACTGAATATTCTCCTTCTGTGCTGTAAAGTTTCGTATAGTGGCAAACCAAATATTTGCTGTCATTTTAATACATTAATTATGTTGCCAGTACATTGAAATACAGGTCTTGTGGTAATAATTAGTCAGTTATTATATTTCATACCTGTTGAGCTGCATTTGCATCATGTGCTAGTGTTTCAGGATCATGCATTGATTCCAGAGCCTCAAGAGCTTTCTCTGGTCGCCCTAATTGTTGTTGTAACGTCGATAGGGAAATACGTGCATCCAGGTGCAAAGGTGCCATTGCCACCACTTTGGTGTAACTCTCTGCTGCAAGCTCCATATGTCCCAAGGCTTTCAAACACTCTTAAGTTAGAAAATTAGAATTGAGTATTGCACATTTCCATTCTCAAAATTGTTCCTCATTCTTTTCATTTCACTTTCCAATTGTAGCATTACATATACCATTACAATTAAAAAGATCAAGAGCACAAATAAGGAAAATATTAATAGCATACAATACAGTAAATGTGTCAATTGATGTTTATGTTCCACAGGAAACTAACTGCAATGTCTTTCACAAGGCTAGCTTAGCTACATACATTACAGGGAAGGGAAACTGTTCACAGATTGAGAAATATGCTGTCCCACAGCTGAACAGCTAGATCATCAGCACTATCTTGGTGCAGTTACTATTCCTTCAAATGTAAATAATTGATTATGTTTTTCTAATCTGATGTTAAACAGTTTTCAAAATACATAATGCCTTCTATTATATATATCTCAGAAACATCTCACAACACTTCAGAAAGAATAAACAATTTTGAAAGTGCAGTCAAACAATAAAGTTATTTTATACAAAAACAGAAATTGCCGGAGAAACTCAGTAGCATCTGTGGACAGAAAGCAGAGTTGGTGTTTAAGGGCCAGTGACCCTTAAAGTCATAGAGTCATACAGCAAGTAAACAGACCCTTCAGCCCAACACATCCATGCCAATCAGGTTTCCTAAACTGAACTAGCCCCATGTGCCTGTGGTTGGCCCATATCCCTCTAAATCTTTCCGATCCATGTACCTGTCCAAACGTCTCATAAATGTTGTAATTGTATTTGTCTCTACCACTTCTTCTGGCACTCATTCCATATAGTCTGTGTGAAAACGTTGCCCCTCAGATCCTTTTTAAATCTTTCTCCTCTCACCTAAAACCTTTGCCCTGTAGTTTTGGACTCCTCTACCCTGGGGAAAAGAACATGGCTATTAACCTCATCTATGACCCCTATGATTTTATAAACCTCTATAATGTCACCCCTCAGCCTCCTATTCTCCAGCGAAAAAAAATGTCCCAGCCTATCCAGCATCTCCTGAGAACTCAAACATTCCAGTCTCAGTAACATCATTGTCAATCTTTTTTTGCACCATTTCCAGTTTAATAACATTGTTTTTTATAGCAGGATGACCAGAATTATCCAAATGCAGCCTTGCCAATGTTTTGTACAGCCATAACATGACATTCTAACTCCTGTACTCAATGCTCTGACTGATGAAGACAAGTGTGCCAAATGTCTTCTTTACCACCCTGTCCACCTGTGATGCCACTTTCAAAGGAACAATGTACCTGCACTCCTCGGTCTCTCTGTTCAACAACACTCCCCAGGGCCCTACCATTAACTGACTCTTCTTCAGTTCTGCTTTTGTTTCAGATTTCCCACATCCCACAGTTCTTTGTTTTTGGTTAAGCTATTTTGCACACTGCATTACGAATAGTAATGAAATGAATAAGCAATTTTTTATGGTGGTTGAGGGTGAATGTTAGTCAGAATAAAGGAAGTCAAAATCCATTAAATAGTGTCTCAAACATCTATTTAACCATAGTCTTCAGTTACTCATCTCATCAGAAAGGCATCATGTGACATTGCAGCAGCCTTGCAGTGTGAAGTAGAATGTCACCCTAGATTGCATCTGGGCAAGCTACCATTCAATATAAAAACAAGTAAACATAGAACTCTTATTCATTGAAAATGGATAAATCTCATTCTCTAACATGCAGAATATTCTTCATTGAACACAAGTTTATTGAAGACTACTGATTTACGTTAATGGACCATTCTATACATTTCCTTAGAATTTAAAAGTATTTATTTGAAGTAACAAGATTCAGATTGAGAGTTTTTGAATGTAGTTACCTGCATGACGAAGCCAAACAACCGCAAGGTTGTACCGTTCTGAACATACGAGGGCACTCAAAAGGGGTAACGCAGAGTTATATTCACCAATCTCTAGAAAAGCTTCAGCCACATCTAAATAAAGATCTCCCATGTCTTCAGGGTTCTGTTCCATTAAGTTTGTCATCAAAAGCTAAAGATGAAAAAACATTTGATTTAAATAGTTAAATACTATAGCTCATAGAATTATTTCCTTATATTGTAAATATAAATGAAATTTTGTCCTCACTGAACTTTAAAACTGTCTCTTTAGTGAATTTAAGAGCACAATGCAAATTTACTTAAGTAGAAACAATGGAAATTAGAATTATTCTGCAACTTCAGATGATGTGTAAATACATTTGGGTTTATTTCAATACAGTAAGCTAAATTAGTTGAGAAAGTAAAATATTTAAAATTACAATCTAACATCCAAATCAAAACTCTGAATCTCTTCATTAAACAAAATTATTTTGTTCTCTTAACAAAAAAATGGCAGTAGGTCTTTTGTCCACATTAGTGATAAGAATATACACAAACATATCAGTAAAAATTATAAGCTTGTTACATATTAAAGAATCATGTAACAAAATTATTAGAAAATGCTGTACACTTTTACTGGAAGAATTTCATTTTAAAGATATTCAAAAAACTTCAACAGGAAAGGAGAACTATGTGTGACAGAATGTTAAAAGACTGGCCTTTCACATCTAGAATTAGGTCTCACCTGACTTGAGATTTTTGGACGTTACTCTCACTGAAAAAATCTGAAGTCTATTTATGTCTTTTTGATCTAGTTCTTCATAATTTATTCTAAAAATCTTGTTGAATTGAAACTTACATCAAGAGGCTTGAGGATATGAAGATGGATCAAACACACTATCAGCTTGACTCGGATGTCTATGGGGACCGCTTCTGGGATCTGACATTTGTAAGTAACATCTATAATCCATTAAAGCAGAGAGAAGAAAATGAGATACCTTTTGACAGTTTCATTTCTCCTACATATTTTATTTTTCACTACTTTCTTCCTATTTCAAGTCCCTAAGTAGCAGACACCAGATGAGGGCAAGGCCACCCACAGCTTCCAACCTCATAGTCCAGGATCCCCGCACTGCCCGGTTCTACCTCCTTCCCAAGAGCGACAAGCCTGACCACCCTGGCCGACCCATTGTCTCAGCATGCTCCTGCCCCAGTGAACTCATTTCGAACTACCTCGACACTGTCCTATTCCCCCTAGTCCAGGAACTCCCCACGTTCGTTCGAGACACCACCCACGCCCTCCACCTCCTCCAAGACTTCCGTTTCCCCGGCCCCCAACGCCTCATCTTCATCATGGATATCCAATCCCTCTACACCTCCATCCGCCATCACCAGGGCCTCCAAGCCCTCCGTTTCTTCCTCTCCTGACGTCCCAACAGTACCCTTCCACCGATACTCTCATTCGTTTGGCCGAACTGGTCCTCACCCTTAACAATTTCTCCTTCGAATCCTCCCACTTTGTCCAGACAAAAGGGGTAGCCATGGGCACCCGTATGGGCTCTAGCTATGCCTGTCTCTTTATTGGCTACGTAGAACAGTCAATCTTCCGTAATTACACCGGCACCACTCCCCACCTCTTCCTCCACTACATTGATGACTGCATTGGCGTCACCTCGTGCTCCTGCAAGGAGGTTGAGCAATTCATCAACTTCACCAACGCATTCCACCCTGACCTTAAATTTACCTGGACCATTTCTGACACCTCCCTCCCCTTCCTGGACCACTCCATCTCCATTAATGACGACTGACTTGACACTGACATTTTTTACAAACCCACCAACTCCCACAGCTACCTGGATTACACCTCTTCCCACCCTACCTCCTGCAAAAATGCCATCCCGTATTCCCAATTCCTCCGCCTCCGCCGTTTCTGCTCCCAGGAGGACCAGTTCCACCACAGAAAACAGCAGATGGCCTCTTTCTTTAGAGACCGCAATTTCCCTTCCCACGTGGTTAAAGATGCCCTCCAAAGCATCTTGTCCACATCCCGCACCTCCGCCTTCAGACCCCACCCCTCCAACCGTAACAAGGACCGAACGCCCCTGGTGCTCACCTTCTACCCTACCAACCTTCGCATAAACCAAATCATCCACCGACATTTCCGCCACCTCCAAACAGACCCCACCACCAGGGATATATTTCCCTCCCCACCCCTTTCCATCTTCCGCAAAGACCGTTCCCTCCGTGACTACCTGGTCAGGTCCATGCCCCCCTACAACCCACCCTCCCATCCTGGCACCTTCCCCTGCCACCGCTGGAATTGCAAAACCTGCGCCCACACCTCCTCCCTCACCTCCATCCAAGGCCCTAAAGGAGCCTTCCACATCCATCAAAGTTTTACCTGCACATCCACCAATATCATTTATTGTATCCGTTGCTCCCGATGCGGTCTCCTCTACATTGGGGAGACTGGATGCCTCCCAGCAGAGCGCTTTAGGGAACATCTCCGGGACACCTGCACCAATCAACCACACCGCCCCGTGGCCCAACACTTCAACTCCCCCTCCCACTCTGCCGAGGACATGGAGGTCCTGGGCCTCACTCACCGCCACTCCCTCACCACCAGACGCCTGGAGGAAGAACGCCTCATCTTCCGCCTCGGAACACTTCAACCCCAGGGCATCAATGTGGACTTCCACAGTTTCCTCATTTCCCCTTCCCCCACCTCACCCCAGTTCCAAACTTCCAGCTCAGCACTGTCCCCAAGACTTGTCCTACCTGCCTATCTTCTTTTCCACCTATCCACTCCACTCTCCCCCCCACACCTATCACCTTCATCCCCTCCCCCACTCACCTATTGTACTCTATGCTACTTTCTCTCCACCCCCACCCTCCTCTCACTTATCTCTCCACCCTTCAGGCTCTCTGCCTTTATTCCTGATGAAGGGCCTTTGCCTGAAACGTCGATTTTACTGCTCCTCGGATGCTGCCTGAATTGCTGTGCTCTTCCAGCACCACTAATCTAGAATCTGGTTTCCAGCATTTGCAGTCATTGTTTTTACCTTGCTAAACTAGAGAATCAGGCCCACAGTCTCACTTGTCGGTACGCAGACATATAGACTACCAAAGGAACAGCACCACAACTGAAACACCTAGTAGAAGACTCAACCTACTCCACCCAGGAACTCCCTAACATTATCAAAGACACCAAGGTAGAGGACGACAAGGTCATTGTTTCCTTTGACGTGATGGCCCTAATGTTTATTCACATTGCCCTTGCCAAAGAAACACTGGCCTCACTGCTAGACGAACCAAGGACACAAACGCCTGACAGCACCAACACCATCAGCAAGGACAGCATTCTCAAACTAGCAGACCTGTGCCTCACAACCCACTTCACCTTCAATGACAAGATCTACAAACAAATCAATGGGACGCCTATGGGATCACCAGTATCAGGACTCTTAGCAGAAGCAGTTATGCAGAGATTAGAATGAGCAGCACATCCACGATCCAGCCCAAGCTTTGGGTCTACTACATGGATGATACCTTTGTCATCACGAAAAGCAACATATGAGAAGAAACCCACAGAACACCAACACTTCACCGGAGGCTCACTGATGATGTTACCTAGCATGGTGATGAAACATCTGAGAACTATTCTAACAGCTCATCGAGCAAATTTACCACCAGAGAATTAAGGTATTTCCATGCCATTGATAACACTGTGTCCACTTGTTTTTTGCAAATAGTCACAAGCAACTTACCCTTTAATACCCTATTAATTATCAGCAGTTTAGCCAAAACTGGAGCCTTAAGACATACCAATCAATTGTGCTTCAGTTCACTGGCACGTCATGATATACTGAAGTATCTTATCATTCCCAATACTTCCACTGCTTGATATCTGTTCCTTTCAATCCTCTTTTTCCTTCTGTAAAGTGCTTTCAGCTGTTTTTCTACATTAAGGATGCTATGCAAATTGAAATTGTGCTCAACTTTCAGCAAGTTTTTCGTTTGGCTCTCCAAGCCACTTAAAATGCACTATTATTTTAGAAGCTTAAGAAGCAACTAGTTTTCTCTCCACTTTATCTCCAATTTCAGAAGAACTGCTAGTGAATTTCAGGTTAAAATTGTACCAGAATGTTTGGCATTTGCTATGCAAGTAAAAATGCAGAACAAGTACATTAATTAACTCATGTAGTGCTTCACAAAGAAGCAATTATCAATGTGTAAATACTAGAAATATGTACAATTTTACATAAGAATCAGTCGCACACAAAACACTGCCTTTTACAAAAGTGCACCACTCTAAAAAGTATTGCTTTTGTGTGCCAAAAATGCTGTACAATAGAAGCACTGAAAGAAAGCCACATCATATGATGAGTAAACATTTTCAAAAGGCATCAGAGACAACAAGCACAGGAGTCATAAGTGAGCAACCTAATGCAAGTTAGGATACATGCAGAAAAGTATTGGAAGACCTCAGGTTTACAGAGGGCAATGTGTTGGGAACCAGCAGGAAGTGAATTAGAATAGTCAAGACGAAATGCAACAGAAGCATGAATTAGGTTTCAGCAACAGATGAGTAACCAGAGGATCAAAGTCAAACCATGTCACAGAAATGGAAGTAGCTGGTCTTAATGATGATGCAAATATGTAGTTGGAAACTCAACTGGAGGTCAATATGGCACCAAGATTGCGAACTGACTCGTTTAGTTTCAGAATGTTGCCAGGGAGTTGATAGCTAGGGAATGGAGGTTGGCAAGGGGAACAAAACAATGACCTTCAGACTTCTCCACCGTGGGGCAGCATGGTGGCTCAGTGGTTAGTACTGCTGCCTCACCGCGCCAGGGACTCTGGTTCAATTCCAGTCTTGGGCAACTGTCTGTGCGGAGTTTGCACATTCTCCCCGTGTCTGCATGGGTTTCTTCCGGGTGCTCCGGTTTCCTCCCACAGTCCAAAGATGTGCAGGTGAGGTCAACTGGCCATGCTAAATTGCCCATAGTGTTAGGTGCAGGGGTAAATGTAGGGGAATGGGTCTGGGTGGGTTGCTCTTCGGAGGGTCGGTGTGGACTTGTTGGGCCAAAGGGCCTGTTTCCCCACCATCGGGAATCTAACCTTCTCAGTCTTAATCTGGTTCACAACTATTTCATCTATGAACCTACAATAGTCAAAATCTACCATAAGTGGGAAAATACATTTACCTTCTGCAGTTTCCTCCAAAAGATCTTGTTTGATGGTAACCTTTTCAACCACAACCTCAGTAAACTTAGTTATAATCTACAAAGCAAAGAAAATTAGAACTGTAACAATGAAAACAAATGAAACTCATCAAAGGAGTGACAAACATCTTCAAGTTACGTTTATTCATATCTCACTTCTAACATGCAAGAATTTGTCAGCAGCAAAACAGTTGGACCAGAAAAGAAAATTCATTCATCCTTTAATAAAAGGGAGAAGGAAGCAGGTATGTTTTTAAGCAGATGGAAGAAAACATTAAAGGGACAATTCAAAAGGTATGGGAGTAATTGCCTGAAAAGTAGCTTGCATGCAAAAGAAAAGGGAGAGTGGAATACAATGCACGCTTGGACAAATCTTAGCCAGTGAAGACTTCCCAGGTAGAACAGACAAAGATACAAGTAATGTACTGCAGATACTGGAATCTGAAAACAAAAAGTACTGAGAAACCGAGCAGGTCTAGCAGCATTTGTAGAAAGACGAATAGTGCAGGCTCTGTATTGGTGAGAACAAATTCTGACTGGGTGACTCAAAGTTTTCAAAATGCAAAGTGACTTATTTAACAGATATTTTATGCTATCCAGGGCAAAAGCATTTCACACCAGGTTTCTTCAGAAACAGTAAAAATAGCTCTATTTATTGTAGCACACTTAACTTTTCTGTTCACAGTTCTTGTTGAAGTGATCTAATTTATGCAACTTAAACTTCAAAACCCCTTCAAAACCCCAAACACACACATACACTTAATCAATATTAAAGCAGATAAAAGAGAAATGGTTTAACACATATACTACAGATAAAACACAAACAAATTCTGTCAATCAGAAGTCCAGACCACAAAGTTTAAAGTTCTTTTTCTCTCACAGTCCTATTTATTTTTACAATGAAATTGCATTGTTATCTGTGCTTCAAATCAATGATTATGTGGACTTGTCTTTTCTTATATGAATTATTTATTTTAATTTTCTTGGATTTTTTAATACTTACATACTTCTTAATACTTTTTCTTAATAATAGCTTTAAAGTTACCTACATCTGTCAGGACCACTCAAATGTCACGGTGGCACGGTGGCACAGTGGTTAGCACTGCTGCCTCACAGCGCCAGAGACCCAGGTTCAATTCCTACCTCAGGCAACTGACTGTGTGGAGTTTGCACGTTCTCCCCGTGTCTGCGTGGGTTTCCTCTGGGTGCTCCGGTTTCCTCCCACGGTCCAAAGATGTGCAGGTCAGGTGAATTGGCCATGCTAAATAGCCCGTAGTGTTAGGTAAGGGGTAAATGTAGGGGTATGGGTGGGTTGCGCTTCGGCGGGTCGGTGTGGACTTGTTGGGCCGAAGGGCCTGTTTCCACACTGTAAGTAATCTAATCTAAAAAAAAAGTACCCTGTAGCCCTCTGGAAGCAACTTTAATTTCATCAACATGAGCTATTCTCAGAGGTAAAACTTTCATTTGCCACTTCTTTAATGAATGCCTCAAACCCTTATTATGGTTGCCTTCTCATCACTTGCAAGCTAATCTGCTAAGTGCTTTCATTTGCCACAAGACTCTGCAGAAACATCCACAGATTTTTCCACTAGTTTCAAAAAAGGCAATCTTCTAGTTTTTTTTTCCCCTCATGAAATCAAAACTAAGATTAAATCCTCCCCACTCCATGTGACAAATGATGACGTGAAGTTTCTCTCTGCATTCCATACTTCGGCTGTCTTCACTTGGTGAGCTGCAAATTGCACACAATAGGTCCAATCTGCAATTAGCTCTCTTAGCAACAATCCAGACAACTTGAAGTCAGGGAACCTCTCCGAGTTCAACCCACATTCACGATGACACAGCACACACTGGAATGTCCTTGAACAGACATTTAGATTAAGTATCTGTCATTTTAAAATGCCTTCTTTACTCTTGATAGAAGAAATTGATTTTACAACGCTACATGGTTAACAGAATACTTTTATACTAATTTAACTTTAACCCCAAAACAAAACTATTTCTCTGGACTGCCCTTGCTGCAAGCATTGCTGACGTCATACATCAACTTGTTTAATGAAATAAACACATCTGCTGTTTTTTGATCTTACTTTTCTCGCAGTTTTTCTCTTAAGTCAACATGGTCTCAGCCTTTTCAGTGTAATAGACTCCAAGTTTGTTTTAATTGCTTTCACTTCAGAGGTGCATTTTCTCCAGTTAAAATTTTAATTGCTAAAACTAAAAGTTATATTCTAATACACGTGAATGATGAATCAAATATCGCCATGTTCTGGTTATCTGGGTGTCTGACTCAGTAGAGCTATTGCTCTGGGGTACAATAGATGGAAAAAGATTTTCATCACTTTTTTTTGTTCATACATGCCTTACCTCCAAAGTTTTATCATATTGCTTGCTGGACAGATACAATTCAGCTGCCATGTTAACATCCTCAGCAGAAACCAGGTTCTGATGTTTGCTGAGAGCCTCTTCCATCACACCAATTGCTGACGTAATATCATTGGTTTCATAATAGCTTCTGAAAAGGGTTACATTTTATAGTTTTATTGATAAATCATAAAACTAGCTCCTATAGGATTGCAGTCAAACATTTCCTTCAACTCCAGAAAGAAAGATGTAGAAAGAGATTCTGGTCAGGTCAAAACTCAAAATCATTTAAATCACAATGAAATGCATTCTCAGCCCTAAGCTGCAAAGTTTTGATAAGATTAAGTAAATGTTATTGCTAGAAATCTTTTCTCTAACTTGCTACTTCCCAGCCTAATAGAGGAAAGCTAGATTTAGATTAGGAGGCACATAGAACATAGAAAACTACAGCACAGAACAGGCCTTTTGGCCCACGATGTTGTGCTGAAATTTAATCCTAATGTAAAATACAATAACTTAACCTACACACCCCTCAACTCACTGCTATCCATGTGCATGTCCAGCAGTCGCTTAAACGACCCAATGACTGCTTCCACCACCACAGCTGGCAACGCATTCCATGCATTCACAACTCTCTGCATAAAGAACCTACCTCTGATGTGTCCTTTATACCTTCCTCCTAATATCTTCAAACTATGACTCCTCATACCAGTCAATCCTGCCCTGGCTATTGAATCTATCTATCCGACTCATTATCTTGTATACCTCGATGAGGTCTCCTCTCTTCCTCCTCCTCTCCAGAGAGAAAAGACCAAGCTTATTCAACCTTTCTTCATAAGGCAAGCCCTCCAGTCCAGGCAGTATCCTGGTAAACCTTCTTTGCACCCTCTCCAAAGCCTCTGTATCTTTCCTATAGAAGGGCAACCAGAACTGGACACAATATTCCAAGTGTAGTCTCACCAGGGACTTGTAGAGCTGTAGCAAAACCTTGTGGCTCTTAAGCTCGATCCCCCTGTTAATGAAAGCCAAAACACCATATGCTTTCTTAACAACCCTATCCACTTGGGTGGCAACTTTGAGGAATCTATGTAGTTGCACATCCAGATCCCTCTGTTCCTCCACACTGCCAAGAATCCTGTCTTAAATCCTATATTCAGCATTTGAGTTCGATCTTCCAAAATGCATCACTTCACATTTATCCAGGTTGAACTCCATCTGCCATTTCTCAGCCCAGCTCTGCATCCTGTCTATGTCACGTTGCAGCCTGCAGTAGCCCTCTATACTATTGACAGTACCTCCAACCTTTGTGTCATCTGCAAATTTACTAACCCACCCCTCAACCTCCTCATCCAAGTCATTTATAAAAACTACAAAGAGCTGAGGCCCAAGAACAGAGCCCTGCGGGACCCCACTCAACACTGACCTTCAGGCAGAATACTTTCCATCTACAACCATTCTGCCTTCTGTCAGCCAGCCAATTCTGAATCCAGATAGCCAAATCGCCCTGTATCCCATACTTCCTGACTTTATGAATGAGCCTACCATGGGAAACCTTATCAAATGCCTTGCTGAAGTCCACATACACCACATCCACTGCTTGACCTTCGTCGACCTGTCTTATCACCTCCTCAAAGAACTCAGTAAGATTTGTGAGACATGACCTACCCCTCACAAATCCATGCTGACTGCCTTTAATCACACTGTGCTTTGCCAAATAGTCATAAATCTTATCCCTCAGAATTCTTGCCAAATCTTTGCTGACCACAGACGTAAGGTGACAGACATACCAGAGGCCAGACTCTAAGCAGAGTGTGAAACCTAATAGGGTGTGTGTCCAGTCAGTGGAGGGTAACTGCAGCTTTAGTCACAAGGCAATAGGGAAGCAGTTGACAGGAAAAGAATGTACGTATTTAACAAAAGAGGATATGAGATCAACATCATGCAGGAAATAGAAGAATGATGGGAGGATAATGATTGAAGGGCCAGTAAGAGAATCAACACCATGAAGCAAATAAGCAGTAGGAAGAAATTATGGAATGTAATAACAGCAAGTGAGGGGAAGAGATATGTGGATCAATGTTAAACAGGCCAGGAAGTCAGATATTGCGGGGTAAAAAAAAGACGCTACAGGAGGATGCAGGGAGACAGAGCTCCTGAGTAGGATTTGAGGGTGCAAAGAGACAGAATAAAAGAGGGAGAGTCATAAATCAGAAGAACAAAGGTGCAATGTTATGGGTACATCAGGATCTCTAAGTTCTCCTTTCTGACCGTCATTGATATGCTGCAAACAAGTGTTATACAAAACAATACACATCTCCCTGCATCCCCACTCCACAAGGGAGGTACTCAAACTAGATGATTTTCTTGTACATTAATACAGCAAAGCAGCACAAAATGGGAAATCAAAAAATTACATTTTGACACTGATTTAAGATGAAAAGCTTAATAGCATATTTTCTTAAATAAAATTAAGGGATATTGCTATCTAGAAAAACATGCTCCTCTATGATGCTATCTCTACAATTTACTTCTGTATACAATATTGTATGGAGAAAATTTGTAAGTGTGTAATTCATAAGCAAATGGACTTTGTGTTGCTGAACACAAAAATATATTTTAATCAGAATATACAAAACATGTTCTAATACATAATTTAATACACAAATTTGTATATTCTTGTTCAACAAGTGGCAGTAACCTTACTAAAGATATGTTACCAATAGATCACAGTTACATAACTTCATTGTGATTGTTAATTATGTGCAGTTCAATCATTATGTAGAAAGGAATTAAGTGAATGCTGCTACCTAGACAGCACCTACACTTAGATTAGGAATGCAATGCCAGACTCACAATGTCACTGACACGTTAATGCCCACTGAAATGCCCTAGCAAGCCACTTAATTCACCCAATTACAGATAGGTAACAAATGGTGACATAACACTCACATTCCATTAAAGCATAAAGAAATTGTGCTGTGTACAAACAAATGCTGGTATTGTTTTTCATAAGGATCTTTTAAGTGATTTTTTTAAATGTATTGAAAGCAAAAATCTAAAAGTGAATTTTGCACTGTCACAAATACATTTACTTTTTCACATTCTCATGTAGTTTTAGTGAATGCATAAAATGGAGAAAACACTCACCACCATCTTCTCCTGGACAATCAGGGATGGGAAATAAATGCTGGCCCAACCAGCGACACCACATCCCATGAACAGAATAAAGCAAATCAGCTGATATAATGTTTGAAAATTTATTAATCAAAGTATAAATTATTTAGTCAGGTAGAGCAGTGTGCTTTTTAATAAAAAAAAGAGAAAAGCTGTTGGTCTGTGAAAACTTACTTTGCCATATCTCTGGCCAACTGCATAAAATGCTCCCCGTCAGTAGGTGGCAGAATGTTCAGGATGCGCCTATATCCATCCATAGCTAGTTTGTGTTCACCCAATTGTTCATAGAGACTGCAACGCTCCCACAGGTACCGTACGTTTGTTGTGTCATATTTTATGGCTACATTTTAAAAACAAATCAGCTTTGTGTATAATAAATCATTTTTACACTTCAAAGTTACATATTACAAGTACACTCCTCGTGTCCACGCAACCTTCAAATTGTGAATTATAAATAATTAGGAATTGTGTGATAAGTTTTTAGCTCAATTTTATTCCATGTATTTTTCCCACTGAAGTTGTCCAATAATTTTTCCACAAGTTTAAAGAGTTGCACAGACAAATGAACATACTACAAATACTTTTAGTCAATTCCAGCAGAAATTAACTGCATTGCTTTTATGGCTGAATGGTCTACTTATGCTCCTACAGCTTATGGCTGTCTCACCCTTCAAATTACTGTTGTATAACTTAACCATTCTATCATGCAACAGAAAAAAAGAATTGCTAATTTTCAAGCAACTCCAGTTTCAAAAGGATAGGTTTGTAGAATTACAGTAAAGGTCAAACACAGTGCAGCAATAATTCTGCCAGGATTTTCTACATTTAATAAAGCCAAATACTTCAGAAGACAGAGGATCTGAAGTTTGATTGACATTTGATTGATATTGAAAGCTAGGGTGAAAGCCAGCACCCAAAAGTAACTTGGACAACAAGTGTAGTTTCACAGCTGTCAGTCTGAGAAATTGCACAAGGGCTCTGGAGATGGGCTTTCACTAAAACAACAAACAAGCAGTAAGGTTTCGTCACTGACATGGTAGATCTCAGCTCTGCAGAGGTTACATTGATTTAGAAAAAAAAAATCACTGCCTGAAACTACAGAAGAGGACAACCTTTGGTTTTTGAGCCTGATAAGCTAAGTATTTGATTTTTAAGACTTATAAAACTTCTAACTCTTCATTTTTAAATTGTTAATGGTGACTAAGATTAGGGTATTTAAGGTATACTAAAATCTATCTCGTGATTGACTTTTACTATTAAAAATTGTTATCCCAGAGCAGTAAGACTGTACTAACGCTGCATTTTAAGCAAAAAGTGTGTGTATTTGTTTTTAGGTAATTTCTGGGTGTTACACAGGCAGAAATTGTTTTTAGTAGGGTGCTGTACTCTTCCTGTCAGATGTGGGAGATCAGGGAGAATTTGAATGTTCCTGGAAACAATGTCTGCAAGAAGTGTGTTTAGTTGCAAATCTCACATGGATCATTTGGAGCAGCAGTTAGTGGCAATAGGAGCTTACAAGAGCAATGGGGTGTGATGGATACCAGTTTCAGGAAGGTGGATACAACAAAGATACAGTCAGGTTAACCGATTGGAATGGTAGGAGAGGTAGCCAGGTAGTGAAGGAGCCTCTTGTGTTATCACCATCTCAAACAGGTATGCTATTTTGTATATTGTAGGGGTTGATGGACTCTGAGGGGTGTACAGCACTGACAGTCAGGATTCTGGTACTGTGATTGGTTCTGCTGGAATGTGGAGTGTGTCAGGTTCCAAGCGAGCAATTGTAATAGGGGACTCTATAGTCTGGGGCACAGACAGATGTTTCTGTGCTCATCAGTGAGATGTTAGGATGGTGTATTGCCTCTCTGGTGCCAGGGTCAGACACAGTGCAGAATATTCTGAAAGGAGAGAGTGACCTGCAGGAGGCAATTGTGCATATTGGTACCAAAGACATACGTAAAGAAAGGGATGAGGTGCTGTCGAGAGACACAGGAAACTTAAAAAGTAGGTTCTCAAGAGTTGTAATATCTGGACTACTACCAGTGCACATGCTCGTGAGAGTAGGAAAAGGTGGACAGAGGAAATGAATGCGTGGCTGAGGAGCTGGTGCAAAGGGGCAAGGGTTCACATTTGTGGACCATTGGGATCTCTTCGGGGTAAAAATGACCTGTATAAGGGCATGTTCAATCTAAATTGGAAGAGGAGATCAGCTAGTTTTATTCGGGAACCTTTAAACCTGGAGGGGTGTGTGTGTGTGTGTGTACACGCACGCGCATGTGCATATGTGTACGTGTTTATGCGTGCACATGTGTTGGCTGGAACAAAGCAATGTGGGAAAAGAGAAAAGGCTGAAGCTGGTACAGTTGATAAGGGGAGCAAATCAAGTAGTCAAGGTAAACGAAAGCTCAGCAGAGAACAAGGTAAGACTAATAAATTAAACTACATTGACGTCAGTGCAAGAGGCCAGACAGGAAACGCAGATGAACTTAAGGCATGGTTGGGAAAATGGGAGTGAGATATCACAGCTATTACATAAATGTGGCTCAGGAATGGACAGGACTGGCAGCTCAATGTTCTGGGGTATAGATGATTCTGGGATAGAAAGGAAGGCAAGAGAGGAAGGGGGAGTACTGTTTTCGGTTAGGGAGAACATTACAGCTATACTTAGGGAGGATATTCCTTGGAGATCCAGTGAAGTTATATGTGTGGAACTTAAGAAAGGGATGACCACTTTGTTGGAATTGTATTTCAGACCCCCCAATAGTCAGCAGGAAATTGAGAAGCAAATACGTCAAGAGATCTTAGATATCTGTAAGAAAATAGGGTTATAATAGTAGGATATTTTAACTTTGCAAACATAGACGAGGACTGTCATAGGGCTAAGGGCTTGGATGGGGAAGAATTTGTTAAGGGTATACAAGAAAATGTTGTTATTCAAAATGCAGATGTACCTATGAGACCAGGAGCAATACTTGACCTTCTGTTGGGAAATAAGGCAGGGCAAGTGACTAATGTGTCAGTGAGGGAGCACTTTGGTGCAAGTGATCATAATTCTATTAGTTTTAAAATAGCTAAGGAAAAGGATAGAACTGATCAAAAATTGGAGTAAAGCCAGTTTTGATGGCATTAGACAGGAATTTTCAGAAGTTGATTCAGGGAGGCTTTTCACAGATAAAGGGACAGTTGAGAAGTGGTAGGCCTTTAAAACGGAGATAATTAGAATTCCAACAGTGTGGAAACAGGCCATGTGGCTGAACAAGTCCACACTGACCCTCTGAATAGTATCCCACCCAGACCCATTCCCCGACACCTATTACTGTCCATTTCTTCTGACTAATGCACCTCGCCTACACATCCCTGAACACTATGGGCAATTTAGCATGGCCAACTCACCTAACTTGCACATCTTTGGATTGTGGGAGGAAACTGGAGCACCCAGAGGAAACCCACGCAGACACTGACAGTATATACAAACTCCACTCCTGGCGCTGTCAGGCAGCAGTGCCAACCACTCAGCCACTGTGCCGCCTATTATGCGAGATCAGATAGTAGGTTCCAGTTAGTGTGGTGGGCAAGCCTAGTACGTGTAGGGAATGCTGGATGACTAGAGAAATTGAGACTCTGGCCAAGCAAAAGGAGGCATTTATCATGTATAGACAACTGGGATCGAGTGAATTCCCTAGAAATGTATAAGGGCAGTAGGGGTATAAGAGAGGAATCATGAGGACAAAAAAAAGGACATGAGATAGCTTTGGCAAATACAGTTAAGGCGAATCCAAAGGCATTCTATAAATACATTAAGAACGAAAGAGTATCTAGGGATATCATAGAGCCCCTTAACATCAACATGGCCATTTATGTGTGGAATCACAGGAGATAGGAGAGATACTAAATGAGTATTTCACATCAGTATTTACTGTAGGGAGTGTCATGAAAGCTAGCGAACTTGGAGAAATAAATAGTGATATCTTGAAAAGTGTCCATATTACAGAAAGTCTTAAGAAGTGCAAGAAATCTTAAAACACATAAAGGTAGATAAATGCAAGGGACCTGATCAGGTGTTTTCCTGAACTTTGAGGGAAGCTAAGAATGAGAATGCTGGGCCCCTTGCTGAGATATTGTATCATCAATACCCATCGGTAAGGTGCCAGAAGACTGGAGGTTAGCTAGTATGGTGCCATTTTTTAAAGAAAGGCGATAAGGAAAAGCCAGGGAACTACAGACCAGTGAGCCTTCTGCCACTGATGGGCAAGTTGTTGGAGGCATTCAGAGGGACAGGATTCACATAGAAAGGCAAGGTCTGCTTGAAGATAGTCAGCATGGCTTTGTACATGGGAAATCATGTCTTACTAATTGGATTGAATTTCTTTAAGAGGTGACAGTTGAGATTGATGAAGGCAGAGCAGTATACATTGTCTATATATACGTCAAAGCGTTTGACAAGGTTGCACATGGTAGACTGATTAGAACATAGAACATAGAATAGTATAGCACATCTTTCCACCCTTCAGACTCTCTGCCTGTATTCTTGATGAAGGGCTTTTGCTCGAAACGTCGATTTTACTGCTCCTCGAATGCTGCCTGAACTGCTGTGCTTTTCCAGCACCACTCTGATCTGAACTCTGGTTTCCAGCATCTGCAGTCATTGTTTTTACCCAGCACAGTACAGGCCCTTCGGCCCTTGATGTTGTGCCGACCTTTTATCCTACTCTAAGATCAAACTAACCTATGTATCCTTCATTTTACTATCATCCATGTGCCTATCCAAGAGTCGCTTAAATGTCCCTAATGTATCTGACTCTACTACCTCCACTGCTAGTGCATTCCATGCACCCACCACTCTCAGTGTAAAGAACTGATTTGTGACATCTCCCCTAAACCTTCCTCCAATCACCTTAAAATTATGCCCCCTTGGGAGAGCCATTTCTGTCCTAGGGAAAAAGTCTATGATTATTCACTCTATCTATACCTCTCACTCTTCTTTGCGCCAATGAGAAAAGCCTTAGCTCCCTCAACCTTCCTTCATAGGACATGCCCACCAGTCCAGGCAGAATCCCGGTAAATCTCCTCTGCACACTCTCTAAAGCTTCCACATTCTTCCTATAATGAGGCAACCAGAACTAAACACAATATTCCAAGTGTGGTCTAACCAGGGCTCTCTAGAGCTGCAGCATAACTTCATGGCTCTTAAACTCAATTCCCCTGCTAATGAAAGCCAACACACCACACACCTTCTTAACAACCCTATCAAACTAAGGTGGCAACTTAGAGGGATCTATGGACATGGACCCCAAGATCCCTCCATTCCTCCACACTGCCAAGAATCCTGCCTTTAACCCAGTATTCTGCATTCAATTTCTATCTTCCAAAATGAATCACTTCACACTTTTCCAGGTTGGATTCCATCTGCCAGTTATCAGCCCAGTACCCCTCTACCAACATATGCAAACAATTAGCAAAACTGGTTAGTAAGGTTGGAACACATGGGATCCATGGGGAGCAAGCCAATGGGTACAGAATTGTCTTGAAGATAGAAGATGGAGGGTGTTGGTGGAGGGATGTTTTTCAGACTGGAGGCCTGTGACCAGTGGTGTGCCAAAGGATCGATGCTGGGTCCACTGCTTTTTTGTCATTTATATAAATTATTTGGATGTGAATATAGAAGGTGTGGTTGGTAAGTTAGCAGTTGACACCAAAATAGGTAGTTTGGTGGACAGTGAAGATGATTATCTCAGAGTACAGAGGGACCTTGATCAAATGGGCCAAGGAGTGGCAGATGGAATTTAATGTGAGGTGTTGCATTTTGGTAAGGCAAACCAGGGAAGGACTTAAATATTTAAAGGTAGGACCTGGGAATAATGCTGAACAAATAGACCTAAGGATGCAGGTGCATAATTCCTTGAAAGTGGAGTTGCAGGTAGACAGAGTGAAGTACATGTTTGATACACTTGTTTTCATTGGTCACAACACTGAGTATAGGAGTTGGGATGTCACGATGCTGTTGTACAGGACATTGGCGAGGCCACTTTCGGAATGTTGTGTAAATTCTGGTTGCCCTTCTATAAGAAGGACATTGTTAAACTTGAGAAAAGATTTACAATGATGTTGCCAGAATTGGAGTGTTTGAGCTATAGGGAGAGTCAGAATAGACTGGGGCTTTTTTTCCCTAGAGCATAGGAGACTGAGGGGTGACCTTTTAGAGGTTTCTAAAATCATGAGGGGCATGGATAGAGTAACTAGCCAAGTTTCTTCTCCTGGGATGGGTGAGTCCAAAACTAGAGGACATAGGTTTAAGGTGAGAGGGGAAAAAAATTTAGAAAATACCTGTGCGGTACTTTTTTCACACAGAGGGTGAATGAAGGGAGCTAGCAGAGGAAGTGGTGGAGGCTGGTACAATTACAACATTTAAAAGGCATCTGAATGGGTATATGAATAGGAAGGGTTTAGAGGAATATGGGCCAAATGCTGGCAATTGGGACTAGGTCAGATTGTAATGTCTGGTCAGCACAGACAAGTTGGATTGAAGGGTTTGTTTCCATGTTGTATGACTCTATGATTCTATTTCAGCGCATTAATATTTTTTTAAAAAACTTATATTTTTGAATATCCAAAATGATTGTATTTTTACAACTAGTCTTGGAATATTAAAGAAAAAGTGCTAGCTCAAATGCTGAAAATTTAGGTAATGTACACAGTCAGCGACAGTGAAACTGTAAAACTCTTGACCATTTTTAACTGCAATAATAGACTGTACTTTGTTCTACTAGCTGTGACAAATGGGGACCTCAGGAGGTTGTACAAAATTATCTACTTGGCACTTTTAACTGAAGAAACATTCGAATACATCAATGTCATCTCCTACAGTCACTTGTTGAGCTTTATGTGATTGAAAATGAGCATATTCCTTCCCAAAGCCATATCCATGGACTGGGAGAGGGGATAATTCATAGCCCTCTAACTAGAGCCCTAAGGTCTCTTTTTTACTTTGGTGAGAGGGGTTGCTGTGCTCAGCCCAGGACCTGAGGGGGCCCAAAGCAGCACAGAGTCTAGTGATTTCTGTCCTACCTCCACAAAATAGATTAGATTAGATTACAGTGTGGAAACAGGCCCTTTGGCCCAACAAGTCCACACTGACCCGCCGAAGCGAAACCCACCCATACCCCTACATTTACCCCTTACCTAACACTACGGGCAATTTTAGTATGGCCAATTCACCTGACCTGCACATCTTTGTGACTGTGGGAGGAAACCGGAGCACCCGGAGGAAACCCACGCAGACACGGGGAGAACGTGCAAACTCCACACAGTCAGTCGCCTGAGGCGGGATATGAACCCGGATCTCTGGCGCTGCGAGGCAGCAGTGCTAACCACTGTGCCACCGTGCCGCCCACCCACTGTGCCACCGTGCCGCCCACCCACTGTGCCACCGTGCCGCCCACGGTGGCACAGTGGTTAGCACTGCTGCCTCACAGCGCCAGAGACCCGGGTTCAATTCCCGACTCAGGCGACTGACTGTGTGGAGTTTGCACATTCTCCCCGTGTCTGCATGGGTTTCCTCCGGGTGCTCCGGTTTCCTCCCACAGTCCAAAGATGTGCAGGTCAGGTGAATTGGCCATGCTAAATTGCCCGTAGTGTTAGGTTAAAGGGGTAAATGTAAGGGTATGGGTGGGTTGCGCTTCGGCGGGTCGGCGTGGACTTGTTGGGCCGAAGGGCCTGTTTCCACACTGTAAGTAATCTAATCTAAAAAAAAAATAGTTGCCCAGTTGTTCCCCACTACTCACAACTGCAAGTGGTACAGCCACAAAGGTTTGCTCTAATCTGTTACTGCAATATTCCTAACTCTACCCACGTCACAATGCCTTCGTTGCCTAGCAGCTTGTGGAGTAGCTGCACTGAAGCCGTGCCTTACTTTATGGATTGCCTGGTACGATTCGGACATAAATTTGGCACTAAAACCAAATACATCGGTTGTAACATGCACTCAAGTTAGAATTTCTAAATCAGGGATAAATTTACCGTACCTTTTGAATAACAGAAAATAGCTTGTTTGATATTGTCTTGTTCAAGGGACATTTCAGCCAATTTTACCCACTCCTCTGGGTCACTTGGATTCAGATGAGCTGCAATTAGTCCAAACTGCAGTGATTTTTCCATATCTCCTTGATCTTCATAAATCATTGCAAGAGTGGAAAAGGGCTCATAGGCAAGAGGAGCTAGACAAAGGAAAAAGTTATGCACAGTGTGTCAAAAGTGAGAATGTTTTGAACAATACATTAAGTTACTTCACTGTCTGTGCTAAGTGCCTTATTGCAGTAAACTGTTCACAATATCACAAAACATATTACATTCCTACTCTTTAAATGACAGAAAATGTAATCATATTGATATTTGAAAGACCATAATAAAATAACCAGTATATGTAACATAGATAAGAAGCATAGGACTGATGGATGAATGGGAGTTGGCTGAGATAGGTTACAGGCTGAAGTGTTCTGGATCAGCTCTTGCTCATATAGTTTAGTAAATAATAAGTTGGTCAGGTCTGCATTAGAATAGTCTGGTCTAATATTAATAAAGGCATGAACAAAGGTTTTTGCAGTAGACATGATGAATGAGGAGAAAAGTTGGTTGTATTATGCAGGTTAAAGTGAACAGGCTTAGAGTTAAGGCAGATGTGGTGAGAAGTTCACTCTGGTATCAAATATGTCAGCAAGATTGTGAAAACTCTGGGTCGTGCAAAACCAATTACCCTCATAGTAAAGAGAGATTTATGAACAGTAACAGCAAGAAATAAATAAAAAGTATAGTGCTGGAGAAACTCAGCTCACTGAGTTTTGAATGGACTTCTCAAATGTTAATTCTGACGTCTCACTCTGCATCTTCTGTGCAGATGTAACACTGTATTCTGCATTCTGTTCTGCTACCCTGATGCACTTTGTATAGTACAATCTGTATAGCACGCAAAAACAACATCTTAGTACGTGACAATAATAAATCAATCAATCAATATTAATTGTGTTTTTCTCTCCACAGAAGCTGCCATGCCTGCTGGGCTTCTCCAGCATGTTCTGTTTTTATTTCTGATCTCCAGCTTTTAAGAAAAAGCAAGTATTGCTGTAATTATACAGACCTTTCATGTAAGTGCAGTTGTGCAGTTTTTGTCTCCACATCTAAAAGAAAGGATTAGCTTACCTCAAAGGTGATGCTGCAAAACTTGACAAGGAGTTGTTCATAGGATGAAAGAGGTGTCTTAGAATGAAAGACTGAGTAAATTGAATCTACATTCTCTGAAGCAGAGAGAAATAATTGGTGATCTCATTCAAACATGCAAGATTCTGAATGGGACTGACGGGACAGAGAATGACAATAAGGTTTCCCCTGGCTGGGAAACCTAAAACTAGGGATTAGAATGGCTGAAGACAAAAAAATCTGAAAATGTATGACCAAAGACAAAAAAGCCTAAATTTTTCTTTCGTGATAAGGAATCCAGTCATGAATTCTGGGCTAAATTTTATAGTTCTTCACTTAACTGTCAGTTTCACCAAGTTTCTTGAAGGGTTGCTCCCAATGATGTCTCATGCAATTCTGACACATTTCCCAATGTAACCCACATAAGTCATGTCGCTATAAGATTCTGCTGTCAGAGGAGCAGCAAGAACTGGAGGAGGGAACCTGTGTTAGAGGAAATGAAGTCTTGAAGAACCAGAATCTGAGATTGAACAGAAGCAGCTCCGTCTTTCCAACATTCATTGCTCCTTCGATCAAAAATTAAATGCGAGTTCACTTTCTCACTGACAGGGAACTGCAATTCTTTTATAGCCTGTGTTGCACTAGGACATCAGAACATACAGATGGCACATTTCTGAGATTTCAGAAAACTATTAAATGTGGAAATTACCATGAATGAATATAAAAAGAAATTCTGAATTAATACCCGAGTATATTTTTCAAAGTGACTTCACCGAGTTTGGAGATCGATAATTTTGCAGATGATGGTCTGACCTTCAAACAGCATATAAACCAATAACGCTTGTACCTTGTCTAATGATTTCCATACACATCATCACTGCTTCTTCTCTATCTCCTCGTGCAAACCTAATATTAGCTTCTCCCATGAGACCTCTCAAAGCTTTAGGGAGTTTACTCCGAGGACGCCTCTCCTAAAATGTTTGAGGCGATGAGGGCAGAGAGAAAAACAAAAAGATTCAAGTTAAATTCCTAAGTCTTCAACGGTAACATATCGACAAACTCAAGCTTCTACATTCTACTTATAACTGTAACTTTTCAACAATTTGAACATATATGGAGTCAAGGGTACAAATAATGTACTGTGTCAAAGTTTGCAGATGACACTAAGATGAGTGGCAAAGCAAAATGTGTAGTGGACTGTGAAACTTTAAAGAATAATATAGATACTTGAAGTGAGTGAGCAAAGGTCTGGCAGATGGAGTACAATGTTAATAAATGTGAAGTCATCCATTTTTGATAGGAGCAACAGTGAAAAGGACTATTACTTGATATGCTTGCCTTCATTAGCCGGGGTATTGAGTATAAGAGCTGGCAAGTCATGTTAAAATTGCACAAGATGTTGGTTCGGCCGCATTTAGAATACTTTGTACAGTTCTGGGCGCCACATTACCAAAAGGATGTGGACGCTTTGGAGAGGATGCAGAGAAGGTTTACAAGGATGTTGCCTGGTATGGAAGGTGCTAGCTATGAAGAGAGGTTGAGTAGGTTAGGTTTATTTTAACTAGAAAAAAGGAGATTGAGGGGGGACCTGAAAAGACAGGGTGGATAGAGACAAGCTTTTTCCCAGGGTGACGGATTCACTAACGAGAGGTCACGCTTGCAAGGTGAGAGGTGGAACGTTTAAGGGGGATACACACGGTAAGTACTTCACACAGTGGGTGGTGGGCGTTTGGAACGCGTTGCCAACAGAGGCGGTAGAGGCAGGCACGGTAGATTCATTTAAGATGCATCTGAACAGATGCATGAGTAAGTGGGGAGCAGAGGGATACAAATGCTTAGGAATTGACCAACAGGTTTAGACAGTACATTTGGATCGGCTCAGGCTTGGAGGGGTCAAAGGGCCTATTCCTGGGCTGTAAATTTTCTTCGTTCTGTGAATGGTAAAAAGTTACAGCATGCTGCTATGCAGAAAGACTTAGGTGTCCTTGTGCATGAATCACAGAAAACTCGTCTGTAGGTACAACACGTAATTAGGAAGGCAAATGGAATTTTGCCCTTCATTGCTAAAGGGGTTGAGTTTAAAAGCAGGGAAGTTATGTTGCAGCTGTACAACATGCTGGTGAGGCCACACCTGGAGTACTGTGTGCAATCTTGGTCTCCTTACTTGAGAAAGGATGTTCTTGCACTAGAGGGGGTGCAGAGGAGGTTCACTAGATTGATTCTAGAGTTGAGAAAGTTGGCTTATGAGGAGACACTGAGTAGACTTGGATTATATTTATTGGAATTTAGAGAATGAGGGGGATCTTATAGAAATACAAGAAATTATGAAGGGAATAGATAAGATAGACTGGCAGGTGAAACTAGGACAAGAAGGCATAGCCTCAAAATTACGAGAACAGATTTAGGACTGAATTGACAAGGAGTTTCTTAACCAAGAGGGTTGTGAATGTATGGAATTCCCTGCCCAGTGAAATAGTTGACAGTACTTCAGTAAACGTTTTTAAAGCTAAGATAGATTTTTTTTAAACAATAAATGAATTAAGGGTTACGATGGGTACGTGGAGAGGGCGGGTACGTGGAGCTGAGGCCATGAAAAGATCAGCCATAATCTTATTGAATGGTGGACCAGGCTCGAAGGGCTGGCTGGCCTACTCCTGTCCTAGTTCTTATGTTCTCATCACATTAAGAAGAATAGGCTTCATCTGCTTATCTCCTCTGAAAATATTAAAAATAATATTAATATGTTCATAACTCTCAAGTCTCCTTCTCAACAGATGCTAATCCAATTCCCAGCTAAAAGTCTCAATTGAACAGGAATCAATTGTCTTTCCTGGGAGTTAACTATTTGCTTACTTTAAGCACCTTTATTTTAAGAAAACATTTGTTGCTAACTTATGCCATTGCACACTGTATCTCCATCCTCCCTTATATTAGTGGAATAAAGAAGTTTCAGGAAAAAAACATGATAACAAGCTTGAAAATAATTAGAGACAAGTATGCTTGAAGTAAACAAATATTGTCGTCTACTAATTTAAGTGCTGTGGTCTCTAGAAAATTAATGCTTCCCTTGAGTTTGTGATTTTAACCTTAATGGAGTGGTGACGTCTTTTGAGGATCCCAATGAATTCTTCTAATTCTGCTTGTGTGCGAGATCCATACACCCCATACATCAGCACAAATACAGTCGTTAATGTTCTGATATAAATGCACAACCTCGCAAAAGAGTTATTGAGAATGCAAACGAAGTCCCTGAAAATCAAAACTAAGCCATTGAAAAAAAATTATTTTGATTCTCCTCTACACCATTACCCTTCAGAAATGGCCTCACCATATTGAGAATTTATCATAAATAATCTGACATACTGTAATATATTTGTGATGACCCAAAAGGTCTCGCATTTCCTAATTTTTCTGGGATTCAAACTATACAAATTATGGACAATTCTACCTGGAAAGATTCATAAATAGTAATTCAAAGAGCAATTTCAGATTATTGTTAAAAGTTTATTAATTTCAAAATTTAAACTAAAGTTTCAAATCATAGTATCTATTGTGTTTAAAAGTATATAAGAGATTACATTTTTATACTCATTGGCATTACTAAAGGGTTTTTTCCTCAGAAAGTGGTTTTCACACTCAATTAATTTCAATGTAGCATCTTCTATGTGCTGAGTGTTGCAATTTGCTCACCCTTTGCATTTTCTTATGTTCCCGGTGTAGCTCCATTTCTAAGGCAAAAACTTCTCCAGCAGAGAGCTGTTCACTTTGTTCCTGTTCCTCATCATCATCATCACTTACATGATCACCAAACATCGAAGCAAAAACCCGATGGACAGACTTGCTAACACCATCAGAAGTTTCTTCTGCAGAATAAACAATTGCTAATTTTGAATTTGTGCTTGTTTAGAGGAAGTTAAATATTCACAACTAAAGTTGAAATAAAAACAAAGACAGTTAACAATTCACTGTATATTTTATAATAATAGGATTTTCACCCTTTACGTGTTTTAGGAAATGTAGTCTCTTCATTTTTTATCATCTTCCAGTACCAGACTTAATTCGGGATCATAAAATCATCCAAAGGAGAATACTATTGGATTTGAAACGTTATCTCTATTTTTCTCTCTCTACGAATGCGGACAGATCTTTTTGAGTCTCTTGCATGGTTTGCTTTTATATCATAAAATCATTATATCATAAATAGTAACACTATACTAATTTACAAAGGTTCTTTTTAATGTGTGCCCTGCACCCAGAACAAGTTGGAGAAACTGTAAAAATTGGCTTAGGATAACCTTTTCCATCAGGCTGACACTTCATAACAACTGTTAGTACATGTCAAAATAATTCAAACTGCGAAGTGCTTTTGAATAGCTGATGCTGTGAGAGATGGTATATGAATGAAGTCTTTCCTTCACTCAAATGGATATTTAATATTCAAAACATTAGTTACTATCAAATATTTTATTACCAATGCAATATTGCAAACTGCAAACAAAACCATTGAACACAGCTGTGTCCTATTTGTAAACTGATCCAAGTATGTGTTCCCAGCCACACATGGGAGTGAATATATCAAATTAAGTGTATCAGTCCCGCTCTATTTGCCTTACCAAAATGCAACACTTCACACTTATCTAAATTAAACTCCATCTGCCATTCCTTGGCCCATTGGCCTATCTGATCAAGGTCCTGTTGTACTCTGAGATACAGATGTTTCTACACCAAAACAACATTTTCAATGCAAACTAGGGCATTGAAATGGAGTAGCTCAAAGTACATTTACGCACAGTGTAAAACCCATTTAAACCACTTGATTTCAATTTTGATGGGATTCATCAGGATTTCTGAGGGAAGTTAGGATGGAGATACCAGGGGCTCAAACCATAATCTTTCAACTCTCCTTGGATATGGGAGCATTGCCAGACTACTGGAGGATTGCAACTGTTACAGACCTGTTCAAAACAAGGAGAGAAGTATAAATCTGATGACTACAGATATATCAGTCTAATAACAGTTAAAGAATTAATTATTGTCAGAACAGAATTAATTTTCACTGGGGAATCATAATTAAGTAAAGTCAAGTTACCATTGTTCCAGAGGACCCCAGGGTTGCTGGGAGATGACTGGTTAACCCCTAAGGCAAGGGCTGAAGTTGAGAAAACAGGACCTTCATGGTGACCTCAGCTGGTACAGGAATTAAACCCAAGCTGTTAGCATCACTCCTCATCACAAATCACCATCAGCCATCTGAGCCGTATAGTAAGGGACAACCAACATGGATACAATAAAGATCAGTCATTTCTGACTAAACTTCCTTATTGAACACTTTAATCAAATAACAGAGTGAATTGATGAAGGTAGTCCAATGGGTGTATTTACACTTTCAAAACACATTTGGTAATACCATATAAAAGAATTCTTCAGAAGATATGTTATTATAAGAATGTAATTGGCCATGTGCCAGGAGGCAGAAAATAGAGGTGAATGGACATTCCTCCAACTCGAGAAAGACATGGAGTGGCATGCCCTAAAGCTAGTATTAGGATCTTTGGTCATCATTATATAGAAATGATATGGATTTGATTATAGGAAATACAGTTTCCTACTTTGAAGATGGTATAAAACTTGGCAATTTAGTAAACAGAAAGCAGAAGCATGCCAATTTTCAGGAACACTGACCGAATATTGAAATGGGTGGACACATTGAAGATACAATTCAATATAAGTATGTATAGAGTGTATGCTTGAAAAGAAACAACATGGAGGAGTTATGTAGTGGACAGAGAAGGTTATCTCAGAGTACAAAAGGACCTTGATCAGATAGGCCAATGGGCCAAGGAATGGCAGATGGAGTTTAATTTAGATAAGTGTGAAGTGTTGCATTTTGGTAAGGCAAATAGAGCAGGACTGATACACTTAATGACAGGGCCCTGGAGAGTGTTGCCGAGCAAAGAAACCTTGAGGTGCAGCTTCGTAGTTTCTTAAAGTGGAGTCGCACGTACCAGGGTAGTGAAGAAGGCTTTAGGTATGCGTGCCTTAATTGGTCAGTGTTTTGAGTGGGGAGTTGGGATGTCATTTTGTGGCTGGAAAGGAAATTGGCTAGGCCACTTTTGGAATAATGCATTCAAGTCCAGACTCCCTGCTATAGGAAAGATGTTGTTAAACTTGAAAAGAGTGCATAAAAGATTTACAAGGGTGTTGTCAGGGTTGGAGGGTTTAAGCTATAGGGAGAAGCTAAATATGCTGGGGCTATTTTGCCTTGTGTTGAAGGTTAAGAGGTGATGTTATAGAGATTTATAAAATCATAAAGGGCATGGATGGGATGAATAGCCAAGGTCTTTTCCTCAGGCTAGGGGAGTCCAAAACAAGGAGGTATAGGTTGAAGGTTGAAGGTGAAAGGGGAAAGATTTTAAAGACACCTAAGGAGCAACTTTTTCACACATAGGGTGATGCATGTATGGAATGAGCTGCCAGAGGAGGTGGTGGAGGCTGATACAATTACAACATTTAAAAGGCATCAAGTTGGGTATATGAATAGAAAAGGTTTAGAGGGAAATGGGCCAAATGGGACTAGATTAATTTAGGATATCAGTTATCATGATTGAGTTTGACTGAAAGGTCAGTTTCCATGTTGTACAGTTCTACGACTCTATAATCGAAATGGTATTATTTTGAGATGGGTGCAAAAGCAGAGGAATCTGGAAGCACATTTTCATAAGTCTTCGAAGGTGGCAAGGAAGTTGCCAGGATGGTTAGGTAAATATTTTGGACACATACCTTTGTGAATAGGAGCATTGAATAGTGGGGATTTATGGAATTTGTGGGCATTTATACATGGAATATTGGAGATTTCAGTTACTTGGACAGGATAGTTTTTTTTTCCTCTTTGTACCATAGAAGGTTATAGGAAGACCTAACAGATGCAATCAAATCAGAAATGGCTGTGATAATTCAAGTAGGGAGAAACACTAGCTGCTTATCCATCGGAAGTGTGCTTCCTTTAAGTACATGAGGAAAGCAATGGGAAACTAACTGATGCAATTTTTTTTCAAATTTAATTGCTCATGGATTTTAAACATGGGAGACTCCTATAAAATAAGATCACAAGTGTGTCAATAATGAGAGGTCACAGATTTTTAAAAATTAACAAAAGAAAGGAAATAAGGAAAAAACTAATTCACACCAACAGTTGTTATGATGTGGAACACATTACCTGAAAGAGTGATGAAATCAGATTCACAGTAATTTCAAAGGGCAACCAGACAAGTATTTAAATAGAACTAACTTTCAGGGTTAATGGGAAAAATGTAAGCTAGAAGTCTTTCATACAACTGGGATGACAACAGCTGAATGTGTGATCTCCTTTTGTGCTGTAACGCTTTATGATGAGTCAGATATAAAAATTACACGAGGTCTGTCTGAACGAGACAAAGGGTGGCAAGTTGAAGCAAACACATTATATAAAGTTGAGGAACCTTCAATTTTCTCTCATCTCCAGTTGAATTTTGGAGATTACACACATGGTGTTTAAATGGAAACTTCTTCACACGTGAAGGATATCAAAGTCATTTGAGACGTAGGGAGTGGTCATTCCTGCCCATTTGCAAATCTCCAGAATCCCTTGTGATGGTCCCATTCTCAGAATTATGAAGCATCGATATTTGGTGGCGAACGGTGACACTTTTGGGAAACACTGGCTACTTATCCATCAGGAAGTGTGCTTCCTTTAAGTACATGAGGAAAGCAACGGGAAACTAACTGATGCAATATTTTTTCAAATTTAATTGCTCATTGATGTTAAACATGGGAGACTCCTATCAGAGAGGAAAGCACAAGATCACAAGTCATGGAGAAATGAGCACAATACTTGTCCTTATGTTTCCTACCTTACAACAGGGACTGCACTTCAAAATGTACTTTATTGGCTGTATATGCTAGGCGACAAATAGTTATAGCAAAAAGCACTATTTAAATACCAGGTCGTTTTTTTTTTTATCTTCGACAGATTACGACAATTACATATCAGAAAGCAGTTCTCACTGCTTCAGCAAAAATCAGATTTTAACAAAGATTATTGTTACTTGGAAACTTGGCTTTGAAAATGAAGGAAAATGAATTTCACTTACTATTTCTGACAGAGTTCGATGTGCATTTTTTTTAAAGATGTCAGAAAGTCAATGAGTTTAAAAAGTAGTTTCAAAAAGATCATTCTACTAAATAAGTTAGTTGATTGTGCTCAAGGCACTATATTGACGAAAGTTACTGTTTTAAATGCAAGACATCAAGTAGGATGTAACCCACTTCACAGTAGGAGCAGACCCTGCTAAATCTATATTATCTAGCTTGCCAAATGCTTTACCAATTAGAAATTTACAATGTGTAAATGGTATCATTTAATTGAATAAACCAAAATAATTTTTATGTTTTAATTTTCTATATACCATAGCAACATCTATAATTTCTTGCTTGAAAAGTGGCACTGACAAGCTTTTCTAAATTAGATTAATGATGTACCTAAATCATTTGGTTTTTGCTTGTTTCGGCTGTGAGGAGCCCTGGAAGGGCCAACTTGATCTTCAACTGCAGTGATTTCTGCTTCATCTTCAGTCACTCCATCACCAACGGCTTCCTAAACAAAAAACACTTATCACATTGGGACATTTGTTAGGCCACTGTTGGAATATTGTGTGCAATTCTGGTCTCCTTCCTATCGGAAAGATGTTGTGAAACTTGAAAGGGTTCAGAAAAGATTTACAAGGATGTTGCCAGGGTTGGAGGATCTGAGCTACAGGGAGAGGCTGAACAGGCTGGGGCTGTTTTCCCTGGAGCGTCGGAGACTGAGGGGTGCCCTTATAGAGGTTTACAAAATTATGAGGGACATGGATAGGATAAATAGACAAAGTCTTTTCCCTGGGGTCGGGGAGTCCAGAACTAGAGGGCATAGGTTTAGGGTGAGAGAGGAAAGATATAAAAGAGACCTAAGGGGCAACTTTTTCACGCAGAGGGTGGTACGTGTATGGAATGAGCTGCCAGAGGATGTGGTGGAGGCTGGTACAATTATAACATTTAAGAGGCATTTGGATGGGTATATGAATAGGAAAGGTTTGGACCGAAGGGTCTGTTTCCATGCTGTACATCTCTATGACTCTATATCATATTCATAGCAAACACATATCATAGATGAAAATATGTTAAAATCATGCATCCATTTCATATTTCCTTGTTTTTTTAACCAATTATAAAATTAACACACTTACAATATAAGTACAGTGAGCTCACACCTAAAAATGCTCAATTCAGGTAATCATGAACAAAATTTACATTTACCACATCATTAACAGTCAATTTCAATTCTCATTTAGCACAAAATGCTTCTCCTCCAAGTTTTACTCCAATTCCTAAAATCTTTACATCAGACTGTTGATCCATCTCGTACCCTCATCCAAAATATAAGATATTTCCTCATTTGAGAAAAAAAAAGATTCTCTGCAATAATACGCTGAGAATGTTGAGAACATTTACTACTTATACAGAACTTTGAAATATCACAAAGGCAAATTTCATTTCCAGTCAGACACCATCTTAACTCAGAAAAATATCCTTTACGGTCACTCAGTTAAAATTCTGCAACTCATTCATCAACATCCAAATGGATGGGCTTACATCACAAGAATTGCAGTGGTTTAAGAAAACAGCTATCTAAAACAAAATCAATTCACTCACAGGAAAATCATCCAAAAACATGCTCTTGAGGCAATTAGAACTTCAAACTAACCACTGGTGTATTTTACATAAAATATATGAATTATCTGCATATTCCTTTCACTGTCAGTCATTAGATTCTAATACTTCCAGATTATAGTACAACATTACCTGTGCAGTAGAGGTCAAAGAACTTGTGGCATAGTGATAGTATCCCTATGTCTATAAATGTAATTCCAATTTCCAGCCCGCTCTCACCATCTCTGATTCTTCCCTTCTCATTGTCAACATGTGTTTCCATTTCTGGAGATAGGCTGGCCACAAATATCCACTACAAACCACTGTCTCCCACAGTTACCTTGACTATGCATGCTCACATACTACTTCTAGTAAAGACTCCATTCTGTTGTCCCAGTTCCTCTGTCTCTGTCACATCTGTTCTGATGATGCTAATGCCAAAATGTCCACCTTCTTACTCAACCAAGCATTCCCCAGCACCATAGTTGACAGGGCCCTCAGCCAAGTCTGACCCATCTCCAACATGTTAGCTTCCACACTCTCTCATCCTTCCCACCATAGCGATAGGGGGGCTCCTTATCCTCACCTACCATCTCACCAGCATCCACAGGTAGAAGATCATTAGCCACTATTTCTGCCAGCCCAGCAGGATGCCACTACTAGACATATATTTCCTCCCCTCTCTTGTCACTGTTCCCTCCAGGACACCCTGGTCCACTCCTTCAGTCCCAACACCACCCCACACAGTCCCCATGGTATTCTCCACGCAACCACAGAAGGTGTAATACTGTCCATATACTTCCTCCTTCTTCAGTATCCAAAGTCCCTAACACAACTTCCAGGTGAAGCTGTGCTTTACCCACACTTCACTCAATCCAGTCCACCGTTTTCGCTGCTCACGATGTGGA
Organism: Chiloscyllium plagiosum; assembly: GCF_037043375.1. Classification (NCBI taxonomy): domain Eukaryota; kingdom Metazoa; phylum Chordata; class Chondrichthyes; order Orectolobiformes; family Hemiscylliidae; genus Chiloscyllium; species Chiloscyllium plagiosum. The sequence continues at coordinate 7,274,676 of NW_028270145.1, forward strand.
CGTCTCGATGTTGGGGAAAGAAAGCTTGGACTGGGTAACTGCTTTGCAGGAAGTTAAAAATCACAACACCAGGTTATACTCCAACAGGTTTATTTGGAAACTCTCAGAGTGCCACTCCTTGTTCAGGTGGTTGTGGAGAAGGACCACAAGACACAGAATTTATAGCAAAAAATTACAGTGTCATGCAAGTAAAATTATATACTTACCAAACCTCAATTGCCCAAATAAACCTGTTGGACGATAACCTGATGTTGTGTGATTTTTAACTTAGTCCACCCCAGTCCAACACTGGCTCCTCCACATCATGCTTCGCAGAACACGTTCTATCCACAAAAAAGACTCTGAGCTTCCAGTTGCCTGCCATTTGAACACACCACTTTGTTCCCTGGCCAACATCACTGTCTCAGGCTTGCTGCAGTGCTCCAGCGAAACTCAGCACAAGCTGGAAGAATAGCACCTCATTTTCCGCTTGGGAACTGTGCAATCTTCTGGACTCAATATCAAGTTCAACATGTCCTTACCCTAACCCCACACACCAGGCCTTGTTATCACATAGTCTGCTATTACACACTACCCATCGTTAGCTACAAATAGACCCCATTAGCTATTATTCATTCTCCTAGGCTGTTATCCATTCCTTTGTTTGTCCAACTGTTCTTCTCTCTCTTTGGGCTCTATTGACCTATCATTTATTCAGTGGCCCCTCCCCCACTATCTTCTGCATAAAAACTACTCTTCTCTAACTACAATCGGTTCAAAAGAATGGTCACTGGATTCAAAACATTAACTCTGATTTCTCCGCACAGATGTTGCCAGACCTGCTGAGATTTTCCAGCAATTTGTTTTTGTTCCTGATAGCATACCTGCCTGCGTCAGAAGTTTTCAAGTGCCACTCTATGACTTGATGGCAAAACAGGTTAGTATCAATTTTCAAATCTTTCCAACATATGCCAATGGCACACAGTAAGAGTGGGAAATACTCCTGGTCAGACATGTAATGTTTTGGGCTCCAACATGCACATAAAATTTATGCTGCCACAACAAATTGTACTTTTTCTGAGGGAGAAGAGAGGATCCAGGTGGTTCAGATTGCTGAACAGCTGGTGTAGATCAGACCTGCCTCCAAGCAGAGAATTAATTATGAGAAAGCAAAGGCTCCTATTTCTAATTTGGCTCCTCTGAACTTCTACTAATACCTCTTTACACACAGCTTGCCCATGGTATCAATGTGAAAAAGTTAAGTCAGTAAATCTCCTTGTTAAGGTTGTAACATTAGAGAATTTAGTACACCAAGCTAATTAATTAATTTGTGAACATCTGGCAGTTACACATAGTGAATATATGCCTGAGGTCTTACAGTCACATTGTTTATGAATGTTAGTTATCTGTCTTTCTGATACATTTGTGCATGCATATATTTTATTCAATTTATCAAGAAGAAAATGATTAGTTTGAGGAAGGACTGCATTGAGTTAACACTCGGTGAGTAAAGGAGGTGTATGCATTCTGCTCAGGGCCTTGGAAAAGGGGCTGTATATAATGCACACCAAAGATGATTATGATAAGCAGGATATTTTTGTGGCTGGTGACTGAGTAACAAATTCACCTCTGAATCAAACTGTTGTGAGTTCAAGCCCCATGCAATAATTTAAATATAGAAGGCTGAAGCTTCTGCCAAGTGGCAATCATTTCCAGCACAAACATTATTGGGGGGGAATAGGCTATAATGATAGGTGGGTAAAAGACTTTAATACCATATGGTTCATGACTTTTCCCCCACATGGGGTGACTCCATAAGACCTAGGAGTGGAAGTAAGGCCATTTGGCCCATCGAGTCCACTCCGTCATTCAATCATGGCTGATGGGCATTTCAACTCCACTTACCCGCATTCTCCCCATAACCCTTAATTCCTTGTGGCATCAAGAATTTATCAATCTCTGCCTTGAAGACATTTAGCGTCCCGGCCTCCACTGCACTCTGCGGCAATGAATTCCACAGGCTGAAGAAATGTCTCCGCATTTCTGTTCTGAATTTACCCCCTCTAATTCTAAGGCTGTGTCCGCAGGTCCTAGTCTCCTCGCCTAACGAAAACAATTTCCTAGCGTCCACCCTTTCCAAGCCATGTATTATCCTGTAACTAGTCCAGAACTAGAGGGCATAGGTTTAGAGTGAGAGGGGAAAATTTAAAAGGAGCCTAAGGGGTAACTTAGTCACACAGGTGGTGCTTGTATGGAATGGGCTGCCAGAGGAAGTGGAGGCTGGTACAATTACAATATTTAAAAGGCATCTGAATGTGTGTATGAATAGAATGGGTTTAGAGGGATATGGGCCAAGTGCTGGAAGATGGGACTAGATTAGGTTAGGATATCTGATCAGTGCAGACGATTGGAACCGAAGGGACTGTTTCCATGCTGTACATCTCTGTGACTCTATGTAGGGTAGCGAGTAAGTGTGGGTGGGATTTGGATGTTGAAACTTTATTGCTGGAACAGCACAGCAGGTCAGGCAGCATCCAGGGAACAGGAGATTCGACGTTTCGGGCACAGGCCCTTCTTCAGGAATGAGCATCCAGGGAACAGGAGATTCGACGTTTCGGGCACAGGCCCTCCAGCATCTGCAGACCTCAGTTTCTCCTGGGATTTGGATGTGCCAGGTCAGAGTTTGTATCTGACCAGAGTATTCCACAAGGGTTCAGAGGCAGGGCATCAATGTGAGTGATATGCAGTGGGGGGGGGGGAGGTGGGTATCAGTTTTACAACAGACTAGGAGTTAGAGCAAGTCGTGCTCCCCTTATCCCCAACAACAATGAAGCTAAGTCGGAACCATCAAGTCTCCAGCTCTAAAGCAGAGGTTTGTAGACGCTGGGCAATTATCCATCAGAAGTTTAAATGTCCCAGTAATAACCAATTAACAATCTCCGACCGTCTGAAGACGGAAATATCTGGTCCTTAACGCAGGCTGACACTTGGGTGAAGAACAGTCCCACTGTCCAAAGTTGTGCAGGCCAGGTGAATTGGCCATGCTAAATTGCCCGTAGTGTTAGGTAAAGGGGTAAATGTAGGGGTCTGGGTGGGTTACGCTTCGGCGGGTCGGTGTGGACTTGTTGGGCCGAAGGGCCTGTTTCCACGCTGTAATGTAATCTGTAATCTAACTGTGACTGTTTAACACTGAAAGGTGCGATTAGACGTGTCCTCTGGGATGATGGATAAAAGATGTTGTTGTAAAGGACAGTGGGTTTCGGGGGGGGGGAGAGAACTGTTCGAGTCTCTCACCCTTTCTGTGGCTTTCCTCTCCTCCCGGAGCCGTTCAAATTCCTCAAATGTGATCTTTCCTTCCAAGTAGTCGATCAGCTCGGGGCTAAAGCCAGACATTTTCGACCCGGACAGATTACAGTGTGACACTCCTCTCTCAGTCCTTTCAGCCTGTACCGTCCGATGGAACGCGGAGGCCGTATGTTTGTTCCGGGCTTTCCATTCCCCCTCCTTTAAAAAGGCCTGATTTTCTGGTCCCTTTGGTCCTTGCTTCGATTTTCATATACTTTCATACAGAAAGTTATAAATTATCTCCTCATTGTTCAACTGTTTTCATTGGCAACTTATTGTGACCAGAGCCTAGTTCAAGTGGTTGACATGATCTTGTAATTTATTATGAAATTTCTTCAAAACTGACAGACTTCAAATGTAAAACTGAAGTCTGTTTTAAACAAATGAAGTGGAGGAAATCATTTCTTTAACGGACTTTGATTCTGGGCATGAAATGGAGATGCAATTAAAGAGACACAATTTTTAGTTTTGTTTTGGTTTTTTGTTCTTCGGTTGTATGTCAAGTTGATGTGGCCAATGCAACATTGATTGCCTTGGTGTGCTGAGGAGAAAAACTGGATTTATGTTGAGTCTTTCATGATTTTAATGTCATGATTGTAATGAGGGTCAGCCAGGAATAAGAGTTCCCTGACTGGGGCTGTCAACCTGGTCCAATCCAGGAGCCCTTGCCGATAGATGAAGAGGAGTGTTAGATGTTAGTTTGGATCAAGGGGATAATGGCAGGAAAGAAAATCGGCTCTGGTCATTCTGGGTTATACTAATGTCAGTTCATAGGTTGGTGGTGGGTCAGGTCAAGAGGGATTATGGTACTCACCAGTTATGCTGGCTGATCTGAGTTAGACTAAGTATTAACCAGGATAAGACCTGCATTTCTGGCCAAAGTCTCTGCTACAGAGCTTAGAGCTGGAAACTTTAATGGAGGGCACTGAAAATGAATCCATTGAAAGTTTAGGTTGCCTATGCAATTTCAGCATATTTTCTTTTGTGTGCATGCAATGTGAGTATACTGCTCAGGCCAGTGTTTATTGTCCATTTCTAAAAGCCCCTGAGAAGGTGGTGGTGGTGAGCTACCTTCTTAAACTGCTGCTGTCCAATTGGCGCAGGTAAAGAATGCTGTTAGGGAGAGTTCCACGATTTTGATTCTGTATCATTGAAGGAACAGTGATATAATTCCAAATCTGGACAGTGAGTACCTTTTTGTAGGGATACTTGCAGATAGTGGTGTTCCCATGCTGCCTTTGTCCTTTGAGATAGTAGATTTGGATTTGGATAGTGATGTCTAAGAAAGCTTGATGAATTTTTCCTGAATATCTTGTGGATAGTACACACTACTGCTACTGAGTGGCAGTGGTGGAGAGACTAAATGTATTTATGGACGTGGTGCCAGTCAAGTGAATGTCTGTTTTTTTTTTCCTGGATGGTGTCAAGCTTCTTCAATGTTTTTTGATCTGCACTCATCCAGGCAAGTGAGAAGTATTCCATCAGACTCCTGACTTGTGCCTTGTAGATGGTGGTTAGGTTTTGGAGAGTCAAGATGTGAATTACTCACTGTATGATTCCTAGCTTCTGACCTGCTGTTGTAGACATGTACTTGTATTACTGATCCAGGTACAGTTTTTGTCAATGTTAGCTGCAGCCTATTGATAGTGGAGTTTCAATGATGGTGATTCCATTGAATGTCAAGGGGTGATGGTTAGATTCTCTTGTGGAGATGGTCATTATCTGGCACTTGTATGGTGTAAATGTTACTTGACACTTGCCTGTCCTACTCTGAATATTGCACATGAGTACATCAGAACCTTCACTGGTTTCTGTCATGCATCTCCCAACAATATAGGTACTGAAAAACTTGTGCCATTATCTAGTCTGCACACCATAAATTTACCACCATAAATAGCAATTAAATAAATGACTCTGCTTGAGGTGTCAGTTCAATATTGCATTTTGACTGTTTTCCTTCTCTTTTCTTTTTACAGGATCTTTTACATTCATGTATGAGGGCAGATGATGCCTAGTTTAATGCCTCAGCTAAAAAGGTGGCATTAGACCTTCTGGAACCACTACAGTTCAGATGGTGTTGATGCACCACCAATTGTCAGATGACCTTTTTCACGATTCAAACTGAAGAAAATGAAGATTAAGATCTGTGCCTCAATCATCTGGTTTTGTTGGTTCATCTGCAAGAGATCCTGGAAGGGCAATCCCACTGTGATTCTAAAGTAGTGCCAACATATGTCCGAATTTGGTTGACATATAAATTGGAAAGAAACATGGAGTTGATGGTGTTCTCATTCTTTAGTGTAAGAAATCTACAGTCCTTATCTCCATACTACTTGATGCATCGCACACCCATCACTAACCAGCAGCACTCCCAGATGCTTGAAACCTAACACTCATGTACTCTACCTCAGGCTTGTGCATGTATGAGTATCAAACATGCCTTTCACTGCCTCTAACTGGTCAGCTATGGCATCATCCAAACACCGTGCTATTCTACCTTACCTCCTGTAGGTAGTAGTGGAATGCACTAGATTAGATTCCCTACACTGTGGAAACAGCCTCTTCGGTCTAACAAGTTCACATCGACCCTCCGCAGAGCAATCCACCCAGACCCATTCCCCTACATTTACCCCTTCACCTAACACTACAGGCAATCTAGCATGGCCAATTCACCTAACTTGCACATCTTTGGACTGTGGGAGGAAACCGGAGCACCTGGAGGAAACCCACACAGACAAGGAGAGAATGTGCAAACTCCACACAGACAGTGCCCAAGGCGGGAATTGAACCTGGGTCTCTGGCGCTGTAAGGCAGCAGTGCTAACCACTGCCACTCTAGCATAGCCAATTTTCCTAACCTGCACATCTTTGGACTGTGGGAGGAAAGCAGAGCACCCAGAGGAAACCTTTGCAGCCACAGGCAGAATGTGCAAACTCCACACAAACAGTCACCCAAGGCTGGAATTGAACCTGGGTCTCTGATGCTGTGAGGCAGCAATGCTAACCACTGAGCCACCATGTTGCCTTAATAGAAAGAAGCAGTGCAGAATTGATAAGGATATGGACACCTGCATCTTTGAATCCTGCAAAGAAGTTTGCTTTTAACATCACTGGGAGACCACTTGGCACCTAGAATCATTGAGGAGAAAGTGAGGACTGCAGATGCTGGAGGTCAGAGCTGAAAATGTGTTGCTGGAAAAGCGCAGCAGGTCAGGCATCACCCAAGGAGCAGGAGTACCGACATTTCGGGCATGAGCCCTTCTTCAGGAATGAGGAGAGTGTGTCAAGCAGGCTAAGTTAAAAGGTAGGAAGGAGGGACTTGGGGGAGGGGCATTGGAAATGCAATAGGTGGAAGGAGGTTAAGGTGAGGGTGCTAGGCCAGAGTGGGGGTGGGGGCGGAGAGGTCAGGAAGAAGATTGCAGGTTAGGAAGGTAGTGCTGAGTTCGAGGGTTGGGACTGAGGCAAGGTGGGGGGAGGGGAAATGAGGAAACTGGAGAAATCTGAGTTCATCCCTTGTGGTTGGCGGGTTCCTAGGCAGAAGATGAGGTGCTCTTCCACCAGCCGTCATGTTGCTATGGTCTGGCGATGGAGGAGTCCAAGGACCTGCATGTCCTTGGTGGAGTGGGAGGGGGGGTTGAAGGCCACCTACTTGCGGAACGTTTCGGAGAACACCTCTGGGACACCCGGACCAACCACCCAGTGGCTCAACACTTTAACTCCCCCTCCCACTCCACCAAGGACAAGCAGGTCCTTGGACTCCTCCATCGCCAGACCATAGCAACATGACGGCTGGTGGAAGAGCACCTCATCTTCTGCCTAGGAACCCGCCAACCACAAGGGATGAACTCAGATTTCTCCAGTTTCCTCATTTCCCCTCCCCCCCCCCCCCCCCCCACCTTGCCTCAGTCCCAACCCTCGAACTCAGCACTACCTTCCTGACCTCTCCACCCCCACCCCCACTCCGGCCTATCACCCTCACCTTAGCCTCCTTCCACCTATTGCATTTCCAATGCCCCTCCCCCAAGTCCCTCCTCTCTACCTTTTATCTTAGCCTGCTTGGCACACTCTTTTCATTCCTGAAGAAGGGCTCATGCCCAAAACGTCGATTCTCCTGCTCCTTGGATGCTGCCTGACTTGCTGCGCTTTTCCAGCAACACATTTTCAACCTAGAATCATTGAGACTATTGAAGGTGATGATATAAGGCAGAAATATATGTACCACCCGCTCTCAACTTGTAGCACACCATGATCCTTCTATCTGGAACAATGAGTGATTTGCAATTGGTGTGGATGTTGAGCTCTGGCTTCCCACTCAAACCCAGCCCTAAAAATGCACTGCAGATCGGAAAGTGATTAAAGGATGATTTGTTTGCCAGCTTCCTAAGAGGGTTACGGTGGCAGACAAGCATGACTGCAAAGGACTTTGGTGAGAAACTAAGATGAGGTGGCACATACAGAACACTGTGGGGCATGCAGTCTAAGTTCAGTATGCATTGCCTGGCCACCCAGACAGTCTTCTGTCACTGTTCAGAAACATTGAGAAATCCAATGCCAAGTTGACATCATGTAGAGCTTGCCCACTCTGCAGCCACTTTTCCATTTCCCTGTAATGTTGTCTACTAGGGGAACTACTATAATATTTTGGATTTGGGGGCTACACATGCCTAAGGTAAAGAGAGAACTTTTCGTAAGTCATTTTCAGATAGTTCGTTAACATTATAAAGAAGCAACAAAATAGATGTGATAAACTGAATAGACAGTGAAAGCAGGCAACCTGTGACAGTCAAAATGGTTCACTGATACGAGAGCATGAATAGATGTGTTGATTTCTGTAGCTCTTCAGTAACTGCTCTGTACCAGAACTATTAGGGTCTTCCTTCATCTTTCCTGTTTCACCGATCTAAAGATGGCAGCTGTCCGCAAGCCATCTGCAGAAAACTACCCCTTTTTATGAGGGCATTTTCATATAATTTATTTCTAGGGCCTGGTAATTTGCTTTGTGTCAATTGCATATTCAAACACTTCTATCCAATGAATATAGGACAAGTGCCCAAGAAGTCAGGATGGTTACTTCACACTCTGTCCATCCCCCAGTTTGAGAGCATTCTTTAGTTCTTTCTAAACATCTGCATGGTAAATGGGTACATGGGATGTCAATCAACTCCCTGACATTTAGATAATAATCTGAGTGCTGGGACTTTATCTCTGTCTCGAGTGTGGTGCGGGAAAAGCACAGCAAGTCATGCAGCATCTGAGGAGCAGGAGAATCGACGGTTCAGGCATGAGTCCTTCATCAGGAATCAGGATTCCTTCCTAATGAAGTGCTTATGCCCGAAACATCAATGTCCTGCTCCTCGGATGCTGCCTGACTTGCTGTGTGTTTCCAGTACCACATTCTTGACTCTGATCTCCAGCTTCTGCAGTCCTCACTTTTTCCCTTTATCCCTGTCTAGAAATACTACTGTCTTTGCAGAAAGAGAAAAGTCAATGCAGCCACAACAGTTACGAGTTCCATACTGTACAGAATATACTGGAAAGTGCTGGATTTTTAAAGCCTAAATTTCCTTGAATGTTACTGCATTCTGCAAGCCTGTTGTAGTCTGTGTGGACAGCTTACCTATTCCTTGTTCCCCCACCCTTGAGAGAATGTCGAAATAATTTCTGAATTCCAGTACCTCAACAACAATACCTCCAAAAACACTGCAGAATACATGCAAATACTTTGCAATAGAAAATAAAACTTATGATTAATTACCTTTTGTCTTTAAATGGAATACCCTGCCATTTAAAGAAATTTCGCCCCTGAAAGGATGCTTTTTGCAGAGTAAACAATAAAGAGCTGCCTGCATGTTTGTTGACTTGGAGTCAATGAATTACAAGAGGCAGCTGGGCTGCATCACAGCAGGATACAGTCTGTTTGGGTGCAGTGTTTGGACCAAGCATGCCCCCCACTTTTTAATCCAGCAATGTCACAAAACTCAGGCAAGAACCAGCTATCTACAGAGGGCAGGTTGGTAGAGTGGTACAAGTTCTCCAGTGCGCCATTACAAACTGTACTACACAAGACAATTTTGCATCTGATGCATTTCTAATGTGTAGCCTCGAAATCCAAAATCTTATAGCAGTTCTTATTGCAGTAGGCAACGTGTGGTTAAAAAGGCATTTGGCATGCTTGCCTTCATTGATCAGTACTTTGAGTATAGGAGTTGAGATGTTATGTTAAAGTTGTACAGGACATTGGTGAGGCCTCTCTCTGCCCAGTTCTGGTTGCCTAGTTGTAGGAAGGATATTATCAACCTGGAGAGGGTTCAGAAGAGGTTTACCAGGATGGTGCCAAGTATGGAAGATTTGCATTTTGAAAAAAGCTAGATAGGCTGGGACTTCTTTCACTGTGTTCTGTAGGAGTGGGCAAGCTCTACATGATGGCTGAAAATGTGTTGCTGGAAAAGCGCAGCAGGTCAGGCAGCATCCAGGGAACAGGAGAATCGACGTTTCGGGCATAAGCCCTTCTTCAGGAAGAAGGGCTTATGCCCAAAACGTCGATTCTCCTGTTCCCTGGATGCTGCCTGACCTGCTGCGCTTTTCCAGCAACACATTTTCAGCTCTGATCTCCAGCATCTGCAGACCTCACTTTCTCCTCAAGCTCTACATGATGTCAACTTGGCATTGGATTTCTCAATGTTCCTGAACAGTGACAGAAGACTGTCTGGATGGCCATACTGAACTTAGACTGCATGCCCCACAGTGTTCTGTAGGAGGTTCAGAGGTGACCTGATATGGTTTATAAAATAATGAGAGGTACAGGTAGAGTCAATGGTAGTTGCATTTTCCCTAAGATGGAGAGTTTTAAGACGAGGGGGCACATTTTTAAGTTGAGAGGAGAGAGACTTTAAAGACGTGAGGCAAATTTTTTTTACAGTGTGGTTCGAGTGTGGAATGAACTTCCTGAAGAAGTGGTGGATGCAGGTACAATTACAACATTTAAAAGACATTTGGATGGATACATGAATTGGAAAGGTTTGGAGGGATATGGGCCAGAAGCAGGTAGGTGGGACTAGCTTAGTTTGGGACTGTGTTTGGCATAAACTGGTTGGACTGAAGGGTCTGTTTCTGTGCTGTATGATTCTATGACGGAAATAGAGAAGTGGCAGGAGAGTGGGTAACATGAAACTAGATAGAGGGAGAAAAGAGCCTGTGTAAGCTAATGAAATTGGATAGCCAAATGGGAAGAAGTCCATGTGGAGCACAAATGTCACCATGAAGCAGTTGGGCTGAAAATTCTGTGTCTGCACTGCACATTCTATGTAATTGTATCAGTTTCATTGTCCATTGTCACTTATCTCCTTAACTCCAGTCACATCACTGTACCAATTCCAAACCCCTTGACCTTTACTGGAAGCCTCTCCCAAGCTGTAATGAACTCCAATACTCTATTTAAATAAAATATTCATAAATATAGTTCAGTCTTTCATAATATCAAAGTATTAAATACAAACAGGGACATCATTTAAGACTTTAAAATGTAAACTGAACTATATTTATGAATCCTGATCCAATTATCCTCTGACTCACATCCCATTACATGTGAAGAATTCATGATTGTTTTTTAGTTAAATGCAAAGCTGAAGGGAATTGACTGTCAGGTGTTATTGCCTCGAAGTGTATTTTTCTAATTCCAGCATTCAGTTAATGGAGAAATCACTAGATTATTCTGTAATAGTTCCAATCTATGGATACCCTCTTATTGTAAAAATAATGCTTATTATTTACCATTTTTCCTCATGCTCCTTGTGGAAAAAACACACTAACTTAAAAGAATTGCTGTTACTCTGCAAATTCCAGAGGTAATACTACAATTACACCCATATTGGCACAACACATAGATTTAAAATAAAAAGACAATTTCCTTCAAGTATGACCAGATGAGGAAGGTTGAATTGACTCCCTTTTTAAATCTCCTCAGTTAGCCACTACAAATATTCCAAATTATTTTCTAGTACAAGGGTATGGATTTCAACCAGTTAAATAGATATTTAATGTCCTCTGTAGTTAGGAGCCAATTACAAAGTTTCATACATTGAAAGAAAGAGTAATTTTATTATCTGCTAACCCAAGAAAAATAATGGTAGTACAACCATACACACACAAAAAAGCTAAAAAGGATACTGTCCAGTACAAAAGCAAGATGAAAAGAACATACCGTTTAAAGTTCTTCAAGCCTCCTTGATGCACCAAGTTTAAACCTGAGACAATAGTTGTCCACCTGATGTCTTCAATGTTGAGCAATGGTGAATTTTGCCATTGTCCTTCATATCCTTGATTGTTGTGATGTTTCTTTTTAATCTGTCTGTCACCAGGCACTTTTCCAACATAAGAGGCTAAAATAGCACCTTCTCTAACTGTAGCAACAAATCCATATCTTTGCCAAAAAAAATAGTTCCTTAAAATACAAGCTTGTTTTTATGTGTATTTCATCTGTGGGAGTTATGATTCTTTAGCTTTGCCAAATTAAAGGTAAGGTTCCATCTCCAATATGTGAGAATTTGCCTGAAGTGTAATTCAGAGTTGGAGACAAGAAACTCTTGTTCACGCTTAACTAGCTTGACTGACTGGTTTAATTGCCTTTTGATAAAAGGGTAATTTTGTCTTTGTTTATGTCATGTCTTTGCTTCTCCTGTTTTCATGATTTGCCCAGGTGTTGCTGTGATCATTCTAATCCAGATTTTGTTTCCTTTTTTAAACCATGCACATCCCAGGGATAAAGTAAGATGATGGATTTTGAAAAACAATAGTCCATATTTTGTCACTATTGTGACTCCTTTCAAATAAATCATTGGCTGTAAAAACGGTAGAAGCACAAATTCTCGTCATATTTAAAAAGTACTTGGATATGCACTTGAAGTGTAGTGACCTACAGCTTCATTAAGAACAGAGCTGTAGAGGATTCAGCAGAATTTATTGAAATCCTTGTATTAACAATATCACATCCACAATGCATTGAAATCAGTGAATTCTTTATTTGTTTAAGATTGGGCTGTAACTGTCCCCCTCAGCCTATTACACCAAACATATTCTCCCAGTGTCAGCGTGGGTTTCCTCCGGGTGCTCCAGTTTCCTCCCAGAATCCAAAGATGTGCAGGTTAGGTAAATTGGCCATGCTAAATTGCCCATAGTTCAGAGATGTGTAGATTAGGTGTATTAGTCAGGGGTAAATGTAGAGTAAGAGGGCAGAGGAATGGATCTGGGTGGGTTACTCTTTGGAGGGTCAGTGTGGACATGTTGGGCTAAATGGCCTGTTTCCACACTGTAGGGATTCTATGATACAACTAAAACTTGTACATTGGGCAGCATAGTGGCTCAGTTTTTAGCACTGCTGCCTCAGAGCCAGGGACCCAGGTTCAATTCCAGCTTTGGGCAACTGTCTGTGTGGAGTTTGCAAATTCTCCCAGTGACTGTGTAGATTTCCTCCAGGTTCTCCGGTTTCCTCCCACAATTCAAAGATGTGCAGGTTAGATGAATTGGCCATGCTAAATTGCCCATAGTCTGGATTTAAGTCAGGGGTAAATATAGGTTAGGGGAATGGGTCTGGGTGGGTTGCTCTTCAGAGGATCGGTGTGGGCATGTTGGGCCGAAGGGTCTGTTTCCACACTGTCAGGATTCAGGTTCTAATTCTAACTTCCTATGGCTAACTGTGAGCTATGTAAATGTAAAAATAGTTAAAATTCGTATAATAACAATTTAAGTTTACATAAACCATGTACAAAAGTATAAGTACAAAACATGTTTTGAGAAAAATCATTTGTTACTTATATTATTGGTGCATACAGGCACCAATGATATAAGTAAAAAACGAGATGAGGTCCTGAAAGCAGAATTCAGGGAGCTAGGAGAGAAGTTAAAAAGGAGGACCTCAAAGGTAGTGATCTCGGGATTACCACCAGTGCCACGTGCTAGCCAGCATAGAAAAAAAGAATAGGCAGGATGAACGCGTGATTTGAGAGATGGTGTAGGAGGGAGGGGTTCAGATTTGTGGGACATTGGGACTGTTTCTGGGGAAGGTGAGACTATTACAAATTGGATAGTCTACAGATAAACCAGACTGAAACTAATGTCTCTGGAGGAGTTTTTGCTACTGCTGTTGGGGAGGGTTTAAACTAATGTGGCAGGGGGCTGGGAACCAGAAAACCATACAAGTAGACAGTGAGGTAGAAACTGGAGCCTGTAAGAATCAAGAAATTAGCATTAGTGAGGGGAAGAACAGGCAGAGAGCAGATGAACACAAAAGAACTGGTGGTCTGAAGTGCATATACTTTAATGCAAGAAGTATAGTGGGTAAAACAGATGAAATTAGGGCTTGGGTTGGTGCCTGAGAATATGATGATGTTATTGCAATCACAGACTTGGTTGAAGGAAGGGCATGATTGGCAACTAAATGTTCCAGGATATGGATGCTTCAGACAGGACAGGGAGGGAAGTAAAAGGGGGGGAGGAGTTGCATTGCTGGTCAGGGATGGTCTCACGAATGTGCTAAAGGAGGACACTATGGAGGAGTTGAGTAGTGAGGCATTATGGGTGCCGCTGAGAAATAAAAAGGGTGCAGTTACATTGTTGGGGCAGTATTACAGGCCTCCCAACAGTGAGCGTGAGGTAGAAGAACAAATAGGTAAGCAGATTATGGAAAGATGTCAAGGCAACAGGGTGATGGTGATGGGAGGTTTTAATTTTCCCAACATTGACTGGGATACACTTAGTGTCAGAAGTCTGGATGGAGCAGAATTTGTAACAAGTCCGATGAGGGAAGGGGCCATATTGGACCTGGTGTTGGGGAATAAGCCAGGCCAGGTGGTAGAAGTTGCGGTGGGGGATTTCTTTGGGAACAGTAACCACAATTCTGTAAGTTTTGGAATACTTGTAGACAAAGATGAGAGTGGTCCTAAGGGAAGAGTACTAAACTGGTCCAAGGTCAAATACATCAAAATTAGGCAGGAGCCGGGAAATGTGGATTGGGCACAGCTATTTGAAGGGAAGTGCACATTTGATATGTGGGAGGCTTTCAAAGACAGTGCAGGATAGGCACGTCCTGTTGAAAGCAAAGGATAGGAAAGATGAGATTCATGAACTGTGGATGACAGGAGAAATTGTACGACTAGCCAAGAGGAAAAGGTCCAGGCAGCTAAGAACAGAATGGGCCCTGCAGGAATATTGGAAGAGAAGGACAAGTCTTAAACGAGGAATCAAGCGGGCTAAAAGGGGTCATGAAATAGTGTTAGCAAGCAGAATTAAGGAGAATCCGAAAGCCTTTTCTTCTGTAAGAAGCAAGCAGTTAACAAGAAAAAGGATTGGTCCACTGAAGGATAATGAAGGAAGGCTGTGTGTTGGACCTGAGAGAATGGGTGAGATTGAATGATTACTTTGCATCAATGTTCCCTGGGGAGAGGAACATGATGAATCTTGAGATTAGAGATAGAAGTTTGATTAGTCTGGATCACGTTGACATAAGTAGGGAAGATGTATTAGGTTGGCTAACAATTATTAAGGTTATTATTAACCTTATTATTAACAATTATTATTAACAAATTCCCAGGACCGGATGGGATCTAACCCAGGTTTCTGAGGGAGGTGAGAGAGGAAATAGCTGGGGCCCTAACAGATATCTTTGTTGCATCCTTAAATACAGGTGAGGTGCCGGAGGACTGGGGGATTGCTCATCTTGTCCCCCTGTACAAGAAGGGTAGAAGGGATATTCCAGGTAACTACAGACCAGTGAGCCTGACGTCAGTGGTGGGAAAGTTGCTGGAGAAGGTACTGAGGGATAGGATCTATTTATATTTGGAAAGGAATGGGCCTATCAGTGATAGGCAACATGGTTTTGTGGGAGGGAGATCATGCCTTACCAACTTAATAGAGTTCTTTGAGGAAGTGACCAAGTTGATAGATGAAGGAAGGGCTGTAGATGTCATATACATTGACTTTAGTAAAGCGTATGATAAGGGTCCCCATGATAAACTAATGGAGAAAGTCAAGTCACATAGTGTGCAGGGTGTTCTAGCTAGGTGGATAAAGAACTGGTTGAGCAACAGGAGACAGAGTAGTAGTTGAAGGGAGTTTCTCGAAATGGAGAAAGGTGATCAGTGGTGTTCCACAGGGGTCAGTGCTGGGGGCCACTGTTTGTGATATACATAAATGATCTGGAAGAGGGCACTGTTGGTATGATCAGCAAGTTTGCAGATGGCCTGAAGATTGGAGTAGAAGAAAGCATAGGGGACTGTCAAAGAATACAGGAGAATATAGATAGACTGGAGAGTTGGGCAGAGAAGTGGCAGATGGAGTTCAATCCAGGCAAATGTGACGTGATGCATTTTCGGAAGTCTAATTCTAGAGTGAATTATATAGTAAACGGAAGAGCCTTGGGAAAAATTGAGTAGACAGATCTGGCAGTTCAGGTTCATTGTACCCTGAAGGTTACTGCACTGGTGGATAGAGTGGTCAAGAAGGCAAATGGTATGCTTGCCTTCATCAGATGGGATATTAAGCATAAGAGCTGGCAGGTTATATTAAAATTGCACAAGGCAATGGTTCAGCTGCATTTAGAATACTGTGTACAGTTCTGGTAGCCAAATTACCAAAAGGATGTGGATGCATTGGAGAGGGTGCAGAAAGGATTTATGAGGATGTTGCCTGTATGGAAGGTGTTAGCTATGAGTAGAGGTTGAATAGGTTAGGATTGTTTTCATTAGCAAAAAGAAGATTGAGGGGGGCCCTGATTGAGGTTTACAAAATCATGAAGGGTATAGACAGGGTAGATAGAAATAAGCCTTTTCCCAGGGTGAAAGATTCCATAATGAGAGGTCACACTTTAAGGTGAGGGGTGAAATGTTTAAGAGGGACACACGCAGCAAGTACTTTACAGAGGTTGTAGGTTCCTGGAACACATTGCCAGCAGAAGTGGTAGAGGCAGGTACGGTAGATTCATTTAAGATGTGTCTGGACAGATGCATGAGTAGGTGGGGAACAGAGGGATCCAGATGCTTAGGAATTGGGCAACAGGATTAGACAGTGGATTTGGATTGGCACAGGCTTGGAGGGCTGAAAGGCCTGTTCCTGGGCTGTAAATTATCTTTGTTCTCTTTGTTCTTTAGTTGAGTGCAACAAGCTCTTCACAAAAGAGTACAATGCAGTATATATACAGAAGGTGTTTTAATTGCTTCATAAGAAGCTAGTTCTACTTCGGGATTATGGTATAAAAGAAATTCCAGCAGTACAAATAGAAATTTTGTCAATTGACAGGAGACAAGGAATTTGTTTTGAATGCTAAATGTAGTTATTCTTACTACTGAAATAGGTTTCCCATTAATTTCCAACAATTAGCTTTAGTACATCTGATTTTATTAAAACGGATGCATAGTATTTTGTTTATATCACTTTTTAGTTTCTAATCTTTTTATTATATTGGTATCCTTCTGTCCCTAAAACTAATACCTGCTCCATCTCCAGACTTTATATACTTCCAATTTCTTTGATTCCCATTTGACCATCTCCCTGTGTGCAACTGTCTGAGATTTCATAAATATCTGCCAGAGTTCCTACTTCTTGAATCTTTAATACTCAACTGTCATCTATATTTAGATTTACTGGCATTCCATTTTTGGAATTCTTCAATAGTCATGATTTCCCTCATGTTCTCAATTTTATTTCTCTAACATCAGTGGTTGAAACTACTGATCTCAACATTTTTCTCTTATAAATTTGACAAATGTTTGAATAAGCTTTTTTTAAAGTCTTGAACTTTAAATGATAAGCTTTAGGGATAAGCTCATGAGCATTCAGTATTGCTCTTTTAACAGTTTCATAATCTGAAGATTATTGTTCTGACAGCTGGCATACATGTTCATATCTGTACTTGTCAAGAATCTCTGTAACATTAAGAGCCAAACAATTTTTACCACCCCATCTTTCTAGATACCTTTTCAAATGAAGCAAAACATTTATCCATCCCATCCTCTGTAAATGTAAACCGTAAATGCAGATTTCTAGTTCAATAAAATCTTATCTCTTCCGGTTCAGCCTTTGTCAATGGTAACTTTGTGATCCCAACTGTTGGTAATACTGTACAAGTCAGATCCAGTAGTGAATCCTGACTGAACATTTCATAAGTTTCGTTTGTGATTGGTTAGAGTTATTTCACTGAACATATTCATGTAAGACTGCTGATTATTCCTTAACAATATAACAAAAGTTTATTGCACAAAAGAAAACAAAAACACACTAAATATGAGAGTTTATAAAGATCCTAACAAACAATAAAATGAAACTTCAATCTCAATCCCAGCAATACCCTTGACAGATACAGATTCAAGTTCAAGAGAAATATCATTCCCGTTTTAATTCTTAAATATTTTACTTCACTGACTCTCTTTTCAGTTTTCCTTCTAGAATTACTGAAACAGATTTACAACTCCCTTTCGGTTCTGCCAGCTTAAATGTGTACAAATTCTCACAGATTGGGAAATTCACAACCTAAAACCTTCTGCGACAGTGATTGTTCTCCTGATCTAAAATGCTTCTGAACTGAAGTCAAACTAAATAACCCTGGTCTGTGTTTTCTGTCTGTTGTAAACACAGCAGTAAAAACATTTCATCAATTAACAGTACAGGTATCCTGCTAGGAATTTAATTAAATCACATGCTTTCTGGAAAATTATGAGGATGCTGCCTGACTTGCCGTTCTTTTCCAGCACTACACCTTTTGCGACTCTGATCTCCAGCTTCTGCAATCCTCACTTTCTCCTGGTCAGTGGGCTGAATGGCCTACTTCTGCTCCTACATCTTATGGTCTTATCTGTCTCTTATTTTTAAAATCTAAACTTTAATTGATAATGTTAAAAATCTTTTTATCACATGAAAATCATCAGGTGTTTTGTGAATATTTTAGGAGCATTGAAAAAAACAGTCAAGAAGATATTGAAATACTCTGATAGTATAGTCAGGAAAGATAACATGGTGAGGTGAGCAGTGCAGATGATTTCCCAGGAAGAAGGTGAAGAAGGCCCAAGATGTGGTGCTGAGAGAATCAAAATTAGTAGAATTGGAAGAGGAATGCATGACTGTCAGGAAGAGATGGTGAAGGGTGATCAACCAGCATTGCAGTAAGCCCATATAAAATAGGACAACGCAAGAGATGAAGAATGAATGCATATGCAGAAAATAAAGCCACTAGAAGGCCAATACTGACTGGTTGTAATAAATAGAATAGAGTGGAAGTCTAAGGAAGTAATGATGGGTTTGTAGAAAACATTGGTAAGATCACAATAAAAGAAATATTTTGTATTTTTGCATCCAGATGTTAAAGGCCCCAGCTTCCTTTGAAAATCCACTTGGTTCTTAAATGATTCTGGGAGTTTATCCAGCATTACATCATCCAGGAGGCTCATAGTTGTTTTTATCCTGAATGCCTCCTCTATCAGTCCTGCATTTGTGTTTGATAGTTGAACCTGTTCTAAAATTACTGTTTAATCTCTCAAAATGATTGATACCATCACTAAATTCCCTGCTGAGATATTTTAATGGCTTGGGCATGATACCAATATGCTGCACATGGTTTACTTCAACAAACTTCCATGCAGATACGAGGAAATAAAGAAGGCCAAGAAAGGACAAAGGACAATCTTAGTATGATTTTATATATTTATTTACATCACCCTGCCTTTGCTTAACATTTATTTACAGCTGCATTAAAATGTCACAATGAGAGGATGCAAACTTTGCATCATGTGGGCGTATGAAGGAAAAAAAAGGCATGAATCAAAGCAACATAACATCTAATGAAATACTTGGTAGATAAGGACGATCAAATACTTCATAAAGCAGTAAGATCATTTCAAGAAAGCAATTCACACAAAAGGAAAAGACAACTCAAACAGAAGATTGAAGGGTCACGTGAAGGAGGCTTTGACTAAACTGCAATCATGATTAATTCTCAGCTGCTGATATAATGAGATGATTTTGATGTCATTATAGTCATCCTTTCAAGAACGCTGCAAAAGAATCCTTCTGGCCTTCATAGTCTGAAAAGGCAGAGGCAATGTGGTCCGGGTAAAGAGCGGCTGCTATGAATGGTTTCCTGTTGTCCATTCTGAAAGATTTAGAGATCTTCCCGACATCAACTCCTCTCCCAGAAAAATAAGCTTGCAGCGTTCGGAAAAACTGAAGAGGAAAAGAATCAAAGCTCCAGTTGAAGCCAATTAATTTATTACTTTGTTTGCAAGCTGTTTACTTATTCACTCTGACCTTTACACAATTGCAAAGTTACAATAGAAAATATTGACTCTTCTATTCAACTGGAATACTTCAAGCTCTTCCATTTCTTGATTCATTTGTTGCTTCTGGAATGGCACCCTCTATAGTGAAGCAAATGCAAAACATCTGTTCAATTCCTCTTCCATCTCCTTACTTTCCATTCTTTATTCTCCAGTCTGACCTTCTATGGGAAGCATTCATTTGTTAAGTCTTTACTGCTTTAAGTATTTATAGAAACTCTTGCCTTTTTTTATATTTCTAGCTATCATTCAGAAAATGAATTTGCCTCTGGCAAATAGATTTAATATTCTGAGCAAGAGACATGGGTAGGGCATGAGAAAGAACTGTAGTGTATGGCCATGTGGGAATGATCCAGAACCTTCTGCCAGTAAAGGTGGTGGAAGTAGAGACAGCGTTACAAAACAAAATTGGTTGAGCGCTTGAAGGAGATAAAAATTGCAGAGCCACAGGGATCAAGCAGAGGAATAAGAATTACAGCATTGTTCGACTGAGAGCAAACAAGTACTCAATGGGCTGAATGGCCTCCTCCCATGTGAACTTGATTCTATGACTCTTAATTATTCAATGGTGTTGGCTTCTCCTCTTGGAAATTTCACTGAGGGAGGTTGAAAAGAGCCTATTTCATGAGAAAAAGAGACAGAAATTTCTGGAGGGAATGTGTGTAATTAGGTATGGGCAGCTGGAGGCCTGGTTACTAATGATGAGAGAGGCTACATTCCAGAATTAGGGAGTACAGGGGTCTCTTGAGGATTTTAGAGTTGGAGGAGTTTGCAGAGATAGGGAGGAACCAGATCATAAAGGAGTTTGAACACAGGGAAGAGAAATTAAATGGAAACTAATGATTCTAATAGGAGGCGAGAGAGGGTAGCAGAGGTAATAAAGGCATTTATAAAGTTTAAAACAAAAAAATCATGGGTTTGTGATTGAGATCTATGAAAGGGGTGTAGACTGACATAGCATGACTGCAATATACCTATTCAAAGAAACTATTCAAATGTAAGTTCCAACATAATCTTACCCTATTGTTCTCTTGTTCATGCTGGTTATCGTACATTTTTCCTATTTTTCCTCATTCAATTTAAGTTTAGAAGGGTATAAGGGGTGTGGGGAATTCTTAAGAGGGCAAAAAGGGGATATGAGATAGCCTTAACAGACAAAGCTAAGGATAATTCAAAGGGATTCTGCAAGTACATTAAGAGCAACTAGGAGAGAATATGGCACCTTGTAAAGATAGAGATCATCTGCCTGGAACAACAAGAGATGGGAGAGGTAGTAAATGAATATTTCACATCAGGTTTAAATTTGGGAAAAAATATGGAAGCTAGGGAACTCTGAAATAAATATTAATGTTTTGAAAACAGTCCACATTACAGAAGATATGATGCTGGAGGTCTTAACAAACATAGAGATGGATAAATGGCAGGTACCTGATCAAATATCTCCTGGCATTTGTGGGAAGTTAAAGAAGAAATTACAGGGTCCCTTAGTAGAGATATTTTTATCATCTACTGTCCCGGTGAGGCACCAGAGGACTGGAGGATGGCTCATGTAGTGTCTTTATTCAAGAAAGGCTGTAAGGAGAAGCCTGGGAATTATAGATTGGTAAGTCTGACATCAGTGATGGATAAGTTGTTGGAGGGGTTTCTGAGTGAGAGGATTTACAAGCATTAGGGGAAGCACAGGCTGATTAGGGATAATCAGCATGGTGTTCTGCATGGGAAATTGTGTTTCACAAACTTGATTCAGTTTTTTGAGGAAGTAACCAAATAGAGGGTCGAGTGGTAAACGTTGTCTACATGGACTTTAGTAAAGCCTTTGACTAGGTTCTATTTGGTAGACTGATCAGTAAACTTAGATCACATGGGATTAAGGGAGAGCTTGTCAACTGGATACAAAATTGGCTTGACGGTAGGAGATAGAGGGTTGTTTTTATAAACTATTTTTGAGAATTTAGGAGGCATGGTTAGTAGGTTTGCGGATGATACCAAAATTGGTAGGTTAGTGGATAGTGATGAAGTTTGCCTAAGATTACAACGGGATCTTGATCAATTGGGCCAGTGGGACAAAGAGTTGCAGTTAGAGTTCAATTTGGATCAATGCAAGATATTGCATTTTGGTAAAACAAACAAAACAGGACTTAATACAGTTAATGCTAGGGCCCTGGATAGTGATGTCGAACAGAGACCTGGGGGTACAGGTACATCATTCTTTGAAAGTTGCATTGGAAGTAGACAGGATGGTTAAGAAGGCATTGAGCATGCTTGCCTTCATTGCTCAGCCCATTGAATTATAGGAGTCAGGACATCATGTTGAGATTCTCCAGGACGCTGGTGAGGCCACTTTTGGAGTACTGTGTATAGTGCTGCTCACCCTGCTATATGAAGGATATTATTAAATTGGAGAGCGTTCAGAAAAGATTTACCAGGATATTGATGGGACTGGAGGGTTTTGAGTTTCAAGGAGTGGTTCAATATGCTGGAACTTTTTTCACTGGAGAACAGGAGGTTGAGGGATGTTTTATTTAAAAATCGAGGTTTATAAACTGATGAGGGGCACAAATAAGGTGAATAGCAAAGGTCTTTTCCCTAGATGGAGGAGTTCAAAATTAGGGGACATTTTTTTAGGTGAGATGAGACAGATTTAAAAAGGACACGAGGGGCAACTTTTTCACACAGAGGGTGGTTCCTGTGTGGAATGTACTGCCAGAGGATGTGGTAGATGCAGGCACAGTTAAACATTTAAAAGACATTTGGATAATTACATGAATAGGAAAGGTTTAAAGGGAAATGGACCAAATGCGGAAAGTGGGACTGGTTTAGTATGGGAGCCTGGAGTTGGACCAAAGGGTCTGTTTCCGTGCAGGATGACTCTGTAAGAACAGCGTGCACTGAAACCAAACAGTTTCAACCTGTGTCCTGCAAGGGATGGGTTTACAATTCTTTTATTTTGTAATTGCAGTTTTCTCAAGACTTGTGCAAGGCAGTGTAGCTGAAATTAGGTGGGAGATGGATTGTGATGTCTTTGTATTGGGTTTATGTGAACGCGGGATACTGTACGATTGTTTTCAACATCTCGTTACTACCTTTAACTTGGTAACTCTAAATTGGGTGGAGGACTTGCCTGGAAAAAAAACGAAGTCACAATCGTATTGTAACAGAAATATCTCCCTATGACAAACTATCATTGCGTAAAAGTAACAGCACCAGCCAACCTTCCTCAATTGGGCCAATTAGTCTTCAGTCCTGTTGGGATAATTGAATCAATAAATCTATATGGCGTACACTGGCTTCCACAAACTTAAAGTTCAGCTTCTCCCCTTTAGTTGGGAGACACTTCATCAGTTGATACTTATCTTCCTCACTGACCCCGCGGGCTAACAGTGTAAATACCTCTGTGTATGTGTGAGATAAGTATTATTTTCACGACAATACTGATAGGTGCCCTTATTTAAAGCCAATTCAGCAAACTAATAAACTAATCTTAAAAATAATTCGGCAATAATTCAGTTCTGTCGGACAATGTATGAACAATTTCTATGTTTTTTAACAAGTCTTTTTAATTCAGCAGACAAACTAGCATGAAGTCAACTACAAGAGGATAAACAAACCGAACTGGCGCGTTACGAGTACACAGAGATTCAGTTTGATCGAATGAATGGAAAACTCTTACCAGCTCTCTGTTTCTTGGGTTTTCCAAAGACTTCCAAGCATCTTTAGACTCCAGGGGAATTGCATGGACTAAAGTGACGAGGGAGACAGCTAGGCAGAAAGTAAAAATCTGCACTTTGAGCATGATGGAGCTTGGGTGTTACTGGAAAGAAAATCAGGAGGGTCATTTCATACACATTTCAAACAAAATAGGTGCCTAGGAGGCTGGAAAAAGCGTAATACTCACACAAAGCCTTTGCACTTGAAGACTGAAATGGAGCTCGCGCTCCCAACTGCTGTGCAGCTTGAAAAGCCTCTGACAGTGCTGCAGCTATTCTATTTTATACCGGTGGCATTTTGTGTGGGTGTCAGTGACGTTAGCAGAGTGTACCAGAGTGTAATGATCTTTCAATGGGTTTGATAAACTCAAGGGAATAAACTCAAAATTCACGCAAAGCGGAAATAATTACATATCCGCATAAAACAGCTATATTAATCCAGACAAGAGATTCTCGACCCTGAAATTTAGTGTCTATTTGATAGTTAGTTATTTCCAAACCTTTATTACATTTTGCCAAAGTCTGAAGGTTGCACTGGCTTAACCGGGAATAGCAGTCCGTCCTTTCGAGTTACAATCAAGTCTTAGCGAGGCATGAATATATAATTGAGGCTGTTATAAACACAACACACCGGTGCACTGAGTAGTGGAGGTATAAGATATTAGACATTTTCAATGTGTTAGGATGAAATGCAATGATTCAGTAGCTTGTCCAAAAGGACGTCATTTATTTTCCAAACAGCACCACGAAAACAAATGAATCTCCTCCTAACTATATTAAAAAATGACTATGTGTAGAGGAGTAATTGATTGTAAATTCCGAAGATTCGAAACGCGCTTTATAAATGCACATTTTTTTAAAAAAGTCTGAGAACTTCAAACCTGAGTTTTGGGTTTGGAGATCTGAGGGAAGCCCCACTTAAGAGTTAACAAAATCCCTAGGTTGCACACAGACGCGTGAGTTGGAGGTTTTGCAGGCTGGGTTTGTCGTGCGGATGTGAGAGAGCTCCCGAGAGGAGACCTCGCACCCCCTGTCCTGGAGTGGCCTGGGCAGATATCCAAGTGGCATAGTCGCTTAGCCTAGCTGTATACCCAACCCGTCTTCACAACCAACTGTAAACTGGAAATACAAATGCAGTCACATTGAAGTGAAACAGTGAGTGGTTTGAGCTTTGGAAACCGTGTGTGATTGGTTACTGATCGCTTTCCTGACTTGTTTACTTCGTCTCCACATTGACATGTTGTGAAAATGAGCATCTCAAAACCCAACTCTATCGCCGGGAGGTCTATCAATTCATATCACCCTTTACAAAGTTGGCATTATTCCTAAAGCGACACGTATCCCAATTAAAGCTAGACCTTGTGTTACCGTTTTCTAAGACCTGGAGGGAAAAGTAACCAAACTACATCTGTATTGGCACCAATATTGGCAACTGCTCTGATCGTTGGTGATAGAGCAGAGCGAGCCTTTCTCTCCGACCGGAGAAGTCTCCCTCTTATTATCGGAGCAACCCACAGTCTCACTCCCACCTCACCCCCTTCCCCACTCGGTTGGAAAATTGTGGCTGGTGTGCGCGGCACTGGGAAGTCCTGGCCGCTGTGGAAAAGTGTGACGCTGGGAAATCACAGCAGGTCCGGCAGCATCTGGGGAGCAGGCGAATCGGCTTTTCGGGCATAAGGCCTTCATTCCTGAAGAAGAGCTCATACCCGAAACGCCGACTCTCCTGCTCCTCGGATGCTGTCTGACCTGCTGTGCTTTTCCAGCGCCACACTTTTCGACGCTGACCCTCCAGCATCTGCAATCCTCACTTTCTCCCGTAAGTTATATTTGCCAGGGCGATTACAGAAACGCTCCATGTCCCAAGGATAGCACTGTAATATAGAGGCAATTCTCAAACAAGTTTGATTTTTTCATTCACCAATGAAAAGTAACAGCAGTGCACAACATCAATCAGAAAGTAATGCCGTATATATGTGCTGGGAGTAATTTAGATTTACTGAGTGTTTATTCAAGGTCATCCGAATAGAGGTAAGGCGTGATTTAGTTGCGATCAGTGCTTTGAAGAGATAAAGTGGAAATGGAGATTTCAGTAGCTCTTCATTGTCCATGTGAGTTGTTAAAAAATGTACTTGAGCAAAATGGCATGTCATTTTTGGAAGATATTCAGTCATGTATGTGTGTGTGAGAGAGAGAGTGTGTGAGTGTGTGTGTGAGAGAGGGAGAGAGACTGTGTGAGAGAGAGTGTGTGTGTGAGAGAGAGTGTGTGTGTATGTGTGAGATAGAGAGTGAGAGTGTGTATGTGAGTGTGTGAGAGAGTGTATGTGAGAGAGTGTGTGTATATGTGTGAGATAGTGTGAGTGTGTATGTGAGAGAGTGTGAGAGAGTGTGTATGTGTGAGTGTATGTGTGTGAGATAGAGAGTGTGTGTGTGTGAGAGAGTATGTGTGAGATAGAGAGTATGAGAGTGTGTATGTGAGAGAGAGAGAGTGTGTGTGTGAGAGAGAGAATGTATGTGTGAGATAGAGTATGAGATTGTGTATGTGTGAGAGAGAGTGTATGTGTGCGTGTGGCATTTTTCCACATTATGAAGTTGTTTTATTTTCACCTGTTTCATTTGCATCAATAATAGTCGGTCAGGAATGTAAAGATCATTTCGAGATGTGTTAAATGCCACGTTATACCCTAACAATTTCTGCAGCACTCTTGAAGTGGTTCACTTGGTTGGAGTTTTGGTGAATAACTACATGAGTGGAAATCCGATATTAACCGACGCTGCAAACTCGCTGGGGAACAGAACAATGAATACGTTTTATGTTAATGTGCTGACACCAACAGCCCTCCTGTTTTTCAGTTCTTCCTCGCACTCAGTGAATGGTTCATTCTCTGACTGACACCAAGAGGGTGATAGGACCTTTCGACGGGTAAGCGCCAAGATAAAACATACCACTAACACACACAATGTACTTGGGTGAGCACTGTCGTTCATTCTGATGGACACAAACTTTAGCGGGTGATAAATTGATTTTAAACTAAATCAAAGGAAGGCGGATGCTGGAGATTTGAAACAAAACATTGTTGGAGAAATTCAGCAGGTCTGGCAACATGTGTAAGGAGAAAGCAGCGTTAACGTTTCGAGATCGGTGACCCTTCATCAGTCTCGACGACATCAACTCCGCTTTCTCGCCCCACACATGCTGCCAGACCTGCTGAGTCTCCCCAGCAATTTCTGTTCTGATGATAAATTGATTCCACTGTTTAAAGCGTTTTAGAGACGGAGACCTGGGAGGAATAGCTGGATTGGAGATCAATGTGAGGTCGTTTCATAAACTGTGCTTCAAGCCCCAGTTAGAAATATGCTGCTGGGAATCTGAACACTGCGCCTGGGCCAGTCTTTAAACTAAGTCTATGCCCAAGGTTGCTTTTCAGCACCAGGGACAGTACCAGCTCAATGGAAGACGCCGTTAAACATCACAATGGAAATCACACCAAAACAATTCTCGAAATAAGCTCGACGTGGGTGGGCGTGGAATCGCTCGAGTCCGCATTCCTTAAAATCAAAACACTCTATGTGACTTTTTATTTTGAAAATCAGGAAAGGAGCACTTGATCACAATACCACGCTAATCTTATCCGGTAGGATTGCTTGCTTCCAGTTGGCCATTATACTCCGTTACTGTCAGAACTATCTCACAGATACCTATAACGTTAACATCAGGTTAATGGACAGGTCTCATTCACAGGTTCATGAACCCACTGCCACTCGGGGTTCTCTCTAATCTCTGGCGGTTGTTATGAGCAGTAGGTGCTGCAAAGTTTAAGCTGAGAAATCGCGAAGAGTCACATCTGAACAATGTGCCCTTGTGTTGGAGAGACTGTTAGGTCTGAAGGTTGATAGGTCCCCGAAGCCTAATGGTCTACATCCCAGGGTACTGAAAGAGGTGGCTCGAGAAATCGTGGATGCATTGGTGATTATTTTCCAGAGTTCAATTGATTCGGGATCAGTTCCTGCGGATTGGAGGGTGGCTAATGTTGTACAACTTTTTAAGAAAGGTGGGAGAAAGAAAGCAGAAAATTATAGACCAGTTAGTCTGACCTCAGTGGTGGGAAAGATGCTGGAGTCTATTATAAAGGATGAAATTACGACACATCTGGATAGTAGTAACAGGATAGGTCAGAGTCAGCATGGATTTATGAAGGGGAAATCATGCTTGACTAATCTTCTGGAATTTTTTGAGGATGTAACTCTGAATATGGATGAGGGAGATCCAGTAGATGTAGTGTACCTGGACTTTCAGAAAGCTTTTGATAAAGTCCCACATAGGAGGTTAGTGAGCAAAATTAGGACGCATGGTATTGGGGGCAAAGTACTAACTTGGATTGAAAGTTGGTTGGCTGACAGGAAACAAAGAGTAGTGATATACAGCTCCCTTTTGGAATGGCAGGCAGTGACCACTGGGGTACCGCAGGGATCAGTGCTGGGACCGCAGCTTTTACAATATATATTAATGATATAGAAGATGGTATTAGTAATAACATTAGCAAATTTGCTGATGATACTAAGCTGGGTGGCAGGGTGAAATGTGAGGAGGATGTTAGGAGATTACAGGGTGACCTGGACAGGTTAGGTGAGTGGTCAGATGCATGGCAGATGCAGTTTAATGTGGATAAATGTATGGTTATCCACTTTGGTGGCAAGAACAGGAAGGCAGATTACTACCTCAATGGAATCAATTTAGGTAAAGGGGCAGTACAAAGAGATCTGGGTGTTCTTGTACACCAGTCAATGAAGGTAAGCATGCATGTAAAGCAGGTAGTGAAGAAGGCTAATAGCATGCTGGCCTTCATAACAAGAGGGATTGAGTATAGAAGCAAAGAGGTTCTTCTGCAGCTGTACAGGGCCCAGGTGAGACAACACCTGGAGTATTGTGTGCAGTTCTGGTCTCCAAATTTGAGGAAAGACATTCTGGCTATTGAGGGAGTGCAGCGTAGGTTCGCGAGGTCAATTCCTGGAATGGCGGGACTACCTTACACTGAAAGACTGGAGCGACTGAGCTTGTAGACCTTTGAGTTTAGAAGACTGAGAGGGGATCTGATTGAGGCATATAAGATTATCAAAGGATTGGACACTCCGGAGGCAGGAAACATGTTTCCGCTGATGGGTGAGTGCCGAACCAGAGGACACAGTTTAAAAATACGGGGTAGACCATTTAAGACAGAGATGAGGAGAAACCTCTTCACCCAGATAGTGGTGGCTGTGTGGAATGCTCTGCCCCAGAGGGCAGTGGAGGCCCAGTCTCTGGATTCATTTAATAAAGAGTTGGATAGAGCTCTCAAGGATAGTGGAATCAAGGGTTATGGAGATAAGGCAGGAACAGGATACTGATTAAGGATGATCAGCCATGATCATATTGAATGGTAGTGCAGGCTCGAAGGGCAGAATGGCCTACTCCTGCATCTATTGTCTTTTGTCTATTGTGTCCCAACAGGCGGCGCAATGCACGACGAAGAATTTCAAGCTTTCTTATCACTGGAAAATCATCCATGTGAAACGTTAACACTCCCTCTCAACAGTTACTGCCTAATTTGCTAAACATTCTGGCACTTTCTGTTTCTAACGCAGATTCTCAGTGCCCACAGAGCTTCATGCTTGTAACACACCGCAGTATTGGACTTGTCACTCAGCACTCTGACATGGCGTTAGTTCCCTCAGACAACCAATTAACGCCTTCAAGTTCAATTAAGAACCGGGTTACACACAAGGTATTGATATTTCAGTGCTTGCTGTTTCTGTTCAGCAGTCAAAGCCAGGAACATTGCAGTATCCCTCATCATTATCACATTCTGGGTAATACACAAGTACCGTGGCTGCAAGATTAAGTCAAAGATTGGGAATTTTCCAACAAATCACTCATCCCTTAACTCTTCAAAGCCTCTCCGTAGACAAAAGAGGCACAAGTCAGGAATATGATCCACTTGCCTGGACAAATGCAACTCCAACAACATTGAAGCAGTTCAACATTATCCAGAACAAACTAACTAGTTTGCATGGCACCCTAAGCATCCCACTACCAACTCATTGTATCTGGAACATGCACTATTTAGAAGATACATTCAGCAACTCAACAAGGATTGTGCACCAATACTTTTGAATCTCGCAACTTATATATCCTGTAGAACAAGTGCAGTGAGCATATGGAATCGCCATTACCTGTATATTCATCTCCAAGTCAATCACCATCCTGACCTGGACATATATCATCAGTCTTTCACCGTTCCCAGGTTAAGCTAAGGAACTCTCAGCTAAATACTGTGGGAGTACCTTCACTACATGTACTATTGTGATTCAAGAAGGTGACTCACCAACACCTTCTCAAGGGCAATTATGGATAGAAAATTAATGCTGACCTTGAATGCATCCCATGAATTAATTTCATAACAGCATATTTAACAAAAATGATAGTAGTAGTTGAATTTATGAATGCTTGTAAAGCATATTGTCATTTTTGAACAGCAAAAAGAAAAAGTCATTTTTTCTATAGTTTTGCTGAAAAAAGAGATATGCTGCTCTTAAGAGGAACTGATGATGTAGCAGCATTGTCACTGGAACCATTATCCATATACTCCAGGCTAACGCTCTGGAAATGAGTTCAAATCCCACACAGCAGTTGGTGACATTTGAGTTCAATTATTAAATCTCTTGAATTAAAAGGTGGCATGGCAACCATGATTGTTATAAAACTCCATCTGGTTCATTAACGTCCTTTAAGAAGGAAATATTTTATCCTTATTTCGTCTTGCTGGTATGTGACTCTAGAGCAATGTGGGTAACTCTTAAAAACTGCCTGAAGTGGCCTAGTATGTTACTCAGTCATATCAAAAACCACTAGAAAGCAATTGAAAGGAAATAAAGCACTTAGCATATACCTATGAACTCAAAAACAACAATGGCAAGCCAGTGTAATTCTTCACAGACTCAGGATTGTTTAGTAAGTGTTGCCCAGTCATGAAATCAAATCTAATGTTGGGCATGATTCCACTTTGAGTACTCTGTTGTGAACAGCCAAAGGGCCATGCTGTTTAGTACATTTTTTAGATTAGATTAGATTAGATTAGATTAGATTAGATTACTTACAGTGTGGAAACAGGCCCTTC
Organism: Chiloscyllium plagiosum; assembly: GCF_037043375.1. Classification (NCBI taxonomy): domain Eukaryota; kingdom Metazoa; phylum Chordata; class Chondrichthyes; order Orectolobiformes; family Hemiscylliidae; genus Chiloscyllium; species Chiloscyllium plagiosum. Next base: position 7,305,173 of record NW_028270145.1, read on the forward strand.
GGCCCAACAAGTCCACACCGACCCGCCGAAGCGCAACCCACCCATACCCCCACATTTACCCCTTATTACCTAACACTACGGGCAATTTAGCATGGCCAATTCACCTGACCTGCACATCTTTGGACTGTGGGAGGAAACCGGAGCACCCGGAGGAAACCCACACAGACACGGGGAGAACGTGCAAACTCCACACAGTCAGTCGCCTGAGTCGGGAATTGAACCCGGGTCTCTGGCGCTGTGAGGCAGCAGTGCTAACCACTGTGCCACCGTGCCGCCCAAGTAATTCCATCAATTATTGGGATGTGCAGGCAACATGCTGGCCACTGCACTGGCAAACTGCAAGTTTGATGCTGCTATGTCCAGTATCAACTGGAGTGGCATACTCCACTAACAAGATGCTGCTGCCAACCCAAAAGATGTCCTGGCTGCCATCAACAGAGTAACGTGGTACATGAATTTCAGTACCTGCATGATGCTAGGTAAGTAAGCCATATGTGCTAATGACTGGTGGATCATCTCAAACAGCATGTCTTTTTGGCTGTTTACAATAAAAAAACTGATTATTTTCACCCAGCATCTGCTTGCAAAATGCAGAACATTGGATGGAACATTAGACATGATTAATTTAAGGTAATCAGTATAGGTATATGTATTCATACTGAGAGCCATGTCTATGAAAAAACATCAGTCAAGAGTTGGTGTTGGAAAAGCACAGCAGGTCAGGCAGCATCTGAGGAGCAGGAAAATCGATGTTTTGAGCAAAAGGCCTTCATCAGGAATCCGTGAACAAGCATGTCAAGTAATGTGCCATTTTCAATTAAAAGCCTGGGGGAATAACCTTTCCCTGATATATTCCCCAAAGCAATGCTTGGTCCAGATTTAATTTGCCTCTTTGGAATTGAAGCAAAAGCTTGGGGGATAACTATCTCCATAGGCCTTTACCAGTCTATTTGCCAATCAGCACCCTATTGTCATACAATGTAAATTCTGTTCCCTTTGAAATTTGAAATTCTTGCAAATCTGTCCTGATAAATGCAAGACAGCAAACGTTTCCAACATGTCTTTTACTTTTCAAGCAATCTTCCTATACACATAATTTTTGCATGGAACTCTTCAAAATTGTTTATAACATTAACACTTAATGTGTGTCAATCAGGTTTGAGAACTCCAATTGGATGGGAGTAGAATTATGGAAAATCATACATTTCACTAGAGAAATGAATGGGTAAAATGGAAGAATATCACGTCAGACTTAGAGAATGTCACTTATAACTTGAGTTGCAACAAATACATTTCTAAGAGTATATTTGTTAGGAAGTTTCAAATGCCTCAAATTCAAAGGCAAGAGTTAACTGAATATTTTATGAGTATCAAACACAAAGGTGATTTATCTGGGTCCTCTTCATTCCTGAAAATATTCCAGTGCAGCATGTAAAAAATCAGAATGATTTTAAAATCCGGTTTAAAACTTATTCACTCTAAGTGTTAAATCTGAGCTGTAATTTTGCCTCTAATGAAAATAGAGGTGAATAGTACTAAATAAAGTATTTATGCTACTTGAAGGAAGTGCTAAGCTGAGAACTAGCATCAAAGCGTGCATTTATTATGCCAAATGACACGTTCAAAGTGTTTTGCAATGTTTCATTAACAATTATCACTTTTTGAAACCCTATCACATCTGTGTAAACAAATGTGGCAGTGAATTTGCACAACACAATGTCTGACTCTTTTTATACTAATTCAAATTTAAATTCAGCTGATCGGGAGAAAATATTGCATGTAAACCAAGATAACTTTTTAAAATTATCTTGCGATAAATGCACAGTGAACTGGAAAGCAATTTAAAATGATTAGTCAGGCTCACAATGTGATTCATTTGCATGTGCTAGAAGCTATGTATATGTAAAAAAATGACCTTTATTTGTGAGAAAAAGGAATCTGTTCATACATTGCAACCTTTTCATTGAGAAAAAGGTCATGAAGACTGCTAATCTTTACTGCAGATCCCACAGCAATGTCCTGGTCACTTTGTGCCTCTTGGCCTGACCTGAGTTTTGTCAGCTAAGAGTAAAGTTAACAGTTCGTGCTGCATGTCAACCACTGAGCACCCTCTTGTGCAATATAAATTTATGTTCCTTTTCTAAATTTGGTTTCTTGCACATTAGTCCTGATGAATGAGTTGAAAAGCTTTTGCTTTTGTCTCTTTCTTCTTTTAAGCAGTGTTTGTATTCTGTCCTCACAAGCAATTATACAATTGTACAGAAAGTATACAAGTGGTGTTTTCCAAGGGTCAGGATAAGGATGACTGCTCCATAGACGTTAATGTGGGTAAACAATGCATAATTTAAAAGTCTGCAGATGACAAAACTTAAAGTAGATAAAACATGGGGATAATTACAGAATTCAGAAGGACATAGACAAAATGGACAGATACATGGCAGATGAAATTTAATGGAGATAAGTGTGAATTGGTATGCTTTGATAATAAGATTTAGGAAAGGCACTGTAATATAAACTAAACAATTTTAAAGGAAATGCAGAAATATTGAGATATGTATGTACATAAATCATTGCAAGTTCATGACGAATTAAGATCTTTCACTTTACTAACAATGACATGAAGTACAAAAGCAAAGAAATTGTGTTAAATTCCTAAACACATCCTCAGTTAGCTAGCCCTCAGCTGGGACCAAAGGGAAGTCCCATGCAAACGTTCTCAAGGCCTTAAAGGGGGTGCAGAAAAAACTTACTGGAATAGAGCGAGGTATGAGGTACTTGAATTACCTTGACAGATTGGAGTCGCCAGGATTGTTCTACTTAAGCAATAAAAAGATAAAAGGAGATATTCTAGAGGTGTTAAAAATCATTCATGGTTGTAATTGAATAAATAAAGAGAAATGGTTTCCAGTGTCAATCAGGATACTAATGAGATGTCACACTTTTAAGTGAAAAACCATGTTTTTTACACACGGAGTTAATGTGATCTGACAATCACTGCATGAAAGAGGGTTGAAACAGATTTAATAATAAATTTCAAAAGGAAATTTGGTTAAATACTCAAAAGGGGAAGAATTTTGAGGTTTTAGGAGAGAATTGGGGAATGGGACTGGTTGGAAAACTCAGTGAGAAACCTATAATATGCTGAATGGTCTCTTTCTACAATGCATCACATTGTGTTTTTGTGACTTTGAGATCTTATGCTGATTCATAAGTTATTAATCAACGAGGCACTTCAATGTGAGCAGCCCTTCATTAACCACTAAAGTTTCAAATTCAATTTCAATGAACCAATAAATCATTGTTTGAATGCTGGGATATCTGTGCAGTTTGAAATGTCCTTTTATAACCATTCAGCAGTGCAAAGAGTCATCTCTAGTGGACAGCTTGAATTAGCTTTTGCAGACCATAGTGGGAAGTTGGTTGAAGTGATGGATGTGGATTAGGCAAGCTGCACTTTTATGTCACATAATGCCTAATGCCAGCACAGAAATGCTCAGGCATTTCTCTCATCGTCGCACTAAAGAGGGAAGGAGGCAGACAAAACCAGTAATATTTTTAATGTGCTGTAGTTGTCCTTCCAGATTGATAGACTCATACACAGTGTTGGAATTTCTAAGAATGCATAAATCTTTGTTGAGGATTGCTGATAGAATGGCATACATCATAGTTTTAAGCCAAAGGTTATTTGGAAGGCCTTTTTCCCCAGGAATGATGCCACAGGATTAGACTTTCAAGTTCTATTGCATCAAATTACTTTGCAGAGTTGGGAATACCTGAGCTATATTTTTAAATAACCTTGGTGCATAGACAGTTAAAGATGTGTTTGTTGAACTCCCAACAGTTATATAGCTTGAAAGGACATGTATTATTAAGAGTTTTGTGTCTATGATCAAAGACACTTGTTTTCTCTATCATTCTATTTGGCAAGTCTCTTATCCAAGCTGTAATTAATGTGTTTATTAACATGGCAAAAGAAAAGCTTGTATATCTTTATTTTACAAGAATATCCAGAATGTGTATTTGTATTATAAGGGTAATCAGTTAATTTGAGCATTTCATTAAACACAACTCCTTAGATAACTCAAGCTCTATCTTCAGATTAACAAAACATTGTTCTTTGCCACTTGAACAAGCTATTAAATACTTTATTAGTTCAAACTCCAAGCAAAACCTTAATAGAGAGCTGATGTTGTGGCACTATTGAGCAGAATCATTTCAAATATTTTATTTTAATAACATCAAGAACTCCAGATTGTCTTTACCAAAACAATAATTATCCTTCTTTAGAAAGCCCCAGAGACTCTAAGCTACATTTTTTTGAATCATTGCATGGCATTTCAGTCTACTTTATTCTGTAAACTATGTTCACAGAGACATTCATTTAATTCATTGATAAATACGCACTTGGCAATTTTGAGAAATTATGTATTAGCAACAAATAATTCTGTGAAATAAATTACAATTCTTGAGTAAATATTTCTGATATTTAGGTTTGAAACATTTTTATTATTGATATATGTATTCATCATAAAAATAGAAAATGCTGGAGAAACTCTGGCAGAATCTATAGTGAGAGAAAAGAATTCATGTTAAGACATGACCACTTGGTTGAAGCACGTACTGTGTTTGCTGTATCAGGTGCTGGCACATGGTGTAGGTATCAAATTGATGTAGCACAATGACACACAGCAACATGACCACTCCCTCAACTGATCAATGCACAATGCAGTGGCAATACACAAAAAGATAAGGCATAGTAGAGATGCTGTAAGCATCTCTACAAGTACAAAGTGAATGGATGCCAGGAAAGCAAGTTTAGTCCAGAGATGCACCCTTTTTGACATACGAGAGGGATGATTAACCCAGCACACACACAACTGGCAGGTGAGGCGGCTAGCCTCCAGTGATGGCCACTATCAATGCATGTCTACCTGGCAGAAAGAAGCAAACTACTGTGGATTCCTTCAATCTGAGTCACGGCAAACATATTAGCAACAAGAGTAGGTCATTCAGCTACTCAAGCCTGCTCCACCATTTAATAAGATCACAGCTGATCTGTGGCCTAACTCCATATGCCTGCCTTTGGCCCACATCCCTGATACCCTTTCTTGAAAAAATGTATCTCAGATTTACATTTAACAACTGATTTAGTAACAACCACATTTTAGGGAAGAGCATTCTAAACCTCCACTACACTTTGCTTCTAGAAATGTTTTCTAACATCCCTGCTGAAAGGCCTGGCCCTAATCCTTAGTCTATGCTCCCTGGTTCTAGAATCTTCAACCAATGGGAATAGTTTATCTTTATCCAACCTGTCTTTCCCTGTAAATATCCTAAGAACCTTAATTAGATCATTCTTTAACCTTCTAAATTCCAGAGAATAAAGGCCAAATATGTCTAATCTCTCCTCATTGACACCTGAAGTCCAAGTATCATTCTTGTAAACCTACATTGAACTTCTTCCAGAACAAAAACATTCTATCTAAGGTGTGCTGCCCATGTATTTTAACTCTATTCAATAGAAAATAATGTCCTAACATTTATTTAATCCAAAGATTTCCTTTTATCACTGTTTATTGTAAGTTTGCCACTCGAACTTCAGCATGCAGATATTTGGAAAGTAGATAATTTCTCTGCAGTTCTATTTTTATTTCATAATTTCTCCTTGGAAAATCCAATTGATGCACAGCTCTTTAATGATCGATGCAGGAGAGCATGCTTCCTTCTAAACAGATTTCCAATGAATGGATGTACACTTTGCAGAGTAAGCAACAATAAAGTTAAATGACTTCCCTTGTTATTTTCTTTGAGGATGCCCAAAATTGCACACATCACCCAAAAGTCTATAAATAACATCTATACAGGACTGTTTTGAAACTATAAATTTTATTAACTTATGAAATATCACAATAGAGCAGAACTTTAACAGTGGCAACAATCTAACACCTGCAGTGGTATCTGTGTTTACTTTATATTTCAAGCAAAATGTACCAATCCTATCCAATTATGCTGTGCATCAATGTATTTTAAAAAGGAGACATCTCCATCCTTCAGAAATATGAATCTGTGATGATGCCCATATTTGACCATGCACACAGAGGTAAAAGTATCTTTAGGCTGTACTCCTACAAATGGAAAGTATTTTGCATGAATAGGCTTTGGTGTCCAAATGCAGGTTAGAACATTATCTCAATGTTAGAGTTTAAATGACCAGAAACTGAAACCTGAGCTAAAATCAAGCACTTATGCTAAGGCTTCTCTGCCAACTTTTGTTTTTGTAGATGCCAGATAAATTAAGCCTTGAGTGGGATCTAGCTAATGTATGTAAATAGTAAACTAACAATTCCCCAAGTTAAAAATCACACAACACCAGGTTATAGTCCAACAGGTTTAATTGGAAGCACACTAGCTTTCGGAGTGTCGCTCTTTCATCAGGTGATTGTCAACCACAATCACCTGATGGAGCGTCGCTCCGAAAGCTAGTGTGCTTCCAATTAAACCTGTTGGACTATAACCTGGTGTTGTGTGATTTTTAACTTTGTACACCCCAGCCCAACACTGGTTTCTCCAAACAATTCCCCAGTCTGCTAATTTGTACTCCAATTTCAAAGGAAGCTAGTGGTCAAACCACATGACTTGGTTCTCTGAACAGATACCAAGTAAGTCACAACAGAAACGAACACACTCTTATTAAAAGTGTAGATGTAGCATGAGTTTTAAACATTGGATATTTGCTTAATATAAAGTTAAATTAACATTTTTCTTTGTTTCAATGTTTAGAGCCAATTATATTGCATGTTTACACTACCCCAGTTTGGGGCAGCAAAAGAATACTTCGATTATTTGGGTGTCAGCCTGGGAGCACTTTTACTGGGTTGAAACTTTGTTGATCCATCTTCCACTCCTGGAATTCAAAGACAAAATCTAGACCGGTACTTGAGAAAAGTCCTTTGGATGTTATCAGACCCCAAAGGGCCCCTAACATTAGATGCTAATAAAAGATTCCATCACACTATTTTTAAGATCAGAAGGTTTCTCCCCATTTTGGGCGGCACGGTGGTTAGCACTGCTGCCTCACAGCACCAGAGACCCGGGTTCAATTCCCACCTCGGGCGACTCTGTGTGTGGAGTTTGCACATTCTCCCCGTGTCTGCGTGGGTTTCCTCCGAGTGCTCCGGTTTCCTCCCACAATCCAAAAATGTGCAGGTTAGGTGAATTGGCCATGTTAAATTGCCCATAGTGTTAGGTGAAGGGGTAGATGTAGGGAATGGGTCTAGGTGGGTTACGCTTCGGTGGGTCACGCTTCGGTGGGTCGGTGTGGATTTGTTGGGCCAAAGGGCCTGTTTCCACACTAAGTAATCTAATCTTGTCCTGGCCAATAATAATCCCTGGATTAAAGTAATTAAATACACGTATACAATTTTTCCTAGCCATCATCAGTTCTGAGGACGAGTCACTGGACCCAAACTGTTAACACTCTTTCTCTCCTCAGATGCTGCCAGACTTGGGTTTCTCTAGTATTTCCTGTTTCAGTTTTATTAAATACATTAACTGGTCATTTTCACATTGGTGTTTGTAAAACATTATATATAAATTGGTTCCTGAATTTCATCCATTTAAAAAAAAATACACATCAAAATGCTTTAAATTTGTAAAGTCTTTCAGGAGTGTAAGAGGCATAATATCAATGTATGACTTCATATAAAAGTAATATTTTTCTTTTGTTAAATAGCTTCTAATTTCCATAATCTTAGCTTCCAAACTGCAAAACTGAGGAGCCAAACATTTGTAATCAAAACCAACTTTGCAACTTGAATGACAAGGTTCATATGAGCATCAAAGGTAAGATAACATTTGCTGTCCATTGAGTAGTTCAATATATATCTGTCAGCAGTGATTCAATTCAGGAGTTGGTAAAACATATAAGTCAAAGAGACAAACGCCTTGAGTTTGCAAAGGTAGTGACAGCAAAACTTAACTCACTTTCTTTACTGTATAAAATTGACAGCAACTTCTGACATCATCTGCACATTCACAGGAAAAGGGGAAATCCTCATGTTTCTGTCAGGGATATCATGCCTTCCTTGATGGGTGTGTTTTTGCAGTTTTTATTGTTGCAAATAACACTATCAATGAGTTGGCGTGATTTTAAACTTTTTTTAATGCACCGAGCTCATTATTGAAAATTCTTTTTCTTGCGTGAGGTGCAACTGAGTTGTTAACAACACTCAGTAGTACTTACTAAAAAATCTATCTGCCTTCCCCTGTACATCTAATTTTACAAATATGGAGTGACATTTTGTTCAGCTCATAATAAAAATTTAGATTTTAAGCAGTTTAATTATAATATTACTTCACTTCCTACTGTCATGTCTATCACAACTTTTATTTGCTTTATCTATGTATTTATGAATGCTGACACTTAATGGGTAAAAAAGCTTTAAACCTTTTGGACAAATTTGACTTCGTAGTATTGTTTTAGTTAGCATTTAATCTAAAGTTTAAAATTCAAAATTTTTTATCAACCTGTGTTATAACATACCTCTGGAGAAAGTAGGTCTTGAACCTAGGTCTTTTGGTTCAGAGAGATGGACTTTACCACTGCACCACAAATACCCTCAGTTTAAACACTAAAGGTCAGTCCTGAGCATCGTTATAACAAGCTGTCTGTTAGAAGAGCAGTTGAGCTCAATGAATGAAAGCAGCTGAAACCAGTTCCTGTACAGTTGGGTTAGATAGGTCTTTTGCATTAGGAACACATAAAACCAGCCAAAACATTTTTTAAATTCAGTCAAGGGATGTGGACTCTGGTGAGGTCAATATGTATTGTCCATTGTTCGTTCCCCTGGAGGTGGTGGTGTTGGGCTACCTTGCTGAACCTTTGCAGTAGGTTTCATTTATAATGGCCCATGTAGATACTAACAATGTATGCAGGTCATATAAGATGATTCTGCCTCGTCAGCATTGAGAGGTAAGGTGCCAACCTAAGAAGCAGAATCTCAGGGTCACTATCTCTAGCTTAGCTGCCTGAAAATTGTAAATCCGTATGGGACAATTCAGATTAGAGATGAATGTGTGTCTCAAAGTCAGGTGTTGGAAAAATGAGTTCCATTTGTGGGGCACAGGCAGCAGTACTGGGAAAATTGGGATCTGTACCATTGGGGAAATAGCCACCTAAACTGTTCTTTTGTTAGTGTTCTTCGAAGCCATGTAAATAGGGAAGTACAGAGGATTTTAAAACAACTAGCAGGGGTAAAGGATCTAATATGGGAAGATAGAGTAAACCAAAGAGGTGTTAATATGGTAAATGTTAAACTGAGATAAGTGACTTAAAGTATGAATCTAAGTGTAAATTAACAGATAAGGCTAAAGGTTACAAAAAGAATAACAACTAAATATTCTTTTTATCCGGAATAACATGATAAAACCAAAGACCGAACTGAGATTGCAAATGGAAATAAATAAGTACAGTACAAAGACATAGTTGCACAGTGATATGGATTGGTTCCTGAATATTAAAGGATCCAGGACATTTAGGAATTACAGGAAACTATGAAAAGGTGTAGGGGTGATCCAGTAAATAATGGTTTTAGTATTTGAGAAAAATGATCTATGTTCATGATACTTGGATACAGGACTAGTTTGGGTAGAGACAAGATAAGAAATTTGTGGAAATGGTGTATAGCCCCCATGACCCCAGAGAGTGCAGCATAAAGGAAGAAATAATGGGAGCTTGTTAGAAAGGCATAGTGTAAATCATGGGAGATTGTAATCTACATATAGGTTGGAAAAGTCAGATGGCCAAAAGATATTTAAAATGAAGAGTTCAAATTGTTTGGATGGCTTCTTAGAATAGCAGGTTGTTGAACATTCCAGAGAACTGTCTATACTATGCCTAATATCTTGAATAAGATCAATTAATGATCCCAGGAATGAAGGTGTTGTCGTATGAGGAGCGGTTGAATACCCTAGGTCTGTACTCGATGGAATTTAGGAGAATGGGGTAAGGGGAGGGGGAATTTGTCTGAAACTTACAGAGTATTGAGAGACCTGGATAGACTGGGCATGGAGAATTTGTTCCTGCTAGTAGGTGATACTAGGTTCTGAGAGCACAGTCTCCAAGTGAAGGGACAGTCATTTCGAACTTTAGAGATGAGGCAGAATTCCTTCAGCCAGGTGATTGCATGAAGAGAAGGAAAGTATGTTGCCAAAATTGCTGATGACACAAAGATATGTAGGAAAATAAATTCCAAAAAAAAATATAGAGATTACAAAAAGATACTGATGAGTTAAGTGAATGGGCACATGAAGTACAATATGGGAAAATGTAAAATTATACAGTTTTTCTTGTAGGAGCAATTTAAAAGATTATCTAAATGATGACAGATCTGAGTTCCAAGATACATGTCCCAGTGCATGAATTGCAAAAGGCTGGTATGCAGATGCAGCAAATAAATAGAAAAATGAATAAATGATCCATTATCACTCAGAGAATGGAATAAAAAAAGGGACGTTATGCTACAGTTTTACTGAGCACTGGTGAAATCACATCTGGAATATTGTATTGCCTTATTTAAGGAAGGTTGTAAATGCATGGCAAGCATTAGAAGTTCCAGTAGTTTTCCAGGCTAATTCCTGGAAAGGATGGCTTTTTTTTTTATAAGGAAAGGTAATATAGACTGGACCTGTCTGCTGCAGTTTAGTAGAATAATACACAACTTGACTTGGGTAGCTGTGGAGGAGATGTTTTCTCTTATGGGAGAATCTAGAACTCGTTCACTGCTTTAAAAATAAGGGGTAGATGATTTTTGTTTTCCCTTGAGTATCATCTTTGGAACTCCCTTCCTGTTTAGGCAGTGAAGTAGAGTAGATGAATATTTTTAAGAAAGAAGTAGATAGACCTTTTGCAAGTAGGGGTTGAAAGGATATCAGAGATAAGTGGGAATATGGATTGGAGGTTACAATCAGATCAACTATGATCTTATTAAATGCAGACCAGACTTGAGTGGCTGACCCACTCCTGTTCCTTATTTGTATGTTTGTCACGTTTTAAAAAAATACTCCATGTTTTTGCATTCTGGTTTGCTGTAAAATTCTTTAATCTGATTGGTTACTCAGCCTCCTAGCTCACTTGCTGTTGCTGGATGCCACAAGTTCCCTATAGATGGCGCCAGATTGAAAGTTACATTAGGTGAAACTGATACTCTAAATCTTTGCAAGCTGCTAGGGGGTGCAGACCTTTCACTGTTGACCACGAGCAAAAGGTTATCATTTTTGTTTAACAGCCAAGAAATTAATTCATGAGGAAAAAGATGGACAAAATGTACTTCCTTGTGTGTTTGTGTACTTGTTGCATCATAGTATCTACATTCAGTTGACTCAGTGTTTGGACCTGCTGAGCAAAGTCATAGTTAACCCTACTAGCTTAATGGATATGCTACAAAAGAAATCCAAATAATTGACATTTTTCATGAAATGATATACTATTGAAACATCTTCTAATTTGCAAGTCAAATGTAAAGGTACAAAACACACCTCAGTAGCTGATATTTTCAAATTAGGTTTAATTCTTAAAAATTAAGTATATACTAATACTACAACTGATTGTTCACACACTATTTCACAGTTAGAAACTGTACATCATCAGACTGTATAAACCTTGCAAACATTACTGATACAACTTTATTCCAAAATTAACAGTTTTACATCACTAGATTACAAAAATGTTTTGCATCACTAGTTTCACAAATATCCTTTTCAAATTATCAAAGCACAGGAAAGCAGTTCCATTGCAAATCTGTACCTTAGTAAGTCACAACAGTGATATTAAGGTCAAAGCATACAAACTGAAGCACTAACTTTTAAACCTGCAAATGCTTGGCCAGTTGGTTGATAACTTAGGTGCAAGCGTTAGCTGCAGGTTGTAACAACAAGGTCACTATTTTCTCCTGACTGGCTATTGGAGCAAAATAGATAGAAATTCATGTGTCAATGACTTTATTTCATCTAAAAATAAAGCTGCCATTTTCTAAACAAGTTGTGCAATTAAAGTTCAAAACTTTCATAATGTACTTTTGCCTGTTTTTCTAGGAACTGTCTTTTTTAGGAATGTCACCACATTTTTTAGGCAGTGGTACATATTCAAAAATTGTGGCACTGGAAAAGCACAGCAGGTCAGGCGGCATCTAAGAAGCAGGAAAGTCGATGTTTCGGGCAGAAGCCCTTCATCATGCCTGAAACGTCAACTCTACTGCTCCTCGGATGCTGCCTGACCTGCTATACCTTTTTAGTGCCACTTTTTGACTCTGATCCCCACCATCTTCAGTCCTCACTTTCTCCTTGTGGAACGTATTCAGTCTATTTTGAAAAAAAATCACAAGAGAAAATAGAGGGTGGCACTAATGGCATACTAGTTAGGATACTATCATGTAGCATGGAGTTATTGGACTTGCTGAACAACCTGAGATTCTCAGCATAAAAAGTTCCCAAACATAATTAGAGCTGTAAATAGAGCACAACTGACTCAGCTTGATGAAACCATGAGTTAAGTGAAATTTCCCAGTCCAACTTTCAGGGAACAGGAACTTCAATGAATTCCATTTTTAGATGTCTTTTGCAATGTAAATATCTGCAGTATTATGAAATGTGCATGCTATGTCATGTGACACTTTGTTGCCTGATATTAACATTGTTCATTGGTTTTATTGTTTTAATATATCTACAGCTTTTGACACTATATAATTTCCCCAAATAGCTGAATTTTAACTGTTAATTGCACGTGATTATATGGTTAGAGACAATACTGTAGAAGAGAGGAAGAGGGTGTAATTCCATGCCTCTCACAGTCTCTAAATATTTACTGAGAAGGATGAATGGAATCAGGGAATAGGCTACTGTACATCCTTGCCACCAGGGGCAAATAAATAACTCAACACTCTCAAGAAAGCATGGAAATCCGAACCGCTAAAAAACATTTTCTTTTAAATTGAGTTAACATAATACACTAAATCATTCAATTAATAATAAAACTTTCAAACAGATCATCAGAAGTATGTCAAATTTTGATATTTTTATGTACATCAATATTTTTCTTTAGAATTTTGCCCTCCAAAACAGTAAATATCAGTCAAACTCTATCTGGCTAGCTTGGCTTTATTGTGCACAAAGTACCTGTTAGTTTTGGATATGGAGAAAATCTTCCAATTTTGTGATTCAACTGATGTCCAAACTAACTAAAACTCTCCAACAATATTCTCCAGTTTTAGTTAAAAATCACACAACACCAGGTTATAGTCCAACAGGTTTAGTTGGAAGCACTGGCTTTTGGAGCACTGCTCCTTCATCAGATGGTTCCAAATAAACCATTTAGACTATAACCTGGTGTTGTGTGATTTTTAACTTTGTACACCCCAGTCCAAGTCATGACTCCAGTTTTAGGATACTGAAGTCCTAGATTTATGTCACTGGGTGAAGGCATTTAAAATCTAAATACAGTACTATTACATTCTCTATTTCTCTTATTTTAGTGAATGCATTAAAATGTTTAACATAATGCTAAAATAATGAACGAAGAATTTCAGAAGAACATTTCACATTTTTGCACACTAGAATCTCATGGCATCATTTTAAAGCCTTATGATTCCTTTATTAATATTTGGCTTTTGCTATTTTCCTCTGTCAAGTAAAGATACTTTTTAGTTTACAGAATTTCCTCCCCACCTTTGCTCATATCTAAAAGGGTCCCACCATATTTTTCTAATATATAATGCACCATTAGGAGGCTGAGCTACAAAGTAGATTAACATTACAAGAAAGGAGTTGAAGTTGTGGGCTTAGTTAGATTATCATCACAGCTAAACTGTAGCCTGCAATTGAGATTCTCCAGAAAGCAGCTCAGACAGCATCTGGGCAGAAAAAGTTAACATTTCAGATCAATGACCTTTCATCAGAACTGTCAAAAGTTAGAGACATTACAGGCTTTAAGGGGGTACTGACACAGGGAAAGGAGTAAGGTAGACAAAAGGGAAGCTCTGTGATAGAGTGGGAGTGAGGAGAGATTAACTAATAAAAAGGATAATGCTGCAAGGTAAAAGACAAAAAACAAAACATGGTTCCAGAGGAGCAATAAATGGCAACAATGGAACCAACAACAAACCTCTGCCGAAATTAAACAATGAGAAATCGCTGAACTGAAACTGAGGACTAAAGATTTACAAGGATGTTGCCAGGGTTGGAGGATTTGAGCTATACGGAGAGGCTGAATAGGCTGGGGCCGTTTTCCCTGGAGCATCGGAGGTTGAGGGGTCACCTTATAGAGGTTTATAAAATCAAGAGGGGCATGGATAGGATAAATATACAGACTCTTTTCCCTGGGGTGACGGAGTCCAGAACTCAAGGGCATAGGTTTAGGATGAGAGGGGAAAGATATAAAAGAAACCTAAAGGGCAACTTTTTCACGCAGAGAGTGGTACGGGTATGGAATGAGCTGCCAGAGGAAGTGGTAGAGTTTAGTACAATTGCAACATTTAAAAGGCATCTGGGTATATGAATAAGAAGGGTTTGGAGGGATATGGGCCAGGACTAGATTGGGTTGGGATATCTGGTCGGCATGGATGAATTGGATCGAAGGGTCTGTTTCTGTGCTGTACATCTCTACGATTCTATGATTTTTACATACTGAATAGAAACAAAGTGCTATTCTTCAAGCTTCAATGATGACAATCATACAGTCATCCCCTTCCCATTTCAGCTTCCTGTGCAAGCACCAGGAGTACATCAAAAGTAATTTTACTTCCTTTGTTATTGCCCCCAAACAAACCATTCTGGTGAAACATTCACAAATTCATACTTACTTTAATTTAAAACAAAGCCATTACTTTTAGTTTCCATGCTGAACATAATTTTGTTTTTAAAGTACATTATTCTATGGGGGCCTGTTTTTGTGTTGTTGTTTTCATTTCCATAATATTTGATTGTACATGTTGTGCATCAATGCTGATATTGTGCTTCAGTGCTTGCATTGTTATTACGGATCAGCATATAGCCCATGGGCCAGATATTCTCCTTTTTAGTGGTAGGCAAGAGTTAGCATATTCAGGCCATTCCTGGTTCAGTCCAGTTACTCTGATCTTGGATAGCAGAGTGTATTGGGATTGGGATTGGGAGGAGCAGCATAGGTGAGAATGGCGGTGCCTCCAAGCAGTTTGGGCACTTGGCACCATTGTGGCCATGCTGTCTTGGTTTCACAGTTCCCTTCCCCTACCGTCTCTGAAACTCTGCGCCATAAAGCAGCAGGCACCAGGGAGTAGCAAAAGACACTGAGAAGATGCACAGCTTCCTTATTTTCCCACGCCTGGGTTTCTGCTAAGCATCAGATACAAAGCAGAGCACAATAAAAGGCACTACCAGAAAATGAGACAAAATTTGCACAATTCATCCAAAATGTATAACTTGCACCATGTTTAGCTCTTCCATCTCGTTTTTTACTGTGGAACTGAAGCCCTAATATTATTTTTATGGAATTACAGTTTAAGCTATAATTGCAATTTACGGGGTCATAAATACCACCCACTTTGTATTTTAGATATGTTGCAATATTAGAAAAGCTGCCCACTGAGTTACCAGAAATGCACATTTTAAAACCCATGTGAACTGTACATTTTTTCCCTTCAATTAATACGGTATTTATTCAATATTTAATGATTTATTTAATGAGTTATTTCAGTCAAAAATGTGTATTTGTTTGTACAATGGTTCTAATAATTAATGTCCACAGGAACTCAACTCTGGTTTTACCACTGATTCCTATGGGAAACCACACTACAAAATATCATGGCCCTTAAATTAATGATTTTTAGGAATGCATTCACAATTTTAAGTGAGGATATTACCATGATATACCCTGCATTGAGGAGTCCAACTGTAGATTGGGTGGTTGCTTTGTTGAACACCTCCATTGAAACAATTGTGACAGTGAACTTCTGGTCACTTGCCATTTTACGTTTTCATCCCACTTGTACTCTGAGCTTGGCTTCCCAAACTGTTACAATGAAGATCTGTGGAAGCTAGAAGAACAGCAGTCTTTAATTTAGACAATTTATAGTCTGCCAGACTCCATTCAAGTATTTCAGATTGTAACCACTACTTCTTTTTTGAAATGCAATTATTAATGATTCTGCTGTTGCCATTTCTTTTGATCAATCTTTTGTTTCTTCACTTGACCCATTATCATGTTTTTGCCTTACACCATTATTCCATTTGATGGTTAATCTTGCATACTTTTAACTTCTTCAGACTTCCCATTTTATCATTTTCATTCACGCTCCCTATCTCTACACCTTGCTAAAACCTGTTATATATATCATCTTTGCCAGTGCTAATGAAAGGTCATTAACTTGAAACATTTCTCTCTCCACAGATGGTACCTAACTCTGCATTTTCTGTTTATATTTTAGATTTCAAGCATCTGCAGTCTTAGGCTTTTGTTCTCTTTAATTCCCTTCACTCAGAGTGGTTAAAGTGAGAATCCCAAACAAACTTATAATCACTTCTGGGACCTCTTAAGATGAAATTATTGTCAGCAACCAAATCATATTCAAGTCTCTTTGGAGATGCCTGAACACGGTCAAAGGTATTATGTATAAAAGCCCTGAAATGGTCTGTTTAAAAAAGGTTCCCACACAAGACAATCTGCAATGTGCCTTGAAAGTTATCTAATTCAAAGCAACATGCTAAAGAAGACTTAAAAGACATAATACTCTGGATTTTCATTTATAGCAAGAAAATTAAAATTTGACAATGTACATAAAGTAGTACCTTTTTAAATATTCCAAAATCTAGGAAGTTCTAACAAGTTACATTATGCAATTATTCAGTGAAGGCATGCCAATAATAACCAAGTACAATTATGTAGCACCATTATGTTTAAGAAAAATTACAAAATGTACATTGAGAGAAGCTGTATGTATGATGAATTAAGTTGATAAGTCAACATGTTACACAATCATTTACACCAGGCAACCAAGTGAATATAAAACCAATGAGAATGTAACAAAATAAGGAACCCTGTACAAGTGTTCCAATCCGAAGGCTGCCGCGGCAATGGCTAAGAGGAGCTGCAGTCTTGCTGTGTGTTTCAGGAGCTTGCTAACATGAAAGGAAAAACAAATTAGTTATGGAGAGAATTAAACATCACATATTGTGCATTTAAATCAATCGTGTTTTTAGAAATGTCTGCCAAGTACAGACTGTGGCTGAAAGAACAATGGAGGTTGACCCACAGTCTGATAAGAACGTAAGAAATAGGAGCAGGAATCAGCCATTTGGCCCTTCAAGCCTGCTCCACCATTCAGTGAGATCACAACTGATCCACCATTAATCATATTCACTTTTCTGCATTTTTCTATAACCCTTGATTCCCCTACCAATTAAGAATCTATCTCAGCCTTACCTATGCACAGCTCTCTGTGGCAAGAAGTTCCAAAGACTCACAACCTCGTTGTCCATTCACATGGAAGGTTACTCAGTTCTGCTCAAAGCCCTCAAACAGCACTGAATATATGAAGAATCGATGCCTGGGTAGTTTTTCCAACAATATTTCTCTGACCAACAATGCCCCGCTCCACATCTTCCTGATTAAATGTAGGTTGAAAACTATTTGCAGATGTTCCCGTTCTAGCCATTCAGTTAGACTGCATGGAGTCTTTGAATTCAAGTGCCAGCTCCCTGTATCATTATTATTACATATTGCGCATCTGTTCGCATAGTCAAAAATTGTGACTAGCATTGTATATATAACACCTTACTGTGTCGAATTATGAAGTGCAATTACGGATTACAGGACTTGATTTTATTGGATTAATCCACAATGACTAAAGTGAGGTAGCATTGCAAATAAGTTAGGACACTTCACTTTTGACTGTGGAAAATTACTCAGGTATGTCCTGTACACAAAAAAGCAGGGCAAATGCAACCTGACCAATTACCAACCCATCATGCCACTCTTGATCATCAGTAAAGAGATGGAAGGTGTCATCAACAGTGCTGTGCGTCCTGCCAGGGCCATTCAGCTCCAGACCTCATTACAGCCTTGGTTTAAACATGGACAAAAGAGATGAATTTCAGAGGATAGCCCAAGACAAAGTTGTATTTGTCTGAGTGTGGCATCAAGGAAGCCTAGCAAAACTGCAATCAATGTACACTAGGAGCAAACTCTCTGCTGTTTGGAATCATACCTGGCATGTAGAAAGGTGGTTGTGGCTGTTGGAGGTCAATCATTTCAGCTCCAGGACATCTCTGTGGGAGTTCCTCAGGGTAGTCTCCTAGACCCAACCATCTTCAGTTCCTTCATTAATCACCTTCTCTCCATCATTAGGCCACAAGTGGGGATGTTCACTGATGATTGCACAATGTTCAGCATCACTCAAGACTCCTTCATCAGGAATGGCTGGTGGAGGGCCTTTGCCCAAAATGTCAATTTTCCTGCTCCTCGGATGCTGCCTAACTTGCTGTGCTTTTTCAGCACCACTCTAATCTTGACTCTGATTTCCAGCATCTGCAGTACTCACTTTCACCTGGACAATATCCAGGCTTGCCCTGCCAAGTGGCAAGTAACATTCGCACAACACATGCCAGACAATGACCATCTCCAATAAGAGACAACCTCAACACAACCCCATGACATTCAATGGTGGTACCATCACTGAATCTCTCACTGTCAACATTCTTGTGGTTACCATTGACCAGAAACTCAACTGGACTCACCATTTAAACACAGTGGCTATAAAAGCAGCTCAGAGGCTAGGAATACTGCTGTGAGTAACTCACCTCCCAACTCCCCAAAACATATTCACCATCTACAAGGTACAAGTCAAGAATGTGATGGAATACTCCCTACTTGCCTGGATGGGTGCAGCTCCAACAATACTCAAGAAGCTGGACACCATCCAGGCTAAAGCAGCCCACATGATTGGCACCACATCCACAAGCATCCACTCCCTTCACCACTGACATTCTGTACCAGCTGTGCGTATTATCTACAAATGGAATGCAGAAATTCACCAAAGATCCTTAGACAGCACCTTCCAAACCCAGGATCACTTCCATCTATAAGAAAAAGGACAGATACATTTTGGAACACCTCTACCTACATGTTCCCCTGCAAGTCACCATCCTGACTTGAAAATATATCACTGTTAGTTCAGTGTTGCTCAGTCAAAATCCTGGAATTCCCTCTCCAAGGGCATTGTGGGTCTATCTACAGTACATGAACTGCAGCAGTTCAAAAACAGCTCACCACCACCTTCTCAAGGACAACTGAAGACAGGCAATAAATGCTGGCCAGTCAGTGATGCCTTCATCACACGAGTGAATAAAAAAATTCAGAACTATATTTTCAGTCCTGTCATACTCAGGATTGATCCAGAAATGATATTACAATGGTGTATACCTGGTAGGGAGCAACCTTGGAAGATTTCAACATTGACTTTGGACCTGTCGAGGCACAAGGCATCAGATCAAACATGGGCAAGGGAGTTTTCCTGTTGATTACCTCGTACTTACCTTGCTGCCTCACCTGATGAATCTTTACTCATGTTGAATATCAATTAGAATATGCATTAAAGGTAGCAAAGGCAAACTGGAAGTCTTCAATGGCTCAATAGCACCAGCACTGACTGAAAGAGCTAAGTCCTGAGCAAGCAGTTACCAGTCTGTGTGGTGGTGAGCAATACAATATGAGGGAAAACAAAAAAAATCAGCACCTCAGAAATGGATATCTATGAAGTACTGTGGGTTATCAGCAGCAGAATATTATTCCTCCACTTTGCAACACCCAGGATATCCCAGATTCTCCCTTTAACATCCAACGAGGAATAAAACCCTGATTTAATGATCAGTGAAAGAAAACAAACATGGAACAGGAGCAGGTGCCAATCTGGTGAAGCTATAATACAGGACTACATTTATGTTAAACCGTGGAAGCATCATGTCTTATGTAGAACCAAGTGATTCTGCCATCGATGAACTGGTCACTAGCTCTCAGGCATAGGATTTTCATCCTATAGGAGCCTTAATTCAATGAGAGGCCTGACTCCAAGTCTTAGCTCCGAGTAGCGCAGGATCCCACCAATTACTGCTCCTAAATTCTGCCCCTTTAGTCTGCTTTCAAGCATCAAAGTGATGGAAGCTGTTGTAATCAAGTGGCACATACCCTCACAAATAATTTAGCCACTGATGCTCAGTTTGGGTTTGCGGCTCAAGACCTCATCAGAGCCTTTGTTCAAACATACATTAAAAAGAGCTTAATTTCAGAACTGAAATGAGGCGGGAGTGACTGCCCTTGATGTCAAAGCAGCAATTGGCCAAGTGCAAAGAGGACTACTGTTTTTCAGGACATTCAGGGCTTAACAATCTTCAGTTCAATTCATAACTCCTGAAGATAATGCAGTCTGTGTCGGTATTCAGCAAGACCTGGACAAGATCTAGCTTTGGGTTGATAACTAACGAGTAATGTATGTGCCACACAAATGCCAGATGATGACAATCTCCAAAAGACAGTCTCCCCACTTCGCCTTAACGTTCAACTGAATTACCATTGCCAAATACTTCACAATCAATATTGAGAAGATTCATCATTGACCAAAACCTTCAAAGGACAAGCTGCTTAACCATAGTGGCTCAAAAAACAGGGTCAAAGGGTAGGTATTCTGCAGTGACTGATGACTCTCTGTAGTCCCCAAAACCTTTTCATCATCTTGATCTGAATAATATTTTCCTATTTATGAATGGCCCAGATCAAAGATTCATATAGCAAAAATGTCCTCTACTTTAAAAAAGAAACTCTATTACAAGTCAGATTTTGATGGCAAACTGCAAAATAAATAAATGTGCTGAAATAACACTGTTTTTACTTGCTTCAAAATGCTTTTTAATGATCAGTTATTTTATTTTGCATCCCTAAAATGAGTTGCAATCATCTTGGGATAGTGTTGGGATGCAGTATTTGAACATGATGCTATTTGCATAAGTGCTTCAGAATGAACATAAAATAGTGACTATCAAAAGGAACCCTGAAACCTTTCAAGTGGTCCATGATATAGGGCCACCCTTTTAGGTAGCAAAATGGGTGAACACTCAGAATACTGAGGTGAAGAGTAAGCAAGTGAGCAAAAGCCACAAATGTGGTTTGCTTATTTTGTGCTGCCCTTATACCAGTACTGCTGCTCTCGTACTTCCACTGTGTTCTACCCTCTGCAAGCTCCTGCCAAGGATTACAGACTTTGAAGTGAGCTTCAAGTAACACCTGTTTTCCCAAAAGTATTTCATGCAGCACTTTCATATTAAGATTATTATATTATTATAATTTAGAAGGGGTGACCTATGATTATTAATCCAGTTGTAGAGGGTTACGTCAATTGAAACAGTTTGAGAGTCATTGCACTGCATTATTGCATAGTTAGCCTAATTTTAAATCTTGCCCAATTTTGGCTCTGATCAAATTCTTTTGCAATATTCTTGGAAGATAATCTTAAGCACTTTTTCGGGAAAAAATGAAAAATGACCTTTCATGTTCACAACTACACTTTTAATTGTGGAGCTAACTGGTAAAAATTACAACATCCACATCATTAAATCTCTCACTTCTTTACTGCTATATTACACTGAGAAATTTAGTCTCAGACACAAATTATATACAAAGGGGATAACTACAATAGTGTTGTCGTTATTAATGACTCTTGCTAAACGACTGTTAGATAGATGTTACTACACTCCTATATCACTGCCAAGCTGTCAAATTTAATACATTCACATTTTTGAAGAGTTACCCAGGGGTTGTTATCCTCCATCAATATATTTAATGAACAGCAGGAACCCATGGAAAGATCAGTATAAAACTCACCAAGATATAGAAATGCAGGACTAGCATAAAATTACCTTCTCTTAACTGAAGTTGAATGTGAATTAATGAGAAGTCCCATCGAGAACACAAGGATAATTGCAACAGAACCACAGGGGTCAGGATCAAGTCTTCTAGAATACCTGTTTAATGGAACAAAATATTACATTACTAATATATGAGAACTCAAAGGAAAAAAAACTGACAAATCAAACCAATAAATCCACTGCACATAAAAGAGGAATAAGCAATCAGATTGTATTTTCTACCTTAGCCACATAATTGCTTTTACAAGGAAACTTTTGTGGGAAATAATGTTTAACTGTTGTTAATAGCAGGTAAAGAGACACGTTAAGTTATAAAGGGAGCAGACATGGACATCACAAATGTAGGTTTCTGCAGGTTCTTCCTTTTATTGTCATTTTGCTGCTTCAAAAATATGCCAAATTTGTTTCTTAACACAAAATGAGTTTGCTAAAGTAAGAATTGCATGGCATTGATGCACAATGATGATAGTGTACAGATGATAGGTGCAATAATTTGAGTAAAATCCTCTCGTATGATAAAATATTGACACATGAATGACTGGCAGTCAAATTTAAAAAAAATCTAACTCCATATTTTAGTGTCAGATTGGACGTGAGTGTTGATGATTGACAAAAATAGTGGGCAGTAATTTCACAGTAATACATGGTTAATGTAATGGTGGTGATACAATAAATTCAATAGATATTAATCCCAAATGCTGACTAACTTTGTAACAAGAAAGATTCAGTGGTTATTCAAATTGTGAGCAAAACGATCTTACCTGAGATTTTTAAACCAGTAAATAAATGAAGGTGCACTAAATAGAATAACCCAATTCAATAAATGTAGAATTGTAGTATGAATCTGAAGAGTATCCACTGCATCATCTACATCTGAAACTGACAGCAATTTATTGTTGTCTGGACTCCGTTGTTCTGGCTCTTTTGTTCCAGACTTGTCTCCTCCTTTTGCACTACAAGCAAATGCACCTTTCTTTATAATTTCCTGTTTTGGTGCCTGCAAATTAGAAGGAACATTCATGTGTTAAATGTCTGTTAAAAAAAAAAGCCAGAAATATTATACAAGGAAATATAACAAAAATGCTAAACATAAGCAATGATCAATGGTTAGTTGCTGAGAAGTTAGAATTGTTATTCAATATTTATGAGTTATTGTATACAACTAAAGATGAATTCTGAGTAGCAAACAAAAAAGAATAAAAAGGCTAGTAACATGTTAGAATTATTAGATGATGGTAGGTTGTGGGTGACAACCCAGTTTGATCTGGTGATCTTCCATCTTTGGCAGTTAACTATGTAATCAGCACATTTGATGTTTTCTCTAATTACATACTGCACTGCTACTAAAAGTACATCAAAGTCCTGCTTCTAAGGGCTAAGGTTGGCATTTTTAATTTTTAATTAACGTGTGGGATGGGCATCTTTATGAGTGAGATAACACCCATCAATGAGAAAGCCAAACAAATAAATGCCAACCAGACACTTACATGATCACATGGGCCTTCTCAGGGAATCACTTCTTGGGACAATGATCCTCTGCCCCACCTGAAGCTGGTGGCCAAAGGCTGGCAACTGATAGCAGCAGCACTCCTTTTGAGGTTCAGGCTGATAACTGTAGGTATTTTCTAATCAACCTGCTCAGAGATGTTATGACACATTTGTAGAGCAGATCGAACTTGAACCCAGGCCTCCTACTTCACAGGTAGAAATGCTGCCATTGCACACAACCTTCAGGCTAATAACTGTACAGCAAAACCAGGAACTGCTGGTAGTGCTTATTTGAATGGAGATAGTGGGGAGCAGAGGCAAAGACGAAGAGGTAAATTTTACTGGCCACCCCGACCACCCCATTTGTACCAGTAATTATCCCCTGGGGTGGGGAAGGATTACAGTTGAACAAATTGGCTGAAGGATGAGGCCCTTAGGTATTTGTTAACTGACCACTTAAGGGCCTCAGTTGGTGACAGGTTAAAAAGATAGACCTCTGGTTTTGAACTCTGTTCCATAAATGGCATCAGATGCAGGATCAGTCTTAGTTTTAAATCAGAGATAGATAGAATTTTGTTAAACAAAGGCAGGTATAAGGAATAAGGTCACAGATCAGCCACAATCTCAATGAATGGTGGTCCAGGTTCTGGGGCCGAATGGTCTTATGGTCTTCTACACAGAACTGAATTTCCGAGGTGTTGGTAAGTGGGGTAGGTACCTCTCCGGTGCCACCCAACAGATTATTTGCCCTTTCTGCCACCTCTCGGGAGGGGAAATTCCCAGCCTAAGTGCATGAAATATTGTGTTGTCTTGCTTTTAAATTAGAAATATGTTACATGGTTGGAGGGAGTGAGATCAAACATTCCCCACAAAATTATCCTTTAAAGAAAGTTTGCAGTGAATAATATCTCCTTTCAAAAATGATACTTTACATTTATTTGATGCAACTGTAATTTCATAAAGGCCCATTTGTCATAGACACAAGAACAAACTGGCGAGGCATCTGTTCTTGTCACGATATCTACCTTACAAATTAAAAATTGTCAGTGACCACCGAAACTATTTCTAGTTATTTACTTCTGAATTTGTGCCCAATGAATATTCCTTGCAGGGCCTAGGCTTGCACAAATTTTCTTTTAACAAGAAGAATGGAATAGAGTTTAAACTTTGCTTCATGATTGCCATCAAAACTCTAATGACAACTTTGCACCATCCAATATAAACTAATCATCACCTCCTTCTCCCTAAATTTATTTCAATGCAAGGGGCCTAACAGGGAAGGCAGATGAACTCAGGGCATGGTTAGGAACATGGGACTGGGATATCATAGCAATTACGAAAAGATGGCTCAGGGTTGGACAGGACTGGCAGCTTAATGTTCCAAGATACAAATGCTACAGGAAGGATAGAAAGGGAGGCAAGAGAGGAGGGAGAGTGGCATTTATGATAAGGCATAGCTGTGCTGAGGGAGGATATTCCCGGAAATACATCCAGGGAAGTTATTTGGGTGGAACTGAGAAATAAGAAAGGGATGATCACCTTATTGGGATTGTATTATAGACCCCCCAATAGTCAGAGGGAAATTGAGAAACAAACTTGTAAGGAGATCTCAGCTATCTGTAAGAATAATAGGGTAGTTATGGTAGGGGATTTTAACTTTCCAAACATCGACTGGGACTGCCATAGTGTTAAAGTTTTAGATGGAGAGGAATTTCATAAGTGTGTACAAGACAATTTTCTGATTCAGTATGTGGATGTACCTACTAGAGAAGGTGCAAAATTTGACAGGTATGGAAATGAAATACACTACTGTTCTCAGTCACATAAAGAATAGGGAATGAAAATTAGTTGCATGTAATCGGGATTGTAAGAAAAGTTTTGACACACGTTAGGGGATGGGACAAAGTTGACAAATTTCACCTTCATTTGGAAGGTACACTAATGGAGGAAATCACCTAACCGTTGTATATCCTGCCTGATTTTCATTTTCATTCAGTGAAAATGAAGATCAAGTAAGTTCTGCAAAAGGAGGGTGATCCACTCTGCTTGTTTAACAACAAGGAGCGAAGGTGAAAACTGCCTCCTTTAAATTTGTCAGCTTCTATCAGGTCTCTCCATTTCCGTCATTTTTTGCAGAATTATGTATTGACGAATTTCAAGTTGTTCTTTTCAGGACTATTTCTTCTAATCATGACTATTTTGTATTCCTCCTCACTTGTGATGCGCCAGCTTCTGGGTGCCTAGTTGTAATCAAAGACTTAAAAAAAGAGAATTGCTGGGGGCCTTGGAGGGAGACTTCAGCTCTTTATTATGAAATGGGAGTACAAGCAACACATCAATACACTTTACCATATTTGTCCACTCTCTCGTGTTAGCTGGGTTCAATTCCCACATAGGTTGAAGTTGCCGTGGTGACCCTCAGGTTCAACTCACCACCAGTAGTCTCTCTCTCTCTCTCTTTCTCTCTCTAATGTGAGAGCAGCCCTATGGTCTTCTGAGACTATAACGGCTACTGCATTTTGCCAACTCATGCCTACTGTAATTAATAATACTTCAACAATATCACTACCGTAAAAAAACAGGTTGTGAGATTTATCGATTTGACTGTTAAAAATATAATTGTTGAAGCTAAAGCTTGTAAATGCAAGCCAAAAATTCAAAATTTCCATGGAAGATTCTTGAGAAATTTTATGTTCAACAAAACCAGTGGCTCTGCTTAAAAATCAAATTTTATTTTCAACTTATGGTAACCAATGACAGTACAGATATATATAGCACTGGAAAATTCAGGCCTTAAAATTCAATTTCAAAACAACATCTCACCCACGCCATTCTTTTTCTCATGGCAGTCACCTTTTTGACAATTCTGAGTAGTGCTGCTAATTTAATGCCAATTTGTGCCAACA
Organism: Chiloscyllium plagiosum; assembly: GCF_037043375.1. Lineage (NCBI taxonomy): Eukaryota > Metazoa > Chordata > Chondrichthyes > Orectolobiformes > Hemiscylliidae > Chiloscyllium > Chiloscyllium plagiosum. The sequence goes on from NW_028270145.1 coordinate 7,331,509, forward strand.
TATAGGCAGATTTTTGTTCTTGGATAGTGCCTGTAGGAGTTTGGGTCAATACTTCCCAAATTCATTTTATACAAGATCTTACAGCTGATTAAAGCGGCTTTGCTTCCCATTAGGCTGGATTCAAACTCAGCTTCTAGAAATAAAAGGACACTGCACTATTCTATTGCTGCAACTAGTTGGGGTTACTAGAACTTGTTTTAACAAACACGCTTTGCACAAATGTTACTGGCAAGTAGCTTAATTTAATGTAAGTTTTATGTAGCTTTTAAAAGATAAATTGTTTGAATGGATAAATTATTGTCTATTATCCTCAACTCCTAGAAAGATATGTCAAATTCTCTGGTGTACTATATTAATTTACTTAGCACAGGACAGAATATTAATCAATGTGAAGATAATGCTGTTTACCTTAAGACATTTTGTTCAAGCCAAACCTGCCTCTAGAAAGGTAGACTTCTAGCCTATCATCCTGAACTTAATTCCTGAGGTGGTGGAAATAGGATAGGTATCAAACCATCTGGATGGGAGGATTGATACCCACTGAACTTTACAGGCACACTAGTGTCAAATGTGCTAACCAAAATGCTATGTGAGCAGGATGCATACCTGGTCTAACCTTACTCTTATATGTTTAGAAAGCAATGATTCCTTGACCATGTGTGAATCAACGCATAGTTAAATGTTTCACCGTAAACAAAACAACAAAACAACATTAACAGGATTTCAATAGTAGCTGCACTGCTAATTTGCCTTCATTCTTATTTCACATCTGGAATCACCTTACCAGAAACTTGGCTGTTCGTGCTACGTCCCCCTGAGAATCCATCACCCCTACATTTTCCAAAACAGCATACCTGTTTGAAATGGGTATATCCACAAAAGACTCCTGCCCTTAGTGCCGACCTCTCTCACCCTTCCTGGAGTTAACCCATCTATGTGACTGTATCTGACACTGACAGGATAAATTGAGTGAATCCTCAGAAGAGTATTAAAAAAAGGAGTATACTTAAGAGAGAAATCAGGAGGGCAAAACGGGGACATGAGATAGCTTTGGCAAATAGAATTAAGGAGAATCCAAAGGGTTTTTACAAATATATCAAGGACAAAAAGGTAACTAGGGAGAGAATGGGGACCCTCAAAGATCAGCAAGGCAGCGTTTGTGTGGAGAAAGTGAGGTCTGCAGATGCTGGAGATCAAAGTTGAAACTTTATTGCTGGAACAGCACAGCAGGTCAAGCAGCATCCAGGGAACAGGAGATTCGACGTTTCGGGCACAGGCCCTTCTTCAGGAATGAGCAGAGAGTGTTCAGCAGGAGAAGATAAAAGGTAGGGAGGAGGGACTTGGAGGAGGGGCGTTGGAAATGTGATAGGTGGAAAGAGGTCAAGGTGAGGGTGATAGGTCGGAGTAGGATGGAGGCGGAGAGGTCAAGAAGAAGACTGCAGGTCAGGAAGGTGGTGCCGGGCTGGAGGGATTCGGCTGAGACAAGGTTGGGGGAGGGGGGATGAAGAAACTGGTGAAGTCCAAGTTCATCCCCTGTGGTTGGAGGGTTGGACTTGGACTTCACCAGTTTCTTCATCCCCCCTCCCCCCACCTTGTCTCAGCCAAATCCCTCCAGCCCGGCACCACCTTCCTGACCTGCAGTCTTCTTCTTGACCTCTCCGCCTCCATCCTACTCCGACCTATCACCCTCACCTTGACCTCTTTCCACCTATCACATTTCCAACGCCCCTCCTCCAAGTACCTCCTCCCTACCTTTTATCTTCTCCTGCTGAACACTCTCTGCTCATTCCTGAAGAAGGGCCTGTGCCCGAAACGTCGAATCTCCTGTTCCCTGGATGCTGCCTGACCTGCTGTGCTGTTCCAGCAATAAAGTTTCAGCGTTTCTGTGGAGCCACAGAAAATGGGGGAGATACTAAATGAATATTTTGCATCAGTATTTACTGTGGAAAAGGATATGGAAGATATAGACTGTAGGGAAATAGATGTGACATCTTGCAAAATGTCCAGATTACAGAGGAGGAAGTGCTGGATGTCTTGAAATGGTTAAAAGTGGATAAATCCCCAGGAGCTGATCAGGTGTACCCTAGAACTCTGTGGGAAGCTAGAGAAGTGATTGTTGGGCCTCTTGCTGAGATATTTGTATCACCAATAGTCACAGGTGAGGTGCCGGAAGACTGGAGATTGGAAAACATGGTGACACTGTTTAAGAAAAGTGGTAAAGAAAAGCCAGGGAACTATGGACCGGTGAGCCTGACCTCGGTGGTGGGCAAGTTGTTGGAGGGAATTCTGAGGGACAGGATTTACATGTATTTGGAAAGGCAATGACTGATTTAGGATAGTCAACATGGATTTGTGCGTGGGAAATCATGTCTCACAAACTTGATTGAGTTTTTTGAAAAAGTAACAAAGAAGATTGATGAGGGCAGAGCAGTAGATGTGATCTATATGGACTTCAGTAAGGCGTTTGACAAGGTTCCCCATGGGAGACCGATTAGCAAGGTTAGATCTCATGGAATACAGGGAGAACTAGCCATTTGGATACAGAACTGGTTCAAAGGTAGAAGACAGAGGGTGGTGGTGGAGGGTTGTTTTTCAGACTGGAGGCCTGTGACCAGTGGAGTGCCACAAGGATCAGTGCTGGGCCCTCTACTTTTTGTCATTTACATAAATGATTTGGATGCGAGCATAAGAGGTACAGTTAGTAAGTTTGCAGATGACACCAAAATTTGAGGTGTAGTGGACAGCGAAGAGGGTTATCTCAGATTACAACAGGATCTGGACCAGATGGGCCAATGGGCTGAGAAGTGGTAGATGGAGTTTAGTTCAGATAAATGCGAGGTGCTGCATTTTGGGAAAGCAAATCTTAGCAGGACTTCTACACTTAATGGTAAGGTCTTAGGGAGTGTTGCTGAACAAAGAGACCTTGGAGTGCAGGTTCATAGCTCCTTGAAAGTGAAGTTGCAGGTAGATAGGATAGTGAAGAAGGCGTTTGGTATGCTTTCCTTTATTGGTCAGAGTATTGAGTACAGGAGTTGGGAGGTCATGTTGTGGCTGTACAGGACATTGGTTAGGCCACTGTTGGAATATTGCATGCAATTCTGGTCTCCTTCCTATCGGAAAGATGTTGTGAAACTTGAAAGGGTTCAGAAAAGATTTACAAGGATGTTGCCAGGGTTGGAGGATCTGAGCTACAGGGAGAGGCTGAACAGGCTGGGGCTATTTTCCCTGGAGCGCGGAGGCTGAGGGGTGACCTTATAAAGGTTTACAAAATTATGAGGGGCATGGATAGAATAAATAGGCAAAGTCTTTTCCCTGGGGTCGGGGAGTCTAGAACTAGAGGGCATAGGTTTAGGGTGAGAGGGGAAAGATATAAAAGAGATTTAAGGGGCAACCTTTTCACGCAGAGAGTGGTGCGTGTATGGAATGAGCTGCCAGAGGATGTGGTGAAGGCTGGTACAATTGCAACATTTAAGAGGCATTTGGATGGGTATATGAATAGGAAGGGTTTGCAGGGATATGGGCCGGGTGCTGGCAGGTGGGACTAGATTGCGTTGGGATATCTGGTCGGCATGGACGGGTTGGACTGAATGGTCTGTTTCCATGCTGTATATCTCTATGACTCTATGTAATAAAAGCTGCTGCTGATGCTTTTTCCGCTACAAATTTGCTTATAGCTTTTAGAATATTACAATACAGAGGTTGGCCCACTGTGTACGTACTGGCTCCCGAATGAACTACCAAGCTAGTCCCATTCTCCACGCTATCTCCATAGCCCTCTAAATTCATCACTTTCAAATATATATCCAGCTCTGTTTTGAAACCTCCTATGGAATCCATCTCCACCATTCTCCCAGGCAGTTCATTTCAAATTCTAAAAACTCTGAGTAAAGAAATTTCTCCTCATCTCACTCCTAACTGACATACTACTGACATATCAGCTAGTGGAAAATGGAATATCCTTATTTCCCTGTCAAAACATTAAAGAAAAATATCAGAGACCCTGATCAGACATTCATTTTTCATCAGAAAATGATTAAATCACGCCAGATAAAGGCAAAGCTTACAAACTATACATTAACACAAATAAAATACCAAAAATAAAATCTGGTCATACCAAATTAAGAATGTTTTTCATTGTGCGTACTGAAGCTTGCAGGCTTAGGACCTAGGGTAAAATACAAGTTAAATATTTAATGTCTGAGTTATAACTAAAATTTTGCTATCTATAAATAGTCGATACAATAATAATGTAAAATTGCTTCATGTAAAATACAAATTAAAAATCTTAAACGTACAGTTTTAAATGTATGTCAATGATTGTGACTAATCATAAAACAAAATGCAAATAAAATTGTCATTTATATATGCATTATATTTAAACATTTCAAAGGTTTTACTCAAAGTGCTATTTTTGGAATGCAATAACCATCAAGTTCACATACATCACAGAAATCTTGTAGCAACAACCTGTGAACAATAATGAGACGTGACCAAATACTGAGTGGCACTGGCTGAAAGAAAATGTTGACTAAAGTAACTGGAGATGTGCAGGGATTTCTTTAAATTGTGCCCTTTATAGGTTGAATTTTTCTCTTCTACTTGAGTATTCTATTCCTGGGAGGGTTCTCACAATTGTCTAAAGCAGTGTAGCAGCATTACTGCACACAGAAATTGAAGCACTCAAAAAAAGGCAAAAGAACTAAGGAAGAGCAAATTTTCCTCCAGAAGCTCTGGTTTTTTAAAGGCAAAAATAACAAAAACTATTAAATGAGAAGTTGCAAAACTTGATCATTTATTAAACCTCCAGAATCCTAGGGCTGAATTTCACTGAGGTTTGGCTGTCAATTTTAGGGAGTTTCATGCAGAGTTTCTCTCCGTGAGTTCTCTCTCACATTTTAACACTGATTACATCATTATGCATCACACCTCTTTGGCACCACTCTCGTAGAATAGGCCCCTCTGGGATTCATAAATCAATACTTAAATCTCAGCTTTCTACCAAGCTGTTAGCCATGAATAGTCCTTCAAAGTCTAACCGTGGGAGGGCAACAAGAAAGGTTCTAAGGACACATAAGTGGCAGAAGTATCGATGCATTGCATATAGAAACTCAAATCCATTAGTGTATTACCATCTTATGCATCACCTGTCTGACTGACTGCCAGGGTAACTCTAACGACAAGAATCAAATTACTCAGGCTGCCCATCTTTAATACCAGACTATATTAAAAACACTGATGCTGCCCTTTTCCTAACATAGGATAGGATAACATCTCGTCCTTGTTCAGGACTAACCATGGTCCATCCTTAAATGAATGGAAAGGGCAACCTTGACCAATGACTGACCAGCCTTGAAGGATTGATGAGCAGCTCCCTACCTAACATACATTTATATAAATGATTTGGATGTGAACATGGGAGGTATGGTAAGTTTACAGTTGACACCAAAATTGGGGGTATAGTGTCCAAAACTGGAGAGCATAAGTTTAAGGTGAGAGGGGAAAGATTGAAAGGGATCTAAGAGGCAACTTTCTCACACAGAGGGTAGTGTATGTGTGGAATGAACTGCCAGAGGAAATGGGGGAGGCTGGTACAATTACAACATTTAAAAGGCATTTGGATGAGTGTATGAATAGGAAGGGGTTAGAGGGATATGGGCCAAGTGCTGGCAAATCGGACTAGATTTATCTAGGATATCTAGTCAGCATGGACGAGTTGGACTGAAGGGCTTGGTTCCGTGCTGTACATCTCTAAGAAGCGACGACCACTAATTCTGTTTGTACTGGACCTGCAGAATTGAGACCAACTCCCCAGACCAGCTGACTGATCTGGTCCAAGCACCTTGATTGAAGTTAGGTACTGCACTTGATTGGCTATGGCAGGATCCCTTGACTCATGACAGTCCCCTTGAACTCGAACAAGAATTATTCCCGTTAGACTGTGAGACATGGCCATTTGGCTGAAACTGTTTGGCAGCAATATTTTAATGAAAGATATCTGTGTACTCCAAACTCCAGCATCAAATTGGATAACTATTGTCACTGAGTTGGAGATGTGCCATAATGATGTGGGGAAGCTGTTGCAATGCTAACCTTTGTGGATGGGGATGCAGGTGGTCAGTGCCCAAGCAACATGCCTTGATATGTTGCAGGCTGTTGGTGATGGAAGTCTGGACGAGCAAACAGTGAGCTGGACCTGCTCTGACTTTCACGTTGGGAACTAACATCGTCTGGTTTATTTCCACCATGTGGGAGAATTGTAAACTGCATTTAAATTTGGTGAGAATAAGTAATAATGACATATGAACGCATGCAATTGTTCTCTCACCACTCACTAACATGATTCACGGACCTTTTTCTTGACTTCAAGAATCACATTTTTCTGATCTTGCCATATTTTCCCAACTCTAGTGCCATTTCGCATTTTGTTTGGGACTAGGCAAATTCAAACTTTATTGCTGGAACAGCACAGCAGGTCAGGCAGCATCCAGGGAACAGGAGATTCGACGTTTCGGGCACAGGCCCTTCTTCAGGAATGGGCCTGTGCCCGAAACGTCGGCCTGTGCCCGAAACGTCGAATCTCCTGTTCCCTGGATGCTGCCTGACCTGCTGTGCTGTTCCAGCAATAAAGTTTCAACTTTGATCTCCAGCATCTGCAGACCTCACTTTCTCCACTAGGCAAATTCAGCACTTTGAAACAGCAGAGAGAACACAGAACATGGAAGAATACAGCACAATACAGACCGTTCGGCCCTCAATAATGTGCCGGCCTTCTAATCTACTTAGAGATCAAACTAACCTACATACCTTTCATTGTACTAATTTCCATGCGCCCATCCAAGAGTCTCTTAAATGTCCCTAATGTATCCGAGTCTACTACCACCGCTGGCAGTGCATTCCAAGCACCCTCCACTCTCTGAGTAAAGAATCTACCCTAAACCTTTCTCCAATCACCTTAAAATTATGTCCCCTTGTGATTGACATTTCTGCCATGGAAAAAAGTCTCTGGCTATCCACTCTATCTTCTCAACATCTTGTACACCTCTATCAAGTCACCTCTCATCCTTCTTCACCCCAATGAGAATAGCCCTAGCTCCTTCAACCTTTTTCCCACGACATGACCTCCAGTCCAGGCAGCATCATGGTAAATCTCTGCACCCTCTCTAAACCTTTCACATCCTATAATGAGGCGACCAGAACTGAACACAATATTCCAAGTGCGGTTTAATCAGGATTCTACAGAGCTGCAGCATGACGTTACAGCTCTTAAACTCAATCCCCCTGCTAATGAAAGTCAACACACCATATGCCTTCTTAAGAACCCTACCAACCTGGGTGGCAACTTTGAGGGACCTATGGACACGGACCCTAAGATCTCTCTGTTCCTCCACACTGCCAAGAATCCTGCCTTTAACTCTCTATTCTGTATTCAATTTCAACCTTCCAAAGTGAATCACTTCACACTTTTTCCAGGTTGAACTCCATCTGCCACTTATCAGCCCAGTTCTGCAGCCTGTCAATGTCTCATTGCAACCTACAACAGCCCTCCACATTATCCACAACTCCACCAACTTTCGTGTCATCAGCAACTTACTAACCCACCCTTTCACTTCCTCAGCCATGTCATTTATAAAGATCACAGAGAGCAGAGCTCCCAGAACCAACCCCTGCGAAACCCCACTGGTCACTGAGCTCCAGACTGAATACTTTCCTTTACCACCACTCTCTGTCTTCTATGGGCCAGCCTATTCTGTATCCAGACAGACAGGATTCCCTGTATCCCATGCCTCCTTACTTTCTGAATGAGCCTACCATGGGGAGCCTTATTAGACGCCTTGCTAAAATCCATGTTCACCCCATCCACTGGTCTAAGATTCATCAATGTGTTTTGTCACATCCTCAAAGAATTCAGTAAGGTTTGTGAGGCATGAGCTGCCTCTCACAAATCCATGCTGGCTATCTCTAATCAAACTATGGTCTTCCATAAATTCTGTCTCTCAGAATCCTCTTCAATACTTTGCATACTACAGATATAAAACTAACCAGTCTGTAATTCCCAGGATTATCCCTATTCCCTTTCTTGAACAAGTAAATAACATTTGTCATCCTCCAATCATCTGGCACTACTTCAGTGGACAGTGAAGATGCAAAGATCATCGCCAAAGGCGCAGTAATCCTGTAGTAACCTAGGCTATATCCCGTTGGGCCCAGGGGATTTATCTATCCTTTTCAGCACATCCTCCTTCCTAACATCAACCTGTTCTAGCATATCAGTCTGTTTCACGCTGTCAACAGAAACATCAAGGTCCTTCTCAATAGTAAATTCTGAAGCAACATATTCATTAATGACCTCCCATGCACATGACCGTGCAGCAATGCAAAGGTTGAATCACATCATCAAGTTTACTGATGACACAACTGTAGTGGGTCTCATTAGCAGGAACGACTAGTCAGCATACACAGAGGAGGTGCAGCAGCTAACGGGCTGGTGCAGAGCCAACAAACTGTCTCTGAACGTGGACAAAACAAAAAAGATGGTTGTTGACTTCAGGAGGGCATGGAACGACCATTCTCCACTGGACATTGACTGTTCCCCTGTGGAGATTGTGAAGAGCACCAAATTTCTTGGCGTCCACCTGGCAGAAAATCTCACCTGGTCCCTCAACACCAGCTCCACAGCCAAGAAAGCCGAGCAGCATCTCTACTTGTTGCATAGACTGAGGAAACTCCCTCCCCACTTCACCCTCCTGTGCTGCAGCACTACAGCCTGGTTCGGGAATTACACTGTCTCAAATCGTAAGACCCTACAACGGATAGTGAGGACAGCTGAGAAGATCATCGGGGTCTCTTCCCCCTCCATTATGGACATTTACTCCACACGGTGCATCCAAAACGCTAAGAACATTGTGGAAGACTCCACCCACTCCTCACTCAAACTCTTCTCCCTCCTGCCATCTGACGAAAAATATCAGAGCATTCAGTCTCTCATGGCCAGACTGTGCAACAGTTTCTTCCCACAAGCCATCAGGCTCCTTAACACTATGATCGGACTCTTTTCCATTAAAATTCTTTGCATGACTTCGAATTGCTACTAGAACAATGTCTATTAGTTATCATTCTTTTATTACACTATAATTTGCGTGTTTTGCACTTCTTGTGCATTTTATGCCGCCCTTCGGATGATCGTGTCGTTTGTCCATGTAGCACCTTGGTCCTGGAGGAACGATGGAGTTTTTACTGCATCGGTTGTATATGGTAGAAATAACAAATAAAATCTACTCTACTCTACCTGCTTCCTCTGACTCCAGTTGCAAGGTCCCTCCACTATCCCTGATCAGCCCTATCCTCACTCTGGCCATCCTCTTGTTCCTCACATAAGTGTAGAATGCCTTAGGGTTTTCCTTAATCGTGCCCCTTCTATCTCTCCTGAGTCCATTCTTCAGTTCCTTCCTGGCTACCTTGTAACCCTCTAAAGCCCTGTCTGATCCTTGCATCCTCAACCTTAAGTAAGCTTCCTTCTTCCTCTTGACTAGACGTTCCTCATCCCTTGTCACCCCAGGCTCTTTCAACTTACCAGACCTTCCTTGCCTCAGTGGGACAAACCTGGCCAGCACTATCAGGTGCTTCCTAAACAACCTCCACATTTCTGTTGTGCATTTCCCAGAGAACATCTAGGCACCCCAGTTCCTGCCTAATAGCAATGTAATTCCCCCTCCCCCACTTAAATACTTTCCCATAACGTCTGTTCCTTTCCCTCTCCATGAGTGTAGTAAAGGTAATGGAATTGTGATCACTTTTACCAAAATGCTCTCCCACTGAGAGATCTGACACCTGGCATGGTAGAAGTAGCCATGTGACTTGAAAAGGAAGTGGAAGATATAAACAGTTGGCTACCTGACTGAGAAAAAGTATCACCTGGCAGAACTAGATTTCAAACTGCGGGACTGTTAAAAAGGAACATTCAAATAATATGAAATGATCAGGCTACCAATTAACGATAACAAATTTAAAAACAAGATAACCACAGTAAAAAAGTAATAGTAAAGGAGGAGCACCGAGGAAAAGCATAAATTGAGCATTGCTGAAAAAGAACAAATATTGAGAAACTTTTCATCTTGCGTTCATCAGGACATCTTGCAACATTACTACTTAAAAGGGAAAAAAATAGGCTGTAAATGATCTCTTAGGCAAGGTGATAGAAGGCTACCATTCCTAAGTATAATATCTAATGTGAAGTATTGTACCGAAGTGAAGGATGGCTCAGATTTCACTTAAAATAAACTTTATAACAATATATACATGAATAGAGCTCAAAGACAGAAAATCTAGAATTTTGGGCAAAATGCTGACTCGAAGTAGGAGAGAGTACAATTAATGATGTCAGGATGATGGACCTTGACAGAGACAACAGAAGTAGATGCCTAGGGTAGTCAGTACACACACAACAATGCTGTACATTCATAGCACAACAGTGTAGGAACATTGCTTAGTGACTACTTGATTTGCCTGAGGATGAGGACTCAGGCATACACCAAAGAACACGTCATTGTGAAACATAACTAACATTTCGTCTTTTGAAATGATCTCCCATCAAACTGCTCAGAACTTCTTTCTTGTTTACCAAGAGTACCCCTTGAACAATCCTTTGCATTTCCATCATTTGGTTATGTTCCTTCATGCAATTTGAGATAGAATTTATGTACCCATGACAATACTATTGCTTATTTTTCACATCTACCAGGTTGTCTAAACTGTGTCCCAAAGTGAGGCATTTTCACCTCTATCTGCAAATATAAGTGCACAAATATGGATTGTGGACATAAAACAATTGTTGAGCAGCTAAGCCTGGCACTTCCTTATTGCTGCTCTTCTTTTCGCAAACACTTTATTTAGAGGGATTTCCACATTTAAATCCACTAACACTGAACCTTAAAGTTCATTCATAGCTGGCACAAAGGCTCACAAGAGCCAAAGCAGCATGAAGTGAACAAAATGATGACCAGTTAGTAACAAGAGAAATACCACCACTGTGGCCTTTTCATAACCATACTGTCACCTAATAATCCTGAAAGCTTTCATTGCACATGGACCTAATTTTTATCTGATATTCTGAACACAACAAAATGATGTGCAAGTCAACCCACTCAATCAATACTTTAAGATGGTTGCACTTCAATTGATCTTCAGAAATCAAGATGAAAAATGAGGCAATGTAATAATATAATGCAATTTCACTCCCTTTCACACTTCCAGAACTTGATGCAGCACCACAAAATTATTGGGAAACCATGGTAAAGCTTTATGTACTGATAAAATATTTATAGCACAGAAGGAGGCCATTCAGCCTATTGTGTCCATGCCAGTCAGTGAACAGGAGTTGAAAAGTGCGATCGATTTTACCACAAGCCACGTTTCAATACTTATAGATTGCAGACCGTGCTCCAGTCAATCTTGTTTACGGCTAGGTCACATGCAGGTGCACAGCTGTAAATTTTTTTATTGATGCCAATCTCAATTTTGAATGGTCAAAACACTGATGGGGCAACTCTCATCAAATCAAGGTTGGGAGATGCCTGGACATTGATCCACAACCTAACATCTGACAAAATCTGCATTGGACACTTTAGAAAAAGGGGACAAATAATTTGCTAAATGAAAATGAGGATTTAGTCAGTTGTCTTCATTAATCATGTTTTATAGCTACATAAACAAGAATAAAATGATGCTTTGCTTCAGTATTACACTTTGAAATATTTGGTTAAGAAATACATTAATGTTGTATTTTCAGAAATATTTACTTTTCATTGTCTAAATGACATGGTATCACAAGATTTCATTATAAGGAGATGATAATTATTTTAGACACCAGTTTTACCACATGGACATTAAATTGTCTAATTTAATGAACTAGCTAATCAATAAACACATTTTACCTTAACAAGATAAAGAATGTAACCAAGTATAAGAGCCGCTGCACCACAGGTGGTCCAGATGATAAAGAGCAGGAAAATCATAATACTTGAACTTCGAAAATTTAATTTCTTATATTCCTTTTGAATGACACGTGGCCTGCAAGATGGGAACAATGAGATGCACTAGAGCAGTGTTCAGCTGTAAAAATTAAGTGTAAATGAAATTCTTATTTATCCCTTGGAATATTTACAATAATTTTGTTTCCCGCAAAGCAAGTCTTGCTATTAACATCCCTTTTAGAAATTCAATAATTCTAACATGTTAGCTCTTGGTTTATTTTATCCCAGTCTGTGACACAACAGAACACATTATTTTGTTCTGTACACTACAGCATTTGATAGAAATAATTCAGTTGGAGAATAGAAATTTTCACATTTGATCTATACATTGGCTAAACAAAATAAGCAAATCTTTGGTCTTATTTTCTGTCATGGTTTCTATGGAATCTTAAATTTAAGTGTTGCAATTAAAATTCATGTCAAAGTTACCTACTTCTCTCTGTATCTGAACAACATCCTAAAAGTTGGAATTATTCAATATTGAGAGAGATGTACTCTAATGTAAGCTCTAACATGAGACTCCAGTTAAAAAAAATGAAGAACTGTAAATAGTTTGTGTTCTGTCCCTTGTTTTATTCCACCTAATTTACTGATTTATGGTGTGCTAAAATATCCTTGAGCTTTATATAGGGCACATTACCAACAGTTGACAGTAATATGGTAAGAAATAAACAACCCACTGCAATCTACTGAACAACAGCAAAGGACTTCCCATAACAACTCTATCCTTCAGTCATCCCACAAAACTGACAGCTTTATTCAGAAAGGAAAACACACCTAGATAGTGAAAAATTTCAGTATGATTCATTAATATAAAATATTGATGGTCAAATGCCTTTATCCTGTGTGATTCTTCCATTATTGCAGTAAACATGACAAACGCAAAGGTTTAAATCTCATTCACACAAACTGAATGCAGCTGACCTGACCCATGACTGGTTGAACTCACATAACATTGTTCACAAAAATGCATCTTACTTTCTCCTTTTGTTTTTGTCTTCCCCTTTCTCGGTATATGCTGCCTTTATTGTTATATATTTTTTATACTATACAGGCCTTTACTTTTTTTTAATTGCCATTGTCAACTCTTCCCCATTTATCAATTTACAATAAAGAGCATAAGAAACAGGAGCAAGGTCAGACCATTGGGCCCATCAAGCCTGCCCAGTCATTCTGTAAGATTATTGGTAATCTTCTGCCTCAACTCCACCTTTTCATTTGGTCCCCATATCCCTTCATTCCCTGGACGACCAAGGGCTGGAACTGATTGCCAGTCAGGGTGAAAAAGTCATGTAGTCGAGAGTGTGGTGCTACAAAAGCACAGCAGGTCAGGCAGCATCCAAGAAGTGAAAGAATCAATGATTCAGACTTGGAACTTCATCAGGAATGAAGCTTGTGGTGGTGGTGGTGACGGGGGGTGGAGAGAGGGGAGGGGTGTGTAGCTGACAATGTGATAGGGAGATGAAAGTGGGGGTGAAAGTGATAGGTCAGAGATGAGGGTGGAGCAGATAGGTGGGAAGGGAGATGGACAGGTCAAAAGGGCAGAATAGAGTTGGAGGCATGGGGTTGGGATAAGGGAGGGGGGGGGGGAGGGGGAGGGGAGGGGGAGGGGGGGGGAGGGGGGGGGGGAGAAACGAGGAAACTGGTGAAATCCACATTGATGCTATGTGGTTGCAGGGTCCCAAGGGGGAAGATGAGGTGATCTTCCTCTACGTGTCGAGTGGTTAGCATTTGGCGATGGAGGAGGACTAGAACCTGCATGTCCTGAGTGGAGTGGGAGAGGGGCCCCTCCTCCAACAACTCTGCCTCTCACTCCAAGAACATGCAGGCCCTGGGCCTCCTCCAATGCGAAACACTAACCACCTGACGTCTGGAGGAAGAACTCCTTGAGACCCTGCAACCACACAGGATCAATATGGATTTCACCAGTTTCGTTTCCCCTCCCCCCACCTTATCCCAGTCCTGAGCCTCCAACTTAGCACCCTTCCCTCTTGACCAGTCCATCTTTGTTCCCGCCTATGTGCTCCACCTTCCTCTCCAACCTATCACTTCCATCCCCACCTTCATCTACCTAACACATTCCCAGCTACCTTCCCCCCGCCAAGCCCTATCCCCCTCCCATTTATCTCTCAACCCCCCCCCGGCCCACAAGCCTCATTCGCGATGAAGGGCTTATGCCCAAAATGCTGATTCTCCTGCTCTCTGGACGCTGCCTGACCTGCTGTGCTTTTCCAGCACCACACTCTCAACTCTGATCTCCAGCATCTGCAGTCCTCATTTTCTCCCTGAAAACATGATGTAGATAAGAGTGGAAATCTCCATTCCTGACAGTCAACTTGGGTCCTGCCTTTCCTAGGACAATTTTCAAAGAAGCGGAATGCGAAGCACACTCGACAACCATTAATGGTCCGTAAAGTTTAACAAAGTGATTGTTTAGGGACTTCCTCACGACAGAATGGAGCAGCCTTGTGCAGGTTCTGTGCACAACTGACAGGTTCACCACGCAGCCCTGGTAACAGCTTTGCAGAACTTCTTAAGTTTAGTCTGTGGGTCAAATGACTGCTGGCAATACGCATGCCCCGACCCTGCTCGTTCATGGCTGTTTTGCACTGTGTTCCATCTTGATGAGATGCCTGCTTTAATTGACAAGGAAGCAACTGTTCCTAAACTGACTGTCATTTGGTCTTGCAGCTCCTGTGTCTTCTTCAATGGCAGGCAGTTCTTAATGGCATTTAAGTGTTTGGCATCTCTAATTAGGTGTCATGTGCAAGCTCAGTTAGAGCATTTGTGTATGAAAATAATGTCACAAGGCAACTCTACTTAGATGTAGATTTATTACCAAGAATTCTTTGGGGAGGGTTGGCAGCTTCAGTACGAAAAGCCTGACTATCTCAATCTTAAATATCCTATCAATGGGACATCCACAAGCGTGTGGGGGAAAGGATTCCAAAGATCTGCAATCCTTTGAGTGAAGAAGTTTCTCCTTAAATGTTAAATAATCAACCTCTTAACCTGAGATTCTACAGAGCATTCTAGATTCCTAAGCCAGGAGAATCAATATTATAGTGTCTACCCGATCAAGACCCCTTTGGAATCTTAAATGTTTCAGTGAAGTAATTTCTCATATATTGAAACTATAAAGAAGGCCCAATCCACTCAGCCTTACATCACAGGACAACTCTCTCATCTCAGAAACCGTCTTATGGAACCTTTCCTGTACTGCCTCCAATGCAATATGCTTCCTTTAATATGGAGACCAAAAATCCCAGGTGTGGGTTCACCAAAGCCTTGTACAATTTAGCAAGACTTCTTTATTACTGAACTCCAATTACTCTGTAATGAAGAACAAAGGTCAACATGCCATCTAGCTTTGTATTTGTTTGCTGTAGGTACATGCTAACTCTCTGATGTTTAAACAGAGTGCACCCAACCCTCTCTGAACATCAGTATTTCAAAGGGCATTCCGTTTTTATGAAAATCTGCTTTTCTGTTCTTCCTACCAAATAAATAACCTCTCACTTCTGGAAATTAAACCCCACCTGCTATCTTGTTGATCATTCATTTAATCTGTTTGGATATTTTTACAACTTCTTGTTCACCTTTTAATAGCTTATATTCCCACCCAGTTTTGTATTATCAGCAAACTTAGATACATTACTTTTGGTCTCTTTGACTAGATAATTAAGACAGATGGCTAGGTTTCTCTTACACCTTTGCTCTGTTGGTATTTATTACCTTATGTTCCTGAGTCTTATTAGCCCCTTGGTTCCCCTCTATTTAAGTATGCAGTTTGTGTCTTTGCCTGTGAAGACATAGACAAAATATCTGTTCATGTCACTGCTGTTTCCTTGTCCTCCATAATAATTTCTCTGTCATGAAGAGATCACCTTATTTTTGATACTTTCCACTTTGTACACTTGTGAAACCTCTTACAATCTGTAAAATATTTCTGAATGGCTAGATGAACCTCTTATTTGTTTTGCATATTTATCAATTTTTGTTGCCCTTTCACTACTTTCTAAAGCACTCCTAATCTGCAGTCTTAATATTATCGTCGGAACAATACAAATTTTTGTTTTTAAAACTTAGCACTACCTTTAACTTTCTTAGTAAGCCACAGATGGAGCGTTCTTGCTGAGTATTTGTTTATTTTCTTGAATAATCTGAATTTATTCTTTAAATATTTCCCACTGTTCATTTGTCTCATCAACCTAATCAGCTTTCCCCTTACCTGCGTAATTAGCTTTAAGTTCAAGACTCTTGTTAGAGATGCCATCCCTTTAAAACTTAATAAGGAATTCAAATGTTTTATGATCACTTTATCCCTGAAAGATTCCTTTAACGTGAGTTTACTACTTAACCTGCCTCATTACACAATATCAGTCCAATACAGCTTATCTCTGTTTGGTTCCACAATATGATGCACCAGGAAAATATCATGAAAATATGCTAGAAATTTATTCTCCAGACTATTTTTGCCAATCTGCTTTTCCCAGTCTTTATGAAGATAAAAGTGTTTCATGAATCAACGATGGTTATCTTTTCTTCCTATGTTGTCTTTCAAACCCTTAAAAACATTATAGTAGTAATATCCCTACAGAGTGGAAAGAGGCCATTTGGCCCATTCAGTTCACACCAGCCCTCCGAAGGACATCCAACGCAGACCCTATCCCTGTAACATCCCCAGATGCTATGGGAAATTTAGCATTGCCAATCCATCTAACCTGCACAGCTTTGGACTGTAGAAGGAAATTGGAGCACCTGGAGGAAACCCACACAAGTCACAGGGAAAACGTGCAATTTCCACACGGTCACCCAAGGCTGGAATTGAACCTGGGCCCCTGGTGCTGTGAGAGGGCAGTGCTAACCACGGAGTCACTGTGCCACCCATTAATGGATGTATTTCTTTATTGGTGAGTACTGCAGAGGAGGCCATTCAGCCAATTTGTCTGGGGCAGCTCTTTGAAAGGTCCAGTGACAGCTACACTCTCCAGACCTACCCCCCCAACAGCCCTCCATAAAGTCCCCCTCTTCCAGTACTTCCTGATTTCCCCCACCTTCTGATAGTTCGTGTTGAATCTGCTCCCACTGCCATTTCAGATACTGCACCCCAGATCACACCAACTCACTGCCTCAAATAAGACATCCTCCTCATCTCTCCCCTTCCTCCCTCAGGTTCTTTTCCTGATTCTCTTTAACCCGTGTCCCTCTAGTGGCCAACCTTCCTGCTGCTGAGAACAGCTTCTTCCTTATTGACCCACTCTTCCTGACTCCAAACGCCTCAATTTCAATCTCCCCCTGAACGTTCCCTGCTCCAAGAGGAACGATCCATAGAGTCTCCAGTCTCTCCTTGGCCCTGGGCTTGTACCTTGTGTGAGAATCCACTTGTCAGCTTAGTGGGAAAGGAGACAGTGGGCATTAAACAAGCTAACGAAAGCTGGATGCAACTCATCCAACATTCCAGGAAAGAAGGAATAATTCCCTTTCCCAATTCTGGGGTCAGCTGTAATGGTCAATTTCTGACCTAGGTAACACCACTTAATTGGCTGGAGACACTGGGACAGGATTTGTGACAGTGTAAAGAATGTATAATTTTTTAAAAAACATACAAAGTACTGTGGACACTAAAAATCAAAAATTAATTTGGCCTCTCAATGAAGCCTGCAGTGAAACTTGAAACCAGGACCTCAAGTTCTGGACAAAAATGAATATTGCTGCTGAGATCATGAAACTGAGCCCTTGAGCTTGTAAGGGAGCAATGAAGAGCCGAGAAGAAGAGGTTAAGGTCACAGAGGCACGATAGCTCTGTAATTACATGTCAAGATGGGTTAAATTTGATAAGTGTCTTGGAAATTCCTTGGCTCGATGTGCTGTTGTTGTGCAAATACATTTACTGTCACTCATTGCTTGGTTGTAGCATGCAGCCAGGACCATAATTACAGTTGAAAATGTTGATAGCTGCCTCTAAAAGATGTTTAAACAGTTCATTTTAATGGCTGTACTACAAAGCTGAATGATTGAGGGTTGATTTTATATATTAATGATCTGGATGAAGGGACTGGGGGCATTCTGGCGAAGTTCGCCAATGATACAAAGTTGGATGGACAGGCAGGTAGTTCTGAAGAGGTGGGGAGGCTGCAGAAAGATTTAGACAGTTTAGGAGAGTGGTCCAGGAAATGGCTAATGAAATTCAACGTGAGCAAATGCGAGGTCTTGCACTTTGGGAAAAAGAATACAAGCATGGATTATTTTATAAACGGTGAGAAAATTCATAAAGTGAAAGTACAAGGGATCTGGGAATGCTAGTATAGGATTCTCTAAAGGTTGACTTGCAGGTTGAGTCCATGATTAAGAAAGCAAATGTAATGTTATCATTTATCTCAAGAGGGTTGGAATATAAAAGCAGCGATGTGCTACTGAGATTTTATAAAGCTCTGGTTAGGCCCCATTTAGAATACTGTGTCCAGGTTTGGGCCCCTCACCTCAAGAAGGACATACTGGCACTGGAGCGTGTCAAGCGGAGATTCACATCGATGATCCCTCGAATGGTAGGCTTAACACATGATGATCAGCTGAAGATCCTGGGATTGTATTCATTAGTGTTTAGAGATTGAGGGGAGATCTAATAGAAGCTTACAGGTTAATGCATAGCTTAGAAAGGGTGGACGCTGGGAATTTGTTTCCATTAGGCGAGGAGACTAGGACCCATGGGCACAGCCTCAGAATTAGATGGGGTCAATTTAGAATGGAAATGAGGAGACATTTCTTCAGCCAGAGAGTGGTGGGACTGTGGAAATCAATGACACGGAGCACAGTGGAAGCCCAGTCCAAAGATGTACAGGTCAGGTGAATTGGCAATGCTAAATTGCCCATAATGCTAGGTGCATTAGTCAGAGGGAAATGGGTCTGGGTGGGTTACTCTTCGGAGGGTCGGTGTGGACTGGTTGGGCTGAAGGGCCTGTTTCCACACTGTAGGGAATCTAATCTAATCTATTTAAATATTGATTGTCTTCAAGGCAGAGATTGATAAATTCTTGATCTCGCAAGGAATTAAGGACAACAGGGAGAGTGCGGGTAAGTGGAGTTGAAATGCCCATCAGCCATGACTGAATGGCTGAGTGGACTCGATGGGCCAAATGGCCTTACATCCACTCCTCTGTCATGGTCTTATCATCTTATTTTGATTCAAATCTCAGCTGTACTGACAATTAGTATGAAAGAACTTGCATGTGAATAGCATTTTTCATCACTTCATGGCAGCCCAAATCACTTTGTAGACAATTAAGTGGAATCACTGCTGGAATGCAGGAAACTCAATGGTTAATTTGTTCATAGCGAGATCTTACAAACTGCAATATCATCACAAACAATCTGTTTCTCGGTGTTGGTTAAGGTTGACATATAGGGGTCATTGGGCACCTCAAAGGACGGAAGTCTCTTTTTGAAAATTCTATTCCTGGCCACTGGATATGTTTGCTGTGGTATTGAGACGTACCTACAGTGTGTGTAGGATGCATGCTAAAGAACACAGTCCTAAAGTTGAGATGTGAGTAAATTTCTTAATCAAGGAGGGTTGAGGAGCCATCTTCCCAGAAAATGATGAACACATGCTACACTTAATGATGGCCATGTATGTGGAGCTATAGACAAGAGATTCCCCCTTAGTCCTCACCTAGTGCACACATTAAGAGACACCTTACCTTTGAAAGATTGACCACAAGAAGGAAAGCTGCCTAAGTAATACATGCAAGAATATTCCATTCCAATAGGCAATAGCTGTTCCAAATAGGAAAAGGAGAATAGATATCATTGGGTAGGTGATTCCTTGCTTATTTGAAGGAAGGACATCAATCTCAGGCAACATGAGATTAGACCATGTCTCCTTAAACCAGTCATATCTGTAAGAAAAACATACTCCTTGATCTCAGTTACTAAGTAGGAAAACACACTTGAAATGGAGAATTTATGAAAAAAAAGTACAAAACAATTTTTAAATATTTTTCATTAAACTGAATTTCAAATGCTTACCTTAAAAGAAAAACTGCCAAATTGATAAATGGAATAACTTTATATGGTTTCGATGCAGCATTTAAGGCACTATTGAAGTCCAAACAGTGACCTGCAAACAGAACGTGAATATATTTTAAATGCAGAATAACAGAAATCTAAAAGCTACCACCAGTGATTCTATGCTTCTCTAACTGGTGCTTGTTAAAGCTAGCTCACAGTGAATCATGAGTGCTGAATTAACACTAACTTCAAGTTTAATGTGGTTAGCCTAGCTGTAAAAATCCATTTAAAAAATTACACCTTGTTGACTAAGGTGTAATCAAATTTTTAGCAGTGTACAAATTTCATCATCCTCACCAGCCAAATAAAAATCTAGTATTCAATGTATGAAATATTACATTTCTCCTTGATGAAAACAACTCCACGTACTTGGAAAATAGTTTTTTTATGAAATTAAACTTTTTCACATCTTAACCTCTACTTGAATCATAATCATTTATTTCGCTGTCTGAAAATTTAAATTAAATGTGAAGAAGAATCAGTCCTTTTAATTTTCTGATTTGCTATCTGTGAAAATACTTAAATGTCTTTGGTTACTTACCTTGAATGTTGGTACCATTTCTGCCAGATGCCTAGAAATCGCCTTTACTTGAACATATTTAAACTGTCATTAAGAAAAGGAAATCCTTGCCAGATATCACTAGATCTTTATGCTTTCTTTAAGGTCAGCAGCAAGTGCTACTGACACAAGATCCAGCCCATTATTAATCAGAGGCAAGTAATTCAAACACTGCCATGTCATTATAATGCATAGTATTGCATAGAATATACATCAAGCCAGTCAGTCAAAACTAGCATGAATGTCCCACTCAAACCTATATTTTTCATGATTTTCCCAACTCCAACCTCAAAGTGGAACACAGGTCATATCAAAGGCTATATTACTGTTCGTTTGGTTGTCCACTAGGATATTGATTCTCAGCCCTTTGCATCCTCTGTGCAACCAACTATTTTGTCAAAAATCCCTGGTCCCACCATGATAAAAACAAAACACTATTTTTTCCAAGGAGTGTGCGTTTATGTTTACAAGCAGTTTAGTATTGTATTAACTATGAATGGAAATTTGTAGGGCATTAAAATTGCAATGATTTTCACTAGAATATGTTTTATCGCTAAGTTGTTAAAAAAAATTAGACAATGATTTAATAATCAGTGAGAAGCTTGTGATTGCATTTCATTGGTAAACATGTAAATCTTGGAGCTCCCAACTAGATGACCTTCGTATCCCACTGATGGAGAAACACTACACTATGAGACACTATTCAGGTAGAATTCACACTATTTCTCTTACCTGAAGTGAAGAATTCTGCTTTCATATGGCCATATGGAACTAACCAGTCAAGCAATGAAAAAGCAACCCAGAATAGGAACAACTAATAAAAATATATATGAAACTCTTCAACTTCTGGCTGAAAGAGGATGAACCATATCTTGAAAGATAACTGCAGCTTGGATGTAAGAGTTTTGTACAACTGACAAATTTGTGTCATAACTACACTTTTAAAATATGTATACTTTCCTTTCACGTACTCTTCGTTCAATCTTCATGCATTTCTTTGTCCACTAAAGAAGTAGATTTCCTGTTCACTATGTTTTTAGAAAACAGGGCTGGTTAGTTCTTGAATTTCTAGACAGTTACTTGGAACTAGGTGTGCCAAACAGAGTTGCTAACATGGGTTTAACTCCCAGCATTCTGTTTCAGAATTAAGCAATCTATTGCTAAAGTGATCAGAATACCTCCCCTCTAACTTTTTCTACACCCCTGCCCTCTCATAACAAAAGCAAAATATCACCTTTTCTTAGCTGCTATCAGTTCTCATAAAGTGCCACCAGATTCAAAATATTAACTCTGTTTTCTTCCCACAGATGCTGCTAGACCTGCTGAGTTTCTCCAGCAATTTTTGTTTTTATTGCAGTACAGGTATTTATTTGTTTGTTACCTTCAGAATAAAGATGGATTAATTGTCTTCCAAATGCTAATAGAATGTTCACAACAACATATGTAGGCAGATGTATACCATGGAATCTGATCAGCTGGGGGGAAAAAGGTAACAATTCACAAATATGCTTGTTCAAGATTATACTTGAGCACAGAAGCTACACTTAAGCAATTAACAAATACAAAATAAGCAGACACACTGCCCTTATATACACAGCTTTTTAAATGGTTAAGTAATCACATATCCAGATTATCAGAACATGGCCCATTAGAAACTTGTTTGTTAAGTTTAAGCTTCTACTAACCACAATTTATATACACAAAATACCTAACAAAATAAAACACCCCAAGGTGCTTTCAAGGGCGAACAATTAAATTAAATTTTGCCATTGAGACACATAAGGTAAGATGATGGCACTTGACTAAAAATGTTGTCATAAAGAGCATCTTAAAGGAGGAAATAAGGGTAGAGATTTGGAGAAGTTTACAGAGCAAGTTTAAGGTTTTGGAGACCATGCAGTTGAAGATATGGCCACCAGTGGGTGAATCAATTAAAATTGTACTGCAAAATTTGATGAATGTACTTTCATCCTGCAGAGTTGTGGGGCTGGAAGAGTCCACAGAGATATGGATGGGCAAGGATATGGATTTAAAGCAATAATGAAGGAGAGTAAGCAGAGGGTTAATGGGTGAATGGGACCTGGTGCAAGAAAGAACATGGAAAATAAAATATTAGATCATCATTTTTTTTGGAGAGTAGAAGGTAGTTTGGTGTTCAGGATTATGCTGCAATAGTCAAAAGTTGAGGTAACAAAGGCATGGGGGTGAGGGGTTTAGTAGCAGATAGGCTGACGGAGAGATAGATTCAAGGAAATGTTCTCGAGGTAGAAATAGGCAATCATCATGATGATGTGAATATGCGATAAAAAGTTCATCTCAGAATCAAATTTGACACCAAAGTTATGAACAGTCTGGTTCACTTTCAGACAGTTGCCGGGGAGAGGGCTGGAATCAATAACTAGGAATGGAATTTATAGTGGGTCCAACATCAATGGATTTGGTATTCCCATAAATTAACTGAAGGGAATTTCTGCTTATTTAGTATTGCATATTGGATAAACAATTTGTTATTTTTAATGACAGTTGAGGTGGAAGCAAGGTTCTGCTAGCTGTCAATCATGTATATGTGGAAACTAGCTGTTTTTGGATACCATTAATGGTCAGTGTGCAGTTGCGAAACTGAAGGGGGCAGAGGAAACATTCTCAAGGGACCCCTCAAGGTTAATAGCATGAGAGCAAGAAAATAAGTCAATGCAGCTTATATTCTGCCTGTGATTAGGTAAGAATGGAAAAAGCTAAGTTCAAAAACTGTAAAATATGAGGAAGGATAATTTACCTTTGTCACAGTCAGACAGGGTATCATTTGAGACTTGAATAAGAGACATTTTGGTATTGTGACATAGTGGAAATCAAAGAGACTCAAAATTGAGTTTTTGGAATAAAATAGCAAGGATTTGGGAACCACCAACATACTCAATGACCTAATAAAGAAAACTGGGTGTTGGAGATAGTGTAGTACTTGACAAAGATGTTGGGGTCAAGGGCTGCTTGTTTTTTCTTAAGGACCTGGGTGGCCTCTGCAGTTTTAAAGGAGATAGGAACAATATCTGAAGGACCATTAATATTATTAACTAGCATGGAGGCCAGGCAAAGGATGCTGGATTATCAGCTATTTACTAAAAATGAGGACAAAGAAGCAGAATCACGAACACAATGAACTCAGACTAGAAATGAGGAAAATTTGGAGCAAACCATCATAAAGTTTTAGTTTAAGGACAGTAGTTCCTTAAAGCAAGACCTTGAGGTCATCTTGGCTGATGGCAAAGGGACAAAGTGGCCAAAACAATCAACTGAATGGTCTCAATGTTAATGAGGAAAATTATGAGCTTCTAAGATAGTTTCTAACCACCTGTTCAGAGATGCAATTACATAATTCTGAAGAAAGTGGGGCTAGAAACCAGGCCTCCTGACTCAGTGGTAGAGACAATGCCACTGGTCCAGAAGAGTCTGTGTCTTAACTTCTCGCCCCCTAATTCCTAGAATCTCCATGAGGGGAAATATCCCCTCAGCATTTACCCTGTCAAGCCCATTAAGAATCTGATATTTTTCAAAGCGATCACTTCTCATTCTTCTAAATTCCAATAAGCACAGTCACAACCTGCTCAACTATTGCACAAAAGATAATCCCTCCATGCCAACGATTCTCTGAACTGTCTCTACTGAAATAAAACATGGGGACCAAACCTACTCACAATACTTAAGACTTCTCTACTCTTATATCCCAACTCTGTTGAAATAAATGCCACATTCTATTAACCTTTCTGATTACCTGCTCCACCTGTGTGCTAACTTTCTGCATTTCATGCACAAGTATCTCCAAGTCCCTATGTGTTGCAACTTTCTGTAATTTTTTTCTCCATTTAAATAATACTGTTCTTTTGCTCTCCCTTCTGAAATGAACAATTCCAGATTTTTCCAAATTATACTCTATTTGCTAATATTTTCCCCATTTCCTTAACCTATCAATATCTCTCTGCAAATTGTTTGCATCCCTCTCATAATTTGTCTTCCCACTTATTGTTTCGTTTACAAATCTGGCTACAGTACATTTGCTTCCTTCTTTCAAGTTATTAATATCTACTGTACACAGTTGGGGTCATAGCACTGATCCTGTAGGATCCCACTGATTACAAGTCTTCAATCTGAAAAAGAACCCTTACACCAATTTGTTGTTTCCTGCCCATTAGCCAACTCTCTACCCATGCCAATATAATATCTTCAACACCATGGGCTCTCACCTTTTATGAGGTATCACATGAACACTTTTCAGAAATTCAAATATAACACATCTATCCTCTCTGGTTGAGGCATGATTTCCCTTTCATAAGCCATGCTGACTGTCCTTCTTTAGATTGTGATTTTTCATATGTGCTGCTATTACTTACTTAATAATTATTCCAACATCTTTCCAATAGGTATTAGGCTAATCAACCTATAGTTACCCACTTTTTGCCTCCCTCTCTTTTGAACAGAAGTGTCACATTGGCAGTTTTCCAATACTCCGCAACTTCCTTAAATTCAATGATTTTTGGAAAACTACAATCACCACATCCATTATCACTGTAGCTACTTCATTTAGGATACTAGGTTGCAAACCATTAGACGCAAGTGACTTATCTGTTTTTAATCCCATTAATTTGTCTAATATTACTTCTCTACTCTCGGTGATGGTGCTTACTTCTATCTCCTGTATTCTTTTGTATAATTTGAAGTGTCTTTCAACATAAAGAATGATGCAAAATATCTGTTTACTTCTCTGCCATTTCCTTGTCTCTAAATCTATCCCCCAGGCTCTTTTTCTAAGGGGTCCACACTTCCTTTTCATATAGTTATCTTAGAACCCCTACAATGTGAAAGCAGGCCATTTGGCCCATTGAGTCAGCACTGACTCTCTAAACAGCATCCCACCCAGACCCACCCCACCAAGTTATCCCTATAACCCTGCATTTCCCATGGCTAACCTGCACATCCCTGGACAATATGGGCAAGTTAGCATGGCCAATTCAACTAACTTGCACATCTTTGGACTCTGAGAGAAATCCAGAGCCCCCAGAAGACACTCATGCAGACGTGGGGAGGACATGCACACTCCACACATACAGTCACCCGAGGCTGAAACTGAACCTGTGTTCCTGGGACTAAGAGGCAGCAGTGGTAACCACTGAGCCACTGTGCCACCCCTGTCTGCATGGGTTTTCTCCCACAATCCAAAAATGTGTAGGTTATTTCCTCTCTTTATTATCTTTTAATCCTCCTTTGGTTGATTCTGATTTTATCCCAGTCTTCGGGACTATCACTGACTTTAGCCTCCTTATGTGCTTTTTCTTTCCTTAACTTCCCTGGGTAACCATGATTGGTTTATTCCTCTCTACGAACCTTTCCTCTTTATTGGGATATATTTTTGCTAAGGATCATTAACCACCTTCTAAAATGTCTGCTACTGCTGGCTTCCTCTTTCCTGCTAATCTGTCTGCCCCGTCCACTTTAAGCGAACTCTGACCTTATTTCGTTGCAATTCCCTATATTTAAGTTAAACACGGTTGTTTCTCATTCTCAAACAGAATATTAAATTCTATCAAAAATGATCATTAACTCGTCAGGAATCTTTTAGTCAGGTCATTTATTAGATCCTATTGCCTCATTACCCATTACCAGCTCCAAGAGAGCCTGCTCATGATTGGCTCCACGACACACTGCTCTAGGAAACTATCCCTAATGCATTGTATGAATTCATTGTTGTAGCTAACCTTTCAAAATTGATTGACCCAATCAACAAGATTAAAGTTATCCATAATTATTGCTCTAATCTTTCTACATGCTCCAATTAATTGTTGATTTATACCCTTTCTTACAATATAGCTACCATTTAGTGCTCGATACACTATTCCCCCTTTCTCTTGCTTTTTTTTAACTGACGTATGAGGAGAGATCGATGAGGTTTGGATTGTTTTCACTGGAGTTCAGATGAATGGAGGGGATCTCATATAGACTTATAAAATTCTAACAGGACTAGACAGGGTAGATGCAGGGAGGATATTCCTGATGATGGGTATGTCCAGAACCAAAGATCATAATCTGAGGATTCCGGGTAGACCATTTAGGATGGAGATGAGGAGAGATTCCTTCACCCAGAGCCTGTGCAATTCATTACCTCAGGTTGTAGTTTATGCCAAAACATTGAATGTATTCAGGGGGTGGCTAGATATAGCACTTGGGGCAAATGGGATTTAAAGTTATGGGGAGAAAGCAGGATTAGGCTATTGAGTTGGATGCTCAGCCATGATCTTGAAAATGGCATACCAGGTTCCAAGGGTCAAATGGCCTCCTCCTAGTCTTATTTGCTATGCTTCTATGTTTCTATAATTTACTCCATACATCATCTGAGCCTAGATCGTCTCTCACAACTGTACTCATTTCACCTCTTATTAACAGTGCCATCCCAAAC
Source organism: Chiloscyllium plagiosum (assembly GCF_037043375.1). NCBI lineage: Eukaryota > Metazoa > Chordata > Chondrichthyes > Orectolobiformes > Hemiscylliidae > Chiloscyllium > Chiloscyllium plagiosum. Next base: position 7,358,612 of record NW_028270145.1, read on the forward strand.
TTTTTTCTTCCTTCCTGTCTATCCGAAACGTCAAATATCCCTGAATGCTTCTGATCAGAAGTGGAGGTGAGGATCACATAGAGCAAATCATACTGCCAAAACATTGTGATGACCAAAAGCTACATAGTAGGGGATTTTAAAAAAATTGTGAGATAAATTTTCTTCAGGGATGGAGACAGAAGGAAGTAAGATTGGAGGTGGAAAGGAGATGTGGATGAAGAGTGATACAAGAAAATGATTAAAATATGAGGCACTGCTGAGACCTCACCTGGAATAGTGCAAACGGTTTTAGTCTCCTTATCTGAGGAAGGATCTTCTTGCAGTAGAGTGTGTGTGAAGAAAGTTTACTAAATTGATTCCTTGGATGGCAGAAGTGACATATGAGGTGCTATTGAGTTGGTTAGCATTGTATTCACTGGATCATAGAACAGTTGGATATGGGGGAGTGTGCAATCAGATAGAAACCTCTAAAATTGTACGAAGGACTTGACAGCTTAGACACAAGAAGGATATTCCTGATGAGTTCTGAGGAAGGGTTACTCGATTCAAAACATTAACTCTGATTTCTCTCCACAGACCTGCTGAGCTTTTCCAGCAATTTCTGTTTTGTGACAAAAACAAATATTGGATTAACTAAGTCACATAAAATGGCAACACTAAGAAGGTGGCTTTGAATATGGATTAAGCAGTTTAAATAGAGGGAGAGACTAAGGGAGAGGACAATGAACGCAGAACAGAGAGGGTAATGAGTTGAGCTAGAGGTTGACAGCTTTGTGGATGAGAGTTGCATTGTGTAGTGGCTGAGGGGAGAAAGCTGCCAAGGACCAAATGTACATATCCACAAGGGTTTTGAAAGCTGTCATACTCTTTATCCCATATAAATCTCTGGGAGATTGATAATAAAGCCTGAATATAGATTAAATACTAAAAGAATGCTCATAGCAATCATGCAGATACTTGACGGATAATTGTAATAATTGTAAAACCATTTGTTTCAAAAAAAGCATACTTTTCAATGATTTAGTAAAATATAGTTCCTGACAATGTTAGATATTTTCAGATTGCAGTATTTCAAAATATCTCCAAAATTAGACAATTCATCTTCCATGCATTTAAAAACTGAGCGCAAAGAGCAAAAAAATAATAACTGGTTTGCTAAATTAAGTTCACAAAACTTAAAATCATTTTTATTTTTAAGCAAACAGCAGAAAACTAAGAAATTATCTCATGCAGTTTTCTGAACTTGAATATCACTGAGAAAAGATATTGTCAAAGCTGTCAGTCTTGCACTGATAAGGGCAAATGCAAGAACGTAAAGATTCAAACCATCACAACTTATACGCTGGAGAAAAGGGTACTGATTCGTTGGCATGTTGACCATGATTGGCTGAGACATTACCATGGAGAAAACACAGAACTATAGGCCCCCCTAAGTTGCTGGGTAACTCAAAACAGACACGCAGCTTGAAAATATTCCTTTTGTTTACACAGAATAGATCCTTGTGCACAAATACATGTAGATTCTAACAAAGGTAAATGAGCCATGCTATGAGTTCAACTCATTATCTTAAATTGGTGGTTAGTTTAGGTGAATGTGAGTACTCAAATAGCTTCAGGAAACAACTATCCTGAACTGGCATAAAGCACAAAGCAAATACTTAAGTTGCTAAAATAACACTAAAAAGTGGCTTTGAACCAGTGCCTTGAAATTGTCACTTACCTGAAAATGTAGCAGTTATAATAATACTAAAGCAGCAGCAGCAAGAACAAAAGAAGAAAACAGCAACTTCTAATGAAAAACCATAGATAAAAAAAATCAAAGAAACTGTATCTTTATAGTGTATTTTACACGCTAATGATGTCCAAAAGCCCTTTATTGCCAATTTCAAGCCACTGTTCAATTTGTGTAGAGAAAGCTCTAACCAATTGCAACAAAATAATTACCAGCTAATCTGTTTTAGGAATGACTGTTGGGGATAGTATTGGCATGGCAACAAAATGAAGGCCTCTGCTCTTGCTGAAAATAGTGCGACAGAATCTGCCACATCAAGTTGAGTAGATAAGTCTAACAACTTGTTCAAAGTGCATGTGGACTTGAAAAAGCAATTTGTAAAATCCTGGTGTAGGTCATTAAAATGAGTGAGTGTGAGAACTGGATCTTGAATAAGGCTGATGAGAAGTGGATTGTCGGTACTGAAATGTGGCTCTGGCGTTTAGAATCAGCTGACCAGAGTGAAGAACCAAGGAATCTGTCCTTGGGAAATCAGAATCCCTGTATCTTTCAGGATTTTAGCTGGAGGCAAGATGGAAAAATTAAGTAAGTACAACCTTTGGACCAAGTGGGCTAAGTGTTGTCACGTGTTGTGGAAATTTGACCATGAGGAAAGGACTGGCCAGGTTGGAAAATGGCTGGGTGAACAACGTCAGACAGGAGGCATGACAGTGGTGTGCAGAATTGTAGTGAACAGAGAAGCTGCCTACAGCCCCTCATGGACTATGTTTAATTATGGATGTCAAAGAACAATATTGCCACAACAGTGCAGCATTCTCTTGCTAACGAGCTGTAATCCCTGCCTAGATTTTGTACTCTCCATGACTTGAACCCACAACTTTCTGTCTCAAATGTCGGAGTTCTATTATTGAACAGTCCGATTCTCATGAGGAATGAGACTCTTCTGTAGTTTTGAGAATAGTTGATGAATGATTTTTAGAAACAAAAATGTCTGGTGATACTCTGGGACCATCAACAGAATGTTTGGGAAAGAGGGAGCATCAGAGTATAAGCAGAGTCTACTTTGCGATTTACGAGTAAACTGTTTCCTTTGCTTACTTGTTTAAAAGCTCAGTGAAGTGTGTTTTGTTGGAACTGCAGCTTTATATTGATGGGCCTTAGTCCAGGTGTCATTGTGACATTATAGTGGAACTCAGATCATTACCTGAAACTTCTTTTCAATGCCCCTCCCAGAAAGGGGTCACTGTGGTTTATAGCTGATGATAAAGGCATATCTATGGCCAAGAAATCTCAGTGAGTAAATTTTTCAAAATAAATATACTCTTTATCTAAATCTATCCATATAGACCAAAGTCAAGATATTCAAAGAGGAAAATCTGAAAAAAAAAAGGAAGTCTAATGCCTAGACTTGGTGCTGGGGCTGCAATTTGTCAGCGTATATGAATATTTCACAATATGGGCAGCTGTGGCTTGATTAACAATATAAAATGTTCAAAAATGGTATTCTGTCCCCTTGTTCAAAGTACCTTACAGTTTGTGCCTAAGTACAGTACAATGCTTGAACTACTTATCTATAAGTATAGGTTTCCAAAGCCTTTATTAAATAGACTGTGTAGTGAACTAAGAGTTCATAACCTCTGCCAACATTTTGAACAATAACGAAAGTGTTGTCATAAACCATGAAGTTGAATTGAATTGAATTTATTGTCACATGTACCAAGGCACAATGAAAAACTTTGTCTTGCAAGCAATACAGGCAGATCAAATAATTAAGTAGCATACATAAGTAAATTATAGGTAAACAGCGGCAAAAACAAAAACACGTACAGGCGAATGTTAAGTTTTTGTGAGTCCATTCAGTATTCTAACAACAATAGGGTAGAAACTGTTTCGAAATTGGCTGGTGTGTTTGTTCAGGCTTCTGAACCTTCTCCTTGGTTCTAGAAAAACATTGCCAGGGTGGGATGGATCTTTGAGAATACTGGCAGCCTTTCCTTGACAGTGGGCCTGGCAGATGGATTCTATAGATGGGAGGTTGGTCTTTGTGATTCTCCAGGCCAAGTTCACCATTCTCCGTAACCGTCTCTGATCTTGAATGGTACAGTTGCCATACCAGGTTGTGATACATGCAGAAAGAATACTCTCAATGGCGCACCTATAAAAGTTGGCAAGTGTATTTGCCGTCATGCCAAATTTCCTCAGTTGTCCGAGGAAGGAGAGATGTTGCTGGGCCTTTGTAACCAGTGCATCCACATGAAGAGTCCAAGGAAGCTTGCTGTGAATGACCACTCTCCATTCGTTCCACCTCTGTGCTGTTGATGTGCAGGGAGACATGAGTAACTTCCCGCCGAAAGTCAATAATGAGTTCCGGTTTTGCCGGCATTGAAAGCAAGTTGTTCTCAGTGCACCATTTTTCCAGATCTTCCACCTCCCACCTGTAGTCTGTTTCATCGCCATTTGAGATTTGACCGACTATGGTGGTGTCATCAGTGAACTTGTAAATGGCATACAAGTTGTGCCACACAGACTGAACTGCATTGTTAAATAATTTCTTTGATTTTAATTTCCAGCCTAGCTTCAGACTGAAGCAGTGATGAGCGAGCAATACTGAGTTATATCAGGAAGCAATTGTGGATGGCCTTGTCAGTGATCTAGACACAACTGTACAGAGATCATGGAAGGGTTAAGATTGTTGGGGTTATTGTGATGTGCTTAAAATAGTTTCTCTGTTGGCAGAAATGTGAGGAGGGCAAGAGAGCATAAATTTGTCCAGTATTACTTAAAGAGAGGTGAAAAGATTAAAATCGACAAGGTTGAGAAACAAAGTAATAAAAGGAAAATAAGCTGGAGAAGGTAGTCAGGATTTGGGAGGAGAAACAAGAAAGTTTTTAAAGGTAGTCACCAGTGACATTCTCCTAGGTGATCATACTTGGTAGCTTGTACTATCTGCTACTTCTATCAGTATATGGTACAGGGTAAGGGCTGCCTGAGGTTCCTTGCCATCAACCTTCCTTGGTCTTCAATTTGTCTTTGCCTATAGTGTCAATGATAGAGGATGCACCACCTTAGAGAACTGGCATTGAATAGGAGCACTATCCTTAGATGACAAGAAGGTTTATTGCATTATTAAATAACTTATTTGATTTTAATTTCCAACCTAGTTTCAGAAGTAAGCAATGATAAGTTATATCAGGAAGCAATCATGAATTACTCTGTCAGTGATCTGGACACAGCAGCAGAGAGATCATGGACAGCAAATGTTTCAACTTCATTTGGTCATATATTGTGACCAGAGTATGCAGGATCTAACGGAGTTGAAACAAATCCATCTGCTCCCTGTGAAAGCTAGGACAGAGTTCGTCATTTCCACTTGCAGACTTTGTGTGATGTCAGTAGGATGGTTGGAGCCAAGGTAACATGAATAGTGACTCCCTCAGAACCATTACTTTAAACAATGGTATGTTCTTTGAGGTTCTCAAAATTTTCAAATTTCTTGCTAATATCCAAAATAACCTATAGTTCTTGAACGAGCAGAGGAACACAAATTAGAAACAGGAGTAGGTCATTAGTCCCCTGAGCCATTTTAAAAAATTGATTCACTTGTGGGATGCGGTCGTCACTGGCTGGCAGCATTTACTTCTTGTCTCTGTTAGCTGCTCCGTCATTCAATAAGATCATGACTAAACTGATTAGGCCACCAGTCCCTCTCACAGTTGAAAGCATTTTAACCCCTTGCTCATTAAGAAGCCATCGATATCTACCTTAAAGGTATTTAAAGATTCTAATTCCCTTGCCTTTTGAGGAAGAGATTTCATAGGGAGAGCGGAGATTTAGAGTTAATATATGCAAATGAAATCTCACTTAAAAACCTCATGAACGAGATATTAGTAAATGTGACTGTATTTAAACTTATGCTTTCTTTGAAATGACATACACATGCTTTGTTTAGAATATCCTAATATTGTATCTGAACTCGTGACTTCAGTAAGGCATTCGACAAGGTTCCCCATGGGAGAGTGGTTAGCAAGGTTAGAGTTCATGGAATACAGGGAGAACTAGCCACTTGGATACAGAACTGGCTCAAAGGTAGAAGACAGAGGGTTGTGGTTTTGCAGACTGGAGTGCCACAAGGATCAGTGCTAGGTCCACTACTTTCCGTTATTTATATAAACGATTTGGATGTGAGCATAAGAAGTACAGTTAGTAAGTTTGCAGATTACACCAAAATTGGAGGTGTAGTGGACAGCGAAGAAGGTTACCTCAGATTACAACGGGATCTTGATCAGATGAGCCAATGGGCTGAGAAGTAGCAGATGGAATTTAATTTAGATAAATGCGAGGTGCTGCATTTTCAGAAAACAAATCTTAGCAGGGCTTATACACTTAATGATAAAGTCCTTGGGAGTGTTGTTGAACAAAGAGACCTTGGAGTGCAGGTTCATAGCTCCTTGAAAGTAGAGTCATAGGTAGATAGGATAGTGAAGGTGGTGTTTGGTATGCTTTCCTTTATTGGTCAGAGTATTGAGTACAGGAGTTGGGAGGTCATGTTGTGGCTGTACAGGACATTGGTTAGGCCACGTTTGAAATACTGCATATAATTCTGGTCTCCTTCCTATCGGAAGGATGCTGTGAAACTTGAAAGGGTTCAGAAAAGATTTACAAGGATGTTACCAGGTTGGAGGATTTGAGTTATAGGGAGAGGTTGAATAGGCTAGGGTTGTTTTCCCCAGAGCATCAGAGGCTGAGGGGTGACCTTGTAGAAGTATATACAATCACGAGGGACATGGACAGGGTAAACAGACAAGGTCTTTTTCCTGAGGTGGGGCCGACCAGAACTAGAGGGCATAGGTTTATGGTGAGAGGGGAAAGATACAAAAGAGACATAAGGGGCAACTTTTTCATGCAGAGGGTGGTGCGTGTGTGGAATAGGGTGCCAGAGAAAGTGGTGGAGGCTGGTACAATTGCAACATTTAAAAGGCATCTGAATGGGTATATGAATAGGAAGGGTTTGGAGGGATATGGGCTGGGTGCTGGCAGGTGGGACTAGATTGGGTTGGGATATTTGGTCTGCATGAACAAGTTGGACCGAAGGGTGTATTTCCATGCTGTACATCTCTATGACTCTAAATATGACTGCTGTAACTTCTTTACACATATTCAATATCTGAAAAAAACCTTCCCCCCCAAACATGTAAATGATCTATTATTATAAACAGTTGAACTTTTCAAAACAATTACTGCTAAAGGTTACCATCACTTAGATCTACTTACAATCTCATTATGAAGTTGGTTCCAATAATCAGTGACAACATAAAGCACAGAATGTTCTGAACTGGCAACATTTAATATTTTCCATCCAAACAATGGTGAAAATCTACTACGTTTGCCTCCAAAAAGGATATGCACGTTTGCTCAATTAAAACTTTGAAGTCTGAAGTCAGTAGGTTTTTGCTGGGTGTTAACGGATGCATATCAAAGACAGTAATAGTAAATGAAATGAAGAACAGATAAGTCAAGGGTCACTTGTAGGGACAGACACAAAGTGCTAAAAGGCCCCCTCATCTTTCTAATAGCTTCATGAGTTCAGGTTCTGTTGTTGTACATTAGCTTTGCAATCTGCCAACATAAAAACAAGTACACTAGTACCTTTCCATTATTAATATTAAAATATGGCTTTTCTGCCAGGCTTGATGCTCATAACAGAACAGTTCAAACATGTCTCAAATCTTCAAACTTTATTGTCCACTTGATTATAACATTTTTGTCTTAAGTTATCAGGAGGTACAACGGATGATTACATACATGGGAGGTGCAAGAGAGGAAAGAGAGAGCAGAGTTCCAGCAAAGATGCTGTAGCTAAAAATTGATAATAGGATCTCATCAGGATCTGCATCATGACAACACCAATATAGTTTATATATCATCAAATCTAACTGATGCTGATTAAAGGGTATGGAGCAACAATCATGTGACCTACAGTTTAATTGAATCTCCAATGAGAGCTGAAGTGGGAATCATAGTATTTCACTGCTATTCTACTATGGTGCATGCAATACGTAACTAGGGTTATTGCTTCTCATGTGTTCTGAAATAAGCCATCTGACACAAGAACCAACCACCCTATCAAACACACCCCATATAAGATTAGGAGCATGACTGGAACATTTCACCCCATAAAAACTTACTCTGCCATTTAATCAAATCATGGCTGATCTGATTGTGCCCTGACTGCACTTTGCTTCTTGCTGCCCTGATATACAATAATCCTGGACTTCTCTGTTGATCAAACATTTGTCTAACTCAGCTTCCACTGCTTTCTGGGGATAGAATTCTAAAGATTAATGACTCTGAGAAGAAATTCCTGCTTATACCTATCTGATGTATTTTTAAATTGTGTTCCTTGTTGTAAATTCCTTGAGGGGAAACATTCTCCCAACATCTGCATTGCCAAGCATTCTGAGATAGCTAAATGTTGCAATATGATCACCTTTCATTTTTAAAATTTCATGAAATATAAGCAGGCCCAAGCCATTCAAATTTTCTTTACAAGACAACCTTTCCATCTTATGAACTTGTCTAGTGAACTTTCTCTGAACTGCTTCCAAAGCAAACCTAACCTTCTTTAAATAAGGAGTTAAAATGTCATACAATACTCTTGGCGTCATCTCACCAATGTCCTGTACTGCTATAGCAAGAATTCTCAACTATTCTGCTCACAATAAAGGCAAACATTCCATTTGTCATCCTAATTACTTGCAGCAACCGCATGATGTTATGATTGCAGTTAATGTTATTACTCAACACATCTGATCCTAAACTGAAACCTGGCTTGATAGGTCTTGTTTTGTTTTTAAGAGTCCTTCAGTGAAACACAAGCATGCAATGCAGCAGATTTGGTTTTAACAATAAAACAAAAGTTTATTATGTAAAATAAACGAAGAGAAAATAAATCAAATTATTTACACATATGTTTAAAGATTTTCATACATATGGTAAAATCTTAATCCCATTATTCCCAGCAGGATCCCATTAGAGCAATAGTTCCCAACCTTTTCAGCAGTAAGGTATACTTCGATGAGGCAAACAATTCCATGGAATACCTAATTTGTTTCCGGTATCAGAAGTCTATGCGTGTGTGGCTCTGGATGCTTGCGCAGCCATATTTGATGGGGGCACGTGGTGTCAGCTGAAATTGCCTTCAATAATAGACACTGAAACTGTGGAGGAGATCGGAAACATGGACGCAACCTCAACACTCAAGTGGTACTGCTTCCCAAAAATTTCAAGGCATACTTTTCACTTAGTATGCCATCACACCCCAGTTGAAAAACACTATTATAGTACACACCACCAGACAGAGTTCTGTTCTCTATCCCACATAGGATTTGACTTAATTGTGGTTTAAATTTCCAGTCATGAGAATCGGATAGATTTTACCTTGGTGTGTCATGTGACTGAGCTAAGATTTTCTTAATTTTACGTATCCCCTTCAGGGTTTTAATCAAACATTTCTGGGCCTCAATTTCAAACTAAACTCACTACACTAAGGTAAACACTTTCTTAAGCTGTCCCCAAATCACTTCTCTCTCTCAGGGGCACTTATTCAGCTTCAGTAAAGACTTCTGTAAACTGCTTATTGGGACTCAAAGGCTTTTTGTCAAGTTATGGGTGTTTTCCCCAAGCTGAAAAGCCATTCTAAAATCTCCTGGTCTAACGCAGTATATTGTATGCTTTGTTCACTTGTAAACTCTCCCAATGTAAATAAACTCCCATTATGATTTTGCAAATCTCTCTCTGTAATGCTGTTTTATATCAGAAATTATCATGGCTACAGAAATAATTACAAGTTAATCATAAACACTTCACACACACAGACTAAATTCATATTCCACTGGTTCAAAATCTAATTTCAAAAATAAATTAATATATATATGGATGTATGTAACATCTTCCATCATAATACAGGACGACTCCACCCCCTCCGCCATATCCACGGAAAACAATTACCGCGCCTCAAATATATTATAGGGAACCAAGGATTAGGCGGCTGCCAGAAAGGTACATTTCCCATTGAAATGAATGGGGCCGCTCCTTTCTGCAGTAGGTCCTGGACTGTATCCCCTGTGGGTACGGGGGGACTACTGTACTAAATTTTTGTGATTCATTTGCGAGAATATTTGCGGGATTTCTATCAACTCTGCATTCAGGAGTTTCTCTCCATTTTAATAATATTCTTTTCTATTCTTCCTGTCAAAATGGACAACCTCACATTTTCCCATATACTATACCCCACCTGCCAGTTTCTTTTTGTCCAATTACATAACCTAAATCCCTTTGCAAACTCTTTGTATCTTCCTCACAAATTGTTTTCTAACTCATCTCTATTCATCTGAATCATCTGAAAACTTGGACTCTATACTTTGAGTCCCTTCAACCAAATCATTAATACAGATCATAAACAGCAGAGGTGACACCCAATTCTTGTTGTAATCCACTTCGCACAGGTTGCAAACCTGAAAATAGTCCATCTATTGCATCTCTATTTCCTGTTATTTAACCAATTCTTTATTCGTGGTATGTTATCACCTCCAAACCAGGAGCTCCTATTCTGTGCAGTAAGATTTTATGTAATATTTATTAAATGCCTCTTTGAAATCCAAATACGCAACACACACTGGCACTCCTCTGTCACCATGGTTATCTGTGACAGAAATGATTATTGCACATTGGCCAATAACCTCAAGTTGTAAAACATATTTTATTAACAAGCCAAAAAGACAGCCCTAAGAAAAATACTCTTCCCTGTCCTTTGAGTCTGGCCTCAGTATCGAAGCAGCAGAAACACCAGGTTTTTCTGAGAACACTCTACATTTGACCTTAACCTGGCATTTTTATGCAGCAGAAAATGCATATGGAGAAGATGCCTATGTTTATTTTCATGAAATTTGTTTTGTTGCCTCTTCTTTACATACAAGCATATGAAAAACCAGAGCAAACAAGCAGAAAACTTAAGGGCATTGCTACACGTGAAAAATGGAGATAAAAGATGAGTGGCTAACATTTCAATGCAGTGTTCATTGTTCAGGCACTAATTGAGTCATGAGCACAAGGAAATCACCTCTCACCAATTAAACATGTTTTGATATATGGTGTCATGGGCCTGTACATCAGGAGACAACACGAACAATCTACCAAAAATAAGCCATAGTACAATTGGAATGCTAGTTGCTTGTCATACCACAGCAAATAATAGCATCCATCTCCACTTTCTTGATTTAATGGGGTAACTTACTGGAATTCAAGCCCTGCTATTCCTGGAGATACCTCAATAGTTAAAGCTCTTAAAAGAAAAATGCAAAATCCCCACGCAACCTGAGTTTCTGATTTTGACAGATAGAAAGCAGGGACGGTGTCTGTACTTAACACTTATTACAGGTAATTAGATTCAAACTAAATTAAGTAAACTCTACAAGACAACGAATCACATAGTTGTTGGCAGACAGAGGATCTTGACCATTGATAACTGGCCCCTGGTTCATACTTAAAAGCTTCATTCATAAATAACTCTCTGTTACCGTTTATCTGCACATTACTACCCACAGCTATACAAACAGGAATTATAATAAGTATCAAATTCCTTGCATTCAAAAGATGTAGCTATCCTTCGAGGTCACTGGTTTTAAAACAGTTCTTTTACATTTCAGACCACAATTTTAAAAAGGACAAAAATATAAAGATACAGTTTTTATCGTGCAAGGACTTCAGTCACACCAGAAAACATGGTCCTCTGGAAAAGATTATACCTGTGATTTTGCAACGTGCCAATATTGCCTTGTTCAGGTCCTGAACAAAATACTAGCTTTATGCATTAAACAAATTTTAACACAATGAAGTGAATGTTGGACAATCAGCAAAGCAATTCAAAGACAGGTTGGTTGCAGAGTGGCGGATTTTGACATGAATACTGAAAATGCCTCAAAGAACATGTTAACCTCCAGCCGAGCTATTTTCAAACATAATCATGTGATTGCTGATTCTCTTGCTGGGAGGTGTATGTAAAAGGAGCTGGTGACGGAAAATAGAAAAATTGAGGTGTTAAACTCGAGCAGAGTTTGAATTTTATTATTGCACTTCACAATGGCAGTTTTGTATACTTCAGTAAATGCAGTACACTGTGGCTAAGTAAGTGCTGAATCGTTATCAGGTGGGTATGGAATGTAAGAAATTGCACAAGGTCCGAAAATGGGGGTAAGGATCACCATGTGGGATAAACATGCACTGATTCCTTCCGATGCAGGCAGGATGCTGAGTGAAGAGTTTGAGATTGTGCAAAGCTCTCTCTCACCTCAGGTACCATGCCCTGAGAAGATATCAGTGACCATGTTAATCTTTTATAGAGATGTGGATCATCTTCATTGGTCATCCATTCAACCCATTTACGAGGCACTTTAAAAAGGTGGGTCTTTTAGCAATGAGATTTGCCAAAGACATTTTCAGTATTCATATCAAAAACTACCACTCTGCAACCAACATGTCTTCTCTGAATTGCTTTGCTGCTTGTACAACAATCACTTTATTATGTCAAAACTTGTTTAATGCACAAGGCTAGCACCACAGTCAGCCTGCACCAGCTAATGTAGCTGCAGTGGGTGTTGGAATTAGCACAGAAAGACACTCTGAGCAGGAAAGAAAGGCTTACTAATTGCACAATAGTGCAGAGAGCATGCTTCATGGTTCTCAAATACAACTTTGCTGCAGGAAAGAAGATGGAAGGAGGGTAGTCCTCAAATGACGGGGGAAAGAAGTCTAAACAGATGTTGCAATTTCAGTGGAGAAACAACAAACTGCCGAAATGTTGACTTCTCCACCTGCTGATGCAATTTCGGTGGAAGTAAACAGTTTAAAAAGGATACAAAGAAAAATCCAGAAACAACAGGCTAGTCAACTTATCTTGGGTTGTGGTGAAGTTTCTAGAAATGATAATTTAGGACAAAATTAACAATCATTTGGGCAAATGTGCATAATACATGTGGAAGCAATGGCCTAATACTATTATTACTAGACTATTAATCCAGAAAGATGAAAGTGAGGACTGCAGATGCTGGAGATTAGAGTGGTGCTAGAATTGCACAGCAGGTCAGGCAGGAGTCCTTCATCATTCCTGATGAAGGCTTCTGCCCGAAATATCGATTTTCCTGCTCCTCGGATGCTGCCTGACCTGCTGTGCATTTCCAGCACCACTCTAATCTTGACTATCAATCCAGAAACTCAGTTGATGTTCTGAGGACCAGGTTTTGAATCCCAAATAGACTGTGGAATTTGAATTAACTTTTTAAAAAAATCTGGAATGAAGAACTGCTGTAAAACCCACCTGGCACACCAATGTCCTTCACGGACACCTGGTCTGGCCTACATTTGGCTCCAGAACCATAGTAAAATAGCTGATTCTCAACTGGCCTCTGAAATGGCCTTGCAAGCCACTCAGTTGTGTCAATCACTAAGAAGCCTCAACAAAGAAACAAAATTGGATGGCCACCTAGCATTCACCTAAGCACTAGAAAAGATAACAGCAAAAACAGCCCTAGCAAACCTGAAAAGTCCTCCTTACTTAAATCTGGGGGCTACTGCCAAAACGAAAAAGCTATCTTGCAGCATAGTCAAGCAAGATCCTGAAATAGTCAAACTCATGGAATCATACCTGACAATCTCAAGCACCACAATCAACATCCCCAATATATCCTGACCCACCACCAGGTGAAGCATGACAGTGGTGGTAGAACAGTGGTATATAATTGGGATGGAATTGCCCTGGGACCCCTAAACATTGACTCCAGACTCCATGACATCTCGTGTCTTTAGATGAAACACGGAAAAGGAAACCTCCTGCTGATTACCACATACCATCCTCCCTCAACTGGTAAATCATTACTCCTTCATGTTGAGCAATGCTTGGAGGAAGCACTGAGGGTGGCAAGGCACAAAATATATTCTGGGTGAGGAATTTTAATGTCCACCACCAAGAGTGGCTCAGTAGCAGCACTACTGATTGAACTGGTCAGGTCCTAAAAGACATAGCTGTGAGACTGGGTCTGTAGTAGGTGATGAGGGATCCAAGAGGGAAAAACATACTTGACCTCCTCTTTACCAATCAGTAGTTACAGATAGTATCAGTCAGAGTGGCCACCGCACACTTCTTGTGGAGACAAAATCCCACCTTCACAATAAGAATAGCCTCCAATATAATGTGTGGCATTATCTTCATGCCAAATGGGACAGACTTCAAACAGATCCGGCAACTTGAGCCTGGGCATCCATGAGCTGCTACAGGCTACCAACAGCAGCAGAAGTGTACTCCAGTGCAATCTGCAACCTCATGGCTCACATATCCCCCACCCAACCATTAAGCGAGGGGATCAACCCTTGAGAGTATAGGAGAGGGCATGCAAGGAGCAACACAAGGCATAACTAAAAATGAGGAGTTAACCTAGTGAAACTACCAACCAGGACTACTTGCATGCTAAACAGCATAAACACCAAGTGAGAGACAGAGCAAAGCAATCCCACACCAACGGATCAAATCTAAGCTCCACATCCTGCCAAAGCCAGCTGCAAATGGAGGTGAACAATTAAACAACTCACTGGAGAAAGAGGCTGCACAAATATTCCCATCCTCAAAGATGGAAGAGACTAACTCTTCAGTGCAAAAGCTAAGACTGAAACATTTGCAACAATCTTCAGCCAGAAGTGCCAAGTGGATGATCCATCTCAGCCTTCTCCCGTGGTCCCCAGCAATACAGTGTTCAGCCGATTCAATTCACTCTATATGATATCAATAAATGGTTAGCAACACTGGAAACTGCAAATTCTATGGGCACTGACAACATCCTGGTATTGAACTGAAAACAAAACATGCTGGAGATCACAGCAGGTCAGGCAGCATCCTTGGGGAGAGAGGAAGTTAACGTTTCAAGTCTATATGACACTTCATCTGAGCTGAAGTGAAATATGGAGGGCCAGCATTTATGCAATAGTGGATGGGGAGGGGGGGTGTTGGAGTGCTGGGGGAGAAAGGATGTTGATAGTTCAGATTAAGTGATTGGAATATGAGAATGGCAGAACAAGGGGTGTGTCTAACTGCCAAAACTTTGAAGTCCAATTGTTTTGCCATTCTCACATTCACAACTCAGTCCTAAATGGCCTACACTATAAACTTGTAATCCCTGCTTCTGGACATTGGGAACATCATTCCTGCATTTACTCTGTGTAGTCCTGTTATAATAATAGATTTATATGAGATACCCCTCATCTTCTAAACTCCCAGTAAATATAGTTCTAACTGATCCAGCCTTGCTTCATACGTTAGTCATACTATCCCACGAATCAGTCTGGTAAAGGTTCAATACACTCCCTCCATAGCCAGAACATGTTTCATCACACAAGGAGACCAAAACTGCATACAATATTTCAGGTGAGGTCTCACCAAGGTCCTGGACAATTGCAGCAAGACATCCTCTCTCTTGCATTCAAATCCTCTAAGGTGGCCAACATACTATTTGCACTCTTCAATATCTGCTGTACCTGCATGCTTATTTTCAGCAACTAGTGGACAAAGTCATCAGGTCTTATTGTAACTCTCCCTTTCCCAATCTATCACCATTCAGATTATAATCCTACCTCCTGTGTTTTGCAACCAAACCTCAATTTATCCACATTATACTTCATCTGTAATGCATTTTCCCACTCGTTCAACTTGCCCACAAGTATCTCTGCAGCCTCCTCACAGTTCACCCTCCCATCCAATTTTGTTGTCTGCAAACTTGGAGATATTACATTTCGCTCCATAACCTAAATCATTTACATACATTGTAAATAGCTGTGCATTGTCCTAGCACCAATCTCTATGTAATCCATGAGTCATTGCCTGCCACTTGGAACGAGAGCAGTTTATTCCTGTTTCCTATTTGCCAACCAGTTCTCTATCCATGTCAGTAGACTATCCCCAATTCCATGCACTTTAACCGGCATCCTAATCTCTTATGTGGGTCCTAATCCAATGCTTTCTGAAATGCCTAAGTAAGCCACATCACTTCTTATCCCTCATGAACTCTTAGTTACATCCTCTCCAGTAGATTTGTCAAGCATGATTTCACTTTCATTAATCCATGTTGACTCTGTCTTGATCCCGTAACAAAATCAAAAACTGCTGGAGAAACTCAGCAGGTTTGGCAGCATCGGTGGAAAGAAAGCAAAATTTTGGTTCCAGTGACCTTTTGTCAGAATTGGACACAAAATGCTAACTCTACTTTCTCTACATGGATGCTGCCAGACCTGCAGAGTTTCCCCAACAATTTCTGTTTCAGTTTCAGATTTCTAGTACCTGCAATTCTCTGTTTTATTTTACTGCCTGATCCTGTCATTGCTTTCCAAGTGCTAATAAATCTTTTACAATGGATTCGAGCATTTTTCCCTCTGAAATAAGAGCCAAAGTCTATTAACCATCCTGATTACCTGATGCACCCGAGTTGGTTTTCCGTGTTCCATGTAAAAGTGCCCTCTTGTTTTTGCTACCAAACCTTAATTTATCCATATTACACTTTTGTTGCAGTTTTCTGCAGTTTTTATCCATTCAAATAATATTCTGTTCCTCTTTTCTCCCTTCCAAAATTAACAACTTCACATTTTTCAAATTATACTCCATTTGTCAACTTGTTGCCCACTTAAACTATCAATTACTTGGAATGCCCCTGTCTGAGGGGTATTTGATCAACAATTTCAAAATAGATTTGGTCATACACTTGAAAAGATGAAACTTTGGGGCAACAGCAGACGAGTGCACGTCTCTTCAAAGAACTGGCACAGACTCATTGGGTTGAATGGCTTCCTTCTGTATTGTATCATTTTATGAATCATTTAACTCAGTTCTTTATAAAAATGCATTTAAAATTGATGGGTCCAAGAGAAAAAAAAGAACATGTTTACATATTTTTGAAGCCAATATACATTTAAACAAGCCTCCATACACATTGAAGTGGATGGACTACATTGTTGTTTCATATTCTCCTCCTGCAAAATAAATAAATTTTTGGAGGGACAATATTTTGATTCTATGGGAGACTGGCTCATAAATCAAATATTCTTTGTAAAAATAGAGCTGAACTTTAAGATGGTAGGATGTTGATCACTGCTCCTGACCTCTTGGCACAGCAGATCAATGAATGTTGTTATTCACACAAGCCACGCGTATTATTGAAGCACGGGCTTGGAGCAGTGCAGAACACCAATAAACATCAGCCGAAGTAAAATTGTGAAATTAGACTTGTAAGCAAAAATTTAAACAACCACTGGAATTACGTAACTAATTACTGTTTTTCACAAAGTAGAAAGATAGCAGCTTCACTTCTATTCCTGAGTGCAATTATTTTTAAGTACTTTTAAAACAATGAAATCCATCTTGAGTTACAGTTCAAAATTTTCAAAATGGTTCCAAGCATATCCTGAGAGAAATTAAAACTTCTTCTGTGGATGAAATGCTAAAATGAAACAATGGAATAGTTTACATTTTGTTAAATGTACCAAAATTGCATTGATAGATTTTAATGGTAGATTATGGGCAAAATCTTATTGCACCAGCAAATAGCCTGATCGCAGTACCAGAAGAGAGCTCTGTATGTCGCCTTTTCGCTGGCGACATACAATCATGGGACAACTAATGCTTGATTGAGAGACATGACTATTTGTGTGGTGGGGTAGGGAGACAATGACTGATCCTGCTATTATTTCAAAGTGGTCATAGTCCAGGAGCCATATTTATTTTGCACCTGGGTGGGTAACTGTGGTACAATGCAGATGGTCTGAAAAGATTAACTCTTAAGCCTTTGAATACCTTCTCCACCGGGATACAAATGATTGTCTCTGGAAGGAACTAGGAGACACTGAGGACTGCAGATGCTGAGGAGTCAGAGTCAAAAAGTGTGGCGCCAGAAAAGTACAGCAGGTCAGACAGTATTCGAGGAGCAGGAGAGTCGACGTTTCAGGATAAAGAGCTCATGCCGGAATGTCAACTCTCCTGCTCCTCACATGTTTCCTGACCTGCTATGCTTTTCCGACACCATATTTTTCAACTTTGGAAGGAACTAGTCAGTTCTAGCTGTCTGTTGTAGTTGTTCCAGACTGTCCTTTTACCTGTACTATTAACAAACGTGTGACCTAGGTTAGTTTGATAGCTTTTAGAAAATACCAATGCTTCTTACCAAGAGTAATGCAGTTAATCAAAATAATGTTACTGTAACATGTCCCTTAGTTGGTATTTAATTGTTACTTAAGATCAAGGTTCATCTACCTAGGTTTTGCATGGTCATCCCTCAGCACTTAATAAGTCAACGGACCAGTACTAAAAAGAAATATTAGTAGCAGCATATCTAGCCTAAAAGCATCCTGAGAGTCAACTACAAACATCTCTCACAATCGCATTTACTCCCTGCAAGTCAGCAGAGTCATTCTGCAGTCTGACAGGAGCATTTTGAACTTGAATTGCTGCCACTTCTTATAACCTGGCAAACTTTGGTCCCTGAATCTGCAAATCAACACCCTGCATACTCCCTCAGTCAACCTTCGTGCCACACAAGAGCCAGGCAATAATCATCTCCAGGAAGAAACAAATAATCTAACCATCAACACTTGACACTCAATGACATTACCATCACCGAATCCCCAACTACAACTTCTTAGGAGTTACCAGAGACCAGAAACTGAACTGAACTCGCCATATGAATACAGTGGTTACAAATGCAGATCAGAAGCTAAGAATGCCAAAGTCAGCAACTCATCTCCTGACTCCCCAAAGCTTGTCCACCAGCTACAAGGCACATGTCAGGAATGTGATGGAAACTCCAACTTTACCTAGGTGAGTGCAGCTCCAAAAATAGTAAAGAAGCTTGATACATCCAGGATAAAGCCACCCGTTCAAGCCCACATATCCACAAACGTTCAGTGACTCCAACACTGACGCTCAGTAGCAGCAGTATGTACTGCCTATAAGATACATTGCAGAAATTCATCAAAATCCTTAGACAGCACCTTCCAAACCCACAATCACTTCCATCTCAAAGGACAAGGGCAGCAGATACATGGGAACACCACCTCCTGCAAGTTTCCCTTCAAGCCAAAAAATCACCATCCTGACTTGAAAATATATTGCCTTTCCTTCAGTGTCACTGGGTCAAAATCCTGGAATCCCTTGCCCAATGGCAATGTGAGTCCACCCTACATAAAATGGACTGTAGCAGTTCAAGGTTGAAGCTCACCACCACCTTCTTAAGGACAGCTTGGGATGGGCGATAAATATTGGCCCAGCTGGCGACACCCAAATTCCATGAATGAATATATAAAACAAATTTTAACCTTCCTTCCATTACCTGGCCTTCTGTGACCCTCGAGATATGTACGATCCTTGAAAAACATTCTGGCAACCTAGAGCTGCCCCTCCACCACCATTTAGCTGCCTTCTGACAAACTGGGCATACCACCCCACCCTCCACCTAACATCACTCTAGACTTGCCTTGTCATCTTTGATCCTCACTCTATCACCCTGAACCAAGATTACGCAACTTTCAGAGCCTCATCGCTGACCTACCCTCAAGTGCCATACGTGTACTATATATGGTCAAGTTTCTTTTGCCTCTGCTATTCATATTCCCTCCCTCCCTCTCTGCTCCCTGCAACCCTTCTTAGGGCAGCCAGGACTTTTCAGAGTCTTGCCACCTTCTTTCTCACAAAAACACACCCCTAACTTTCTAAATATCTGTCACCTGCCACCCCTTCCATGAATAGCTACACACAGTCCCTCTTTCCAGCATCACATTTTTCAACTATGGTCTCCAGCCCTCACTTTCTCCTAGTTGATCTTAACCCTCTTTTCAGTAGAATGTGAGGTCTGCAGATGCTGGAGATCAGAGCTGAAAATGTGTTGCTGGAAAAGCGCAGCAGGTCAGGCAGCATCCAGGGAACAGGAGAATCGACGTTTCGGGCATAAGCCCTTCCTGAAGAAGGGCTTATGCCCGAAACGTCCATTCTCCTGTTCCCTGGATGCTGCCTGACCTGCTGCGCTTTTCCAGCAACACATTTTCACCTCTTTTCAGTAACCACACGAGCTCAATACAACTGCTCAGTCTCTTCATCCAGGGTCCAATAAATTTCCCTCTGCAAGAAAAGCAGCTCCTACTCACTCCAAATAAATTAGGAAGACTATTATCCTGCCTGTTGCACGCTATCTCCAGCTAGTCATGAATCTGAAGCCACATGGTTTTCATTTGCTCTCGATCTCACCATAAAGTTATAAATTATCTGGTCAACAAGTGGTTTAATAAGTATACATGTTAATGCAATAATTGTAGCTCTTGCTGCTCGACATCAAGAACTACCAATTTGCTTCCTTATTTTCAATCTGCCATTAGGAAACTTTCATTTCTCCTTCCTGCTCATACTACCTCATTGCTTTGTTTCTCGGGAAGTGCATGAGATCCCACCATTTGTAAGCTTACTGGGAAGTATTTGTATTGTTGTTACATTTGATCACAGCAGTCAATTGAGCCTCACAAATATTTTATAGCTGGTTTCAACAATATATGCTCAAAAAATATTATGTAGTGCTGTTTTTGTTGTAATTTCATGAGTGAAATACTTCAAGCAGGCAGTGATTTTGAGGTGTCACCAATCTTACAAATTCAGAAGGATTCTTTAAGCGAAGAAACAAAACAAAACTAATTGACAGCTTGCATTTATATAGCAACTTTCACAAAGCAAAATGGCTTCGGTGCTAACACAATCTTGCTCTTAAATAATTACTAAATCTGAGAATAGTATGGTATATATCGCAAAGGTTAGTACATTGATTAGATTAGATTACATTACATTACATTACAGTGTGGAAACAGGCCCTTCGGCCCAACAAGTCCACACCGACCCGCCGAAGCGAAACCCACCCATACCCCTACATTTACCCCTTACCTAACACTACGGGCAATTTAGCATGGCCAATTCACCTGACCCTGCACATCTTTGGACTGTGGGAGGAAACCGGAGCACCCGGAGGAAACCCACGCAGACACGGGGAGAACGTGCAAACTCCACACAGTCAGTCGCCTGAGGCGGGAAGTGAACCCGGGTCTCGGCGCTGTGAGGCAGCAGTGCTAACCACTGTGCCACCGTGCCGCCCACAAATTTAAAGGAGTTGCCCAAGGTGGGAATTGAACCCAGGTCTCTGGTGCTGTGAGGCAGCAGTGCTAACCACTGTGCCACCATGCCACCCATTGAGTCGAAGAGCTTTTGCAGCACAGAAAATGGACCTTTGGCTCATTGTGTCCACACCAGTCATCAAGCATACACCCATTCTAATCCCATTTTCCAACACTTGTATGTTACAGCATTTCGAGTGCTCATCTAAATACTTCATTAATGTCTTGAGGGTTCCCTCTTCTGCCACTCTTTTAGGCAGTGAATGCAAGGCATGCATCACCCTGATAAGAAACAAACTTCGTCTATCATAGAGCTCATCAAGTCTTAGAACTCCATAGCATGGAAACAGACCCTGCAGCGCAACTCGTCCTCACTGACCAGGTATCCTAAACTGAATTAGTTGCATTCACCAGCATTTGTCCCATATCCTCTAAAACCTTCCTATTCAGTTGTCTATCCAGATGCCTCTTAAATGTTGTAAATTTATCCTTTCCAACTAAATTACAGTATCTTTACCATATCATCAAACTCAGTATTCAACACACCCAGAAAGTTTGCCTCCAATATCTTATCCAGAAGACTGCACCAAATATTAATCACTCTGCATGAACTGTCACCTTATATTAGTTCTGAATTTACTTTGAAAACACTGCACCTGTTCCCTTTGTGTGCAATTTTGTCTTGAAACATTGCCTGATCAAAAATGAACATAGTAGTCAAGTTATGGCCTAATCAAAGTAGAACATGCAATGATAAAAACAGGCCATTTGGCCCAGCAGTCAAGTTTATGGTTCATATATGTCTTCCTCAACCTTGTTTGTCCAACTCTAACATCATAAACTCTCTTTCTTTAATTCCCTCTCACATGCTTTTCTGGTCTCCCTTTAAATCCATCAACACCATTCCCTTCGGTGCGAGTTCCACACTCCTAATCTCTTTGTATTCTCAGAAACATGAACAGAAATTCTGGGTCGAATGACCCTTCCTCAGAACTGAAACATTAACTCTGAATTTTCTCCACAAATGTTGCCACACCTGCTGAGCTTTCGCACCAATTTCTGTTTATGTTTCTGAGTTACTGCATCTGTAGTTCTTTTAGTTTCCCTCCGTAGTCTCCTTTGTTATACTCCAGCACTGCTCCTTCAGCTCCATAAAATTAGTTTTTCTTCATTTTAATTCCCTAAACTTGGTCATATTCTTCTCAATGATCATAAATTGTACAGTATTACAGCCATTATTACTCAATGTTCCTTTTTTTTATCTTCTCTAGTTCTTTCGCTTTTACTTGATTCAGTAGTAGATCCTGCCTTGTTTGACTTTTTACATCACAGGTTAAAATCAGCCCTGTACACATTGAAGGAACTCCCTTCCTTATTTCCTTTTTCCAACTCAACTGACCAATTAATAAATTTACCAAGATTATTGCTCATATTCTTTTATTTATTTTCCTAATTTGTTTGCATATTTCATCTGCCTCCTCTCTTCCATTATAAGTATCCTGATTAGTGCAATTGATTTCTTTTTTAATCTCTATTTACATAGATTCTATTTCTACCTCAAGTTGTCTGGTTATTCCACTGCCATTATACAGCTACTCCTCCTACTTGCTGACCTCTCTTTACCTTTTCTAAATAAAGGATAATCTGCAATGATTAATATCCAGTCTTGATTTTTCGTGCCATTTCTCAGTAATGACGACTATATCTGGAACTTCACATCAAACTATCTTCAGTTCTTCTGTATTATTAGGGATCTTGGGTGTACTGCTGTACAGATAGTTTAAATTATTTTTAATTGCAGTTTTTTTCAGTTTATTTTTAACTAACGTTTTCACATCTCTATTCTATAACTGGTCTGTAATACCTGGTCACTTACGTCTATCAATTCACACTATTCAAGGCCCACCTAGTCAGACATTTCATCTCTTACAGATTTCACCTATCATGGTCTTAACCGTTTGAAGCCTTTGCCACCTCTCTAAATATACTTCCTGTTGGGAAACTAGCAAATTGCAGAATGTCAGAAAGCTCATTCACAGAAAGAGTAGCAAGAATAATAATAAATGGAATTTTAGCATTTATTGCTGAAGGAATGGAGTATGAAAGTAGGGGAAGTGTTGTTGCAAATGCACTAGTGAAATCATATCTGGAGTACAGCATACAGTTTTGGTCCCCTTACTTGAGGAAGGATGTAATTGCATTGGAGGCAGTTCAGGGAAGGTTCATGAGATTAATTCTAGAGGTGAAATGCTCATTTTATGAGGAAAGATTAAGCAGTTCAGGACTGTATTTGCTAGGGTTCAGAAGATAAGAGGAGATCTAATTAAGGTATATATGATTCTATCGGGATTGGCAAAGTAGATGTAGAAGAGATATTTCTCTCTGGGTAATCTAGAACGAGAACTCAAACTTTTCGGTGTAAAGGTGGCAAAAAGGAGGGATTACTTCTCTGAAAGGTTTCTGAATCTGTGGAATTCACTATCCCAAGAGTGTGGTGGATGTGAGGAGAAAGTGAGGACTGCAGATGCTGGAGATCAGAGCTGAAAATGTGTTGCTGGAAAAGCGCAGCAGGTCAGGCAGCATCCAGGGAACAGGAGAATCGACGTTTCGGGCATAAGCCCTTTTTCAGCAACACATTTTCAGCTGTGGTGGATGTGAGGACACTGACTGAATTTGAGGAGGCAGACAGATTATTAATTAGTAATGGGTTAAAGGAAGATGAAAGTGGAGTTCAGGCTGGTATGAGATTAGCTATGGTCATATTCAATGGCAGGGCAGGCTTGTGGGAGTGAATTGCCTACTCCTGCTCCTAGTTTTACATCCATTTGACACTGGTCTTAATTCCATTCAAGTCTAGTTCCTTCCTATCCTGCTACTGTACTTGTGTTCTCCAAAAAATAACTCTTCTAATCCACATCAGCCTAATGCTTCTGACTTATCTACCTCAATGTCAATTTGCACATGATTTTGATGTTAATCCACAGATCATTACTCTTGAGATCATGCTTTTCATTTGGCTCCTAAATTGTCACATTCCCTTTCACCTCAAGCATGAAACAGGACAACTGGATTCAGAGAATCACAGAATTGTTATGGTACAGAAAGAGGTCATATGGCCAATCATGTCCCTGAATAAGCATTATGTCTTAGGCAGGAGAACAGCAATTTTTCCATTATTCTGAAACTTGTTTCTATTTAAATAATCATATAATGCTCTTTGAATACTGCAATTGAACATGTCTCCACCAGGCATCGTGTTCCTATTTGAACCACCCACTTAACAAAAAAGTGTTTTCTTACATCACATTTCCTTCTTTTGCAAATTACCTTATATCTTGCTTTCCAAACTTCTGAGAGAGCAAATTACTGCAGATGCTGGAATCTGCACTGAAAAAACATGCTGGAGATCACAGCTGGTCAGACGGCACCCATGGACAGGAAGCAAGCTAACATTTCAAGTCCACATTACTCTTCATCAGAATTGAAGTGGAGTGGGCAACATTTCTGCTATAGTAGGGGGTTGGGGCTCGTGAACGTACAGCGTTGGTGGAGAAAAGATGTTGATAGTTCAGATTATGTGATCGGAATGTGAGAAAGGCAGAATGATGCTGTGTCAATTGCCAGACTTCGGAAGACAGCAGACAGTCCCACTGGAGTGGGGGGGGAGGGCAGAGAGGACAGGGTGACAGGGAATGTAACAATCTAAAAGAAAGGATGAAATGGGAATCGGTTCACAAGTTGAAGGTGTTGAATTCAAGTCCAGAAGGCTGTAAAGTGCCTAGTCTGAAGACTGTAGCTTTTTCAAGTCTGGCAGTTAGACATGCCATTGTTCTGTCATTCTCACATTGCGGTTACATAATCTGAACTGTCAACATCTTTTATCCACCAGCACTCTATATCCTACGACCACCCTCCACCAAAATATAGCATAAATGCTACCACCTCCACACTTCACTTCAGCTCTGATGAAGACTCATTTAACTCGAAATGTTAGCTCGCTCTTTCTCCATGGATGCTGTCGGCCCTGAGATCTCCAACATTTGTTGCTTTCTGAGCGGTGGAATGGTTTCTCCCTATCTATTCTGCACAGACCCTCATGCTTTTGAAAACTCCTATCCAATATCCTCTTGGCCTTCTTCTCTCCTTTGAGAAAAAAAAAATCAACACCAGAGTTAACTGCAGATTGGACTGAGTCCAGGCATACGCTTTTCTTATCAGAGTTTTATTTCAATTCACATAACACAACTCCAGCCACACTGACTGTTTTCCCCCCTGAGTATTATCAACCAACCTGTCCAGGGATGTTATGACACACCTCTGGAGGCAGGTGGGACTTGAACCCAGGTCTTTGTGACTCAAACATAAAGACACTATCAGAGCCCTCTATATGCAGTCAAGTGCTCACCCAATTATACCTTAATTGACATAGAAGATTCAACTGTTTCCTAGTTCCATTTGGTCTCAGGTATGCCTCCCAAATCCTAGCAGATGATGACAGAAAACAAACCCAAATTCTCCAATCTACCTTTGTAACTGAAATCTGAAACCATTCTTCTCAATCTCTTCTGCACTCTGTCCAATGCATTCATATGCTTTCTAAAGTGTGGTAC
The DNA here is from genome assembly GCF_037043375.1 of Chiloscyllium plagiosum. Lineage (NCBI taxonomy): Eukaryota > Metazoa > Chordata > Chondrichthyes > Orectolobiformes > Hemiscylliidae > Chiloscyllium > Chiloscyllium plagiosum. Next base: position 7,384,187 of record NW_028270145.1, read on the forward strand.
CCAGAAATATGCACAGTACTCTAGCAGAGGTCCAACTAGTGTTTAGACATGTTCAGCATAATTTCCTTGATTCTGAACTCTGTGCCCTTATTAATAAATCCTATTGATATGCATCCCATATAACTGCTTAATCTACCTAATGGGTCACACACATGTACACTGAGGTCTCTCTGCTCCTGCATAGAGATTGCACCCTTTTATTTTGTACTGCATGTCCATGTTATTTCTGCCAGAATGTATCACCTCACTTCATTTGCCTACTCCACCAACTTATCAATGTCCTTTTGTAGTTTCACTTTCTCTCCTTTAAATGCTTCCAAGTTTTATATCATCTGGAAACATAAAGACTATCCACAGCATATCAAGATCGAGATAGTTGATATAGATTAGGAAAAGCAAAGGTCCCAAAACGAACCCTGGAGAACTCCACTACAGACCTCAACGGCAGCCCTAATAAATTTTACTTTGTTTCCAATCCCTCTGTCAATTTTGTATCCAGGTTGCTACTGCCCCATTTATTCTATGAGCTTTAACTCATGTTGTATGAAACTTTATCAATCGCCTTTTAAAAGTCCATGTTCACTACGTCAATATCACATCCTAGCTTTTCCAGATTCCTCTTAGCCTTCTAAGCCACAGTGCTTTGTCCTGTGTTGTTACGGTTTCCTGCAATTTTTATCCAAGTTCTCACAGGTACTGACTGTATTTTGATTTTTTTTTCCCTCAGGCCACCCTGAGCAAACACTCTCAAACTCTTATGAATTTTGGCTATCTATCTCCCTGACTGTAACACTGCCACCATCCTCAAGTTGTCCTTTCCTCTGTGCTGTGACCCAGGTGCAGTTCAGTTCTGATCGAACCGTACAAAAAAGCCTTTTTGTGTTTCTAACTCACACTCCAGTTTTACACAAGTTTGTTGGTAAATTAGAAACAAAAGCATAGGACTTCTCCTGGACTAATTATTGACTACTTCAAAGTTTCACAGTTCAACACCCAGTCCCACCTGTGTCCATTTTTATACAAGGAATGAATTAATCATCTAGGGGCCCTCTTGTGGTACAGTGGTAGTGTCCCTATCCCTGGACTAGAGACATGTAATAACATTTCTAAATAAGTTGATTAGAAAAATAAGTTTATTAACTTTTAATCCAAATACTTGATACTAACATCAAGACTGCAAGCCAAAGTGACTGAATGCAGACTCATTTGCCTCAGATACAGATATTCAGGCCAGTCTCACTGTCTTCATGTTTCCACATAATAATATCCTGACACTTAACCTAGTCTACTTATTTGCTTACTCCATTTGATGAAGACTCATCACTTAAGAACATCCATGTTTACAACCGGATGTTACTTGTATCTCCAAAAGGTGATGATAAACACGTTTTTGCTTGAACATCTATCACAGATTGTAGTATCCTACATATAATGTTTATTCTGGGTCGAAGCTGTTGTAATAGAGTGCCTGATAATTTCACGAATCATCTCTCCTATCCACAGTGATTGTGGTATTGTATTTCAAATACACACAGAGTATATCCAATTAAATTTTTGTGAATTCTGTGAATTACAGAATTGAAATTTAACCAGTCCTGGTTTGCTCAACTGTTTCTCTACTGAGGCAACTTCACTACTCAATACTACACCACAGGAAGTATAGTTATGTAACTTGCTACACCTGTCTGCTGGCTTTCTGTGTTTTGTGCACAAGTACAATAAGTATGTTGTGTTGCAGCTATCTGCATTTTTTCTCCATTTAAATAATATTCTGTTCTTTAGATCTCCCTTCCAAAATGACAAATCACACTTGCATGATCATCACCACTAACTTGGGGAAGGTGATGACCTAGCGGTATTATTGCTAGAATATTAACCCAGAAACTCAGCAAATGCTCTCGGGGCCTGGGTTCCAACCTCACCACAGCAGATGATGGAATTTGGATTCAATAAAAAAAAATCTGGCATTAAGAAACTTACTGATGACCATGAACCAATTGTCCAAATAACTGTAGACGAGGAAATCACAAACAGTTCTGTTCTGTTTTTGTTCCAGCAATTTTTATTCATTGTTGATTGCCAGAAAAACCCAACTGGCTAACAAATGTCCTTCAGGGAAGGAAATCTGCCATCCTCACCTGGTCTGGCCTATGATGACTCCACAGCCACAGCAAAGTGCCCTCAACTGCCCTCTGAAATGGCCTAGCAAGCTATTCGGTTGTACCAATTGCTTCAAAGTCTCAACAAAAAAGTGAAAGCAGACTAACCTCCTGGTATTGACCTAGGCACCAGAACCTAACATTGACTTTGGCAATGGAAAAGACAACAAAAAAATTCTCCTTACAAACGTCTGGAGCCTTGTATCAAATTTGGGAGAGCCATCTCAAAGACTAGTCACACAATAGCCTGACATAGTCACACTCACAGAATCATAACTTACAGACAATATCCCACATACCACCACTGTCCTTAGATATGTTTCATCCCAGCCGACTGGATAGAGCTTGCAGAGGTGGTAGCATGGTGGTATACAATTGGGAGGGAGCCGACTCCCATCCTCAACATTGACTCTGGACTCATGATGCTTTATGGCCTCATGTTAAACCCGGGCAAGGAAACTTCCTTGATTGCTCTGTACCATCCTCCCTCGGCTGATGAATTAACACTCCTCCATGTTGAGCAACACTTGGAGGAGGAAATGAAGGTCATCAGGGCACAAAATGTACTCTGGGTGGGCGATTTTAATGTCCTCCAGTGAGACTGGCTCGGCAGCAGCACTACTGATTGGGCTGGTCAGGTCCTAAAGGACATAGCTGTTAGCCTGAGTCTGTGGCAGGTGTTGTGGAAATCAGCAAGAGGGAAAAACATTCTTGCCCACATCCTTACCAATCTGCCAGCTACAGATGCATCTATTCATCAGTAAGACTGACCACTGCACAGTCTTTGTGGAGATGATGTCCTGCTTTCATATTAAGAATATCCTCTAGTGTGGCAGTTGGCACTATCACTGTGCTAAATACTTCAAATAGATCTACTAACGCAAGACTGAGCATCCATGAGATGCTGTGGGTCATCAACAGCAGCAGAATTGTACTCCAGCATAACCTGTAACCTCTTGACCCCCCCATATCCCCCAATCAACCATTATCATCAGGCTCGGGGATCAACTCTGGCTCAATGGAGAGTGCAAGAGCAGTATTTGGCATCCCTAAAAATGAGGTGTCAACCTGGTGAATCTAGCAAACAGGACAGTTTGCATGTCAGACTACATAAGCAGCTTGCGATACACAGAGCTGAGCGTTCCCACAACTAACAGCTCAGATCTAAGCTCTGCGGTCCTGCGACATCCACATGCATGATGGTGACAATTAAACAACTCATTGGAGGAGGAGGCTTCACAAATATTCTCATCCTCAATGATGGAAGAGTCCAATACATCAGTGCAAAAGATAAGACTGAAGCATTTGCAACAATCTTCAGCCAAAAGTGCCAAGTGGATGATCCACCTTGGCCTCCTCCAGTAGTTCACAGATGCCAATCTTCAGCCAATTCAATTCACTAAATGTGGAGTCAAGAAATGGTTGGAGGCAATGGATAGTGCAAAAGCCAAAAGGCCATGACAACATTCTAGCAATTGTACTGAAGACCTGTGCTCTAGAACTTGCTGTTCCCCTAGCCAAGCTCTTCTAGCATGGGTACAACATTGGCACCTACCTGACAAAGCAAAAAATTGCCTAGATATGTCCAGGACACAAAAAGCAGAACAAATTCAACTTGACCAATTACTGTCCAATCAGTCTACTCTCGAACATCAGTAAAATGGATGGAAGGTGTCATCAACAGTGCTATCAAGTCGCACCTGTTCAGCAACAACCTGCTCAGTGACACCCTGTTTGGGTTCTGCCAGAGCCATTCAGCTCCTAACTTCATTCCAGCCTTGGTTCAAACATGGACAAAAGATCTGAATTCCAAAGGTGAGGTAACTGTGACAGCCCTTGACATCATGCCCGCATTTGACCAAGAGAGCAAACTTTCTGCTGGTTGGAGTCATACCTGACACTCAGGAATATGATTATGGCAGTCATCTCAGCTCGAGGAGTTCCTCAGGGTAGTGTCCTAGGGGACTAGGTCCAACCACCTTCAGCTGCTTCATCAATGATCTTCCCTTCATCATAAGGTCAGAAATGGGGATGTTTACCAATAATTGCACAATGTTCAGCACCATTTGCAACTCATCAGATACTGAAGCAGTCCAAATGCAACAAGATCTGGGCTGCCAAGTAACATTTGTGTCATACAAACATCAGGCAATGACGATCTCTAATAAAAGACACTATAACCACTGCCTTTGACATTCAATGGTGCTACCATCACTGAATCCCCCACAATCAACATCCTGGGGGTCACAATTAAACAGAAACTCAACTGGACTCACCATACAAATGGAATGGCTACAAGACCAGGTCAGAGACTAGAATATTGCTGCAGATAATTCACCTCCTGACTCCCCAATCCCTGTCCACTATCTACAAGGCACAAGTCAGGAATGTGAAGGAATACTCCCAACTTGCATGGATGAGTGCAGTTCCAACAACACTCACATCCAGGACAAAGCAGCCCGCTTGATTGGCACCAAAACCACAAACATCTACTCGTTCTACACCGATGCTCAGCAGCAGCTGTGTGTATTATCTACAAAATGCACGGCAGAAATTCACCAAAGATCCGCATAGAGCACCTTCCAAATCCACAACGACTTTCATGAAGGTGGTCAAGGAAAGCAGATACTTGGGAATGTTGTCACCTGTATGTTCCCCTCCAAGCTACCCATCCTGACTTGGAAAAAAATCATGGTTCCTTCAGTGCTGTTGAATCAAAATGCTGGAATTCCCTTCCTAAGGGTATTGTGGGTGTACCTAAAGGATATGGACTGCTGTGGTTCAAGAAGGCATCTCACCATCACCTTCTCAAGGGCACCTCAAGATAGGCAATAAATGCTGGCTAGTCAGTGATGCCCATGGTCCACAAGAGAATAAAAAAAAATCTATAAGCAGTCAGAACTGTAAAACCGTTTTCTATAAAATTGAAAATTCACTGGCAAGATGCGAAATATTAACAGGAAAAAATAAAAATTTAGTCAACAGCAAAATGCAGTCCCAAGCTTAATTTTGGCTCAAATGTTTAGAACAAATGTAATTGTGAACTATCATGTTCAATGAAAACTCAAGAAACTCCAACCTTGGAATGCTGCAGTTTATTGCCACAATATATAAAAGTCAAATTTAAACATTACTACTCAACCTGAAGAAGAAATCTAACATGTCACTGAATGGTGTAATTCTTTTATACCTTGATGTTTGCTACATTCTCATAGTTTTCATTGAATAGTTTTTGCCAAAAAAAACTATTAAAAGATCATATACATTGCAAAAACAACACATTTTCAAATGAGCAATCTTACTTTCTTGAACTAAGTACAGCTAATATTATAAAGAAAACATTTAAATAAAACTGTAATTTGCATTATTTCTTAACATAAGGCTCAATCAATGAACCTTGAAAATTGAACATCAAAACAGTTGGATCACACTATTCAAAGTCTAAGTTTGTATTTAGGAATTTCTAGGAATTATGTTACAAGCTACTTCATTGGAAATGCAGAATAAAGCATTCTCATTTGCCTGGGTATTTCAGGTAAAGAGACATCACTTTTTACCGGTATGCAAAAGGATTTTCGCAGACAAGAGCTGCAATTGCCAACTTTATAAAATCGATTTTCTAAAATGCTCTGGATAATGCATGAAGAAACAGTGTATTTTTTCCTCTGGGACAAGAATGGCACCTTTGGTAATTGTACTGGCAAACCAGATGCTGTTAAAGAGGTTTTAAGTTGCTTAGAGTTATCTTCATGTAAACCAGTATGTTTGTCCTCTTGAAACATGATACTCCGATTCCTTTCACCTGGCCATGCATGCACAGGAGAGAGATGAAATTCAGCAGTCTCCTTTGATATCAGCTCTCTTGCCATTTTATACTTAGGGACTTTTGTTCTCATCAGTGCCACCTCATTTTCTGCGATTACAGTGAGTTTCCACATTTCTATCTCCAGCAATTTTAAAGGTGTAAGATACCTGCAGCACTTTTCCCTTGGCATTATGCTTTCTTTGATAAATCGATTGTACTGGCAGTCCTGTTCCTGGAACAATGCTGTGTGCTTCTTTACATTTTCTTCAGAAAAGATGTGTGCCGCGTCATGCAAAGCCATCTCTTCCACAAAGTATTATCGTTCATTTATTGAGGAAAGGGAATTTTCACACTTCAAAATCTCAGCCAGTAATGAATACCACAAATGTCAGAATGAACCAGCTGCAGTCTTGGTTACGCTGTTAACTAATGTTGACAAAACCCTTTTAAATCATTAGTCCAACGTGCATTTACAAACAGAAAACCAACCAATCTGGAAAAGCCATTCTAAGCCATACACTCCCACAATTTAAAACAGTAGCTAATCGCGATTGCTTACTCTTTAACTCTACACCAAGTATTAATTTTATTTAAAGTATCGCAGGGCTAGGATCCAGTATTTCAATCACTTTCTTTTTTAAATAAACTAATTAAACTTAAGTGTGTTAAGTTACTGCCAAAAGTATTAAAAGGATGATTATATTGTGAAGTGTTAACAGTAAAAATAATTTATAAGTTCAGAACTGAAAGAAATGCAAATTAATACAACCATACAAAGTAGCAGAACTACACACCCAGGACATGAGTTTACTTCAGAAACAATGCTTCTATTTACATAATATATGCTACAGCATTTTATGTAGCTGCTATTTTAAATACAACTAATTGTACTGGACAAAAACCCATTCATGAAAGATTTACACTTTAAAGAAAATACAATCAAAACATTCTTTCTACTGATCTGCTATAGCTTCCAGCTCTTAAATCTAATTGTAAGTCACCATCCCAGAACTATAACAATGACTGACTATGTTATTTACAACCCAGTTTCTACTGGTTTGTTCAAGTTTTTAGTGTTGTTAGGAACAATGCTAAATTGCAAATTTGGTTTTGGCTGCTTGAGAAAAAGAATAGTAAAGCATACAGTGTTTTGCCCTAATAAATGGTTCGTCCAGATCTCAATAAACTTGGTGAACACTTTTAAACTAACCTAAGATCAATTTAAAAGCTTTACGATTGGGGATTCCTCCCTCAGTACTTGCATTTCAACAGCGAAAAGAAGGCTTAAGCACATTTGTTTACATAAATGCAAAGAAGGCAATCCAGGCAGCATAACTGAAATTCCACTCAGATAGTAGCTGAGCAATATAAATAGAGTAAAACCTGGCAGAAACAAATCTGGAGTCCAGGTCTGGCAGCTGCCATATAAATGCAGATATTATCAGCATGAAGGTAGCCTTGATGTGGATTGAAATGACCGCTTGAAATAAAAATTGTAACCTGGGATTGGCCCATCTACAAAAGAACTCTGAGCATGTTAACCATCAGAAATGTCTGGTCATTGATTAGTTAAGTTTATAATTTTAAATAATTCACAGCAATCAGGCAGAGAATAGACACTCAGCATTTACAGATTTTACAAGAGAATAACCTTCTCTTATAAAGTGGATTTAACATTGCAAAAATATACCCTTCACCCCTACTCTGACTCTTCACAAAGGGAAAGTAGGCACAATCCAAAATATAGTATGCTTTGTGATACATTTAAATAATGTTTTTCATATTTTCAGCCCATCACCATACGTCTCACAGCCAACCTTTGAAGTGTCCTTGTTATTGCAATTCAGGCAAACACAGCTGCCAATTTACAGCTTGGGGAGATGTTTGTATGTATAAGCTAGTTTAAAATGATGCTGCTGGTAAGATAAATGCTCACCTTTTGTGTGGCTATTTTCAGCTTGAACATGTTTCATGCATCAACAGTTATTGTGGAGTCAAATGTGGTTCTTTTAGTTACAAGATATTGATAGGCTTTGGAACTTTTCAGAATGGTGAAACATTTAAGATGCATTACTTGGGATAATAATAAACCATCGGGCCGGGGGGAGGGGGTGCATTTATATACTCTATGCAGGCTCATAAATTACCGATGCCACATTGTCTTGGTAAAGATCTGTGAAATTAGCAATCTTAAGAAGAACAAACTGTCATAAAAGGCACATGATTACCATTTTTAGGATAAAATCAAGAGATAGTGGGAAGTAAGATAAGCAAGCTGACCATCACTCAGACCAAAGACAGAAAGACAGCTTCAGTCCACAGAGCAGAAAAAGTGTATGTGCCCAGTCAGACAGAGGTAATGTCCTAAAGTGGATCAACTGAAAACCATTGATTGAGTATTTATGAAAACATTTTTGTATCTGAAATGGTCTTGCAAATAATCAGGACCAGTAAACTGGCCCTCTCAACTCAGCTGATAATTGTAACTGACTTAGATCTTACAATTTAAGCGAGTGAGTACATTGCCTTATAAGGGCCAGCCAGGCTCTGGAGTGTAGAAGAGGGAGGTGAAGTATTTAAGATCCTGAGAGAATCTTGGCTAGGTGAATATGGAAAAGATGTTTCCTTCTGTGGGACAATCGAGAACCAGGGGTCATAGGTTAAATAGAAGAGGTCACCCATTTACGACAGACATGAATATCTTTTTCTCTCTTTCAGACAGTTCATGTTTTTGGAATTCCCTTTCTCAAAAGGCAGTGGATACAGAATCTTTAAATATTTTTAAAGTAAAAGTAGATAGATTCTTAAATTGCCAAGAGGATGAAAGATTATCAGGGTATAGAATAATGTATAGTTGAGGTTAAAATCAGATCAGCCATGATCATGTTAAATGGCAAAGCAGGCTCAAAGGGCCAAGTCATTTCCTCTTGTTCCTTGTTTGTATGAACCTCAAAACTTTCCACTTAAGTCAGGATCAAACTGTCAAATGGTCTGACTAATATCCTGCAACACTGTTGCTAGACTTCTCCATTTTTATAACCCCCACCCCCTGCGCTTATTTGAAGCTAATGCAGTCAATGTATTAAATAATTCACAGGATGCAAGATACTTTGAGAACCAATACAATGTTATTGCAAACCTTCATTAAGTAAAGCTGCTCAGCACTAAATTATCCAATTGATACAGTGTTCATTCCAATTTCAGCAAATATAGCTTTCCCACATATATTAGCTCCAGCACCTCTTGCAGCCTTAAGTTACAGACACATTCATTTTCAAGAAATTCATTATCTTGGTGTCTTCAAATTTTCCTGCTTCTCAGCTGAGTATTCCATTGCTGAAAGACTTAAATCTGTTCTTTCCCATTTGTACTTATTCTCTCCCCTTTGCAGCCCCTCTCCATGCTTTGTAGCTCTTCTCTCTCCCATTAATAGTCTGTCTTTTCCTCTACTTCCAGGTTTGTCTCCCAATGGCCCCTAGGCTCAGCCCCCTTCCCAAGCAAGACCATCTCCTACCAATCCCTGCCAACTCTGACTGCTTGTCACTCCAGGCTCTGGCTTCAGCACTCTCATTTCCTGCCCTTACAATAGTCTGCCCCAAAACCCACATGGTCTCTCACCAGATGTTCTAATCTTGGCAGCCCTGCTTGCTTCCATAGCTACAATGGCATCATTCCCACATTTTCCTCTGCCACATCAATGACTGCATCGGCATTGCCTCGTGCTCCCATGAGGGGTTTGAACAGTTCATCCACTACATCAAAACCTTCAACCCAGACCTCAGATTCAGCTAGACCATCTCTGACATCCTCCCCCTTACTGGCCTTGTCCGTCTCTGACATCTATTCCAAATTCATCAACTCAGACAGATACCTTGACTATATCTCGTCCCACACCTCCTGTAAAGATATGATCCCTTACTCCTAATTCCTCTGCCTCCGTTGTATTTGTTCCCACAATGAGCAATTCCACTCCAGGACATCCCAGATGTCCTCCGACTTCAAGGACCATAATTTCCCTCTCCTGTGATCAACAATACCCTCATTTGCATCTCCTCCATTTCCCACACCTCTGCTCTTGAACCCCACCTCCCCTAATCACAAGGATAGAATCCCCCAGTCCTCACCTTCCACCGCACTAATCTTGAAATCCAGTGCATCATTCTCCGCCACCTACAGACAGACCCCACCACCAAAAATATATTTCCCATCCCACTCCTATCAGTGTTCTGTAGGGACCGTTACCTCTCTTACTCCCTTGTTAGGTCCACACTCCCCACTAACCCCTCTCCACACCTGGCACCTTCCTTTGCTGCCGTAAGAGGTGCAAACGTACGTCCACACCTCTTTCCCCACCTCCATCCAAGGCTCCAAAGGATCATTCCAACTGCACCAGTTGCTCTCAATGTGATCTCTTCTACATCGGAGAGACCAGGTGCAAATTCATGGAAGGATTCAGGGAACATCTCTGGTCTATATGAACCAACCAACCCCACCTTCCTATGGCCATCTATTTCAACTCCCTGATAACATTCCCATTCTGAGCCTCCTCAATTGCCTAAATAAGGCCACCCACAAACTGAAGGAGGAATACCTCATTTTCCACCTCAGGAGCATTCAACCACACAGCCTCAACATTGAATTCACCAGCTTCCTAATCTCCATTCCCCCACCCCCATCCAAGATCCAACCCTCCGACTCGGCATAACCCTCTTAACCTGACCCAGATGTCCATCTTCCTTCCCAGGTATCCATTCCACACTTCCCACCGACCTATGACAATCACCTCCTACCTTTGCCCCCCTATCAGCATCCCACCCAGCTTTGTCAAAACCTCCACTTATACCATCAGTTTCAAGGTCTATCAAAGACTTGCTAATGAATTACTAGTTCTGAACATATTGCATATTGGGAAAATGAATGTGCAGGATTTTACGTGGGGTCATGTGGGCAATGAAAATGGTATGATAGCATGCAAGGAACATGGGAGCAATGGAAAGAGTCTGCAGAAATGAGAGTGCATGAGGCATACCGAGGGCCTGAATTCCTGACAGTCATGATCACAACTTACTAATTTTCTAGTCAACAGGAGTAGGGCTTTTACCTTGTCATTTATACAGCTAATAGCCTGTGCTACCATCTCAGGCCTACTGGAGACAGCTAGCCAAACCCCAATCTACTGTTGCCATCCTAGAATGAAAATTTAGCCAGTGGAAGCCTCCTTATCAGAGATGGGTTTGTGGAGTTAGCAACTTTGCTGTTCATGTTTCTCACTCTTTCATGAAAATCCAGTCCTTGATATCTGCCTGCACAGGTCTATAGGATTTATTCGCATGAAATTTACGTCCAGCAGGATTAAATATACCTGACTAGCCATTCAACAAACTCTGCAGCAATATTATTCAGGAAAAGTGTGGAGGAAAACAATAGAGAAGCTGAGATTTTTCACAAATGTTGAACATTAAAGATTCCTAATTATTCAGAAGTATTCAAGTGGTGTTTGCAACACCCTAAAGAAACAGACAAAATGTAAATTAAAACAGATTCACTTTACCTGCCCAAGTACTTCAAGGAAAGAAGTCCTGATGGTTATCTGAAACAAAGCATACAAAATTCTGATTTTAGATAGAATCATTGAATCCCTACTGTGCAGAAAGAAGCTATTCAGCCCATCAAGTCCACTCAAACCCTCTGAAGAGCATCCCATCCAGACCCAGATCCTCATCGTATCCCTTAAACTCACATCTACCATGGCCAATCCACCTAATCTGCACATCTTTAGGCTGTGGGAGGAAACTGGAGTACCTGCAAGAAACCCACACAGACATGGGGAGAATGTGCAAATGCCACACAAACAGTCGCCTGAGACCGGAATCGAACCTGGGTCCCTGGTGCTGTGAGGCAGCCGTGCTAACAACTGAGTCACTATGCTGGCCCTGTTGTAGAAATGAATAAGAATTTCTGACATAACAAGACATAAAGTAATGTCACTACTTTTAAAATGATTTAGTACCTGTAGAAATTACTTTTATTGAAAATGTTCATGGTTTTTTTCATACTTTAAGCACGGAGTAGGTCTCTCAGTTGCTCTTTAATGTTAATATTTAATGGGATTCAGCCATCAGTCAACACACATTCATTTCCAAAGAATGTCGTGCAGCTGTGATCATAGTTATTATAATTTAACAGAATTCTTGAACCATAGACTGCAGTGAAAACTGGAAAACTCTATCTAAATATCTATCTTACTAATTAGGATTCTTCTAAAAAGAACATAAAAGATGAACGATTGACGACAACTTTTCCTCTTTATCCATCTCTGAAATATTTATGTTTATCTGTAACATTATTCAGCAGACTGGCTTAAAATAACTACTTATTGTCCAAAGTAATTTAAAGCACGTGGGATAGGGATATTTACTGACATGGATTAAGGACTGATTAACAGAAAGAAAACAGACAGCAGGGATAACCAGGTCATTCTCAAGTTGGTAGACTATGACTACTGGAGAACCTCAAGGATCAATGCTTGAGGCCCAATCTATCAAGAATGCTTTGGCTTTGGGATCAAACATAATATTTCCAAATTTGCAGTTAACGTAAAACTAGGTGAGAATGTATATTGTAAGGGGTTTCAAGGGGATTTGGACAGTACCAATACTTGGGCAAGAACATGGCTTAAAAATATAAAGTTGTTAATTGTGAGAAGGAATTGAAGGTATACTGCATTTCTTCAATTATGAGAAATTGGCAAATCTCAGATGCAAAGGGATTCATGTCCCTGCTTTTAAGTCACTAAGAGAAAGCATTCGGGTGCAAGAGTTAGGAAGACAAATGGAATGTTTGTCCTCATCACATGAGGATTTAAGTATGAAGTGAAGATGACTTGCTTCAATTGTATACAACTTTAGTGAGAACACACCTGGAGTATTATGTGCAGATTTACTCCCCTGACCCAAGAAAGGATTTACATGCCAGAGAAGGATTGACATGGAGGTTGAGCAGATTAATTACTGGGATGATTGGAATTCCCATGAGGAAACTGAGCCTGTATCCTTCAGAGTTTAGAAAAATTAAAGGTGATCTAATTGAAACTTTTAAAAATCTTAAAGGGCTAGAGAACGTAGATGCAGAAAAGATATGTCCCCAGGCTTGGCGGGTGTAGAACCAGGGGACAGTGTCTCAGAATAAGAGACATACCATTTATGAGGTGAGATGAGGAGGAATTTTTTTTCACTCGGAGGAAATGGAATCCTTCGAACTTATTACTCCAGCAGAGTAAGATTAGATTCCTAGATACTAATGACATCAAGGGACATGGGAATAGCATGGGGAAATAGCAATGCAGTAGACAATCAGCCATGATCTATCTGATTAGCTGAGCAGGCTCAAGAGGCTGAATAACCCTACTTCACTCCTATGTTACTCACTCACATGAAATTCTGTGGACCAATCCAAGACGACATAATTTTAGGAAAGACAAAAATGTATGTTTTGTATATTTAAAATCTGATGACTATAATAAGAGCCTTTATTAAATGCTGTATATTTCAGTTAATAAAAGGAGCACAACTGAACAGTCTTTCAAAATAATTTGTTTAGTCATTTGATTCTGCTAGAATTATTTAATTAAAGCCCTGAAGGGCTTTATCAATTTCCACAAGATCTTGCTTTTAAGAAAGAACTGATGTAGAGCATAAACAGCAATTATGTTATGGTCATCTGCACAATGTACAAATTCATGACCAGTAAAATCATTAGCTTCACTCCAATAAAGGTTTTAACAAGAAAATGAGAAACACCACTGCTGAAAAAATTTTAATGGATAGGAGTAATGTTGATTCCAACAGAAATGTTCAGCAAAATACAATGAAGGCAAGTGCACACTGCAAAGGTTTCACCATCTGTGAACATAATCTCGAGTTGCTCAATTATAACCTAATGCCGTAATAGCTCTCATTAAACCATTAACTAATTACAGCAGAACTAAATGAACTGAAATATCAACTCCTATCCTCTCCCTTTCAATTCCTGTGTGTTTGGTATAAATAGAAATATGCATTATTTGCTGAAGTCCCTAATCTTCAGTAATTAATTTAATTGCCAATGCAGTACAAAAGATTTGCTTTCATCTTCCTTAAAACTCCATCTTAATAAATCCTTTGGATCCGACAAGTAGATTCAATAGGCAAAACTAATCTAGGAACTCCGCCTCCCCACCCCCCTCTCCATTTGTCAAAGTGGGTATATACTTTTGCCAGAGGTGAAGCAACAGTTTTAGATTTGAGTTCAAATATTTCCTTTAGTCTGACTGGATTTCAAACTATTTTATAGGATTGGATAATACCAAAAATTTCAAACATGGGGTAAAGTTAATGTAATGTTTTAGTATGCCTTCATACAGCATCGCTTGATTCAACAAATATTTTGAATCTTATGGAATAGATTTTTCTCATCAGAAAAAGTGAGATAATTTCTTTAATGTCCAATACTCATTCCCTTTCAAAGTAGCTCAATAATCTACAACACCAGATGAAGATGCCAAAGTGGGGATATCTTTTGCTAACACTCAACATTATCTGGCTGATGTAACAAGAAATTGAAACAAGGAGGAAACAATTGATTTCAGTTGCACAAATAGAGTGTTAGAAGTATGAGAAAGTGACTTCCATGGAAACTGACTAAAAAGTGATGAAAAATGGGTTTCTAATTCAAAAGGGAGGAAGTACTGAGGGTGGCAGAGCAGACAATTAACTCTGGGTGGGGGACCTTAAAATGGATTTATGAAAGGAAACTCATACTTGATACATCTACTGGAATTGAGAAATGTAACCAGTAGAAATGAAGAAGGTAAATCAGTAGATATGGTTTATTTCAGAAAACTTTCAACACAGTCCCACATAAGAGATTAACATGTAAAATTAAAGCACATGGGATTGGGGGCAGTATATTGAAATAGATAGAAAACTGGAAGGCAGACAGGAAACAAGAGTAGGAATAAATCAGTCTTTTTCCAAATGGCAGTCTATGACCAGTGAGGTACCCTTTAGAGCCATACAGCTGTACATCTGTGATTAGAATCCTTAGTGTGGAAACAGGCCCTTCGGCACAACAAGTCCACACCGACCCTCCGAACAGTATCCCACCCAAACACATTCCCAATTCATCTATTTTTACCCTGAACAATTCACCTAATCTACACAGGCCTGAAACTATGGGCAATTTAATTTGGCCATTTCACCTCACCTGCACATCTTTGGATTGTGGGAGGAAACTGGAGCACCCGGAGGAAACCCACACAGACACGGGGAGAACGTGCAAACTCCACACAGTTGCCCGAGGCTGGAATCAAACCCGGGTCCCTGGTGCTGTGAGGCAGCAGTGCTAACCACTGAGCCAACGTGCCACCATAATGGCATCACATTGGAACTGAAATTCATTTCTAAATAAATAATTGAACAACAGGTTAAGCAAGCTGTTTCATCCTGCAAAATGCAGTGACTGCAGAAGTGGTATTTTCCAGTAAGAAAATGTTGCCATCAGTTCAAAAGGACATTTGGCCTGTCACACAATTGAGCAATGTTGCATATGAATTTCAGCACTGCTGTAATGCCAGGTATGCTTCAGCAATTGGCTGATGGAATTAAATGGCATCATGCCTTTTTGGTACTTTGTAGTAAGCATGATACAGACTGTATTCAAGCAGCCTGCACTCATAAAACTCAAAACAAATCATCCATTGTTAGATACGATTCGGTGATGGGGCACTTACAGAATAAACTACCCTAGTAAGAAGCATAACAACCAAATTAAAGTTGCTAGAAGTGACATACATTCTTATGTAGGGACCCCATTCTCTGCAAACAAAGGAATGTGTTCAAGACTTTGAGTCAGAGCCATCTTTAATTTTTAAATGCCTTGGGAAAGCAACCAACATAATCATACATCCCTCCCACCCTAGTTATAATTTCATCCCTCCTCTTCCATCGGGCAGAAGATATAAAAGTTTGTATACATGTATGAATAGTTTCAAGAACAGCTTCTTTCCCATTATTATTAGACTTCTGAATGGACTTCTCAAATTTTAAACTTAATGTGGATCTCACTCTCTGTGCAACTTCTCACTGCAGCTGTAACATTTTATTTTTCACTTTGTTCTATTACTCTACTGCACTTTGTATGGTATGATCTGCATGAAAAACAAAACTGTTCACTGTTCCTAGGTATACGTGACAATAATAAATTGAATCAAGTCAAACCATAGAGGTATACAGCACAAAAACAGACACTCCGGTCCAACCTGTCCATGCTGACCTAAACTGATCTAGTCACATTTGCCACAACTCACCAGAACAAAGGACCCGATACCCAGCATGAGCAAAACCAATGTAGTGTACAAAATCCCATGCAAGGACTGCACAAAACACTACATAGGACAAACAGGAAGACAGCTAACGATCCGCATCCATGAACACCAACTAGCCACGAAACGACACGACCAGCTATCCTTAATAGCCACACACGCAGATGACAAGCAACATGAGTTCGACTGGGACAACACTACTATTATAGGACAAGCCAAACAAAGAACAGCCAGGGAATTCCTAGAGGCATGGCAGTCATCCACAGATTCAATCAATAAGCACATCGACCTGGACCCAATATACCGACCACTGCAACAGACAGCTGGAACTGACAACTGGAAGCAGCAGAGACAAACCACTATAAATGCCGGAGGAAACAGCACAGAAGCGCTTCACAGGAGGCTCCCAAGCACTAAGGATGTCACCTAGACAGGGGACGAAACGTCTGCAACACAAATTCCCAGCTCGGCGAACAGAACCACAACAACGAGCACCTGAGCTACAAATCTTCTCACAAACTTTGAAAACTTTGGGCGGCACGGTGGCACAGTGGTTAGCGCTGCTGCCTCGCAGCGCCAGAGACCCAGGTTCAATTCCCGACTCAGGCGACTGGCTGTGTGGAGTTTGCACGTTCTCCCCGTGTCTGCGTGGGTTTCCTCCGGGGGCTCCGGTTTCCTCCCACAGTCCAAAGATGTGCAGGTCAGGTGAATTGGCCATGCTAAATTGCCCGTAGTGTTAGGTAGAGGGGTAGGTGTGGGGGTATGGGTGGGTTGCGCTTCGGCGGGTCGGTGTGGACTTGTTGGGCCGAAGGGCCTGTTTCCACACTGTAAGTAATCTAATCTAATCTAATCTAATCTAATCTAATCAGTAAGATCAGCCCTCAGCCTGATGCTCCAGGGAAAAATGCCACAGCCTAATCAGCCTCTCCCCATAGCTCAAACACACCAATCCCGGGAACATGCTTATAAATCTTTTCTGAACTCTTTCAAGTTTAATGACATCTTTCCTGTAGCAGGGAGACAAGAATTGAACGCATTATTCTATAAGCGACCTCATCAATTTCTTGTACAGCCGCAACATGACAGCTTAACTCCTACACTCAATGCACTGACCAATGAAGGCAAGCAATGGGAAGATTATTGAATTGCCTGGGAGCCTGAACAGCCTACAAGCCCATATTGTTTTCTCCATGACAAAGCCCCAGCCAATAACAGTCAACCTGCCAACCAATTATAACCTTCCTTTTTTGTAGTATGAATTCTTATAATGGTTTGAAATTTAGCATTTCTGTATTTAAGCTGATGAGTGGAAAGTGAAAAGCCTCAATTTTTAGCAACATTTTTAATTACTAAAAATCTGTTTGACCTGAAGTTGTTGTATGTTCAGATTGTGTTCTTGGGAATCTTAGGAAACATGTTTAACTTGGAGACATAAATCTTAAAATTTGAAATCAACAAGGAAAAGTTAATGCATCGGAGATGAAAGCACATGCTTGAGATTCATAGATAAGTTATTGATCCCATACGCAAGAATTCATTTAACCATGCTCACGGTCAGCATTGACTCATTTATACAGCCTCTTCAATCTGCTGGAGCTCAGAGTCGAGGGTGTAGTGCTGGATCAGGATTACTGTTGAAGGGTTTATGCCCGAAACGCTGATTCTCCTGCTCCTCGGATGCTGCCTGACCTACTGTGCTTCTCCAGCACTCACTCTCGACTCTGATACAAATTATAGTGCTAGATGGGCAAAATTATTTACAGAAGAGTAAACAAGACTGTGATCTACCTCATATTGACAACTTCTAGCCGTGTGAAGTTGCAACTCTGGTACGGAGCTATCATTTTCAGGTCTTGCACTGTGAAGTTTAGCAAAGATCACAGTAGAAGAAGGCACACTGAAATTAAAATATCAGAATATTAGAATTCAATACAGCAAACCAATTTAACTAAAATAAATTCTGCAGCAACTTTATCCATTGCTAAGAACCAATACTTTGCCTCAGACACTATTCCATTAGTAACTTTCAAATCACCGGAGACATAACAGCATCTTGTCAATATTAGAGCTTCCTACACAGTAAATATGGATCTGTGTGCTCTTTGAAACAGAAACAGAATCTGATGAGGCACATTTTAAAAAGTAAGAATCCACAGATAATAGAAATCTGAAATATGAACAGATAATTCTGAAAACACTCAGCAAGTCTAGTTGCACCTCTGAAAGCAATATTAACAGGCAGGAATTGGAACAAAAGTAGGAAAGAGTACATTGAGTAGACTAGCCAATATGTTCCTGATTCCGAATGGGGTTGCTGGAAGAGACTGGGCTTGGCTGTGGTTATCTGCCTAGCAACAGCGGATAGCCAAATAGGTCCATTATTTGGCCAATTGGAGGAAAGATGCCAACCGTACTGCAACGTTCCTGTAGAGGCCAAAGCCGAGAAATGAGCTTAACGCAGCCTTCCAGGAGATATCTTATTTCCATCATACCAATACTCCATTGGGATGTGAGCAAATGGAACCCCTCTCAATAGCAGTGGCCTGATAGCTGAGGTCATGAGAAGTTCTTCATTTTTTAACAATATGGTTAAGAAAATTTTCATTTTATACATGGCAAAAGGTCTTCTGATTGGGCCTCCCACTTTACTGGGCCAAATGCAGTCCTTAATTGAATTTGGTTGCAAGAGACAGATCTTAATTGGTTATGTGTGGGAAGAGCACAAAGGACATGTGGGAAGATTACAAGGAACCTCCTGCTGTAGCAGCTTATAGGTTCCAGACTCAGAACTGAGCCTCATATTGGGATTGTGATCCAATAGGAAAATTCATTGCACGGTTTCTGGTCGATCACTTTTTATCCAAATTATAAAGCTCCTTTTAAAGTGATGAAGTATTGCTTTGTGCATACAAGGGAAAGAAATTTTTTAAACCAGTATTGTGTAATATCCCACGTGTAAGGAACTGATGCCACATAATACTAAGTTGAGTTAAAGTTGCAATGATGAGTTATGAGTTTGGATCTCACTTACTCAGCTGTTATTTGTTGCCCATCCCTAACTGAGCAAGTGCAACTCAACCATGTTACTGTTATACAGCAAATGTATATTGGTCAGACCAGAATTCACTAATCATAATCTAGTTCAGTTGTCAGGTTTCTAGTGTCATGGAAGCTGCCATCCATTATCTTTTCTCTGCCTGTTCTCAGTGGCTGCTTGTAAATGAGTATGTACAAAACACTGAAAGCAGGGCCAGCCTTTGGAAGAACAGCAGTCTGACTGCTCTATAAGTTTTACTGGGGAGTCTAGTTATTTTGTTTAGCATTACATAATCATTGTTTGGACTACACCTTAGTTGCAGCCTAGATGATCTTGATGATCCATTTATGTTGAGAGCTGAGAGAGGCCTTGGGCAGTTCCTAAATGGCTAAAAAGGATCCTGTCACTGTGGGATCAAATAAGGGTCAACAAGCCATGATGAGGGGTCGTTCCTGGTGAACATTCTCTCAGGTCTGCAGTTGTTACTTTTCAGCATGTTGGGTTAAACAATGGATTATCAGCATTCTCATCATGCTAGCCGTCAGTACCCAGCCCACACTGAGGAAGCCAATGATTCTCCAAATTCATTAAGTCTGCAACTGAAAATTCTATTATCACCAAACCATAAACAAGGGAAATTAATGAAACTGGGGATGCTAGTTTATGAATATGGTTTGCTTTAAATGGTAGTTGGCAGTTTTCTCAAAATAGTTGAGGTGTGTGAGCAACAGAGAGTGCTGAATGACTGCCAACGAAGGTTGCCATGTATAATTTTGGCAAAATGGATGATGCAGCACCATTTCAATGCATCCAACCTTCATCTTAACAACTCTGTTGAAATGAGCGATTGACAGGAACGGGATACCACTGAGTCAAAAAGGTAAGATTACAGCAAGTCAAATGTGAGCAAAGGGCATATTAAATGACAGACACTGCTGAAATAGCAGGCGACTGAGCATAGCAAAGCAAGAGTTAGAGTGCAGAAATTACTGCAGACAGATATACTGATTCAATTCTATTTTGACTTCTGATTCTGACCTCCCCAAATCTCAAAATGTACAAATTTTGAAAAAAGTACTTCTGAAGAGTTTTTAAAAAATAAACAGGAGCAGATGGTCAGGATATAATGTTTCAGATAACAGAGTAGCACCAGTCTTTGAGAGTGTGTACAGCAGAGTCTGCTTTGCCAATCAGTTAGTTTGTAAAACCCTTTCGTAGCTCTTATCCTGATGTTGCTGATGGTTTAAAACCTAAAACATATTGTCAATAGATTGTGCTTCTGCTTTGTTAAATCGTACATGTTTTAGATCATGTGGCGATTATGATGATCTGATCGCTACAAGTTTGGTGAGCATTGAAATCATACTGAACAAAACTGCTTTAAATATGATTTAGATGCATGTCAATGTGGGGTGTCTTCAAATAAACAATCTTAGCAAAAACAAAAACAGATGAAATTGGTTCACCAATCTCTCTCAAACACAAACAGAAGTCTAGGAATTGTTTGAAAGCTTAGCAAACTTGACTTCCTACACTTTCAGTCCCAATTAGGTCCAAGTGATTCGCCCATACATCCCATTTTACAGGCTGTCAAGATCGATAAATGCCAAATTCCTGCTGCATCAGTCATCATCATTAACTCAAAACAACTGCTCTCCACCTTCTTAGTTGGCAAAAAAAATCTATAGATATGCCATGTAAGTACTTTACACCCCTTCATTCTGCAACACTGTCAATAAAATCAAGTTGAAATGTTTAGAAGGTCAGTGACAGAAAATCATACACTAATTGTGAGCTTTTGTTCCACCTTGTTATATAATGGTCACTTGGATATTTTTAGAAAGTGATCAAATGCAATTGCAGCATTACATGTATATTGCTTTATTATTTTAAAATCAGTAATGCCCACAAGAAATGATATTATCACGCAGAAGACTTAATATTTAGTTTTGTACCTTATGAGAAAAATTCAGATTTTAGCATGCTCATGGTATCTTGATCAGATGGGCCAATGGGCCGAGCAGATAGAATTTAACTTAGATAAATGTGAGATGCTGCATTTGGGGAAAGCAAATCTTAGCAGGACTTATACACTTAATGGTAAGCTCCTGGGGAATGTTGCTGAACAAAGAAACCTTGGAGTGCAGGTTCATAGTTCCTTGAAAGTGGAGTCACAGGTAGATAGGATAGTGAAGAAGTTGTTTGGTATGCTTGCCTTTATTGGTCAGTGCATTGAGTAAGGGGAGGGGTTGGAAGGCCATGTTGCAGCTGTACACGACAATAGTTTGGCCACTTTTGGAATACTGCGTGAAATTCTGGTCTCGCTACTATAGGAAGGATGTTGTGAAATGTGAAAGGGTTCAGAAAAAATTGACAAGGATGTTGCCAGGGTTGGAGGGCTTGAGCTAAGGGAGAGGATGAATAGGCTGGGACTATTTTCCCATATTTTCAGAGGCCAAGAGGTGACCTTATAGAGGTTTATAAAATTATAAGGACATGGGTAGGGTAAATAGACAAGGTCTTTTCCCCGGGGTGGGGAGTCCAAAACTAGAGATCATACATTTAAGGTGAGAGGAGAAAGATTTAAAACAGACCTAAGGGGCAACTTTTCATGCAGGGGGTGATGCATATAAGGAATGAACTACCAGAGGAAGTGGTGAAGGCTGGTACAATTACAACATTTAAAAGGCATTTGGTTGGTTAAATGGATAGGAAGGGTTTAAAGGGATTTGGGCCAAATGCTGTCAAATGGGACTACGTTCATTGAGAATATCTGGTCGGCATGGATGAGTTGGACCAAAGGATCTCTTTCCATGCTGTACATCTCTATGATTCTATATCTAAAATGTTGTATTAATCTACTTAATGTTACACTTCCATGTGTGTAAAATATCTGGCATTGATTATTAGTTATATGTGTTCAGAAACTTATTAATCAGTGCAAGCCAAATCTCACCAATGACTTGTCCATGCTGAACTTGAGATTATTGACACGCGGTCATTCCTACTATTAACTGACACAAATTCTGACATTCCTAACCCAGCATTCACACTCTGTCTTGTCAAATCCTTCAACTCCTCCTCTAGACTTTACTGTTTTATCATTTCTTCCTCTCAAAACTATCAAGGTCATGGCCTTCCCAATTAAGGCCCTTAGATTTTCTTTCTTATTTGTACACTTTGTAGTTAACTCTGGGAACACCGTTCTGGCTTGGCTGGAACTCCTAAATAAATGCATTTGCATCAGTAAGACAATCCATTCTGTCTAAGGGAGAGGTTTAACAAAACTCAGATACTCGTCCCTTTGTCTTTTGCTGAGACTCTGCTCTTTCACCTAAACCAGATCTCAGATTCTTGCCCTTTTTAATTCTGGTGCCTTGGCACTTATTAATTTGTCCCAAAGTGAGCCCCTGCTTAAATCTGCTTTCCCTCCCATCCTGAACTCTATTTCCTCTTTTCCATGTAGACAGAGGTAATAAGACAATTTCTCCCACAGTCAGAAGGTCAGAGTCCACTTGGTTCCAATTCTCCTTGGATAGGAAGGGACAAAAATAGTACAAAAAGTAACAGAGAAAAAGGAGAGGGAATGAAAGTAAAACCAGATTGTCATAAATATTACATATGAAAACATGAAGATTAAACTTTAAGATAGTTAAGTCTATCAATTTATAAAATACTGGCCTTGTTGTCACAACAAAATCTTCATGTGACCATGGTACATGAAACCTGTACACATCCTCAGTCTTCCCTGTCAAATTAAAAAAGAGACTTACGTAACTAACACATTAAGGAAGCATTTACATTGACCTTGAACACATCAGAGGTAACGATAACCAGTTTGAAGATGTTACTTGGTAAAATAACACCTTAAAAATAGTGAAAACTATTCAGAGTTGAAAACATTAAATCTCTTTAGGACTTTTTAATCAGCTGTCCCTCAAGTCATTAAAATTAACATCATTACATAGGAGTGGTGGTGTTAAAACTTAGAATTGAATGCTGAGCACTCAAATATCCAATGATTTTCTGAAGTCCCTCATGAACAACCACAGGTCTACCGTAGTGTTTTTGATTCCTTCCCACTTTTAGAAGACTTACCTTATTGTATTGTCATTTTGCTCAGGATCAAACTTTGCTACAAAATTACAGTAAGAAGTATGGAAGAAAGTGGCCTATCTTGTGTTAACTTATTAAAAAAAAGATTTTTGATACCTGAGCATGGAAGTAGTTGTGAAAACAAAGAGATCTACTTTTGGAAGATCATGGATTTTCAACAAGGTGCCATTTCAGCTGCAGCTAAACACCTTTTTCCAGAAATGGGAGTGGGTTGAGGGAGGTGCTGGGAAACACCTATCTACATTGCAAGTTTCATAGTTCTAGGCTCAGGATGGGGCCAGGACCATGCAGCCACCAAACTGACATCTATCAAATTTTAAATGCTTTCAGTTTTCTGTGACTTCCTCCAACAACGTGCTGCCATAGAAAACATTTTTTAAAAAGCAGCTGTAAAAAAATCATGTGTTGAATGCTTCACCAGGAAAAATGGCAGCCTGCACTTCGCCCACATCCAATCAAGAGTTGTGAAAAGGACTTAATCAATAAAATATTGCATTCACTCTGGCTGCACTGAAACGTTTGCCAAAAATTATGTAAACTGATTAATTGCTGCAATCAAAAGCTAATTGATTGGTATGAATGAATAAGTGCACTAAAATTGGGTAGATGCAGAAGTAGGGCGTTGATTAGTTTATGGATTTTGGATTAGTGGTGCTGGAAGAGCACAGCAGTTCAGGCAGCATCCAAGGAGCAGCAAAATTGACGTTTTGGGCAAAAACCCTTCATCAGAAATAAAGGCAGAGAGCCTGAAACGTGGAGAGATAAACTAGAGGAGTCTGAGGGTGGGGAGAAAGTAGCATGGAGTACAATAGGTGAGCGGGGGAGGGGATGAAGGTGATAGGTCAGGGAGGAGGGTGGAGTGGATAGGTGGAAAAGAAGATAGGCAGGTAGGACAAGTCATGGGGACAGTGCTGAGCTGGAAGTTGATTAGTTTAGCACATCAGAGTACCCTTGATGCTGTCCACATGATTGAAGACTTTAATCAATAAATGCACTCACTCAAGCCCTGGTGCTGATGCTGTGATGATGAAATAGAAGAAAGTGAGGGCTGCAGATGCTGGAGATCAAAGCTTAAAAATGTGTTGCTGGAAAAGCGCAACAGGTCAGGCAGCATCAAAGGAGAAGGAGAATCGACGTTTCGGGCTTAAGCCCTTCTTCAGGAATGAGCAGGGTGTGCCAAGCAGGCCAAGATAAAAGGTAGGGAGGAGGAACTTGGGGGAGGGGCGTTGGGAATGTGATAGGTGGAAGGAGGTTAAGGTGAAGGTGATAGGCCGAAGAGGGGGTGGGGGCGGAGAGGTCGGGAAGAAGATTGCAGGTCAAGAAGGTGGTGCTGAGTCTGAGGGCTGGGACTGAGAAAAGGTGGGAAGAGGGGAAATGAGGAAGCTGGAGAAATCTGCATTCATCCCCTGTGGCTGGAGGGTTCCTAGGCGGAAGATGAGTCGCTCTTCCTCCAGGCGTCGTGTTGCCATGCTCTGGCGATGGAGGAGGCCAAGGACCTGCATGTCCTTGACGGAGTGGGAGGGGGAGTTAAAGTGTTCAGCCACAGGGCGGTTGGGTTGGTTGGTACGGGTGTCCCAGAGGTGTTCTCTGAAACGTTCGGCAAGTAGGCGGCCTGTCTCCCCAATGTAGAGGAGACCACATCGGGTGCAGCGGATGCAGTAAATGATGTGTGGAGGTGCAGGTGAATTTCTGATGGATATTGAAGGATCCCTTGGAGCCTTGGAGGGAAGTGAGGGGGGAGGTGTGGGCGCAAGTTTTGCATTTTTTGCGGTTGCAGGGGAAGGTGCAGGGAGTGGAGGTTGGGTTGGTGGGAGGTGTGGACCTGACGAGGGAGTCGTGGAGGGAGTGATAGGGGTGGGGAGGGAAATATATCCTTGGTGGTGGGGTCCGTTTGGAGGTGGCAGAAATGATGAAGGATGATCCGATGTATCTGGAGGTTGGTGGGGTGGTAGATGAGGACCAGTGGGGTTCTGTCCTGGTGGCGATTGGAGGGGCGGGGTTCAAGGGCGGAGGAGCCCTTCCACCTAACCTCCTTCCACCTATCGCATTCCCAATGCCCCTCCCCCAAGTCCCTCCTCCCTACCTTTTATCTTAGCCTGCTTGGCACACCCTCCTCATTCCTGAAGAAGGGCTTATGCCCAAAACGTGGATTCTCCTTCTCCTTTGATGCTGCCTGACCTGCTGCGCTTTTCCAGCAACACATTTTTAAGCTGTGATGATGAACACATGTGTCATGTGAAAGCAAACATATCACTGAAGAAAACAAAATTTGGCTCTTGTATTGAAGCGACTTTGAAAATGGGTGCAAAAAAGAAAAGAATTAAAAATCAGGAATTCGAAGATGAATGGATTGATTCATTTTTGATTGATCCCAAATTTGTCTGGCCTCCCTATGTCTCATTTACAATAAGAAATTTGCCAACAGAAATATCAAAAGCACGGTGGCTTAGCTGAAAGCTATCCCACTGGAGTAACACAAAGAAAGGGGTGAAAGAAATGAAAAGACAGAGAAACCCAGGAATATGTTGTGGGTGGGATCACCAAGAAAACTCAACTTCTGATAGTTTTATAGCAGTTCAAGAGGCTTTGTTACAAGAAAACTGTTCATGGATGAAAATGTAAAAGAGTGCTTTATCAAAGTGTCAGTGATTTTAAATCAAAACTGAAATCATTCAAAAAATTCTGTGAACAACAGAGGGAACAAAACAGTGAAAATAGCCACCGATGTCATCACGCAGCAGATTTAGGATTAAAATTCAACTTCAGTGCAACTAAATGTTTTCAAGTAAGAATTTCAAAGAAAGCTAGTTGAGAAGCCAATCAAAAGATGATTGTTTATAGTTCTGCTTGAAAATAAAAGTTTACAGTCCAGATATTAAATGATGCTTGTTCCGAAAATGCAATTTCAAATGCTAAACTTACAATAATGAAGGAGAAAGTTCATCTCCATTTAGTGAGGCAAGATTTGATCAGGGATAGTCAGAATGGCTTTGTCAAAGGGAGATCATGCCTTACGAATCTGGTGGAATTTTTCAAGGAGTGACCAAGTGTTTGGGTACGGTAGTAAGTACAGTTTCTGGATTTCAGCAAGGCCTATGACAAGGTCCCACATGGGAAACTGATAAAGGACATGGGATCCAGGGGAACTTGACAAAGTAGATCCAAAATTGGCTTGGTGACAGGAGACAGAGGTTAGTGGTTGGAGGCTGTTTGTGTGACTGCAGCCCAGTGTGCAGTGGCATGCCGCAGAGATCAGCTTTGAGTCCCTTATTGTTTGTGATATTCATAAATGATGTAGATGAAAATACTGAGGGTGGGGGTTTGAATAAGTTTGTGGATGACACGTGATCGACAGCGAGGAGGTCCGGAGCAGGGTCACTGAACCTGAAATATTAATTCTGCTGTCCCAGCACGGATTCTGCCACACCTCCTGAGTTTTTCCAGCATTCTGGTTTTGTTTCTCATTTCCAGCATCCACAGTTCTTTGGGGTTTTTTTGTCTAGTGAGAAAGAAGGTGTTAAGCTACAGGGGGATATAAGTAGATTGATCAGATGAGCAGATGCAATTGAACTCTTCTAAATGTGAAGCAATGCATTTTGGAAGGAACAAGACAAAGGAGTAATCAAGGAATGGTAAGACACTAGAAACCTCAGAGGGATCTTGGGGTGCTTGTTCACAGATCCCTGAAGGTTGCAGGACAGGTGAACAGGGTAGTTAAGGTATATGGAATGCTTGCCTTTATCAGTCACGGCACAGATTATAAGAGCAGGGAGGTCATGCGAAGCTGTACAGAACTTAGGTTTGACCGTAGTTGTAGCACTGCGTGCAGTTCTCATCACCACACTATAAGAAAGATGTGATTGAGGTGGAAAGGATGCAAGGGAGATCCACTGGGATGTTGCTTAGGATGGTGCATTTCAGCTATGAAGTGAGGCTGAATAAGTTCTGGTTTTTTTGCATCAGTGAAGCGTAAGGGGAAGGGGGCACCTGATAGAGACGTATAAAATTATGAGGGGCATAGACAGAATGAAGCATAGAATCCTTACAGTTAGACAGGATGAATCAGAGAATCCCTTCGGTGTGGAAACAGGCCCTTCAGCCCAACAAGTCTACACTGACCCTCCGAAGAGTATCCCACCAAACCCATTCCCCATTAGTCTACATTTACCCCTGACTAATGCACCTAACGTACACATCCCTGCACACTATGGGCAAGTTAGCATGGCTAATTCACCTAATCTGCACATCTTTGAATTGTGGGAGGAAACCGGTGCACCCAGAGAAAACCCACGCAGACACAGTGAGAATGTGCAAACTCCATACAGAAGGTCACCTGAGAGTGGAATCGAACTGGAGTTCCTGGAGCTGTGAGACAGCGGTGCTAACCACTGAGCCACCGTGAATAGAAAACAGCCGTTCTTCCTAGTTGAAGGGCCAATTAAAAAGGGATATAATATCAAAGTGGAAGGCAGAAATTTTAGAGCAGATTTGAGGTTAAACCTTTTCACCCAGAGAGTGATGAGGGGTCTGGAATGCACTGCCCAGGAGAAGAGTTAAGGCAGGAAACTTCACAATCTTTAAAAAGGTATTTGCATCTGCATCTGAAGTGTCATCACATTCAGAGTTATGTGCCTCGTGTGGGAAAGTGTAGGTGGCAGCTTCTTTTAGTGGCAAAGACCTGATAGGCCAAAAGGCCTCATCTGTACTGCATGAATCTATGAATTGCATCAGCTCTTTCCATATGTTAGGCTTTTAAAATAGCAGTTTTTACCTGAAACAAAAGGACATTGAAACCTAAGATGGCCACAAACTAATTTATTTCATTTCATGGCTACATATATCTCCTTGGCATTAAGATAGAGACTTCTATGGAAATAAAGACCTTCTGGATGCATGGTATGACTCCTTCCTCTCTCAGCAAGATGAAAAATGCAATGAATGGTTGGAGAGATCACGTGGCCCAAACTTGCAGGCAGAAACTGATAAAGGACTTCAGGTGCAACAGCCTACCCACCTTTCTCTCTCAAATTTCTTTAAAAAGCTTTGAGTCCTGTTTGCTGCTTGAAAACATACCACCTTGTTGCAAAAATAATTTTAAGGGAAGACTTCAACCCAGCTATAATTCCAGAAGAAGGGAGATTATCAGTGGCATTATTAACAAGGAAATAATGTTGACTTCAAAGAGGACTTCACTTATCTGTACATATGCAGGGAGAAACAGACAAATGCCTCAATTGAGAATAGATAAAGTATCATCAGCTTTTAACCAACTGAAAATATTTTCAAAAATTATATGAAACAGTAAGAAGATCTCCATGAAAATAAAAGTTTGGTTTCTTCAGTGAAAATATGTTCTCTACTCTTCTAGTTTGCTCTGAAATGCGAAGTATGAAAATCTGACAAGAAAGGAAACCATGTGTCCTTGATACCAGATATCTTTCTATTCTATTCAAAAGGTTCCATGTATACAATGGTGTAATGTTGTACCCAAAACTGAAGTAAGGAAATGCTCAGAGTAGTCTCCAATTTCAATCATTATCTGTAAAAGACAGCTTAGCTAGGCATGTGTAGAATGCCTTCTGAGTTGAGATGATGCTTAAGTGTTCCAGGAGCAGCACTTGGATCTTTATGGCCCTATTTCAAATTGCCTTTGGCTGAATACATAACTTTTCCTGTCTCAGATACTGCACAATGGTAACTGGTTAAATACCATAGCACACAAAGCTTCATGTCAAGTGCTGGAAAATAGGCAGGGTAGATAGTTGCTTGATGAATGGTGTGAAGATGATGGGCCAAAGGGCCTCTTTCTTTGCAGTATGACTCTGTTTTAAAAAGAAGTAACAAGGATACATGCTGAAACACCTTGTTTTAAAATGATAACTTACCATGGGTAAACTGGCAGTTACTCCTTACATGGATTTTAAAAGCCTGATATATCTAAATGGAACAGAGACAAATAATGGAATTGTAAAAGCTTGTTAATCTCTCGTTGAAGTAAGTTTTAATGCTATACAAGTTCACCTGTAACATAGCAGTGTACCTGATTAAAGTTCTGAAGCTTCACTTTGTGAATCAGACCAGCAGAGTTTATAACAACTCTGTTGCTAGAGGTACCTAAACAGAAGGAATAAATTTAATTTCTCAAAGCAATTTATGAGCATAGTTAATTAATTAGGCTTTCTGCAATAAGTGTAAAAGATGAGGAAAAAAATTTGTGTACCAAAAGACAGGATATTTGTCACTTGGGTGGTCATCATTCTGGACTCTGCGCTCAAGAATTCACATTCTATGTTGAACTGTGAAAGAATATGTAACAGGATAGTTACAGAATTTATAAGCTTATTTGTGTATTTACAAATTAGAATGCCTTCATACTTTTACCTCTTTGTGTCTAATAGAAAC
Source organism: Chiloscyllium plagiosum (assembly GCF_037043375.1). Classification (NCBI taxonomy): domain Eukaryota; kingdom Metazoa; phylum Chordata; class Chondrichthyes; order Orectolobiformes; family Hemiscylliidae; genus Chiloscyllium; species Chiloscyllium plagiosum. The sequence continues at coordinate 7,414,066 of NW_028270145.1, forward strand.
TTTCTCAAATTATTCTTAAAGGACAATTTCAGGCCCAGGTTTTTAACACAATGGAGACCCTTCTGATGAAAATCAGAGAACTGTACAAAAACTAAAAATCCTGAACATGATAATGCCCACCTTCACCGGGATGCAATTGGGGGTGCAACATGTTTCACAAATGCATGTTTTGCAGCAGTAGCTGGTCATTTAAATCATCAGCTGCCTCCAATGAAGTGGGATGTCGGTACGATGGTATACAGATTAGACCTAGTTAAAAACAGATCTGAACTCTACAAATTTGTTTGGATAGCCAAGGTGCTCCTTTGGAGTGGTAAGCCATGATCTTGGAATAAAGAGCCAAAGAGAACAGGCTTTGTTTTCATGTTCTATAACATGCCAAACTCTGTTCACAATGAACTGACCCTGAAAAGGCCTCCAGTCACAGCCCTGGGGCTGACCATAGTATGAAAGAATTGTATCAACTGTTAGAAAGCATCCTGATCTTGGATACATGTTCTGTTATTAGGCAATTTCTCAGCCCCAACCTTTTCCTTCTGCATTGTGTTGGAGGCCATCAAATTCTTCGTGAGCCCCAGAAGCTCCAGATGCAATGGTGGTGACCCAAGTTTGAACTGTTAGGCTCCTGATTAACCTCTAGGCTCTGCCATCGAAGCTGGACACATGCAAAATGTGCAAGAAAGACAGTGAGTGGCTATAGGATTCTGCTCCACCTACACTGCCGCTATCATGATCAAAGCCCCAGGACAAAGAAGCGAAATGCTGGCCACAACATGTACATCAAGTGAGACTAGTTTGGCTAGCAGTCTGACTTCCCTCAATCTGACAGCAGTGACTGGCAATCAGAAAAATAATATGAGGGTTAGGGGTTCCCTGAAGTGTCAGTGTGGGTGGGGGAGACCTATGCTGAAGGTTCCAGGAATCAGCCCTTTAATTGCAGAGGGTTATACGAAACACTCTTTCAGCCGGTCCCAAAGTACTAAATAACGAGATATGTGGTACACATAACAAATAAATAGTTAGCAATTTAACTACTTCATGATAAAATTACATTATTCAAAACTATTCTTTAAATTGTAGTTGTTCCTTTTGCCGTTGCAGAACAAAGTAGAAATGTAACCATTCAAACTCAATGTGAAGCACCTTTACTGCTTTTATATTTATACAACAACATATAAAAATAATATGGTTCACCTTTGCAATATGAGGATTAAAAAAAAACTCAGTTTAAGGTCAAGCTCTTTTGACTAGTATGAATACCCAGAGATCTTACATAAACAGAAATCAAAGGCCACCTTTGGAAAATTTACTAAACAATCAGGGCATTTGTTCTAGGACTTCTATTCTTGAAATAAGACTCAGGTTAAAATAAGGATAACATGTCGTTGTTTTGCAGTATAAACTGTTGATTCGGCATATATAATTTTTTACCAACTCGTGACAACCCCAACATGATCCAATACCTGCTTCAATAATAACAAGTCTCATGAATTAAATATACACATACTCAAAGATTTTTAGCAACATGCCACATCAAAATTTTATATTGTTTTGCATCTGTCAATTTTTAGTACAATATCTTTCTCCTCAACAGCAGCAACAAAAATGAAGTGCCTGACAATTTTACTGTATAAGTGTGATGGGTTTATTTATTTCTCTTTAGGACTCGTGAATTGAGGATTCTGTAAATTATGCCTTATGAGGACAGTTGTGATCTTTGTTACTTGTTTTTGTTCAATGAAATAGAAATAAAACTGTCAAAAGATGATGATACATTATACACCAAATTAAATATTCAAATTTCATTTTCAGTTCAGCTGAAATAAAAACGCCATCAAGTATCCCTACGAATCAGCAAATTTACGTAGTAAGTAAATGATCCACACAGACAAGATGTTTCTCTCTCAGTCAGTCTGTACAGAGTTAGTGGTGACGACAACACACCTGACTCAACTATGCACTATTTAAACAAGGGTATTTAAGACTATGGAACCAGATGCGTAGGTCAAGTTAAGATAAAGATCAACTATTATATAGTCGGAATTTAGAACTGGTTCAAAAGCTGAACAGTCTACTCCTGTTCTCAAAATTGTGTCAGATGTCTCCTGCTCCAGCAACTGTTGCTGGAAGTGTGTATAAGCTAGCATTGGCAAGGACTGAATTGAATCTGATAAGATGCTCCACTCAATTTAATAGCCTGCTGTCATTCACTGGCTAGGTTCCCATATAACAAATGGTCACTATTAGGAAAGGACCAAAAGATAACCAAGTTTAATAGAACTATATATTAGTAGAAAGTCTGTGAATTCACAAACACTATGGTATAGTCATACAGAAGGCATCAATTTGAATTCAGCACCTAATGGTAACAGGGACACCTGTCCAAGATGTAAAGATATAGCTAGCCTCTCATCATGCTCTACACCACGTAAAGCTGAGTCCAACAGTGTTAAAAGGTTTGTTAGATTTTAAAGTAAGCCATGATTCAAAAAAAAGATTAAGTTCTTCTAGCAATGGAAGAGATAAGTTTAACAGTTGTAGCCAATCCAGCAAGTATACTGCAGTCAACAGGAAGTAAATGCAGTCTTCATTAAGACATACAAAGTAGTAAATAGTTTGGATAGGGTAAAAGCAGAATATTACTTAAGGGTCAAACAAGTTAGTTGGACTAGCCCAACAAAAATTTATAATAGCAATATACATTTTTCAAATAGATATTAGAAAGTATTAGCTTCAGGTAAACAGCTATATCCAGGATAGTTTTTCAGATAAGACAATCAAAGCTAAATATTATGAACTTTTCAAAATGCAGTTGGTATCAATATCACTGGTTTCTTAAAATGTTGCGAATCTCATTTTAAGCAAGTGGGAGGCGAATGCTCCCGAAACACTTTCCCTCCCCCAGATAATCTGGATAAGACTAGCAGAGATGGGATCTGAAATCTGATGTATTAAATTAATGTTCAACTCTCTAGTGCCAGAGTTAGTTCTTTGTTCCTTTTATACAAATACATGCGTTTATCACTAATTATAAATAAAAAGCAATAATTGCAAATATTTCAGCAGAGGAGGAGGTAAAATAGAATATTTTGTAAATGGAAGCAGATAAGACTGTGTGAATGTCATATTGTGTTTTCACTTACCCGTTTATTGACATTAGCCTTAGATATATGAATGATAAAATGAGAGAAAGAACGGTAATCATCCAGATTGAAGTTTACTATCTGAAAAACAAACAGCAGATTAGGATTTAGAAAATATGTACTAAATTAAACTAGCAATTTTAGAAAATCCAGGATGATAATTGTAGTTGAAGGTACTGCCAATTAATTAAACAATTAGTCCTGATTCATTGACCAAATAATTAACTGAAAGAAACTGGCGCTGGATATCAATGTGTTCTAATAGTTGATAAAAAAATAATTAAAATTGTATTCCAACTGATACTTCTGACAAATTGAACTCTCATATTTGTAAATTAACACAAAAGTTTTTAATTCAAATACTCAAATATTTTTAAGCTTAACCTTTGGTCATATATTTATAAAGATACTTCAGAATTAGGACAGAATAATCTGGGTGCAGAGAATCAAAACAATGCTGTTACAAACTCCAAGATGGTTTTTTGGTCAGAATCTCCACTTTTCAAACAATGCTGTTGTCTGCTTCTATGCTTAAGAAAGATACATATAGACTGAACATACTACTTACACTGCATGCTTGAATTGCCACGAGCAATCCATACATATGGTTAACCCTCATCCTAAAATCATAATGCTTCACCAAGAGTAATTTACTTTTATAGATTACGTGGGAAGATAGTCATGTTTGATTGAACCAGTGGGAAAACCAAAGTGAACTGAAACATGTATGCAGACAACATAATGAAGGATAACAGTCTGGACGGGAAAGCCAAAAAGAGAGTTCTAATCAGGCAAAATAGCTTCAGAACTGTATGCAATACCATTAGAATGGAAATTCTAATCTTACCTTGTACATTTTCAATAATTCTGCTTCCCCAGTCAAGTCAATGCCTTCCTGGCTGCATGAAAAATTGAATTGCAGGCCAAATGTTTATGATAAAATCAAAATTAGAAACTGTTGACATTCACTGCAATGGATCAAAGAACTCATGCCACATTCCCAAGCAAATATTAAAAGGTAAAGTAATCTTTAAAAATATGCAAATTGAAAAGAAGAGGGTAGCCAAAGCCAACCATAATCATGCACATGATATAATTCACTACATTCACATCAAGATTAAATGTCAAACATAAAGAAAGAGAGTGCACTACACAAAGATTAAGAATGTAAATGGAACATAAAAAGAGCTTGAACATTACTTCTATTTTTCTAAATCATGAATTCTTGAATTCATTACTTCTTGGTACCTATTCTGCCTTTATCTCAGCCAATTTCTGTAGCCTTTGAAAATATAATTAATTTCTGGCCATGAATGATGATTATGTTTTTAATCTAGTTGCAGACAAGCATATCAAAATAACCTGATCAGTCTGAAATTATGTATCTTTTCTAATCTTCAGAAAATCAACCAAACTTTCCACTTTCTACTGGTTTTTGAACCTTATCAGTGCCTTTATTTCACTAGACTATAGGGGAAATATTTCAGTGCGCGCACTGGCCATGGTTAACTTTTCCCAAGAATAACAAAAGAAATCACTAATATACTGTACAATGAGAAAAGTGCCATGATATCCTGATGGTGGGGGAGATACTTCAAGAGTGTGTGCTTGGTAAAACTAGACTTACTGCCAATCTGTAACAACAATGAAGATAAACTGCGAAAAAATGTTAAACCTTAACAACCATCTTACATAAAAAATACTACAAATACCATCAATCATAAGATGTAAAAACAAGTCCGGTGCATTTAGCCAATAATTTATAAATACAGGACCAAAATGACAATAGGCTTATAAAGAAAGAGCAAATGTAATTTAGCAATCATTTATGATTTTGCAATGATATTCTTTGATCTTCCTTACAAATACACCACATTATATGAATTAGTATCAAACATTCTGATTAATTCAAGTAAAGCAGGGGCTGAATCATTCAATTAATTACTTTGACCCAATAAGCTAAAATGCTAGTTCCTTCAAATTAATTTCGTTTCTCATATTGTTATTCCTTCTTAAGTGCAAAGTTTCAGTTACAACAAAGTGGGAACAGCTTTCCTTAATTCTGTACTTTGAACTCAATCTTCTCATTCCCAATTTATTTATATATCCCTTATTTCAACTCGCAAGTTATTTAGAGACAGATCACAGAAGCTTTTCTTAAGTATATACATAACATTCTGATTACAAATTAGGATTCCCTCCATCCCAATTCACATTATTCTTGCTGGGAGGAACTGTTGAATATCCATGTATCTTTTCCAGAAATTGGTGACATTACATCAGCAGTGCAGGCTTTTCTTATTCCTCTCTGCTTTCAGGAAGAGTTATTGCAACTAACTTCAAAGGGAATACAATTGCAAATGACATTCAGAAGTAGCATTTTGAACTTGGCATGTTCAATAGAGACTAATTCTTTAATTAAGGACTATTACTTTCACCACTTCAAAGTCTAATTTTCCAACTTTCAAATTTACAACACTTGTTAAAATAAATTGCTGTATTTTCTTTAACTCAGTTTTTAAGGTTTCTTTGTATCTAGATCTCGGGATATTTCGGCCTTTGCACCAAATAGCCACTTGCAACGTAGGCAAGTGACTTGCTTCCAGCTATTGACATTATATTTTTCAGGCTGATCACAAGATACATAAAACTATCCCACTGCGATTCACTTGTTATACATGCCACATGGCTCAGGTGACACAACCAAGCAGCAAGAAAACAAAGCCATTATAGATGATAGTCTAACACAGTGACCCAACAAGGCAACAATTTTTCACATTGACAATGGTTATTAACTGGGTGAGATAGGCAACATTTCTTTCACCCTCAGTAATCCTGACAGAAACTAGCATTATCTCAAGGCAATTTCAAGTATCCAGTCACATTATGAATCTGTTTTTCTAATAGATCTGTTGTCATCTTAAAGAATTATGCTTGCATTCTAAATATGCCCTTCCCACTCAGATTTTCATTAAATTTGAAGAGTATCAGAAATAAGTGGCATTAAGAAAATATGTATGAATATGTATAATGCAAATTTAACACTTTAGAACTTCTTGAAAATTTAAAATGATAGTCCTGAAAAACATAGCATAGACCAGTTTTTAAAAACTGTATAGATAATTGGAAGCATCATCACATCTACAAGTGCACAAGGGCAATCAAAAAAATTACATGCTTAAAAATCTTCCAATGGTGCATTATTGCAAATCTCTGATTTCAGTCATATGTAAAATTAGGGTTGGAAGGGAGAAGATAAAAGAAAAGAAAGGAGTTTACACTGTGTTGAACATGCACTGGTGCAAGTAGGGGTGCCTTTCTGGCATCAGGAATCATCTACATGAGAAATACAGGCACAAAACCTGCAATGCAACCAGTCCATGTCATACCTAACAGTGAAGTACTTCAAGTGGTGACTGAGAGCATAAAAAGGGAAAGGATTCCATTTCCCAGCACTATCATAAAGAAAACAAACAAAACGTAAGTCAGAAAATAACAAGGATTACACTGAGTGCGAGCCTTACTGATAGGTGCCAACAGTTATGGAGGTACCTTAAATTCCATAATAACTACATCAAAAGGTCATATAACATGGAAATATTCCTTCTTCTTAGTACCATCAATTCTGATTCTGCTCTTTCCATGTATAAATTAAATATCTGCTCACAGGATTCCAATGAAAAATATGGAGAAAAGAAAAACAAGTCAATAGATCACAGTCATCCTTGGGATACCAATATTCTATTTAACACACATGCAACAAACTAGTCCTAATACAAATTAGCCTTTTGTAAACATTTCTATAACAATTAAATGTTGGCACTTTTATTTCTGCTGAAAAATGTGTTGCTGGAAAAGCGCAGCAGGTCGGGCAGCATCCAAGGAGCAGGAGAATCGACGTTTCGGGCATAAGCCCTTCTTCAGGAATTATTCCTGAAGTAGGGCTTATGCCCGAAACGTCGATTCTCCTGCTCCTTGGATGCTGCCTGACCTGTTGCGCTTTTCCAGCAACACATTTTTCAGCTCTGATCTCCAGCATCTGCAGTCCTCACTTTCGCTTTTATTTCTGCCTTGTGTTCTTATTTGGTAAATTATATCTGATTTGCACATTCTTTAACTGAAAATATAGAAGTCAACAAAAGGCAAAATTTGGATTTCTTCCCTTCAGCTACATTTGGGATTATCTAAAGACATCTATGGTCTCAGTGATAGCACTACTGGTTCTCAATCAGAAGTTTGTGTTTAAGTTCCATTTCAGAGACTCTTGCACAAAATCCAGGCTGCATCCAGTAACAGGGCAACTATACTGGATGTAATACTAAACTGAAGCAAGGTCTTCACTCTCAATTACACATAAAATCATAGAATTCCTACATTGTGGAAGCAGGCCATTTAGCCCATCGAGTCCACACAAAGCCTCTGAAGAGCAGCCCACCCAGCAGTCTTACCCTATCCCTGTAACCCTGCATTTTCCATAGCTAATGAACCATAACTAAACATCCATGGGCATATAAAAGATTCAATCCCATTATTTGGACAACAGCAGTGCTATCTTTTCTAGGGTCCTGGCTAACATTTATTCCTTAACCGCTACCATTAAAACAAGTTATCTGGTCATGATCACATTGTGATCTTGTGGGCAAATTGGTTAACACGCTCCCAACATATAACGATTAACCTAAATTGCTGAAAAACACTTGGAGATGTCCAAAAGACTTGACTAGCCAATATGGAATTGCTTTTATAGAGTTATACAGTGTGGAAATAGACCCTTCGGTCTAACCAGTCCATGCCAAACAATAATCCCAAACTAAACTAGTCCCATCTATCTGCTCCTGGCCCATATCCCTCCAAATGTTTCTTATTCATGTATCCATCTAAATCTCTTTTAAATGTTGTAATTGTACCCCCATCCACCACTTCCTCAGGATGTTCATTCCACACTCGAGCCACCCTCTGTGTAAAAAAGTTGCGTTGTATGTCTTTTTTTAATCTCCCTCTTCTCACCTTAAAAATGTGCCCGTGGTCTTAAAACACCCTATCTTAGAAAAGACAACTGCCATTGACTCTATCTATACCACTCATTATTATCAGGTCACCTCTCAACCTTGTACGCTCCTGTGAAAAAAAGTCCCAGTCTACCTCACCTTTCTTTATAACTCAAACCTTCCATACCTGGCAACTTCCTGGTAAATCTCTTCTGAACCCTCTCCAGGTTGATAATATCCTTCCTATAACTGGGCAACCAGAAATGGACACAGAGAAGCCTCACAAAGTCCTGTACAACTTCAACATAACATCCCAACTCCTATACTCAAAGAACTGAGCAATGAAGGCAAGCGTGCCAAATGCCTTTTTAACCATCCTGTCTATGTGACACAAACTTTAAAGAATTATGTACCTGCACCCCTAGGTCCATCTGTTGTACAACACCACCCAGAGCCCCACCCTTGTTTGTTGTACCAAAATGCAATAACTTGCATTTATCCAGTTGGAACTCCATCTGCCATTTTCAACCAATTGACCCATTTGATAAAGATCCCTTTGTAATTTTAGAAAAACTTCTTCACTGCCAACTATGCCATTCCTTCTTTGAGACCAGCACAGAGAAAGATTCTGCTGCGGTTATTTCAATTTACTAAACAACCAGCTCCCCCACTGATCTTTTCAGTGTAGATAGCAATTTAGTAATACCAAGGGTTTACCTTTCAAAACAAAACTAGGTCAAGATGCAACAAGATTGACAGAGGGACTGACTCTCAGTGCACTTGCCATCATGGAAAAATTTAACATGTCCAACCTTGGGCAACAATCTTGCCTCCTATGTTAAATTAATTTAGCATACTGAACTTCATGCATTACGGTACTCTGCATTGAAGAAGTGACCAAGGCAGTGTCTTAAAAAATCTATAACTGAACAAATCGACACTAGAAAAGCAGTTGCTCAATATGAATAAAATGGCTGAAGAAAACCTAAGGGGAGGCACCAGTTCAGACCACAATGAAATTAATCAGTATATGAATCATTCATCATATTCAATTTCAGGATATTCAATCGACATTAGAGATCCTTCAGCATAACTAGAAATAGCAACTCTTACATTTTCAATCCTATACTTGAACTGGTCCTGGTACAGCCTGGAATAAAGATGTAATAAATAAAGGGTAGAGCAGCACCAGGTCATTTTCCTCAGACTAGAGTACAAAAAAGGTATTATAAAAACATCAGAATTAGCACAAAAGCAACTTGATCACAAAGCTCTACTCAGGTCACTCCTTCATATATTGCTAGGAACATCTCCGGCTTATTGAGGCTCAACATCTTGTGTCTTTAGGGACAGCCCTAAAAACAAATTAACTGAAACCGAAAACTCTATCCAGGAAAATGAAGGGAGAGAACATTCCTCTCAGCATATTGTAGCTTTGTCAAGTCAGGCACTACTATACACTGCCCTCTGGAGGCATTTTCTTGCAGTTTTTCTTAAATCTATACCAATCATTCAAGGGTAAGGAGAAATCCTCATATTTGCTACTGACCTAAAATGAATAAATGGCACTGGGTATCACAGGACAATCCAACATAACAAATCTGGTCTTTAATTGCATAGATCTAATCCAATAGTTTCAAATTATTTGTAAATTTTTGTAAATCTACTTGTCTGAACAAGTAGATTTACAAAACTTTATTCTGAAAGGCTTGGAAAATAACTTTTACATTTACTAAAACAGAAAGGTTACCAAATGTAAAATTTGCAAGTCTGCTGGTTAGTTTAATACTTTACTGACTATGCAATTAGCTTGATGAAAACATGATCCATATTGACTATAAAAGGAAACTATGGAAATGCATGCAAATATTTATATCTTTTTCAATTCTGAATACTTTAACAGTATGTAACACAATAAGTGAGGGAAAGTGGATATCCTCAATATACTTCACATTTTCCTGATGAAAATGGCACTGATTATAACAATCTGATTTGAATTGGTGTTCCTAAACTCAAATGAAGTACAATTTAAAATGTTGTCATGGATGTATTTACTTACCTATCATTTCTTGGGAGGCATGGAGGAGGTGAGTTTTTTTTAGGAGAGGAGAAAGTGGATGACCAAGTTTGACGAAATAGTGTTTCTGCAATTACAGATTATTTGTGGTGTTTTTTTTTGTTTGTCACACCACCCAGATAATCGAAAATGCTTACAATAGACATTGCTACAGATGCAGACAATATTGAGCTAAGACTGGCTGATGTCCACATCCCAGGTCAAGCCATAAACTTATTCTAAAAGGGTGGGATCTTGTAGCACAATCGTAGTGTCTCTACCTTTGGGCCAGTGGGCCCAGGTTCCAGGTCCCACTGACCAATGGAGGTGCATCATCACATGTCTAAACAAGTATATTTACAAAACTTTATTCTGAAAGGCTTGGAAAACTGATGTTGATTTCTGCCATTTTCATATTACTACTGTTGGCACCTTGTCTAACAAGTCTTTCAAGTGTTCAAACTGTTCAATGGGTATCTCATACATTACATAAATATTTGGTGGTTGTATTCTTGTGGCACACATTAATGGGCAGCACGGTGGCACAGTGGTTAGCACTGCTGCCTCACAGCGCCAGAGACCCAGGTTCAATTCCTGCCTCAGGCAACTGTCTCTATGGAATTTGCACATTCTCCCCATGTCTGCGTGGGTTTCCTCCGGGTGCTCCGGTTTCTTCCCACAGTCCAAAAATGTGCAGGTTAGGTGAATTGGCCAAGCTAAATTGCCCTTAGTGTTAGGTGAAGTGGTAAATGTAGGGGAATGAGTCTGGGTGGGTTGCTCTTTGGAGGGTCAGTGTGGACTTGTTGGGCCGAAGGGCCTGTTTCCACGCTGTAAGTAATCTAATTTAATCTGCAGCCTTTGAATAGCTAGGTTTTAAATAAATAATTCAAATACATCTCAGCTCCTTCTGATCTGTGATATCATCAAGGACCTCGAGATGTATTTTTTGGATGCAACAATGACTGAAACTGGAACAATTGGGGACACAAATGTAGTCTGAAGGCTCCAGAATAGTAGACTATCACACAGCAAACAAGAGTCTAGGCCTGAACGTCCACTCCATAGTCAAACATGCACAGGTGGTAAAACATCCGGATTTGCAAACCCAATTCAGGAGAAAGTGTGTCAAACAGTTGTGGGCAGGTAGTGATTGGAATTGTGTTTGTCACCTCTGGAAATAGTTTGGAGGCAGAGTGGCTGCCAAGTGCTGAGATAAGCTGGTTTAAAAAGCCTGTCTCGATGTCATGATCCTTCATGGCAGCTCTTAAAATCAAAATAGAAGGAAAAAACAGCCTTCATCCCTGCCACAGACTCCCCATCGTAGCCCCTGGCTATGTTCACTACACGTATCTCGTTAAACAAGAGCAGTCAACAACACAGACTGCAATACAAAATCTTGCATGGAAGTTTAAAAATGCAACAAAATTGTGAGCACAACTATTAAACATTTTTGTTTCTATTCAAAATTTGATTTTAGCATATATATTTCAGGTATGAATTAATGCTGCAGTCTTTGATTAGTCTCACTGCCACAACATTTGTTTCTCTTCAGTTTTATCACACATCAGCCTCAAGCTTATACAACTGTCAGCTTGTGGGCTTGTCAGAATCTGATGTTAGCATTTAGCAGTATCCAGATCTCATTCTTTCTATTGAGATGCAACTTATTAGTCACAAAAGACCTGTACATACAGACAAAACCATTTTTATACTAGTAACATGCCAACTAGATGACATTTGCCAAGCATGAGGTTCTGACTGAAAATGTTTCCTATAATGCAAGCTATTCAAGAAAAAACTGTAAGTAGTAACAACATAGGATCCTATCCATCTAAAGTTCTCAACTCTCTTTTATAAACACCAAAAAATGCACTAGTATCTTAACATAATTGTGTCCACAGTTTCACAAAGAAATAACAGTTGTTAAGAATAACTTACCAAGCAGACTGGTCAACCTTCACACAGCCATAGATCCAAGTACTTGGCTCCTGTCAATTCAAAAATCCAGATGCATTTGAGGTTGTGTCAAAGTAATTCAAAATGCAAACTGAGGTGTGAGTTAGTGAACCAAGACACAAGTGTACAACTAGGCCAGTCAAAGAAGTATATTTTGTTTTGTTGTAAAAGAATGTTAAGATTGGTTTGTAAACAATCAAGTAGAATGCAAAGGTAAAAAAGACCCTGCTGGGAGTTATGTATAGGTATCCTTGCAGCAGTCAGGATGTGGGGTAGATAATAAAGCAGGAAATAGAAAAGATATGCAAGGATAGCACTGTTACAATAACCATGGGGGACTTCAATATGCAGGTGGACTGGGAAAATCAGATTGGTAGCAGATCCCAAGGAAAGCAATTTCTGGAATGTTTATGAGATGGGTTTTTTGCAGCCATTTGTGATAGAGCTCACTACAGAACAGGCAATTTTGAATTTGATGATGTGTATACAATCATAGAATCCCGTATTGTGGAAACAGGCCATTTGGCCCAATGAGTCCACACTGACCCTCCAAAGAGTAACCCACCCAGACCCATTCCCCTACCCTATTACTCTACATTCACCCCTAACTAATGCACCCATCCTACACATCCCTGAACACTATGGGCAATTTAGCATGGCCAGTTCACCTAACCTGCACATCTTTGAATTGTGGTACGAAACCCACGCAGACACAGGGAGAATGTGCAAACTCCACACAGAAAGTCACCTGAGGCTGGAATCGAACCCAGGTCCCAAGCAATGTGAGGCAGCAGTGCTAACCACTGAGCCACGGTGCCACTGTTTAATAAGATAGTGTTTATTAGGGAGCTATGGGAAGGAACCCTTGATGGCAGTGACCACAATTTGTTAGAATTCACCTGCAATTTGAGAATCAGATGTAACAGTATTACAATTTAGTAAAAAATGACTACAAGGACATGAGGGAGTTGTTGTCCAAAGTTGATTGGAAGGTGAGCCTAACAGGGAAGAAACCGAAGCAGCACTAGCAGGAGTTTCTGGGGTAATTTGGGAGGCACAGCAGAAATTCATCCCAACGAAAAAGAAACATGCTAAGGAGGATAAGGCAACTGTGGTTGATAAGAGAAGTGAGGGACAGCATATGTAGAGAAGATTAGTGAGGAAAAGAGGATTGGAAAGCCTTTTAAAAACCAGCAGAGGACAACTAAAAGAGCAATAAAGAAAGGGAGTAGATGAAATATGAGGTGAGTTAGCTAGTTGAAAGAATATTGCAAAAGTTTTTTTTAACATATCTAAAAAGTAAGAGAGAGGCAAGAGTGGACATTGGACCACTGGAAAATGAGGCTAGTAGTAACAGGGAACAAAGAAAAAGTGGAGGAACCAAGTAGTGATATTTTACATCTGTATTAAAATAGAAAATACTAGCAGCATTCCAGAAATTCAAGGGAGTCAAGGGACAAAGGTAGGTATTATGGTCATCATTAAGGAGAAGGTGATGGGGAAGCTGAAAAGTCTGAAGGTGGATAAATCACCCAGACCAGAGGAAGTTCTGAAGGAGACAGATGTGGAGACTGTGGAGGCATTGCAGGTGATCTTTCAGTAAATACAGCAATCAGCGATAATCCCAGAAGCTTGGAAAATGATTAATATAACACCTGTTTCAGAAAGGAGGGAGGCAGAAGACAGGAAATTTAAGGCCAGTTAGCTAGAGCCCAGTCGTTGGTAAGATTTTAGAGTTTATTTGTGGGATGAAATTGTGGAGTACTTGGAAGAGCAAAGCAAAAAAGGGTGGATTTAGCATAGCTTTGTCAAAGGGAGAGCATGCCAGATAAATCTGTTAGAACACATTGAGGAGGTAACATGCAAGTTAGACAAAAGAGAGTCAGGGGACGTAATCTATTTGGATTTTCAGAAGGCCTTCAACAAGGTGCCACACAAGAGGCTGCTAAATAAGACAAGAGCCCATTGTGTTAAAGGCAAGGTACTTGGCATGGATAGAGGTTTGGCTGACTTATAGAGAGTGGAGATAAAGGGATCTTCTTCCGCAGGGATCAGTGTTGTGACAACAACTACTCATATTATACATTAATGATCTGAATGAAGGAACTAAGGACATTATTGCTAAGTTGACAGATGACACAAAGAGAGGTGGAAGAACAGGTAACGTTGAGGAAATGGGGAGGCTGCAGATGGTCTTGGACAAGATAACACAATAGGCAAAAATGTGACAGATTGGAAAGTGTGAGGTTATGTACTTCGGTAGGAAGGATAGAGGCACAAACTATTTTCTAAATAGGAAATAACTTTGGAAATCTGAAGCACAAAATATTTAGTTCAGGATTCTCTTCTAGTTAACATTCAGGATCAGTTGGCAGTTAAGAAGGCAAATGCAATATTTGCATTTATTCATTGCGGGACTATACTACAAAAGCAGGGATGCACTGCTGATCTATATAATGCTCTAGTTAAACCGCATTTGGAATATTGGGAGCAGTTTTGGGCTCCATATCTAAGAAGGATTTGCTAATATTGGAAGGGTTTCAGAGGAAGCTTACAAAAATGATTCTGGGGATGAAGGTCTTGTCATATAGAAGCTGAGGACTCTTGGTCTGTACTCAATCGAGTTTAGAAAGATGAGGGGGGATCTCATTGAAACAGAACATCAAGAGGCCTGGATAGAACTGACATGGAAAAGATGTTTCCACTCCTAGGAGAGACGAGGACCCAAAGGCATGGCCTCAGAGTGAAAGGATGGCCCTATGGAACTGAGATGAAGAGGAATTTCTTCAGCTGGAGGATGGTTAAACGGTGGAACTCATTTCCACAGAAAGCTGTGGAGGTCAAATCATTGAGTATCTTTCAGACAGAGTTAGATAGTTGATCAAGAGTTAGGGACAGAAAATGGGATTAAGAAACATTTCAGTCATTGATTGAATGGTGGAGTGGACTCAGAAGGCTAAATGTCCTAAATCTGCTCCTGTATCTTATGGTCTTATAGAAATTGTTTCTCAATGGTGCAGATCTTTCCATTTGTGATGCATAGGCCACCCATTGTTCTTTCCAATAATATATCTAAAAATATTAATGCAGTTTACTATGTATGGTAATAAATGCTTAAGTAAAAGTTGTTACAACTGCAATATTACGACTATAAAGGAGTGTTTCCTTACCAAATTAGTAGTTCGACAATATAAATTATTGTGGGGTTCCCCTTCACTTGGAAGCGGTAAAAGAAAATATGCTGCCTTGGGTTCCCATGCAGAAAACTGAAAGATATTTTTGGCAAATATATAATTTCAAAATTGAAAATTCATTCAGAATATATGAAGAAAGTTTATATTGGCAGCAGCTTAAAAGTTTCATAAAGATAGTACCTCTGGACTGCTATAAGTCCAACTGTATGTGTTAATTACACTCCATGTTGCAGATGAATCTAAAATAAACACATATGTTAAACATAATTTACACATTTAGCTAAATCACTGATTTTAAACAATGTACCACTTCAAACCTGAGAATTCGACTGAAGACTCAAGATTATCCTCAGAGTACTTTTCTGAATAGTTGACAAAATGATGATGGAGAACAGATATCCTCTTCTCTAGATCTGATGTTATCTTAAAAACAAACCATCAATAAGGCCCAACTAAGTTTTTGAAAAATCTGAATTTTGACTTTGATCTACAATAATGCAGTGTAATCTTATAATGTCAGCTCCATAGGCATGAAGAGTAGCATATTTAAAATTCATTAGTTACTGAAGTAACAAAATCCTAGTAAATCCATAGTTTACATTATTTTCAACATGTCAGATCAATTGTAAGACCTTACTTTATTGTGCAAATATTCTATTAAAGGTTACACAAGAATCACACCTCACACTCTCAAGACCCTACAACTACTTTTATATGACAGGTGCATCTAATTTGCAGAATAAATCAATGGCTGTCTGGCATGCAGAATGGAGAAATAAGGTATCTGACCTTTGTGAGCAGATTGATGTGATCAGATCTATGATCTGGGACACATGATCACAATTGCACCTAGTTTTGCTGCTCATCTTCAAATTATCGAGCAGATGGCTTCATTATTTATATCTAATATGGATTTGGTTGAGCGCTGCTCACTGTCTTCGAAAGATTTCAAAGCTAGGGATCTCTGTTGATCTATGATGAGATGCTGGCTCTCGAACTACATGTATCACATGGTTTCAGGCATCGGATAGGTGGCTGATATCAGCTGAATGAAGAGTAATTGTGGCTTATATCAATATCAATTCTACAGCCTAGTTCCATTAACACCAGTCAAGGTGAACCTCATTCAGACAATCACTCGAGGAAAATCATAGAAGGTACAAGATTTTGCAAAAGTGGTCCCAGTCTACTATAGACACTACACACAGCCCTGGTAAAGTTTACAGTTTGCCTGCAGAGGAAGCTCTTTTATTATTGAACTGGCAGTTAGAGCAAGAAATTATCTTTTGAAGAAGAGAATCTTACATGCTGAGCTAATTCTGTGATCCTTCCCATGAGGCTAATTACACTTCTTAAAAAAAACTTTTAACCACCTGAATTTCCATGAATAATATCATCACAATTACTATGAATTAAAACCAAAGAATTCTTCACGAATACTTTAACACTATAAACTAACCACTCTTAACCTATTAAATGGCATTAGGTATCAGGAAACAATAACAAAGATACTGGGGAACTGAACTTTTCTTCCGACTTCCACAGTCCATATGATATGCAGGTTGGGAAGCCATACATGCTGGCCCAGGGACTGATTTTAAGGAAATGGCTAATTAAGTGGTTGCTTCCAAGAACTCAGTTTAGAGGGTGAACAGCAGGTCTTGCAGCATTCAAAGATCTACTGCAAAAATAGGCAGGCTGAAGCGTGCAAGGACATAGGCACCCAGTTGCTGGCTACAAATCAGGAATGTTACACGACCAGCAAGGTGAGGGCCTACGGGAATCACGAGGACGATCCCACCAAATTAATTAGCACTGTTGCAGTTGTGGCTAAAAGATCCAAACAGATTGGACTCTCTGGCTTTAATTGTTGTATGCTCTGTAGCTGAGAGGTCATCAGAGTTTCATGACAGCATTCTTAACACCATAAGTGTCCTGCATACATGATCAAAAATTCAGTCAATGTCAGAAGAATGTCATTAATTAAGCTTTTAAGGTACTTAATTGGTTACTCACTGCACTCTTACACATAATTATTCCCATCATTAATCTTTCTCTTTCAGAATCCCATGGAGGTGGGAATGTGCCATGGAGGGAGGTGGGAATGTGCCATGGAGGCAGCTGGACTGGATTCTGTATTGTTTGCGGGTCACCTTACCTCCAAACATGCCACCATGGGCAACTGAAACTTCAGGCTTCTCTTTTCTCAGGTATACCACTAAACAGCAAAACTATGGGAATACAAAACATACTATTTTCTCTGCTGCAAAAGCTCATATCAATATTACACTTCTTCTCACTTCCAGTAAATTACTTACAACTTTATTCCACAATTCTAAGTATGATGTCCTGTGTTCAATGTTGTTTTGATGCAAGATCAAACCAAGGACTTGTCTACCAAAGCTTTGCCATTTTGTTACAGTCCTTTAAATAACATTTAATAATAACTTGACAGTATTCAAAAGGAAGGAAATTCTGTTAGTTTTGCTCTCTCAAATGGAAGAATCAAAATCTGGTTATATTCCTGATGTTGACTCTCAGTTTCGTGACTCTTTATCCATAATGAACATTCTTCTTGAAAAATCCAATATGAAGGCTAGGAATTTACCCACAATCAAAATGGTAAAATACACAATCCTTCAGTAAAAACATAGGCATTGCCTTTAAATAAAATACATGGTAACAAATACCTTAACAAACAATTTTTAACATAGTATGGAGCACTAAATAAGAAGTTTTAAATGGCTCTATTTTTACCATAACAGTAATTATCCAGAGCTATGAAATTTATCAATAAAATTCATGCTACAATTATTAATAATGAAAAAAATACACAAAATTAAGTCTACCTGATTGGTCTGATGATCAACAAGATCAAAAAAAGCTCTAACAGTGGCTAGGACCAGCTCTTTACACCTGAGAAAACAAGAAAATGCAATTCAGTATTGTGCTATACTTAGAACTCTAACTAGAGTCACTCTCATTATCCTAAAAAGACTTACAGTACAGAATACCTGTACATTTATAGACAAAAGGTGAACAATTTAAAATAAGATTAAATATTCAAAGTGGATTCACTTTGTGATGTATAGATCTTTTTATCACATATTTCGCCTCACAAAAAGAAATAAAATATGTTTTTAAAATTTGATAGATTAAACCAAGCAATGTATGAACATAAAAATCAGTTGTCAGTTTTGATTAGATCATACAGAATTGCAACTTTGTAGTCGTGTTATTTCTCCAACAGTGTGGGGCAATACAGGAGTCAACTAAGTTCAGATTAATCCTTACATTATCAGCTTTATGGCAATACCGACACCTTGATAACATAGAGCATTACACGGCCTCAATATTGTGCTGTCCTTTGAAACCAATCTGAAGTCCAACCAACCTAAACTATTCCATTTTCATCCAAATGTTTATCCAATGATCATTAAATGCCCTTAAAGTTGGTGAGTCTGTTGCAGGCAGGGCATTCCATGCCCCTAATACTCTGAGTAAAGAAACAACCTCTGACATCTGTCCTATATCTCTCAACCCTCAATTTGAAGCTATGCCCCCTCATATTGGCCATCACCATCTGAGGAAAAAGTCTCTCACTGTCCACCTTATCTAACCCTCTGATTATATGTCTCAATTAAGTCACCTCTCAACTTTCTCTCTAATGAAAACAGCCTCAAATCCCTCATCCTTTCCTCATAAGACCGTCCCTCCATACCAGGCAACATCCTAGTAAATCTCCTCTGAATCTTTTCCAAAGCTTCCACATCTTTTCTATGATGTGGTGACCAGAACTGCACACAACACTCCAAGTGCATCAGAGTTTTGTACTACTGTAACATGACCACATGCTTCCAAAATTTAATCCCTCTATCAATAAACGCCAATACACCATATGCCTTCTTAACAACCTTATCAACCTGGGTGACAACTTTCAAGGATCTGTGTACATGGACACCAAAATTTCTCTGTTCATCTACACTACCAAGAATCTTACCATTAGCCCAGCACTCTTTATTCCTGTTGCTCCTTCCAAAGTGAATCACCTCACACTTTTCCACATTAAACACATTTGCCACCTCTCAACTCAGCTCTGCAGCTTATCTATGTCTCTCTGTAACCTGCAACATCCTTTGGCACTATCCACAACTCCACCAATCTTAGTGTCATCCGCAAATTTACTAATCCATTCTTCAAAGCCCTCATCCAGGTAATTTATAAAAATGACAAACAGCAATGGCCCCAAAACAGATCCTTGCAGTACATCACTAGCATCTGAACTCCAGGATGAACATTTCCCATCTCCTGCCACCCTCTGTCTTCTTCCAGCTAGAAACCGCTAAATCACCCTCAATCCCATGCCTCCTATTTTGTGCAATAGCTACCATGGGGAACCTTATCAAATGCCTTACTGAAATCCATATACGCCACATTAACCGCTTTACCCTCATCCACATGTTCGGTCACCTTCTCAAAGAACTCAGTAAGGTTTGTGAGGCATGACCTACCCTTCACAAAACTACGCTGACTATCCCTAATCAATTTATTCCTTCAAAGTTTGGGAGAAGATTTGTAGCTCGGGTGCCGGAGGAAACATCACAGAAGCACTTCACAGGAGGCTCCCAAGCACTGAGGATGTCACCTAGACAGGGGACTAAACAGCTGCAACACAAATTCCCAACTCGGCGAACAGAACCACAACAACTTATTCATTTCTAGATAATTATAAATCCTATCTCCTATAACCTTTTCCAACACTTTACCCACAACCAAAGTAAAGCTCACTGGTTTACAATTGGCCAGGGATGTCTCTACCCCCTTTTCTTGAACAAGGGGGCAACATTTGCTATCCTCCAGTCTTCTGGCACTATTCCTGTAGACAATGACGACATAAAGATCAAAGCCAAAGGCTCTGCAATCGCCTCCCTGGCTTCCCAGAGAATACTAGGATAAATCCCATTCAGCCCAGGGAACTCATCTATATTCACACCTTCCAGAATTGCTAACAACTCCTCTTTGTGAACTCAACGTCGTCTAGTCTAGTAGCCTGTATCTCAGTATTCTTCTCAACAAAATGTCTTTTTCCAGTGTGAATACTAATGAAAAATATTCATTTAGTACTTCTCCTATTTCCTCTGACTCCACATATAATTTCCCACTACTGTCGTTCATTGGCCCTAATCGTACTGTCGTCATTCTTTTATTCCTGACATACCTATAGAAAGCTTTAGGGTATTCCCTGATCTTAGCTGCCAATGACTTCTCGTACTCTCCTGGCTCTTCCTAGCTCTCTCTTTTGATCCTTTCTGGCTAACTTGTAACTCTCAAGTGCCTTAACCGAGCCTTCACGTCTCATCCTTACATAAGCCTTCTTCTTCCTCTTGACATAAGATTCAACTTCTTTAGTAAACCATGACTCCCTTTCTCGATCACTTCCTCCCTGCCTGACAGGTACATACTTATCATGGACATGCAGTAGCTGTTCCTTGAATAGACTCCACATTTCAATTGTGCCCATCCCTTACAGTTTCCTTCCCCATCTTATGCATCCTAACTCTTGCCTAATTGCATCATAATTGCCTTTCCCCCAGCTATGCGTCTTGCCCTGCGTTACATACTGATCCCTTTCCATCACTAAAGTAAATACTACTGAATTGTGGCCACTATCACCAAAGTGCTCACCTACCTCCCAATCTAACACCTGGCCTGGTTGATTACCCAATACCAAATCCAATGTGGCCTCGCCCCTTGTTGGCCTGTCTACATACTGTGTCGGGAAACCCTCCTGCACACATTGGACAAAAACTGACCCATATAAAGTACTCAAAATATAGTGTTTCCAGTCAATATTTGGAAAGTTCAAATACCCCATAACAACTACCCTATAACTATCGCTCCTATCAAGAATCATCTTTGCTATCCTTTCCTCTACATCTCTGGAACTATCCAGAGGCTTGTAGAAAACTCCTAACAGGGTAACTTCTGCTTTCCTGTTTCTAACCTCAGCCCATACTACCTCAGTAAACAAGTCCTTCAACATCCTTTCTGCCACCATAATATTGTCCTTGACGAACAATGCCACACTCCCCCTCTTTTACCACCGTCTCTGTTCTTACTGAAACATCTAAACCCTAGAACCTGTAACAACCATTCCTGTCCCTGCTCTATCCATGTTTCCAAAATGGCCACAACATCGAAGTCCCAGGTACCAATCCATGCTGCATGTTCACCCATCTTATTCCGAATGCTCCTGGCATTGAAGTAGACGCACTTCAAACCACCTTCTGGCTTGCCAGTGCACACTTGCAACATTAGCTGGGTGATAAAGAATTTTCCACAGCTTTTCTTAAATTAATTTTCCTTAAAATTTTATTTCTTTTGTTACAATTTCTAGTATTTGGCAGAAATTAGTACATGGTAGGCCATTGCATTTGGAGCTGTGAAACCTTTGGGTGACACCTTCATACTAATGCTCAGGGAGTGCTCAGTGTTACAATTAGTGATGTAGAGGGTGCAGATTTGGAAGAAGCCAGGCAGGTTGTGCCATCTGTTGATAATCTGGTCAAGTTGATAATGATGGCCAGACCTTGATACCTTATAGCAAACTCTAAAGAAAAGTGCTGGTGAAGCTCATTCGGGGCATATAGCTCAAAAAGATTTTGTATGTTGTCATTGACCTCGAACACTTCATAATGATCAAAGCATCAAATTCTGCCTAACCATTACACGGAAATCACGCAGGGTGAGTAATATATAGCTATTTACAATGTGCCTTAGAATATCATGCAGCAAGTGATGGAGTTGATCTTTGAGATGCTGATTCAAGGGCCAGCAAAATGCCAACGTTGGGAGTCATGAGTTCAATGATTTCTGACTGTGGTAGCAAGATTTGATAAAAGTGGAAATCAAACAAGGACTGATTTGAGACTTATTGGGCAGTGATGACGTTCATCAACGAAACAAAAAATCAAAGACTACCTGATACAACAAAAACAAAGTATAGAGTCATAGAGTTATACAGCACGGAAACATCCAACATGTCCATGCCAACCAGATATCCTAAATTGATGTGGTCCCATTTTCCAGCATGTGGCCCATATCCCTCTAAACCCTTTCTATTCCTATATGCATCCTGGTACCTTTTAAATAATGTAATTGTACCATCCTCCACCACTTTCTCTACAACAGCTCGTTCCATACATGCACCACCCTCTGTGTGAAAAAGTTGTCCTTTAGGTCCCTTTTAAATCTTTCCCCTCTCACCCATACCCTATGCCCTCTAGTTTGGACTTCACTATCCAGGGAAAAAGACCTTGGCTATTCATCCTACACATGCCCCTCATGATTTTATAAACACCTATAAGGTCATCCCTCAGCCTCTGATACTCCAGGGAAGCCAGCCCCACCCTATTCAGCCTTTCCCCATAGCCAAAACCCTCCAATCCTGGCAACATCCTTGTAAATCTTTTCTGAATCTTTCAAGTTTAACAATATCTTTTCTACAGCAGAGAGACCAGAATCGAATGCAATATTCTGAATGTGGCCTCAGCAATGTCCTATACAACTGCAAAATAACATCCAAACTCCTATACTCATTGAAGATAAGCATGCCATACACTACATTCATCAGCTAGAAACTGCATCACTTGAAATTATCCAGGATGGCTGTGCAGAAGATATAGCTGATCCAGTGGTTATTTGCCCAGATACAAGGCAAATAACCACTGGATCAACTTGTGTCAAGAAATCTAAACTGCCTGTAACAACAGAACCTACACATTATGTATGATGGAACAAGAGGGCACCTACCATCACTAAAGTTGCCCAAAAAATCAATAGGGCTAAAGGAATCTTAGAAGCAAACAGATGCCTTATTGAGTTGGGTACTGCTGAGAGCTCAAAAAGGTCACTGATTGCTTAGCATGCAGAAATACACACGGCATGGCTGGATTTCCATCCAAACTGCTCAAGCACAAGAAGTTTTATCTGATGCCCTACCTTCATGATCTCCTCCTTCTGTTCTGAAGATCAGATTGGTTCCACATGACATGTGTGATACAAAGTAAAGGTAGCAGAGGAGGTGGAGACAACTACAGGGACACTTCACTCTTTATTATCACAAGGAAGGCCTTCACCAGGGCCATGCTTAACAGGCTCAATGTCCCTGACCTCGGCCACTCTGCCGATATGGAAGGAGTTTACTTGCATACTAGACCAGACAACAAGCTCCATAATTTGTCCAGACTAAAAGTGAAGACAAAAGTACAGCACACCTCAATAAAGAGACTCCTGTACTCTGTCAATGCTATACCAACTATTCACACAGAAACTCGGCGACAAAGATTCATGGATCATCTAACCAGTGCCTGTAACTTGCTTTCCCTGACTACACGCAAGTACAACAAATCTCTAGTTATTGTTCAGTTATCTCTGCCTATGGTCACAATGAATAATCTTGCTTAAAGTGGTTTACAATCCTGCCACATTGTATTCATGGCGACATACAAACTTTCTCCAGGTGAGGGAAATGGGAATGCATAAACAAAGCAGCCACCACCTTGGGATGATTCACAACATGCATGGAAAAACATCAGACTGATTCTTAGGCCACATCGTTGTTTTGTGAAATTTGTCTTTTTAGCACCTTGATATATGGTTATGATAGATTGATCATTTTCAGCTATCAGTAAAGCAAGACCAACAAATTCCATCTTAGTTGTTTGTGGCCCATTATAAGAATCTCATGGAAGGACATACCCATGAGTAATGTAATCCCCTCAAAGGTATATTTCCCAGTTTGCTGGCATTCATTGAGCAAAGTGTCTTTGCTAGCTCAATCACATTTGCAGGATAAAAGCTGGTGACATACTGAAGGATTTTTGCATGGCGAGTAAACTAAATCAAAAGACCCATTCATCAGCTGATGAATGTAGTGAAAACCCATTTCAAGGATGTTTATCCACTTCAAAGATAATGATAGATGCTTGATGACAGTCCTGAACACAATAGACCAAAGGGCCTTTTTCTACACTGCAAAAACGCTTTTGACATTGTGCGATTTGTAGGCCTTAAACATTAATTGTTGGCCTTGCCAACGATGTGGATAACAGCGACGTCAGCTTTGGGCCAGTATGCAACACCATGACCATCAGTGGTTGCAGTGACTTAGCAACAGACACTAACACCAAAAACAACACCTCCAAAAAGCAGCTGACAAATACTTCATATATGCCATTTGTAGCAGAAACTACCTTTCATGGATGGTTGCCTCAATCATCAACGAAAGTGTACCGTATGAAGCTAATCCATTCCCAATGGATTTGTTGCATGTCCATCTTAGATTACTTACAGTGTGGAAACAGGCCCTTCGGCCCAACAAGTCCACACCGACCCGCCGAAGCGCAACCCACCCATACGCCTACATTTACCCCTTTAACCTAACACTACGGGCAATTTAGCATGGCCAATTCACCTGACCTGCACATCTTTGGACTGTGGGAGGAAACCGGAGCACCCGGAGGAAACCCACGCAGACACAGGGAGAATGTGCAAACTCCACACAGTCAGTCGCCTGAGTCGGGAATTGAACCCGGGTCTCTGGCGCTGTGAGGCAGCAGTGCTAACCACTGTGCCACCGTGCCGCCCATGTATCTTCTTACATACATGGAAGGATGCTGCTAGCAATCATACTATAACCTTAATCCTGGCTGGAGTGATATACTTCGATTGCTTGTAACCTTTCTTTCTATATATAACATACAATATTATACATTCTATACATAATAAAAACTTTGCCTATAGATGGTCTTTCTTTAATACTAACCAAACTATGCAAAGGTGATCAGTTGAGAGCCATGCTCTTGGGACCGTTGATGTCTATGAAGTAAAAAGCATTGGCAAGTTTATTCAGTGCATATTTGAAGACTTTAACAAAAGCATACATACAATTGCCCTAAAGTAATACCAAACATTCATTTGGAACATTCTCCTGATAGCAAAGCTAAGCTCAAGAAACTATCTTGTCGGAAAGGAAAATGCAACATCGTACTACACTGTAGCATTTTAATAATAGTAAGCAACAGGCTCAAGCTAATATAAAGCCAAAGTCCAGTTTAGTTATTCTCAAGTAACACCTGCAGTAAACCTTTATTCTAACACACATTACTAGCAGTCAGAAATCAATATAACTGAAGTCTACATTACTTCACTTGTGCACAAAATCAATTAATAGTCTCCCTTCAATCTCCTATTACAATCAATGTGCTTATGGAAGGATGAGAATGTAGTAGTGCCTAAACGTTTGCTTGGATCATACAGCCCTAGCCAAAACAGCTCCCATTTTTAAAGTACTGTGTGAAACTAAAAGACTGTTCTTCCTTCCAATGGAAAAATGGTTTGTAGAAACCCTTCCCAAAACACAAACATTTTTTATATTTTTCAGTCCAGACATCTTCAGACTACTAAAAAAGTGACACTGCTAACAGACTGATCTCTCTCCATGAGTGAACATAATCAAAGTTTGTGAGAATTTGTAGCTCGGGTGCTTCACAGGAGGCTCCCAAGCACTGAGGATGTCACCTAGATAGGGGACGAAACGTCTGCAACACAAATTCCCAGCTCGGCAAACAGAACCACAACAGTGAACATAATCCTAACTTGTAGAAAGAAACTCATCTCAGATGCTTCAAAGAAACTTGCTTCTTTCAGTTAGTCAAAATAATGGAACTCATGACTTGTGTCAAAACCGCAAACATGCCGTTTAGAATGTGCAAGCCTTCACATACTTTCTCAAGTTTCTGGATTTTAAAATGAAATTACCTTCTGTCAGATAACCATATCTCCAGTCGATCACAGCTAAAATAGTTGACTGTATCATCAAAACAAGATACAGTATAGTACAGTACTTTCTCAAGTTTCTGGATTTTAAAATGAAATTACCTTCTGTCAGATAACCATATCTCCAGTCGATCACAGCTAAAATAGTTGACTGTATCATCAAAACAAGATACAGTAAAGAAACTGTTAGATCTTTAACATCATTCACTGACATGAATCTCATTTTCCTATGCCCTTTCTCTATATTCGCTTACAGACTACTTCAATTCTTTTTCTAATGATGCCCTAATTTCTGCTTCAATATATATTTAGGGTAGAGGGAGACCGCGGCATAGTAACTTAGAATCCAAGGGTCGAATTCTGGGAATATGGGTTCAAATCCCACCACGACAAATGATAAACTGTGAATTCAGTACAAAGCTTATATAAAAAGCTAGCCTAATGGTATCAATGTAACCACTGTCGATTGTCATAAAAGCACATGCGGTTCACTAATGTCATTTGAGGAAGGAAATCTGCTATTCTTACTTGGTCTGGCCTGTGTGTGACTCCAGACCAATAACAATGTGGTTGACTCTGGAATGTCCTCTGGGCAATTAAGGATAGACAATGAATGGTGGTCTACCTAGTGATGCCCACTTTGCATGAATGCATGAAATTTTAAAAGTCCTATCACCCTCGAAAAATAAAATTCTTTGTATTTACCTGATCAACAATAAACCAGGGACTTTCTTAGTTTCTGTTCTTTGATTGGGGAGTTGTAAATCTCAAAATTAGATCAGAACACACTTCCAGAATTTAGGAAAATAAGTTAATCATGGTTATATATAGAAAGTAGAAATTAGATTAATAGAAATAAAATTCAATAAATGCACTGGATTTGTAAAATAAAACCCATTAAGATAAAATTGATCCAACTTGCCAGTCTGTGATAAATTGGTGAAATTCAAATGGGGACCATGCCAAAATAACATGGGAAATCTACTAAAATAGATATCATAAGGAGGACTTCTAACCTGGAAAGTTTATAAGAGCTTTGTTAAGTCAAACACAGAACACATTGTTAGAAAGATGTAGAATTTACCAATAACTTCTTTTCAATGGGTTTGAAAAGGACTATTGGTGACTAGACTTAATACTAAACTCTACAGTGTTCTATATTTTCCACAAAACAACATCCTTTGAGGACAATGGGGATTAAAGAAAAGAAACAAACTCACTCCTCTTCAGATTCTTCAGTCATCTCCAAAGTATTACTGGTTGGCTTTTCAAATATTTTATGCAGATACGAATCTCTTCTACTTACCTGACAAGAATTACTTTTGCTCACTATTATTAGAAAATATGCTCAAAGATGTAGAAATTTAACTTTACTGTGATAATTTTAGATTAATTTCTAATGTTGTGCCTGAAGAAAGACACATACGTAAACTTATCATATTTACAGCAAAACAACATATAATTTTGAGCAAAAGCACATTCAAATGAGTGCAGAACTGAAATACACACATCAATGTAAAGTACCAGTAAGAATACTGACTGCTACTCAAGATTTGCATTTTCCTTATAAGTCAATGTAGCATTGTTAGTGTAACCTAGATTGTTGTAAACGGATTGCTCAGAGATAGATGCACATGACATAAATATGAATACATTACTGATACCAACAGCAACCAATATAGAACTTTTTAAAAAAATATATGTACATTACCACAACATTTAGAGTATTATTGTAAAGGCCCAGACTTGGCAAAATTGTTAGGCCAGACCGGACTTGATAATCACGGAAACCACCGCCCATCGAGAGAACAGTGATATTTCTTAAGTCTTTTTCCTTGAGAATCCAGTAGTTGTTCACAGTATTGTAAAAGTCTACAAGAATAAATGGTTTAATTAATTAAATGTCTATTAAAAGCACTTGATACATTTTTCCTTAACAAGGTTACATGATACTGTACCTGAGGTTTTTAGAGGTACAATATTACCTTTGGAAAAGGCAACATGCTAACTAGTGATATGTGACATCCTAGGCTCAATATTGATTCTACATTTAATCCATAATAAATCACAAAATAAACAGTGAAACAATAATTGACAAACAAAATAGCAAATTCTACAAATCAGCAAAAAGAACTTCCATCCACCAAACAACTAGAGATCAGCCAGTTTAACCTCGATGATGAGAAAGCTTTTCGAGATGATAATTTAGGACAAAATGTTTGAGTGCGGCACGGTGGCACAGTGGTTAGCACTGCTGCCTCGCAGCGCCAGAGACTCAGGTTCAATTCCCGCCTCAGGCGACTGACTGCGTGGAGTTTGCACATTCTCCCCGTGTCTGCGTGGGTTTCCTCCGGGTGCTCCGGTTTCCTCCCACAGTCCAAAGATGTGCAGGTCAGGTTAATTGGCCATGCTAAATTGCCCGTAGTGTTAGGTAAGGGATAAATGTAGGGGCATGGGTGGGTTGCGCTTCGGCGGGGCGGTGTGGACTTGTTGGGCCGAAGGGCCTGTTTCCACACTGTAAGTAATCTAATCTAAAAATTAACAGATGCTTGGACAAACACAGGTTAAGTGAGAAAAGCCAGCATATATGTTTAACAAAATCATACTTAACTAATCTGATTAGATTTTTGGATCAGATAAATTGAGTTCATATACTGTATATGGAAAGCTAAAAAGAATTTGATAAAGAACTACTCAGACAACTTGTGGGCAAAGTTAGAGCTCATGAAAAAGTCCTTATGGATCTCTTCTTTGACTTGATGGGCAGAGATAGATAGATTCTTGGGGATCAAGGGTTACGGGGAGAAAGTGGGAGCATGGGGTTGCGAAATCTATCAGCCATGTTTGAATGGCACTACAGACTCAATGGGCTAAATGGCATAATTTCTGCTCCCATGTCTTATGGTCTTATGGAACCGCCACTTTCCCTGCTCCTAAACTGCTCTTAAAGAAAACTGGGATGAAGACATTTTGTCCTCTTAAAAAATTATACTGGCATTTAAGTGTAACATAAGTAAATTTGTTTGAATATTCAATTTCTTAAGGCTAATTTTAAAAATGTATGTAAATTTAAAGTTAAATTGTTATGTAAAATCCAACTTTGATTGACCCTATAGTTGATGCTCCTTTTAAGGAGATAGCTTGGAATATTATAATAGTCAGTCTGTACATAAGCTAATTGACTATTTTTAATTTACTATATACTCTGTGATATGGTGCTTAATATTATAATGTAACCCAGAATTGATTCCGGTTACAAAAATTCATAAATATATATCGAAGTTGTCTCACGCTTAATTCCACAGTTAACTACATCCTAGGACTCTTAATTTAGGATTGTGTGTGCAAATATTGGTTAACTTAGACATGTTGTTGCTGTTGTACAATACCTGTAAATATAGTCTATTCCAAGATACTCTTGAATGTTGTAAACTCTGAGGACAGGGGTGGGGAGGGGGGTTTCATTAAAGGATCCATTCTGTGGGCACACTGGGCCCCAGTTTAATGTTTCATTTCATTTCACTGTTAATGACACACACCTGGATTACTGTATGGAAGGGTCAGTGTGCATAACATGACCATTTTCTGGAATGGACCTTGAACCCATGTCCCTGAGACTCAGAGTTTCATCGTTGAGCTACATTTTGAAGATAATTCACTGAACCAATATGGAGCATACAGCGGTCATGAATTTTGTCAATGCAAGTTCTTCCTTGTTACCTGCTCTACTTTACGTGGTTACTTTGTACTCTACATCCTATTCAGTCAAAATCCATAAGTACTCCCTTTCTCTCTGACTTCTTATTCAACATTAGAACACGTTTTCTCTCCTAATCCAACAGCCATGTAGCATTGCTACTTTAAACAATAACAGGCCTTGGCATGCCAGGGATGATGGACTCAGGGTTCAAACTATGGGCAGCGGGAGGAGTTTCTAGTTTGGGAGACTTGTTTGAGGGGGAGGTTATGATGTCTTTTGAGCAAATACGGTTGTCCAGCACAGAGATTTTCTGGTTTTTTTTCAGGTTAGGGATTTCATCCAGAAGAAGACTACACTTCTCACTAAGCACTATAAGCCCGATACAGAGAGGTTGTTGCTACGCTCCACATGCACCCTTTCGGTTCGTGCCCTCTGGGTGGCAGGATGTTAACCGGTTATGAGAGGTCTGGGAGCAAGAGCTGGGAGTGGAGATCTCTTCTGAAACATAGGAGAACATATGGGAGAATACTCAAAAGATCTCAATCTGTAACAGGACATGCACTATACAGTTAAAAGTTCTGCACAGTGTTCATCTGGCACCAGACCGTCTGGCGAAGTTTAAAAAAGGGGCATCTTCAGTGTGCCCCAAATGTAAAATAAGTGTAGATACTCTTACCCATTGCTTCTGGACATGCCACAGGCTCCGTGTTTATTGGAGCGCTGTGGCGGGAGAGATAGGGAGGGTATTGAGAACTGGTTAAAGTAGACTCAATATCTCTCCTCTTAGGTCTACCGAATTTACCATCTTTAGACGGGCATGGGAAGAAACTATTTAATATCCTTGCATACTGTGCACGGAAGAATATTCTGATGAATTGGGTGTCTGAGAACCCGCCGGGCTTGCTGGGATGGCAGAAATTAATTATGGAGCACATTCCCTTGGACTTTTTCACAAACATGGTGCACCACACAACAGACAATTTTTATAAGACATGGCAGCCCTACTTGAGTTATTTGGATATAGATTTATCAGTTATCTTAACAAGGGCGTTTGTTTAA